>NC_143575.1:153700547-154336381 GCF_048544385.1 Mastigoproctus giganteus
AGTGGAAAAGAAAAAAAAAAATCTGGTTGAGGCTGTTAAGAGGCAGATACAGAAAGTATGGGAGACAAGGTGGGCCCTTGGGAGGTGGAAGGGTGAATGTTATAAGGTTAGAGTGTCCTATGTGGGAGAATTTTCCATGTTCGTTGTGGCAAGTAACATTCCTGCCCTGGTCAAACCAGCTGGAATCAGGTCAGCATCGAATGCCATGGTGCCTAGGAAAAGGAATTAGCATTGCGTTAGCAAAGCCATGAGGAGGAGGGTCTTCTAAAAGGTGGTTTCCCCAAGCAGTCATGGTCAAGAGGGAGTATGTTGTGTACCTGTTTACACAAGTACACTATATACATTCCAATTCTTTACCTCTTTTACAATAATGAGCTTCTGTTGTGCTGGAAATCCAATCCGTAGTTTTGCTGATGAAAGCACATTTCATTGTGCCTTTCAGTTTGAGAAGTCTTGCCCTGCATAAACAGCTTCAACTTATCATATATCCACTACCAATACATAAAATGCTGATCTCCAGATAATTTTCCAGTGAGGCAAAGATAACTTAGTTGATTTCAATCATTCTAAAACTCAGTCCTGTCATATCTTGTAAAAAGGATTCTTCTGCTCCTATGCTTATCTTCAATGATACTATGATTTCTAAACAAGATAACGTATCTCTATTAGGCACTATCCTGCCTTCTAATCTCTCTTGGCATAAGCACATCACAAATATTGCTTCCTCTGCATCTAAAAAAACTTGGTTTAATCTTTCACTATTGGCATTACTTTTCTTCTAGACAACTACTCATTCTTAAAAATCTGAAATCTGCCGTACAGTGCATTATTGTTCTCATATCTGGGGCAGTGTCCTTATAACCTCACTTAGGATTCTAGATTCCATTAAAAGGAGAATCTAGAATTATAAAACTATAAAACCTTTTCTATAGATATTCTATGGGTACTGTTCTTCTGAATTGGGTTCTATAATTCTCTCCTTCCCTTCCTAAGCAATCCGAACACATGCTACAACCAGTCAGCATCATTTTATGGTCCAACTTCAAACACAACTTTTCGTCTTCCTCATTTATTCCTTTAACTTCTGTTTTCTGGAACAACTCACATATATTTCCCAAAATTACAATCTACAGAAATTTAAGTCTAATGTTCATAAGCACCTTCTCATCCTTCAACCCACGGTGATAAGTAGTATAGGTTTTAATATTTGTCATGTCATGCTTGGGGGTTTTGTATTAAAAAAAAAACTTTTCCAATACAGATAAAGAGCTTACAGTACAATAATATTCTCACTGTGGATCAATTATCAAAACTAAAACAGTGTGCCTCTAAAAAAAACTAGGAGTTCATGTGAAAAGCTAAGTAAAAATTAATTAGGTATTCAACTATTTTGTGCAAATGTTGAATGATTAGATTAAGTTTGAAAGTGAAATAACTTGCATAACATTAAAATAATTAGAGAATCACTGGCTGCAGATGCTGAAGCAGTAAATAATTTTCCCAAAATTTTGGAAAAAAAAATTGAAGGTAACTATATTGTCAAAAACAAGTTATAAACTTTGATGAAACAGCATTGTATGAAGAGAATACCCAATAAAACTTATATATATATATATATATATACACACACACACCAATGGGCCAAAAAATTATGACCAGTGAGTTGTTATGCAAATCGAAGCAACTGCAGGTGAACTGAATGGAATATATCCAGTTATATTAAAGGAGCCAGCAAAGGAAGTAAGCAAACCTTAGCCATAATTATAAGCACTTCCTTGGACTCAGGGGAGGTACCCATGGACTGGAGATGTGCAAATGTGACCCCAATCCACAAAGGAGGATCGAGGGGAGACACAGGTAATTAGTTAGTTTAACTTCTGTTCCAGGGAAATTAATGGAGGCACTGGTTAAAGAAGCATTTCAGGATCATCTAGACAAGACTTCAGTTATAGCATGGGTTTGTTAAGGGGAAGTCTTGTCTGACCAATTTGATTGGATAGTATGATGTAGTCACAAAGGAAATGGATGCAAAGAATAATTTTGATATCATATATTTGGATCTTAGAAAGGGTTTTGATATGTTGCATATGGAAGACCGCTGCACAAATTGGAGCAGTGTGGCAATGGTGGAAAATTGCTGCTAGGAATAAAGAGATGGTTGAGTGGGAGAAGACAGAGTGGCAATCAATGGACATTGCTCTTCATAGACTAATGTTATTAGTAGAGTCCCTCAGGGTGCAGTGTTGGATTCATTGTTGTTTTCTGTATTCATCAATGATATTGATGATGGTATATCAGGCTTAATGTCCAAGTTTTTAGACGATACTGATGTCGGCAGAGTTGTTAATGACACTAATCAGAGTAAGCTGCTGCAACAGGATATAGAAAAGTTGAGCAGATGAAACAGAGGTGGCAACTGAAGTTCAATATTGACAATTGTAAAGTACTGCATATGGGAAGCAGTAACCCCAGAGCAACGTATCAACTCTGTGGTACTACACTGACAGTGGTAGAGAATGAAAAGGACCTAGGGGTAATTGTGCATGCAGATATGAAGTTCTCTGAGCAGTGCAGATGGTTTGCAAGAGTAGCTCATGGTGTCTTGTCAATGATATACAGAAATTTTTCCAGCAGGGATAAGGAGGTGATTATCCCCTTGTATATGGTAATGGTCGGGCCACACCTTGAGTACTGTATACTGGTCTCGAGTCCTCATTCACTAATCTTGTTACCCTTCTCTGGTGCAGAGAAGGGTAACAAGATTAGTGAATGGAACAAAAGGTTGCTTACGAAGAAAGGCTTAAGTTTTCCAATTTACAGTGTTTGGGGACCAGGCACCTGCGAGGTGATCTGATTAAAGTGTATAAAGCCTTGAATGGTTTGAGCATGCTCAATGCTGATGGGATTCTTCCTCTTGCTCAGAATAATCACCTGAGAGGGCATAAATTCAAATTGAGGAAAGACAGTTGTAGGATAGATGTACGGAAGTTTGCCTTTAGCCAGCGGGTGGTTGATTGCTGGAACAAACTTCCATCTGCTGTAGAAGTTGTTAGCTTAAACAGATTCTAGACAAACATTTGGAGCCAGTGGATGTGTGAAAAGAGAAGAGTCTGTGTTTTTTTTTTTTTTTTTGGCTGATGCTATATATAAGCTTTCTTTCTTGCATCACATGCCCTGCTAATGCTAATTACGGCACGTGTGCAGGTCAGGACACAGTATAAAAAACACCTGATTCCGAGCTCCGTTAATCAGTGTTACTCTTGTTTTTCAGATGGGAAATGTAGCAGACTTAAGCAAGTTTGATAAAGACCAAATTGTAATGGCCAAACGACTGGGTCAGAGCATATCCGAAACGGCATGGCTGGTGGGGTGCTCACAGTCAGCCGTGGTTAGTACCTACTGAAAGTGGTCTGAGGAGGGGAAACCCATGAACCGCCGGCTAGGTGCTGGACGACCATGGCTTATTGATGCTTAAGGTAAGCGAAGGCTCTCCCAGATGTGGCAACAGAAGGGCAACTGTGGTGCAACTTGCCGGCAATTGGAATGCTGGTGATGGGAGTAATGTGTCACAACACACAGTACATCGAGTGCCCATGCTCACCATGGTTAACCAGCGACAATGCCTACAATGGGCATGCAAGCATTGAAACTGGACCTTGAGTGATTGGAAGAAGGTCATCTGGTCTGATGAATCACGTTTCCTGTTGCACCATGTGGATGGCCAGGTATGTGTGTGCCGTTTACCTGGGGAAGTGATCACACCTGGATACACCATGGGACGAAAACAAGCCAGTGGCAGCGGTGTCATGCTGTGGGCGATGTTCTACTGGGATACCCTGGGTCCAGTCATCCATGTGCTGGGCACTCTGACATCTATTACCTACCTAAACATCATTGCTGTCCAGGTACACCCTTTTATGGCAACGGTCTTTCCCTCTGGCAGTGCTGTCTTTCAGCAGGACAATGCACTATAAGACACTGCCCAAATTGTTCTGGTTCGCGGAACACAAGGAAGACTTTCAGGTATTGCCCTAGCCTCCAAATTCCACAGACATCAATCCCATCAAGCATCTGTGGTTTGTGTTGGAACAGCAACTCCGATCTGCAGTGTCTCAACCACGGTCCTTACAGGAGTTAAAGGATCTGCTGGTTACGTGTTGGTACCAGATATCACAAGACACATTTAGAAATCTTGTAGCATCCATGCCTCGTCGGGTACTAGCTATTTTGCTTGCACCTGGAGGATCAACATCATATTAGGTAGGTGTTCATAATGTTTTGACTCATCAGTGTATCAAAGGAGAAAAAACCTCTTCTGGATTTAAAGCAGCAAGGTCATTGGACTTAACTAATTGGAAGCCAGAAGGGGACTTTAAATTAAAACCTTCAATGGGTTACCATTCTGAAACCCATAGAGCTTTACAAGTATAGTGGGTAAAGAGCATCTTTCAGTGATTTGGTGATTGAACAGAAAAACCTGGATAATAGGTGGCATTTTCTAGGAATAATTCAATGGATCTCCATAAAGAAATAAAGGAATATTGTGCAAAAAAATACACTTGACTCCAAAATACTGTTATTCCCTGATAATGCTTCAAGCCTCCCACCCAACACTGTTGATATTTTGCAAAATATTTTGAATATTTTGCAAAAGATCTACAATGTGAATATTTCTATTCTTACTAAGGAATTATAGCAACTTTTAAAGCCTTTTCAAAATTAGAGAAAAATAGACAGAAGCAGTAAACCATAAATAAAGGAATTCTGGGGTAACTTTTAACATTGAAAGATGTCATTGACATTATCAGGCAAGGCCTGGGCTGAGGTATGATGTAAGCATATGAATGATGTCGTGAAAAAAAAATATATTTGACCAGCTTACGTACATGGCTATGAGGGATACCAGATGGCTGATGTTTCCATTTTGAGAAATGAAACTGCCACTTTGTCAAAATAAGTTAGCTTTGAAGATGAGAATGATGTAATTGATTTGCCTGATTCTTACCAAGAATTAAGCAAGAGAGAACTTAAGTAACTTAGTTAGATGAGCAACAAGTAGATGATGCAAATTTTACCAAAGGAAACCCAACAGATTTGACTCCCAATGTGTTGACTCACAAAAGAATGTGGAAAGCATTTTCTCATATAGAGGAAGCCTTAGCAATTTTCAAAGATGACCCTAATCAGTAATGCATCTCCAAAATGTCAAAAGGTATGAATGATGTTTTCATGCAATTTATAAATAAAACGTAAACAATCAACGTAGCAGTCTCTTCATATATATATAAAAAAGAAATAAGCTTTCAAACCTAAAGGTACATAGATTTTGCAACAGGATCTGGAACGGTTGAACAGATGGGCTGAGAGACGGCAAATGAAGTTTAACATTGACAAATATAAAGTACTACATATGGGAAACAGTAACCCCAGAGCAATGTATCAACTCTGAGGTACTACACTGACAGTGGTGGAGAATGAAAAGGACCTGGGGGTAATTGTGCAGGCAGATATGAAGTTCTCTGAGCAGTGCAGACGAGCTGCAAGAGTAGCTCATGGTGTCTTGTCAATGATATACAGGAATTTTTCTAGCAGGGATAAGGAGGTGATTATTCCCTTGTATAAGGCAATGGTTAGGCCACATCTTGAGTACTGTATACAGGTCTGGAGGCCTCATTTCAAGAAGGATGTAGAGCTGCTGGAATGGGTACAGAGAAGGGCAACAAGATTAGTGAATGGAACAAAGGGTTGCTCTTACGAAGAAAGGCTTAAGTTTTGCAAATTACAGAGTCTGGAGACTAGGCACCGGCGAGGTGATCTGATAGAGGTGTATAAGGCTTTGAATGGTTTGAGCATGCTCAATGCCAATGGGATTCTTCATCTTGCTCAGAATAATCAGCTCAGAGGGCATAAATTCAAATTGAGGAAGGACGGATGTCGGATAGATGTGCGGAAATTTGCCTTTAGTCAGCAGGTGGTTGGTTGGTGGAACCGACTTCCATCACTTGTTGTTGAAGTTGATAGCCGAAACAAATTTAAGGCTCAACTGGACAGGTATTTCGAGCGAACGGAGGGGTGAAATGGGAGTGGTGTTTTTTTTTTTTTTTTTTTGGCTGATGCTGAATAAGCTTGCTTTCTTGCATCATATGCCTCTACTAATGCTAATGCTAATGCTAATTTACTTTCTTATATTAATTTCAAATGCATTTGTTTCCAATGCCTGCTGTTTGTTATTTGGTTTTTAGAAGCATTAGCAACTAAGGCCATATTGCTCTGGGGATATGCAGTGGTCATTCCCTGACCTTTCCGCATCCTCTGTTGGCAGTCACACTGATTAGACATGTGTCTCAGTGCTCCTTGTTCTCACTGATTTTAAAGTTGGATAAGGATTTAAGGCAGTAACTTATTTTCTGTTATTGGCTCAATTTTATAATATTTTGAAATTTAACTTCTATTTTTTTAAAATTTAATTTCTGTAATTTTTAAAAATTACTTTCTGTAATAATTTGTAAATTTAATTCTTTTAAATTATTTTCTTTTTGGTATCTTGAAAATTTCAATATTCTAAAATTTCAATAGTCAATTAATTATTTTTGTTGTTTAATTTATGTAATGTTATGTAAAGTTAATTCTGTAAAAATTTTTAAATTTAAATTCTCACCTTAATAATGGTTGCCACAAGATCCACTTGGAATGCATTGTCACAAGATATTGCGACTAAGATGAACATAGGCAATTCCAACATGAATTGTGTTGGAATAAAAATAGGCAATTTCAAAAAGAGTCATGAATTCCTTGCATGTGCAGCCAGTGGCATCATTAAAAGGTCAATTTAGTAGACAATCCTAGTTCAACTGATGGTTGTCTTCTGTGCACCACATGTAACAGTACATCAATCTAAAACTTGGTACATTACTAGATGAAAATGAATCACTGAAGAATCACTGAACGGCTAGATGACCAAAAGAAAAAAAAAACTGGGGAAGAACTCGAGCATCTAGTAACCAGCCAGATGATGCACTCCTGATTGAAGCCATAGGATAGAATGTTATTTGGAACGAATGGATGGATGAAATGGGAGGGTTTTTCTTTTTTTTTTTTTGCCTCTACTAATGCTAAAGTGCAGACTGATCTAGTTCAAAAGTATATGGATTTTAGAGTGACTCTTGTCAGGGGGATGGGAAACATTTTTTAATAAGGATTGGTGGATTAGAACCAGTGTGTCTTTATTAGGAATTAAAATTGATGACGTTAAAACAGGTAGTCAGTTTTTAAGGGGGGGGTGGAAAGGTAGCATTATTATTCGTCTGGGTACTGACAACATTTGTGCACATGAATTGACAATTTAAATGAACTGATGATTTTTTCAGCATGGTTCTATATTTTTATAGGACCATGCTGAAAAAATGCTGGGAGCTATGTCAAAATGTATGTGTCTAAAATTCTGCCTGAGCACAATAGGAAGGAATTTAAGTATGCTTGATAGACTCTGCAAGACTTTGTGGGGAAGGAGATTTTTATCTTTTATTGGCATGGCCAGCACTTGTAGGTAAAAGGAAACTATCTTGAGCAGATAGGTTAATTAATGACCCATCTCTTACAAAGTCTCTCCACTCTCTGTCTCGTAGATCTCCCGTTGCATGCCTTTTCTATAGATATTCTATGAGTACTGTTCTGAATTGGATTCTATAATTCCCCCCTCCTCTCTTCCTAAGCAATCCGGACACATGCCACAACCAGTCAGCATCATTTTATGGCCGAACCTCAAACTCACAACTTTTCATCTTCCTCTTTTATTCCTTCAACTTCTGTTTTCTGGAACAACTCACACATAATTTCCCAAAATTACAATCTAAAGAAATTTAAGTCTAATGTTCATAAGCATCTTCTTTCATCTTCTCATCCTTCAACCTACAGTGATAAGTAGTATAGGTTCTAATACCTGTCATGCTTGGGGGTTTTGTATTAAAAAAAATACTTTTCCAATATAGATAAAGAGCTTCCAGTACCACATATTAATTAAGATCATGAAACCAAATGATTATGTCTTGAAGCAATAAGTTACAAATGTCTTCTATATGGCTGAAAAATAATGAAGAAGGAATTGAGTGGGATGAAGGAAGTGATTCAATGGGTTTTTAATATTTTTATTTTTTAAGGCCTGCTGAGCACTCTGTAGCAACTTCTATCCCAATTCTTTTATCTAACCCTGAATCCTCTTTCCCTCTGCTATGCTAATTCCAATGATATATAGAAATGAGTGGCATGCCTTCTTCTCCCAACTTCAGCTAAGCTATATTGCCAGCCCAATACTTCACCTTTGTATTTGTCTGAGTTTGATTTTATTTGAATTTTTTTTTTACAATAACAAAATTTCATTACCACTATTTATGTATTTTAATTTTTAAATCTACTCAAGAATCTACAAAATTCAAAAAGCCGAACATGTCTTTTCTAATTCTTGTGTTTTGTAGTGTATTTGAACTCAAATAAACATGATAATGAAAATGTTGCATTTATTTGCAAATCTGCAAAACAGATAACGTGTTGTTAGTTTCTCTCTCTCTTGCGCGCACGCACACACAAAGTCTGTTATTTTAACAAATGCAAACAGTACTTACCAAATGCTGTGGCCCATCCTTTTGTCCACCAGCTGTACAAATTATATTGCATGAAACACCTAAAATACAATTAAATATATATTTTATTAATTGCTGTCTTTCTTAACAGAAATCATTAAAAATACTTTTGTGTTTTATTTTTATCAGAATCTGGGAGGATGAAAAACAATGCTAAAATTTCACCAATTTTTAATTTAAGATTTGAAGATCTATATTACAAACAGGTGGCCCCATTTTTTTTTTGTGAGGTTTACATTTCTGAACCCCAGTTTTTAATTGGTGGGGGGGGGTTCTGGTAGAGTACGATAGAGAACACATAACATCATAAATGAATACATATTAGGCCCCTAACAGCTTTAATTTAAAAATATACTTTATACTTGAATATTAAATAGCACACTGTTAAAAATGAAAAGAAAACAATTGTTACTTTGAATAGTAGGAAGTTGCTCCATGTAGCTAAATGGTGGGGGGGGAAAGGAGAAATAAATTTTTATTTATTTTGAAATGGAAAATTTTACTAAATAGAATGTTTGTTCCATTTAGATATTTCATTTAAAAAGATATTTTATTAAATATCTTTTTTAATAATCAAGTGTGTACATGATTACTAATCTGCATTACAAACTGGTACAATGTTCCAGTCATTCCAGTTTCCAAACTCACTGAAATTGCAAATGTCAAAGGAAACGTCATTGAAATTGTATTCCACTTTTAATATAAATCATAAAACAGTGTATACAAATATTCAAAAAAAGAATTTTTTTTGTGTTAGTAAAAATCTTCCACAGCTGTTAATACAGTCATTCCAATCAACTTCCTCCCACACTCTGTGAGAAATGGCCTGCATTTAAAGCCTGTCAAGACTAGAAAAGCTTTTATGTGCTGTTTTTTTATGTAAAAAACACTGTGTAAATAACTGTGACTTAGTCCATTGACCTTGGATAAGAGTCAAATGGTTTTATCTCCTGGAAACTTGGGTCTTGTTCCTAGTCCAGCAAAGAGGAAAGCCAACTGAAGCAAATGTGTAATGCTGCAATATAATGATGTGTAATGCCGCAATATAATGATGTGTAATGCCGCAATATAATGATGTGTAATGCCGCAATATAAACACAAATACACATTTAAAAATTTTCTTACACATTTATTTGGAATTCTAAAGACATTAAATCAAAGTTATTTAAATGTATCATTTGAAACCTTGCACTACAGAAAGATATTACTGAAATCAGTTATTATTATTATATTTTATTATTATTTTTTCCATACATTCTAATTCTTGATGGCAGAAATTCTTTCTGTGAACCATATTTGTGAAGGAGAAATTTTTGTTTTCCAAAATTTCTCCTTGGAAAAATAGACAGACTACAGAAGTCTTGTTAATGTAGACTACAGAAGTCTACATCTTGGTGAAGACATAGATTTCTGCAGGTGCTGCAAGATGATAAGTTTTCATTGAAATTTTATTGTATTTTTGATTAGTTGCGTATTAATTTGTGTTTTACATATAGATTAAATTAAACAGGCTTAGTGGTGTTTGTTAACTTATTTTTTAAATTTAGATAGTGATTTTGTAAGTTATAACGCTATCGTAACTTATTTTTGGCAGGAATATTGTAGCGTAATCAGTAGCTCAGAAGAATAATAGGGTTTAAATTGTAATAAATAAGTATTTTGAAGGGTTTAATTTGTGTTGTACAAATATATTAAATAGGCTTAGCGTATTATTTTAAATTTAGCTAGGGACTTTGTAAGTTACAACTTGCTACTCTTACCAATATCATATTGGTGTTTTGGATGGAATATCAGAGCATAAACAGTAGCGTAGAAGAATAGTAGGGTTTTAATTGTAATAAATAAGTATTTTGAAGGTATTAATCACTGTTTAGGCATGTATCTTTTGTATTTAGCTAACGATATAACTAATTTAGCATTGCGATTGTTACTGTATAGCATAACTTGATAACATATATCTTGAATTTGATAGCTAAGATATAATGTAAAACCAGTGCTTTTTTTTTGTAAAAAAATAGATATCAGGAAAATTAAAAGGACATGAAAAGTACAGTACTCTAAAAAATTATTTCCTGATATTGTTACTTAGTAGTAATGTTTTTGGAATAAGAACATCAAATTATGTATATTAACACAGTTTATTAAGCATAAATTTATTATTCAAGTATAAAAAAATAAGTAAAATGAGTAAAAAGAATAAGTAAAAATAATTTCATAATAAAATTTTTATAGAATATTCCAAATTTTCACTGAGTTCTCATCCAACACACTATGCCGACTTCTTACTGTTTGTGTCTGTTGCTGAATGGCATTTCCAAAGCAGCCACGAATTGACATATTTTGCTGGATCAAAGCGGGTCAGCGGTGGGCCAAAATTTTAAGAAACAGTAGTGAAGAAACTGTTTTTGTCATCAGCGAAGCTCTGGTTGGGCTGACGATCAGATTCATTTGTGAAAATCCTCATTCACATTCACTCAATGAAATTGGTATTGTACTCAAAGCGTTCATCAAATGCCCTTCAATTTTTCCAAAAACCGTCTTTTCAATTAGATAGTCCCAAAATGGATGAATTGTATCTCTTTCATTTAACTTAAGCCTAATTGACAATTTTCTAAATTCATTCTCACCAAATGCCAACATTTCATGTTTAGAAGGTTTAATACTTTCATTGTCCTCATTTTCCTTCTCTCATCATCGATATTGTCACTAGTTCTTAAATTTTAATTTTTCTTTTTTCTTTTTTTTTTAAACTGTCCAAAATGTTGGTGTCATTCGGATATTCAGCTACTGTGGCATGTAAACAGAGATAAGGAAAATTTACGGAAAAATGTGGATAACGCACTACCCTGAAACAACAGATGATTATTTTTCGGGGTAAAAGAAAATCATTTCCTCCTAATTCTCGAATGGAGTGCTTACAGTTGATTCCCAGCAGTGTTCAACCTACGGCCAGCGCAGACAGTGAATTAAAACAGCATTTTAAATTTTGCTAATTATCAAAGAATTCTCATTAAGTGAGCATTTAAAGGCAAAAGTAAGGTATTTTTTTGAAAAACAAAACAAAGTCATATTTATATAATTTTAATAAAACCTAAAAAATAAATTAGTGACATAGATTTGTTACTCATAAAAGTATTGGGAATTTGCATTTTTTATATATAACCTGAAAATAAAAAACATAAACTTCCTTTTACATGTAAGAAGATATGGAAAAAAAATGTAACACACTAATTTTTATCGAATCACTCGGTGCGGCCCCCGAAAGTCCTTGTACAAGAAATGGTTGGACACCACTGCAGTAGAAGGTGAACCAGCGCTCACTGGGAATACCCCTTGATCTGCTCACTGTTCACCAGCGCGACTTCTCCGTATGTGGGACAGGTTTTATTAAGTTACCAGGTACCACTAAGTTGTAGAATGGTAATCCCTTCAGCTCTCTCAATTCTTGCTTAGCAGCAGCAGCACTAATTTCCTAAATTGCCCGAAGGACAAAAGTGTGAACAGTCTGTATGCAGTTAAGTCTCTCCTAAGCCGTTCGTTATATGAAAATTTTCTTTGCTCAACTGAAACTATTTTAAAATTTCTAAGAGGATTCAAAAAAAAATCGCTCAAAAAAGGAGTTCGTTAAACAGAGGTCTGACTGAGTAATTCTGAATTCTAAAAATGGTTATAAAGTTTTATATAGTAGATAGCTTAACAATAGACAATGAGATGCAAATTTAGTTAAATAACTTTAAGTTTATTTGAAAAGTAGGTACACATGGGAAAAATTTATGGAATATTACAAATTTCGAAGCATGAATGTACAGAATGTACAGCATCCAAATGTCCACGTCACTGTTAATAAAGTGTGCTGGTATGCCGTACCATTGCGTACCATTGCGTCTCAAAAAAAAGCACTGTGTAAAACTATATAGTGGAATAGATATTACTGCATTAGCTTGGTTTGGCATTGTATAGTCAAGTATAGTATAGTAAATAAATCAATTAAATTTATTAACCTTATTAATTTTCATTGTTAATTAATTAAATGATTTAAATGGAAATCATGCCCCAGACTAGAGCAGCAAAGCAACATAGGTGTATGATAGGAGGGAGAATATGATGACAGCCTTGTCAATCAATTTGGCCCTGGAGAGACTGTGCAAAGCTCAAGGGGTAGACTTTTTCTCAGCATGGTCTGTGCTTGCTAACAGGAGAGATTTTTTCTACAGGGATGGGATACACTTAAATAGAAAGGGTGCAAAAATATTTGCTGATTATTAACCGTAGCTACAGGGAGAGGTGAAAGTGATTATTGCATTGCTTCTATTGGAATGAGCAGCAGCCTGGAAGATAAGGTACTGGGATTTCAAGGGCTGCTGGGAGTCATCATGGAAAGGGTAAATCATTGGGTTGTGTTAAGGTAACTAAGAGTAAGAATAGGTGTATGTAAACTAATGTTAGGAGTATAGTAAATAAATTTGATGAATTTGAAGTACTAGTCAAGATATCAAAAGCGGATATTGTTGGGATATCAGAGATGTGGTGCCACACGGATATAAGCAGTGCAGAATTGGAATTTGGGGACTACTATGTATACAGAAAGGACAGGAAGGGAGGAGGGATTATGCTTTAGATAAGAAACATAAAATCTAAGGAAGTGCATACAATTGACATTGGTGGACAATGCAATGTTGATTCAGTGTGGTGTGACATAAGCACAGGGAAAGAGAAAATGAGAGTAGGTGTGTGTTATAGGCCTAATGAATCTGATGAGTATAATGAGCACTTATGCAGAAATATAGAGTGGGCAAGTAAATCAGAATGTCTTATAATGGAAGATTCTAACTTTCCAGATATTGACTAGAATTTGTGGTTGGTCACTCGCACACTAGCAAGACTTTTGTGGATTTATTGGATACTGTTTTCTACAGAAATATCATCAAGAGGCAACCAGAGGGAGTAATACCCTTGATCTGATTATTGGCAGTGATTCTTAATGCATTAAGAATTTGCAGATAAAGGAACCACTAGGTGACAGTGATCACAGTGTACTGATGTGGGATTTATTTAAAGATGTAACCACCATCGAGGGTAAAGAGAAGGTTTTTTGTTTTCGTAAAGGTGACTTCGGTGGTCTCGGACAGTTTTTAAATTCTATTCAGTGGGATCAACTGTGATGATGTTACCAACGGTGAATTCTAAATGGGAAGCCTTCAAGGACTTAACCTTGGACGGTCCTAGGCTTTTCATACTAACTAAGAAATACTGTTTAAGGTTTAGGCCTAAATGGATGTGAGATGAAGTGCTGAGGCTCATGGCATAGAAGAGAAATGCATGGGATGCATTTCTCTGTTCAGCAACGAGCACTCATCAAAAAGACTACTGTGCAAATTGGAGCAGTAGGGCATTAAGGGCAAGATGCTACAATGGTAGTTGAGTGGGAGAAGACAGACAGTGGTTATCAATGGACACTGCTCTTCATGGGCTAATGTTATTAATGGAGTCCTTCAGGGTTCAGTGTTGGGCCCATTGTTGTTTTTAGCATTAGCAGAGGCATATGATGCAACAAAGCAAGCTTATGCATCATCAGCCAAAAAAAAAAAAAAAAAAAAAACCAAACCCTCCATTCGTTACAAATGCCTATCCAGCTCAGCCTAAATTTTATTTAGGCTATCAACTTCCACAACAGATGGAAGTCTGTTCAACCAATCAGCCACCTGCTGGCTAAGGACAAACTTCCACAGCTCCATTCTACAACTGTCTTTTGTCAATTTTAATCTATCCCCCCTCAAGTTCTTAATCTGAGCAAGCGGAAGAATCCCATCAGCATTCAGCTTGCTCAACCCATTCAAGGCATTATACACTTCAATCAGATCACCTCGCAGGTGCCTACCCTCCAGGCACTGCAATTTTCAGAACTTAAGCCTTTCTTGGTAAAAGCATGCCTTTGTTCCCCTTACCAATCTTGTTGCCCTTCTTTGTACTCGTTTTAGCAAATCTACATCCTTCCTAAAATGAGCCTCCAGACCTTCACACAGTACTCTGGATGTTGCCTGACCATTGCCTTGTACAATGGGATAATCACCTCCCTGTCCTTGCTAGCAAAATTCCTACATATCACTGACAAGACTTCATGACCTTCCCCTGGCAGCCCATCTGCACTGTCAGCGAACTTCACATTTGACTGCACAATTACTCCCAGGGCTTTTTCTTTTTCCACTACCATGAGTATAGTAACACACAGTTGGTACATTTCTCTTGGGTTACTGCTACCCATATGAAGTACTTTGCATTTGTCAATGTTAAATTTCAGTTGCCACTTCTAAACTCTAGAAGGAAGAGGATGAATCAGATTGGTCCACTTGATATCAATGGTTTGACAGTTGGTGATCCTGCTCAGATAGCAGACTATCTGAATGAGTATTTTGCATCTACATTTACGCGGGGAGTTATTAAGGGAGGAAAATGCCAGAAGTTTATCAAACTGTAACAGGGTGGTGCTTAATGATTTTGTAATAACTGAGAGCAAAGCGGAGGAGAAATTGTTGAAGTTAAATATAAGAATGACACCTGGGGTGGATGGGATCTATCCAGTTATATTACAGGAGGCAGCCAAGGAAGTAAGCAAACCCTTAACCATAATTATGAGTGCATCCTTGGAATCAAGGGAAGTCCCTCACTGATTGGAGATGTGCAAATGTATACCTAATTCATAAAGAGGGATCTAAGGATGACACGAGTATTAGTTTAATTTCGGTTCCAGGGAAAATAATGGAGTCAATGTTTAAAGATGCATTGCAGGATCATCTACACAAGCCTGCAGTAATAATTCAGACACAGCATGGGTTTGTTAAGGGAATATCTTGTGTGATAAACTGATTGGATATTATGATGCGGTTATAAAGGAACTGGATGCAAAAAATAATTTTGATATCATATACTTGGACTTCAGGAAAGCGTTTGACACTGTTGCACATGGAAGACTACTGTGCAAATTGGAGAAGTCTGGTATTAAGGGTAAGTTGCTACAATGGTTAAAAGGGTGGTTACGTAGGAGAAGACAGAGAGTGTTAATCAACGGACTCTGCTCTTCGTGGATTAATGTTATCAGTGGAATCCTGGTTCGGTTTTGGGCCCACTGTTGATTTGTATATTTATCGATGATATTGATGAAGGTATAGCAGGCATAATGTCAAAGTTTGCAGATGATACAAAGGTTGGCAGGGTTGTTAATGACAGTAATGGCAGTGTGCTACTGTAACAGGATCTAGAAAATTTGGGTAGATGGTCTGAGAAGTGGTAACTGAAGTTTAAAATTGACAAATGCAAAGTACTGCATATTGGTAGATGTAAACCCCGAGAAATTATCAACTGTGTAGTACTACAGTTAGGGTGGTAGAAAATGAAGAAGATCTGGGAGTAATTTTGCAGTCAGATATGAAGTTTTCTGAGCAATGCAGACAGGCTGTCAGAGCAGGTTATGAGGTATTGTCGATGATATACAGGAATTTTGCTAGTAGGGAAAAGGAGGTGATTATCCCATTATACAAGGCAATGGTTAGGCCACGGCTTGAGTACCGTGTATAGGTCAGGAGGCCTCATTTTAGGAAGAATGTAGAGTTGCTTGAGTGTGTACAGAGAAGGGCAAGAAGAATGGTGAGGGAATGAAGGGGTCCTCTTACCAAGAAAGGCTAAGTTCTGCAAATTGCAGTGGCTGGAGACAATGCACCTGCAAGGTGATCTGATTGAGGTGTATAAGGCTTGAATGGGTTGAGCATGCTGAATTCTAATGGGATTCTTCCGCTTGCTTAGATTACGAACCTGAGTGGGCATAAATTCAAATTGAGGAAAGTCAGTTGTAGAAAAGATGTGCAGAAATTTTTCTTTATCCAGCAGTGTTTAATTGCTGGAACAAACTTCCATCTGTCATTGTGGTAGTTGATAGCTGAAATAAATTCAAGGAGGAACTGGACAAACTTTTAGAGGGAATGGATGTTTGAAATTGTTTTTTTTTTTTCCCTTGCTGATGCTACATAAACTCATACACTTGCTTTCTTGCATTATATGCCTCTACTACTACTACTATGTCCAAGTATGGAGATGACACTTGAACAAGGATATTGAGATCCTTGAAAAGTTAAGAAAGGTGATGCACTTGGTGAAATTAGCAAAATGGTGACCATACATGGGTTAAGGTTGTTGTTGTTGTTGTTTTGGTTTTTAGGAGCATTAGCAACTAAGGCCATATTGCTCCAGGATATGCGGTGGTCATTCCTTAACCTTTCCGCATCCTCCGTATTTGGTGGTGACGGGCTCGAACCCCGGTCTAATCAAGAAGCGTGTGCTACGCACTGCTGCTCCTTCCCACCTGGCTACGGAGGCGCCTCATGGGTTAAGGAGCTTGATAACTATTTAGAGGGGATTTGATTGAGGTCAGTATCGGCTCTAAATTTAGGGAACAGCCAAATGAATGAAGGCAAAATTTTTATAATTATTGATGATACTAGTATCATCAATACTTGCTCAAGCAACTCTACCTCCTTTCTAAAATAAGGCCTCCAGACCTGTACACAGTACTCATGGCATGGCCTGACCATTTTCTTATACAAAGGGATAATCACCTCCTTTTCTACTAGCAAAATTCCTTTATATCATTGAAAAAACCTATTAGCTGCTCTAGCAGCCTGTCAACACTGCTCAAAAAACTTCATATCTGACTGCAAGTAAATTACCCCTCAGGTCTTTTTCATTTTCTACCACTCTAAGTGTAGTACCACACACTTGGTACATTCTCTACACTTCTACCCATATGCAGTACTTTGCATTTGTCAATGTTAAACTTCAGGTGCCACTTCTCAGCCCATCTGCCCAACTTTTCTAGATCCTGTTGCAGTATTATACTGTCATTAGTGTCATTAACAACCTTGGCAACCTTTGTATAATCTGCAAACTTAGACATTAAGCCTGCTATACCTTCATCAATATCATTAATAAATACAAAAAACAACAATGGACCCAACACTGAACCATGGGGGAATCCACTAATAACATTAGTCCATGTTGGCACCCATTGGCACTAATGACCTTAAGAGTAAGAGATCTGCAGATTTAATTAACAAGTACAGGTCAATGTTTAATAAAAGCCATGAGTTAGGGTTGAATTTGAAAGTGTCTGCAATTCTTCCCAGACACAATAGGAGGGAATATATGATGAGAGCCTTTTCAATCAATTCGGCCCTGGAGAGATTGTTCAAGGCTCATGGGGTAGAATTTTTTTCAGCGTGGTCTGTGCTTGCTACCTTTTTTACAGAGATGGGATACATTTAAATAGAAAGAGTGCAAGAATATTTGCTGATGTCATCAAGGCAGTGTTAGGTGGGTCAGAAAACTGCTAGTTTGGGTGGATTCACAGACTAAAAGATTAAGAGTAGCTGCAGGCAGAGGCGAAAGCGATTCTTGCACTGCTTCTATTGTAATGAGAAACAGCCCAGAGCGCGAGTTGCTGAGGATTTCAACAGTTGCTATGAGTCATCATGAAACAAGTAAATACATAGGCTGTGTTAGGATAACTAAGAGTAAGAACAGGTGCATGTATACTTGCATGTATACCAATGCTAGAAGTATAGCAAATTAATTTGATGAATTTGAAGTGCTGATCAAGGCATCAAAGGCAGATATTGTTGAGATATCAGAGACATGGTGGCACACAGATATAAGCAATGCAGAATTGGAATTTGGGGAGCACAATGTGTACAGAAAGGATAGATAGGGTAAGAAGGGAGGAGGGGTTATGCTGTTAGTTAAGAAACACATAAAATCTAAGGAAGTGGATCCAGTTGACAAGGGTGAACAGTGTAATGCTGAGTCAGTTTGGTGTGACATAAACACTGGGAAAGGGAAAATGAGAGTATTAGTGTGTTATAGGCCTAATGACTCTGATGAGTACAATGAACAATTGTGCAGAGAAATAGAGTGGGTCAGTAAATCTGCAAATCTTGTAATGGGGAATTTTAACTTTCCAGATATTGACTGGAATTTGTGGGTTGGCCACTTTCACTCTAGCAAGATTTTTGTGGATTTAATGTAGGATTGTTTTCTACAGCAACACGTTCAAGCGGCAACCAGAGGTGGGTAATAACTTGATCTGATTATCAGTAGTGATCACATATACATTAGGAATTTGCAGATAAAGGAACTACTAGGTGACAGTGATCACAGTCTACTTATGTGGGATTTACTTAAAAAAGTAACTACCATCAAGGGTAAAGGGAAGGGATTTTGTTTTGTAAAGGTGACTACAGTTGTCTCAAACAGCTTTTGAATTCTATACAGTGGCATCAACTCTTGAAGTTAAAAACAGTGAATTTTAAATGAGAGGCCTTCAGGGAATTAATCTTGGAAGCTACTAGGCTTTTAATACCAACTAAGAAATACTGTTCAAGATTTATGCCTAAATGGATGTCAGATGAACTAATGAGGCTCATGGAAGAGAAGAAAAGTGCGTGGGATGCATATAAATTAGCAGATGACACAGAAGCCTATGTATTTTGCATCTACATTAACACACAAGGAATTCTGTAAGGAAGGGAAGACAGAAGTTTACTAAACTCTAAATGATTTTGTAATAACGGAGAGCAAAGTGGAGGAGAAATTGTTGAAGTTAAACATAAAAAAGGCACATGGGGCTGAAAGAATCTATCCAGTTATATTGAAGGAGTCAACAAGGAAAGTAAGCAAACCCTTAGCCATAATTATGAGAGTACCCATAGATTTAGGGGAAGTCCCCATGAAGGGAATAACTTTGATATTATATACTTGGATCCTAGAAAGGCTTTTGATACTGTTGCACCTGGAAGACTGCTGCACAAATTGCAGCAGTGTGGCATTGGAGGCAAATTGCTGCTATGGATAAAGGGGTGGTTGAGGGGGAGAAGATAGAGAGTGGTAATCAATGGACACTGCTCATCGTGGACTAATGTTATTAGTGGAGTCCCTCAGGGTTCAGTGTTGGGTCCATTATTGTTTTCTGTATTTATAAATAATATTGATGATGGTATATCAAGCTTAATGTCCAAGTTTTCAGACGATACAAAGGTTAGCAGGGTTGTTAAGGACACTACTGACGCTATGCTGCTGCAACAGGATCTGGAAAGGTTGAGCAGATGGACTGAGAGGAGGCAAATGAAGTTTAACATTGACAATTGTAAAGTAGTCCATATGGGAAACAACAACCCCAGAGCAACGTATCAACTCTGTGGATACTACACTGACAGTGGTAGAGAATGAAATGGACCTGGGGGTAATTGTGCAGGCAGATATGAAGTTTTCTGAGCAGTGCAGACGGTCTGCAAGAGTAGCTTATAGTGACTTGTCAAAGATATACAGGAATTTTTCTAGTAGGGATAAGGAGGTGATTATTCCCTTGTATAAAGCAATGGTCAGGCCACACCTTGAGTACTGTATACAAGTCTGGAGGCCTCATTTCAAGAAGGATGAAGAGCTGCTGGAACGAGTACAGAGAAGGGCAACAAGATTAGTGAATGGAACAAAGGGTTGCTCTTATGAAGAGAGGCTTAAGTTTTGCAAATTACAGTGTCTGGAGACTAGTCACCGGTGAGGTGATTTGATAGAGCTGTATAAAGCCTTGAATGGTTTGAGCATGCTCAATGCTGATGGGATACTGCCTCTTGCTGAGAATAATCACCTGAGAGGGCATAAGTTCAAATTGAGGAAAGACAGATGTAGGATAGATGTGTGGAAATTTGCCTTTAGCCAGCGGGTAGTTGGTTGGTGGAACAGATTTCCATCTGTTGTTGTGGAAGTTGATAGTCTAAATAAAATTAAGGCTCAGCTGGACAGGTATTCCAAATGGATGTAGGAGTGAAGTGGAAGGTTTTTTTTTTTTTTTTTTTTAGCTAATGCTGCATAAGCTTGCTTTCTTGCTTCATATGTCTCTACTAATGCTATGACAGAGGTGGGAGCAGAGATAGGCAAAAGTTGCGGCCAATAGCTATGGCAAGAGACCAGAATGCTCAGCTACCATTAGGGCATGAAGCAAGTTTTCTACTCTTAGCCTGTTCAAACTGTAGTTTGAACTGATGAATAACTGCTTTACAATTGTTGGGAGCTTTGGTGTAGGCAAAAAATGAAACTGAAGAAATAGAAACAAGCCAATTACAATATACAACATTCTTCTCTTGAACAGCCTTAGCACATTTATTGGAAAACCAAGGTTTAGATAAAGGATGAGATTTTAAAGTGGAGTGTGGGATAGAGGATTCCATTCCTGCAAGAATAATTTCCCTGACACGATCGAAGCAAACGTTGACATCAGAAGTTTTGAAACAGTAATCCGACCAATGAAAAGAAGAAAAGAAATCTCGCAGGTCATCCCACTTTTCATTCTTGTAATGCCAAACAACACGAGGTTGGGAATAGCCATGAGATAAAAGTTCCGTTGGAGAAGAGACAATCACCAAGTTGTGATCTGAAGTGCCTAAAGGACCTCTCACTTTGACCGTGTACTTAGAAGGGTTGTTTGTGAGAAAAAGATCAAGTGTATTGGCTGTATGATTAGGACTGTCCGGTATTCTTGTAGGTAAACAAACAATCTGTGCAAGGTCATTAGTAATTGCAAAAGCCGCAGCATCTCAACCAGCTGGTTCGGTGTTACTAGGAAACGGAAGCCAGCTGGAGTTGTGAACATTAAAATCACCAAGGAAAATTACCTCCCTGTTAGGAAAGTTGGACTGGAGAAAGTCAAGTTGCAAAGAGAGGAAGTCAAAGAGCTCCAAGTGATTAGTGGAGTTGGGCGAACAGTAGAGGCAACAGATGAATTTGACACAATGAGGTAGAGAGATTTTAAGCCAGAGAAGATCGAAGAGAGAATTCCAAATTGCCAAGTCTCTGACAGGGAATATCAGAACGGACATATGCACAAGTACCAACTTTGAGGCGAAAGGAATCATACAGCAAATAATTTGGGCATCTGAGCAGTAGTTGAATCAACCGATAACTGAGATTCTGTCAGAAAAAGTACATGGGGTTTGGTAGACTGCAAGTGGAAATGGACATTGTTGAGATTAGAATCGAGACCACGTATATTTGTGAAATGAATTAGGAAGTGCTAGGGAGGTTTAGATCTTTACGCAGATAAGCTTGCTCTATTAGTTTGACAATTAATGGTGTATTCAATAGTAAGAAATAGTGTGTAGGACATGCTGTATGAAGTAATGAAATTTTTGGATATTGCATACACATGGTAAGAATATACCCAGATCCTTGACATAACATGGCCTCGACAATGCTCCCCGCATATGCACTACTCGGACTCCCTCCAGTCACTATCTGGCAGAGTATAGTAGCAAGATTATACACTAGCTGATCCGGAAGCCTCATAGAGAGTTACCAATAGGTTCAGTCCGGTGTAGTAACTAGCGGCTGGCCTGCGAAAACCGTTTTAGAGCTGTACCCTCGAAATGTAAGGAATATTGGATCTCCCCACAATGTTCATCATAACCTCAAAAGTCATCAATCATACTGCATGATGGGAGAGATAGAGAAGGGTTGACCAGAACCTAGCCCTGGAGACTAAACAAGCCTCCAATAAGCAAAGTGGTGGTATTGCACTGGTTGATGAGAGTCATCTACCACCTAGTACTGCCTGGTAACATAGAGGGGTGGCATTGCTCCATGTGGTGTGGGCGCCACACCTTAACCTCTGCTTACGTTGGTTCACACCTGGGGGGGTCACTCACCATGTATTTGTGCATCGAGGTTATACCCAGGATTACTAACAGTCCCACCATCGTGAAAGTGCAAGCAGAGGATTTGGCTGTCAGAGACCGTCCAGACTTTGCCGAAATTGGGTCCATTTGACTTGAGTGTCACCCGAATATCAGTTCCATCAGCATTTTAGACTCCCAGGTAGCAAGTACAGCTTGTCTGGCATAACTGAGAGAATGTCTGTGACAACTTCAAGGACCATTGCTAGCAGAGACAAGGAGGTAAGTATACATCTGTATAAGGCTTTGGTCAGGCCATACTTTGAGTACTGAGTACAGGTCAGGAGGAGTCATTTTAGGAAGGATGTAGAGTTGCCAGAATGAGTACAGAAAAGAGCAACAAGATTGGTGAGAGGAACAAACGGGTTCTCTTACCAGGAGAGGCTTAAATTCAGTAAGCTGCAGCACTTGAAGATGAGGCACCTGTGAGGTAATCTGATTGAAGTGTACAAGGTCTAGAATGGTTTGAGTAGGCTAAAAGTTGATGGGATACTTCCACTTGCTGAGATTAAGAACCTGGGGGGGGGGCATAGATTCAAATTGAGGAAAGACAGTTGTAGAATAGATGGGCAGATGTTAATCTTTAGCCAGCAGCAGGTAGTTGATTGCTGGAACAGACTTCCATCTGTTGCTGTGGAAGTTGGGAGCTTAAATAAATTTAAGGCTGAACTAGATAAACATTTGGACTGACACGATAGGTAAAATGGAAAGGCTTTTGCTTTTTTTTTTCTTTTTGGCTGATGCTCTAGAAGCTTGCTTTCTTGCATCATATACGTCAAATAATACTATTGCTAAAGAGCAGTGTCAAATTGATTACCTCTCTCTGTCTTCTGCCACCTAACTGTCCCTTTATCCATAGCAGAAATTTGCCCTTAATGCCATACTGCTCCAATTTTTACAGTAGTCTTCTGTATGCAACAGTATCAAAAGCTTTCCTAAAATCCAAGTATATGATATCAAAATTATTTTTTTCATCTAGTTCCTTTGTGACCAATGGTATCATGGTATCCATCATGGTATCCAATCAAACTGATTAGACAAGACTTCCACTTAACAAACCCATGCTCTGTCCGAACTATAACTGAAATCCTGTGTAGATGATCCTGCAGTGATTCTTTGACCAGTGTCTCCATTAATTTCCCTAGACAGAAGTTAAACTAACAGTTGTGTAATCTCATGTCGCCATTTGACCCCCCTTAGTGAATTGGAGATACATTTGCACAACTTCAGTGCTTGGGACTTCTCCTGAGTCCCAAGATGCTCTTGTAATTATGGCCAAGGGTTTGCTTACTTCCTTTGCTGCCTCCTTTAATATAACTGGATAGATTCCATTCACCCCAGGTGCTTTCTTGTGTTTAATTTCTCCTCCAATTTGCTCTTAGTTATTGCAAAATTATTAAGCTCTCTGTCAGAGTTTAATAAGCTTCTGTCCTCCACTTCACTATAGAATTCCTCACTTGTGAATGTAGAAGCAAAATACTCATTCATTTTGTCAGCTATGTGACCAGAATCATTAACAGTTTAACAGTTGAACCATCGATATCATGTGGACCAATCTGATTCTTGCCCTTCCTTCTAGAGTTTATATATTGTATGAACCAGAGCTGTAATGCTCAATACAATGCTCAATGTAATGCTCAATTCTAGATTTTATATAAGTAAAGAAGTCCTTGCTGTTTTCCTGAACATCCTTTGCAAAAGATTTCTTATAATCTGCCTTCACTTGCCTAACCTCCTTTGTGACTTAATTACAGACTAGCTTATATCTATCATAGGCTTCTGTGTCGCCTGATAATTTATATGCATCCCATATATTTTTATTCTCTGCCATGAGTCTCATTAGTTCATCTGACATCCATTTAGGCCTAAACTTTGAACAGTATTTCTGAATTGGTATGAAAAGCCTAGTAGTTTCCAGGATTAATTCCTTGAATGCTTCCAATTTAGAATGTGAGCAACATCTGTTGGTCTCACTGTATATAATTTAATAGCTGTCTGAGTCAGGCGCCTCCGTAGCCAGGTGGGAAGGAGCAGCAGTGCGTAGCACACGCATCTTGATTAGACCGGGGTTCGAGCCCGTCATCACCAAATACGGAGGATGCGGAAAGGTCAGGGAATGATCACCGCATATCCCGGAGCAATATGGCCTTAGTTGCTAATGCTCCTAAAAAAAAAGTCAAAACCAAACCTGTCTGAGTCCACTGTAGTCACCTTTATGAAAGCAAAAACCCTTTCCTTTATCCCTGATGGTAGGAATATCTTTAAGTAAATCCTACATCAGTACACTGTGACCCAATGCCACCCAGCGGTTCCTTTATGTGCAAATTCTTAATGCACGAATAATCATTGCTGATAACTAGATCAAGAGTATTACTTTCTCTAGTTGCCTCTCAAACATACTGCTACTGCAGAAAACAATCATTCAGTAAATCCACAAAAGTCTTGCTAGTTTGCGATTGACCAATCGACAAGTTCCAGTCAATATCTGGAAAGTTAAAATTCCCCATTATTAGACATTCTGATTGACTGGCCCACTCTATTTCTCTGTACAATTGTTCATTGTACTCATTAGAGTCATTAGGCCTATAACACTCCTACTCTCATTGTTTCTTTCACAGTGCTTATGTCGCACCAAACTGACTCAACATTGCCCTGTCTATCTATGTCAACTGGATGCACTTCCTTAGATTTCAGGTGTTTCTTAACTAACAACTCCTTCCTATTTGGGAAGGTGGGATTATGCTGTACTTTCCAAATTCCAATTCAGCACTGCTTATATCTGTGTAACACCACGTCTCTGATATCCCAACAATATCCATCTTTGATGTCTTGACCTGTTTCTCATTGTTTCTTTCACAGTGCTTATGTCGCACCAAACTGACTCAACATTGCACTGTCTATCTATGTCAACTGGATGCACTTCCTAAAATTTCGGGTGTTTCTTAACTAACAACATAACTTCTCCTTCCTATTTGGGAAGGAGGGATTATGCTGTACTTTCCAAATTCCAATTCAGCACTGCTTATATCTGTGTAACACCACGTCCCTGATATCCCAACAATATCCATCTTTGATGTCTTGACCAGAACTTCAAATTCACGAAATTTATTTACTATACTCCTAGCAATAGTATACATGTACTTGTTGTTACTCTTAATTACCCTAACACAGCTCATGTATTTATTTGTCCATGATGATTCCCACCAGTCCCTCCCTCCAGGCCCCTGTTCATTCTAATAGAAACAGTGCAAGAATCACATTCTCATCTGCCTGCAGCTATTGTTAATGTTTTAGTATGTGAACCCCCCCCCCAAGTTAGCAGTTTTCCAACCCATCTAAAACAGCTTTGATAACATCGACTGCCTCAATGTTATTCGGTTAATAGTGATATTAGTTACTTCAAGTCGACTCATGAATAAATATAGTCATTTCTAGAGACAGAAGCGTTCTCAGTCATGACAAAAAACATAAGTGTTCTTTACTAAAACTATTTCAATACCTATGTTAAAATAATATCTGACTCCTTTACTAGATATATGGTTTTTGAAAACATGAAATACAGAAATTATCTGAGAAAAATAAAAATTCAATTTTTTTTTTAATCTTGAAATTGAGGTATGTAAGTTATTTGAGAAGCAACCATTACTTTAGCAAACAGAGTAATTGTTAACGGTTACCGTTTAAATGTTATTAAGCTTTATATTGCTCCTGTAGAAATAATTTAGGATCACCAATTAAGGAGAAAAATAATACTTGCATGACTACTTTGGTCCACAGCCAATAAAGTAGAGTTTTTATCTGAGAAAAGGGCTAAAATGAAGTAAAAATATATACTATAGCACACACTATTAGTATCTGTTAGTATTATTACAAACATAAATAGATACATCAATTACAAAACCATAAATATATTACACTGGATGCATATTGTACATATCACATATGTACATACAAACATATATGTTTGTATGTACATATGTATAAAACACAAAAATTAATTAAGTATACACTGAATATATCCAATCCACCAATATAATATTTCAAATTATCTTTCATTCTCCTTATTATTATTTTCATTATTACAAAAAGCATATATACTACCACAGAAAAGCTTCAGCAGCATTAAAAAGCAACAATTTTTGAATCTACAATTAATCAACAAAATGGGGGAAAAAAAAGTTGTGTTTATACCTTGGCATCACTATATAAATTAGAAAAGTTTACAACTAATCAAATTTGCTGATATCAATCAAATTCATGCTATGATATTATTGGATGGCAGGATGGTAACTAAATAAATAAATACTTAATTAAATAATTAAATAATAGACACCAGGGTCTATATCACTTGTTGTTTGTTTGTTATTTGGTTTTTAGGAGCATTAGCAACTAAGGCCATATTGCTCCGGGAATATGCGGTGGTCATTCCCTTGACCTTTCCGCATCCTCTGTATTTGGTGGTGACGGGCTCGAACCCTGGTCTAATCAAGAAGCGTGTGCTATGCACCGCTGCTCCTTTCCACCTGGCTACAGAGGTGCCCCTATATATCACTTATTTTTAGGTTTAGGCTATTTGACATCTTGGACCTTTTTTTCATATTTGGGCTTTAGATTTTTGAATTTGATGTTTAAATTGGACTAAGTATTACTGTTTAGAATTAACAATTTCTAAATTTAAATTTTGCTTAATTGTTTATTTCTCAGTAGCGATGTTGCTCCCTGTTCTCAGTTTATTCTAAAAACATCATTGGTGTACTTCTGAAACGAATGGAAACAAATTTTATTTGAATAAAAAAAAAAAAAAAAAGCACACAACAGTTGTATGCAATAGTTGCTTTCTGATACAGGGGCAGTTATGTGTCAAGTCTCCTCTTGCAAATAATGACGAAAGACATAACATCCAAAAGAATTATTTTTAAAAAAAATTTTGAGTGGAAAGCAGCAATTTCATGAAATAGAAGTTAAAAAAAAAAACAAGTGTGTAATAATAAATTCATTGTCAAGACATAAAAAAAAGGTGCGGATAAATGAAATGAAAATAGATATTTCAGTGCTTAACTTTGTGATTTTGGCCATTTGTTAACAAAGATTAGTTATCAGTAATATTCAATAACATTGTATGGCTGCCGATATTATTTGCACAAATGAAAGGTAACAACGTAACTAATAACAACAATGGCACATCAAAACAATTCTAATCTTATAACAAAACAGAAGATACACATAATTTACAGCACTGCACATTGTTTATACAAGAGACTAGGCAGCATGCTTTTGAAAGAGAGCCAACATGTGCTTTAAATATAATTCATAAACTTGATGTGGCCACAATACCAACTATGTTTGTTCTAATTTATTATCTACATAATAAATTAGAATGAACATTCTTTAGAATAACACTTTTAATTTCTGAATATGCATTATGTATTCTCCTATTGAGCTTGTTGGAATTATTAATGAATATTTTGTATACACTTTTGGTTTAATGAAACGCAAAAAAGAAAAAGTCTAAAGAAGGGATTGGAAAATGTGGTGGCCAAGACACATCACCTCCTTCTATATCCTATATACTGGCCTTCCTAGCCACTGTTGTACTGTTATAATTTTGTGCAGTGGGAGACCATTGCACTGGAATCAAACAAGTTGTTTGGACTTTGATCTTTATGTAACTTTTTAACCAGTCAAATACATAATGAAGAAAAACTGGGTGGACGACTTCATCTCTTCATATGCCACACCATACATTGACAGACTATCTCCCTCATGGCAATCATATCTGAAACAGTATGGGTTTTAATTGATACATGCTTATTGGCTTACCAACTGGCAGGAATTGTGCTGATTGGTAAAGCCAACTTGAGTGAAGGTAGCCTTGTCAGTCCACAGGATATTGCTGAGAAAACTGATTTTCTTCTTCCTTTGTTAATTGAAAAATTCCAAGAAAATTGAAAAATTCCAAGTGCTTTGCACATCACTTTCATGCAAACGTTGTTGTAAAAACAAATGATAGGGATGCAGTTTGTTGTTTTGAAGGCACCTCCAAATCTGCTTGTGCTTGATCCCATTTGTGAAAAATGCTTCCAATGCACTGCTAGTTGCAAGTGCCATCATCACCACACCTGAGCCTCAGCTCATCCGCACTTTATCTCGCTAACCTATCAATTTTAAACTATTGATCCTTAGCCGTATCTCCCCTATTGATAAATCAAGCCTTGGGGATATGTTACCACCCCTGCCCTGAGGAGGGAGTTCTTCACTCTCTAGAACTTTAATTATCAATTTTGTTTGTTTGTTTGTTATTTGGTTTTTAGGAGCATTAGCAACTAAGGCCATATTGCTCCGGGAATATGCGGTGGTCATTCCCTGACCTTTCCCCATCCTCCGTAATTGGTGGTGACGGGCTCGAACCCCGGTCTAATCAAGAAGCGTGTGCTACGCACTGCTGCTCCTTCCCACCTGGCTACGGAGGTGCCTATCAATTTTGAACTTCAAAAGCGTAACTCCTATTAATTGTGATTCTTGTTAGAGAAAACTTAAACTCTAAACATAAAACTCGATATATTTTAGCATTTTTGCATTTTTGTACATTTACTGTATATATTTTTATCAAAATATAAACAAAACTCCTAAACTCAGTGCAAACATTAAAATTCAACTAAAAACATATTTACAATATATACACTATTTACAATCTTCTAATTCTATTCACCTCATTTACAAATTCAGTAAAAGCTTCATACCACTCCCTGATTTTAAAAAAGTCACTCCAGGTGTATGAGATGGAGCCAATCTGCCTAATCAAGCTATTTCTCTGTACACTATTTCTCATGCATTGTGTCAAAATATGTTCTGTATCCTCTATTCGAGCCACAAGAACACATAGGATCATTCTCAGCCCCTAACTCCACCAGTCTTTTCTTCATTCCATGTCCTGTTATTAACATTGTCATAAACATACCAAGACCCAGTCAAGGTTGGATCTCTTTCATGGTTTTCACCCCAGGCAGAAAGGCATAGGTGACATGACCCATTGAAGAACCGTTCTATCTTTCTTGCCATATGCTGTCAATTTGTTGCAATCTTTTCTTTTCAATTTTCAGATTCTTATTATTCTTGATTGCATATTCCATTGTTCTTTTCAAAATCACCAAATCTATATGCTCCTTTCCTGCAACAACTTGCAGGCATCATTTGAAATGGTTCTGCATGCCTGCATCACCGCCAAAAGGGCAAATCTCTGAGCTGAAATAAGAAGTCTCTTATTGTGGCTATTACTAATCCTATGCCCCCCTGCCTCATACATCACAATAGTTACAAAGGTACATTTATAAAGGAGCTCTAAGGACTTACTCATAACTCCCCATTCTACCCTTGTGACTCTTTTTATCTTCATATATACCATTCTTATTTTTTCTCTAAGGCAATTTTTGCATGTGAGGCAAGGACATTTTCATCCAAAAAAACTCCTTGGTACTTGACCAAGGGGATATATGTCACTGGAGTGCCAAATATCTTAGTGGTTGGTCTTCTAACTTTGCTTAATTTCCCTTTGAGCAGAACCATGCAAGACTTATTCATCGAAACCTCCATTTTATGGACATCAGCACATCTCTCCACTTGCTCCATTGCTATTCTTGTCCTTTCCTCAAGTTCTTTTCTTGATTTCCCTACTACTATCACCAACAAATCATCAGCATATGCTACTGGTTCACATCCTACCCACTACTGAACCAGTAGCTCATCTAGTATTATGTTCCAACTGTAAGGGCCTATTATAGACCCTTGTGAGGCACCTCAAGTTACTTCCTGGGTAACCTTCCCATATCTTGTGACTATTGTTACTCTCCTCTGTCTAAAATAATCTTGTAAGGCTCCACAGAACTGCCCAGTACATTTCATCTTCTTTAAACTTGCCAAAAAACTTGGCCACCACATTTGGTCAAATGCCCCCTTGAAGTCAATAAATATACCCAAGACATAATTTTTAGAAGTCTCCTGTACATATGACATCATTTTCACAAGCATCTTCAGTAGATTTGCCCCTTCAAAAGCCAAACTCTCTTGGGCTACTCATAACACTACTCTCATAATAACTTTCCAATCTATCCATTAATATCCTTTCAAAGACTTTAGCAATTACTGGCAACAATACCACAGGTATATATGATGGAGGGTTCTCTTTTTTCTCTCTCTATTTTTAAGTAATATTTTTAAGTATATTCTTATGTATGCCTCCTTCCAAGATTTTGGAAATACCTTCTCATTCAAGCATATATTATATACTTCCACCAATTCTTTTCTGGTAACAGGCCATCTTTACCTGGTGCTTTTCTTATCTTAACTTTTTCCAATGCTGTTCTTGGCTCTCTTTCCATAATCAATTCTTCATTTTCTTGCATGCCCCTATATTCTTCATTTAATCTTCTAATTTCTCTTTGTTCTTTATTATCCAAATTAGGATGATCCATTGGAAACAATTAAAATAGCAAACTTCGCATGGAGGATTCCCAATCCCTCGTACTCTGACCTTTGGACTTAATTGTACTAAATATCTGATCCACTTTCATTTTATCAAATACAGTGGATTCTGGTTATTTGGGCCACCGGTTAATCGGGGCAGCTGTTTATTTGGGGCAAATCTTAAAAAACCGAAACCAACTGAGAAAATAGCCAGGGTTACTTCGCTTAATTGGGACAGCATTCCGTTTAATCGGGGCAGGAGACCACAGCACTGGAGATTACCCTACGATTGGCTCCGACGGTACCACGTGGTTTGGTCGAAACTCTGGAGGTCACAACCATAAAACAATTAGCAGTCACCTGTTTATTGGGCTTTTCTGTTAGTGAAATCTATCATAAACGGACAGTAAACTCGATCTTACTGAATTTGCAATAATACCGACAGCTGGAATTCTGTGGATTATTATGGTGAAATGTGTTTACACTTCCATGAAATCTTCAATCATATAAAAAAAAATTAATTTTCAGATCTCTTCATTCCTATTTTTAAAGCTTTGTAACTCATTACTCTGTTCTCACTTGCACGTATTATGTTACTTGCAATTGGTGTGTGCCGTGTTCTTTGTTATTGATTGCTTATCTTTTTACTGTTTTAAATTTTAATCTCCACCCACAAATGTCAGTGAACAGAAATGTCAACTAGTTCGTATGTACATATTACAGTACGTATTTATTATTCCGATTATCACATATTTTTTCCGATTTTCTCGTATCATTTAATTTTTTAATTGGTAAGGTAATAAAGGGTAAATTTGTGCTTAATATATCTTTGCTTTTATAGCCTGTGGATAATATTCCTCCTATTTTCTTTAATTAGAATTGCTGTTTAATAGAATTAAAATTCAATTCACAAACGTGATCACAATGACTAGCGCTTACTACACATCATATAGTGAACAGTACTTTACTATGTTGAGTTCGTCGTAACGTGATTTGATTGTACGGTGAACTAATTGTAAAGGGGGGGGGGGTTACATTGTATTTTTAACTATTTACGTGAAACTTCGGAAAATTGGGGCAGCCGCTTAATCGGGCCAAAATGCACTAGTCCCGATGTGTCCCAAATCATTGGAATGAACTGTGATAACTTATAAGGCAATCCCCACACATTTTTATTCATTTCCTCCTTTACATACTTTTGTATGTAAAGGAGTCCCGCGTACTCTGACCTTCGGACTTAATTGTACTACATATCTGATCCACTTTCATTTTATCAAATAATAACTTATAAGGCAATTCCCACACATTTTTATTCATTTCCTCCTTTATATACTTTTGCCATACTTCTCTTTTTTCTTTTTTAAATTTTATTTACATACTCTTCTTATCTGCCGATATTGCCTTTTTAACACCTTTACTTGCTCACTAATCCCTCTTCTACAGCTCTCTGGAAATTCCTCCTAGCTTCATTCACCCTCCTCCTCATTCCCAACAAGACCTCATTTTACCATGGCGCTACTGTTTTCAATTTTGTGCTCCTCCTCATAGACCCACTGAAAATCTCATACAGTATATTAACAATTTTCTCAGCCCTTTCTCCAGTAAGGCTGCTGTCAATTTCTTGTCTCCTTTCCCTAAGTCTCTTTATTACCTCATCTTCAAAACACTGCCAGTTCACAGAATTGCCTGAAAAACTCTCTTTAAACTTTTTAATCCCTTCTATCCTTATATCTCAAAAAGATACATCTATGATCACTGGTAGACCAGCCCTCCTTTACTCTCCAATACCATATCATATTCTACAAGGCATCTGTAGTTATTATTAAATCTATATCAGACTTGACCTGTATAGTATAAAAAGTAGTGCTGGCCCAGCTCATTCACCACATTTAACCTTAAACTTACCAACACTTCTAATTAATCTGTCTCAAGACTTCCCCAAGTTGTTGAACTCGCATTCAAGCCCATATCTATCACTATTCTCTTTCCTTGTAACACTATAATATAAAACGTAGTGCTGGTCCGGCTCATTCATCACATTTAACCTTCAACTTACCAACACTTCTAATTAATCTCCTCATGCATCTGTCTCAAGACTTCCCCAAGTTGTTGAACTTGCATTCAAGCCCATATCTATCACTATTCCCTTTCCTTGTAACACTGTTACCACTTTTTCTATATAATTCAGATAAGGCTGCAGTTCATCCCAGAATTGGCAAAATAAATTCACTATATACACACTTCCTATCTCACTTAATATCTTGACACAAATTCCATGTGTAAAACACAACTTTTCAATTTGTGCCACAACTAGCTCTGCATTTCTTACCACCACAGCAGCCTGACTGTTTACTTTGGACTGTACTATCTTATCAGTTATCTTAAAACCTTTAGCAAGGTTTCCAACATGTATGACTCCTGGAGAAGAAGAACATTACAATTCTTCTCATCCATCTTTTGACTTAATTGCAAAGCAACATTATAGGATCTTTGCCTGTTCACTTGCAATGCTTTGAGCTTTTTAAATTCTATCTCCCTTCTATCCATAATCTAATCTAGTTCTATGCTGCTCATAATACTTTTTATATTCACTGCACCCCTTGCTTCGAATTGAATGGCAAAAATCCTTAATTTTCTGCTTACAATTAAAACAAACAGCACCTTCCTTTTTCTTTTGACGATCTTTAAATACGTGTCCCTCTCCTCCACAATGTCCACACGGGGTCTTCCCCTTGCATTAATACACATGCTGTAAGATAAACATTTAAAACATTTTGGACTTTCTTTTCCTGAGAAAATAGATCCCATAATCATTTCCATCTTTACTTCACCCCAAACTATATCCATGTTCATTCAAATTTCTATCCCAAATTTCTTGTATAAACTCCACTTTCTGGACATAATTTTTAACATAATAAACTATTACCTTTAATCCAGGCTTCTTTGGGACTTCAACTTTCAGACCAGTCTCTTCCAACTTCTTATTGTTCTGCAATTTGTACAAATCACTCATAGAGTCCACTTCTAATATTTCTTTGTCTCTAATCTTTCTTGTACCCTTTACCTTTAATTTCTTCATTAATCAAGGCCCCTATTGTTGTATTACCCTTTTTAACTTCTTTCCCTTTCTCTAACACAGGCATAAGTTTAAAATTGTTGCTCTTGTTCATGAGCTAATTGTCTACGATTCTTCACTCAATTTTCTACAAACAATCTAATGGTTTATCTTCCAATGTGCCCCACATTGAAAGAAACTGTTAATTGCAGCTCAAGTCACTTTATTTGCATCACAAAAGAGAAATTTTTGGAGTCTGGTCCATACCTGTTTAATTTACATAAATTCCTCACAAACGTCTTTTTCCATTTATAGACATACACTATCACCACTATCCATTTCTTCCTCTTCTACTCTTACTCTCTTTCACCTTTTTCTTCACATTCAATTCTTTCTAATTTTACAACTGTTGTATTCAGTTGTTCTTAAAACCTTAGTTCCTCCAACTCTTCATCATCCATCACTAGCAGATCCTCCTCAGATGAGTTACAAGGAAGAAGGCTACAGTACCTTTGCGAACATGTTCCAAAGTCTAGACACATTTCTGTCCTTTTTTTTTTATGAATCACTATTTCAGCTAGCACAAAGTGATTATTGCTGTTGCTTTAGAATTTTGGTCCATTCTCCAATTTAACAGTACCACCTTGCATAAATGTTTTTGGAGAACGTGCTCTGACACAGTTTTAGAAATGTGCATGTGAATAAACACCAAGAAGTTGTACTTCTAACGAATTTCACTGCTACCTTCATTCAGTTTATGTAGTTCACACAACACTATGATATATAAATTTCGTGCTTCTGGCCTTTAATAAATTCGGTACATATTCTGGATTTTTCTGTGCCAACTGAAGGGTCAATTTGTGTCTATATTTGCCATTCCCAATGGACCAATGAGAATGTAGCAATTCATGGGACACTCAAATTGACATCCCAACATTTAAATCAAACATTGGCTTTTTATTTTACTGTGGTTTCCACTTGCTTTCAAAATTATACTGCCTGTATCATTTAAATTATTATTTGATATACACAGTATTCCCTTGATATTCGCTGGGATGCGTTCAAAGACTTATCACAAATAGCGAAAATCTGCAAATAATTGATGCCCCGATCAATCAATAATTGATCTCCGTGGTTACTCCCCTCTCAGAAAAACTTTTTTTAAAAATTAAATGTACACACAACTGTCAGTGTTCAATTGAAGTTCAGTGGCTCATTTCTTCCACACTTTTTTTTAAGGGATATTTTCCTTCTTGAAAATGTTAATTTTCAAGAAGGAAGACTAAAGAAAAATAATTTTTTTCTATATCAAAACTAAAGAAAAATAATTTTTAATTATCCTACGTATGTTCATTGAACACGCATATCTTATTAGTTAACATAAAGGAAAAATATTAATTTAATTTTATGAAAAAACAGTGGTACAGGGAGCTGCTTTATTTTTTGCTTCATTACTTTGTACAGCATGGTGTACGGCGCAAATGCCTGTTCCAATTCTTGAGCAATTTTCATACTCCTTTCCATTGAAGGATTAAATTCACGGCTTTTGTGCTTTAAATAGATCCGCAAAAGACTAGCATCCATTGGTTCACATTCGTTTCCTCTTCCTCTTCTTTTTCTTCTAGATCCGTTGAACTTTGCATAAGCTCATCAAGGTCCTCTTGTGTTAACTCATAATTAGGCTCTTGTAAGAGTTCTTCTACCTCCACAGGTATCATGTCAGACAATCCCTCCCTTTCAATACAATGTACCTTGTTAATAATTTCTTGTATTTCTTGGTCAGCAGAAAGGATTTTAGTGGAATTTTTTACAGCTTCCAGCCCTAACTTTTTTCAGCATTGACCGAGTCCTGTTTTAGTTCCTTCAGTGCTTCTTTAACTGTGACAATGCAATCTGCAATATTGAATTTTTTCCAGCTCTGCATTACTTCAACATTTGAATTTTCTTCCATTGAATTGAAAATTTGACAAAAAAGCAATTTTACGTATGAGCTTTGAACATCTGAATTATACCTTGATCTAACGGTTGAATGAGAGAAGTCATGTTAGGTGGCAGAAAGATGACTTCTGCATTTTTATTTAGATGTTTTAATTCCTCTGGATGTCCTGGCGCATTGTCCAGGATAAGCATAACTTTGAACGAAAGATTTTTCAACGACAGGTACTTCTCTACTTCAGATAGAAAGCAATGCTTAAACCAATCCAGGCACAATTCTCATGTTACCCATGCTTTTTGTTATTTACCAGTAGACAGGGAGTTCATTTTGTTTTTTCTCTTTAAAGCTCTCAGGTTTCGGGAATGGAAAAGCATAGCAGGTTTGATCATATCGCTTGCTACATTTGCCCAAAATAAAAGTGTCACTCTATCTTTCCTTGCTTTAAATTCTGGAATCCATTTTTCCTCTTAACATAGGTTCTGTTAGGCATTCTCTTCCAGTAAAGACAGACTCATCTGCATTAAACACTTCTTCCAGCATGTACCCCTTCTCCTCAATTATTTTGCGAAATTCTTCAGGGGAAACTGCTGCTGCTGCTTCTTGGTCAGCAGAAGCTGCATCGTCAATCACCTTTAAATTTCTTCAAGAAAATCTTTTAAATCCTTCAAACCACCTTTGCTGGCAGTGAAGGTTTTTGTAGAATTTTCAGAAGATGATCTTTCTCCACCTTTTTCTTCGTGATAATAGTTATAAAGAGATTCTGCTTTTTCTCTTAAAGTTGTCGAATCAATTGACAATCCCTTTTTTATATTGTTTTCCATCCACATACTCAGCACTCTTTCCATTTTACTTAACACTTTTTCGTGTACACGAGAAACAATCTTTGCACTCTTTGGTTCACTAGCCGCAAAACACTGTGGTGGATTTCCTTCTCCTTTTTATAAATGTACCGCACTGTACACTCATTAATGCCGTATATTTTCCCTATGGCCATGAAAGATTACAGGTCTTTAATTTTATCTAAAAGTTCCACTTTTAGGTCCCATTTTTAGTTGATAAAGGTAAAAAAAGAAGTGTTTGTAGAAGGCAACAAGCATACACGAACGTCACCGTAATAATCTCACAACCACTCTCAACTGACGAAAAATTCAACTATACCAGTGTGCACCGGAGCCTTACTGGTGATGACATGCACACATATACAGCTGCATATGTGTGTGTGTGTGTGTGTGTGTGTGCGCGCGCGCACGCATGCACACAGCTATCACAGTGTGTACACAGGAAACAGACTAGACGCATAACTTTGAACGAGAGACCGAAAAAAGCAAGGGATCACTGTATATGCATCTACTATTTGGTTATAAAATTAAAACTATTTGAATTTGCCATTGTTGTTATTAGTTACATTACAACCTTTAATTTGTGAAATAATGGCTGCAGATTGATAACAGATCTTTGATAACAAATGCCAAAATCTAAAAATTAAGCACCAAAACATACATCCAATTCCAATTTCCTTTATAACCCACTTTTTTATTTCTTGACAATGAATTTATTATTGTACATTTGTTTATTTTTACCTTAAACTTCTATTTCATGAAATTGCTGCTTTGTGCCACAGAATTTTTTTTAAGATAATTCTTTTTAATGTTATTTCTTTATTTCATTATTTTCAATGAAATCAAAGGAGTGCAATGTATAACAGCACTTGTACAGTTTGCTATTCAACACAGCTAAGTGTGTCTGCTGAAAAGTAATCAACACATACAGTTGTGTTTGTTTTTTATCATCAAATAAAATCAATTTATTCGTTTCAAAAGCAATGTCGTTTTTAGAATAAATCAGTAAGGAAGATCAACTTTCCCACCATGATTAGGCAAAATTTAAATTTAGAAATTGAAATTCTAAATGGTAATACTTAGTCCAATTAAAATATTAAAATATCAAATTCAAAAATTTCAGCCCAAATATGACAAAAAAGGTCTAGACAACAAATAACCTAAACCAAAAAATAAACAAGACAGACCTCAGTGTATTTTAATTGAAACACTCTATATGATGTTTATACTCTGAGATGACTATATGGGTCACAGGGGTTTACACATAATTTCTGACAAGAATATAATCATCAACCATGTTTAGTAATCCTGTGGGCTCAAACTAAGGTTAACCCAAACAGCTAATCATTTTGAACGCTGAATAACGTCATTAATCAACTGTCATGTGGTTCGAGTCATGAATGACTGCTAAATATGATTAATGATTGTATTCTTGTCACAAATGATTAGCTGTAACTTCTTCTGATCTATGTGGTCATGCTGGAGTATAAACAGATTTTTTTTTTTTTTTTTTTTTATTATTATTATCAATTCCACCTTCCAATAATATCATAGCATGAGTTTTATTGATATTAATACACTCGCTCCTTCCTAATGCCATTGAGTTTTCCTCGGTGATACAATGTGCGCCTCTTATTAGCTAATCACAATTGGCAGTGAATATCATTCAGACTGTATGTTATGCACAACTTGAAAAGCATTTTTCATCTTTTCTCTTTATTTTTAAAATTTAACACATTGAATGTGATGCTGTTACTTCTCGTTTTGAAATCGTTAAATGCTAACTAAAGAAAAATGGACGACTGGATAACTCGTTGGCAATGTCAACAGTGCACTCTGGAACTCAGTATGTGAAACACATCCTGAACACGCCAGTTCAGGAGTCAGTTGTGTGGATAACTTACTTCAAGGTGTTTACTGGTCAATATAGCCATTGATTAAATCATATGACCTTCTAATGACAATCACTTTGACCTTACATAATGATCAAGAATCACAAGTAAAAGGCTATACTGACCTTAAATCCTTATATTAAAGGATTACAAGAAATGTATGCACATAGGCTTTAACTGCTGCTAGGAAATTTATGATGCATTTAATTCAAGAATAGGTGGCATTAATTGTTTGTTGTTTGTTATTTGGTTTTTCGGAGCATTAGCAACTAAGGCCATATTGCTCCGGGATATGCGGTGGTCATTCCCTGACCTTTCCGCATCCTCAGTATTTTGTGGTGACGGGCTCGAGTGGCATTAATTCTATTAATTCTAAGGACTTTTAAATTGTGAATGAAAGGATATTCTGAATAAAATTTTAATGGTAAAAGAGCTTTTCTAACAGTAGCTGACAAGTCTGCAGTGCAGCACATGCATTTCCTCACTGTGGAGTGCATGGATTGTGAGCTTTCATTTTATCAGAGATTGAAAATTTTGACCAAGTCCTAATGGAATATTTCAAAAAAATTTTGATGACAACCAATTAGGCTAGGTGAATAGTTTATGCATTTGGATATTTTGCAACTTTGTTGTGCATGTGTTTATTAATTGCAGACTAACTTAATCTTATTTAATGTTTTATTCAGTCAATTATATACAACAGTTTCATTATTTGAAATTTGGTTAGGAAAATTTTCAAAAGAAAGCTGTTAGGTTAAAATTTGCAGACGAGAAAGAAGCCTTCAATGTAGAAATGCATTTACAATAAGGTTCCAATACAAAGTATGTTAACTGCGCACACTACAAAAACCATTCTATCATTCCCAAATATCAGCCATTAGTCAAATTTTGGAAGGATAAATAAGTGTGTGAGCTTTGAATGCATTGTAAAACTGAATGGCTTCAACTAAATTTACAATGCCTTTTAATCAAAATGGGAACTTATTTCTCATAAATTCTTGAAAGCTTAACAAAATGAAAACAATATACAGACAAAGTAAAATTCATTTCAAATGAATTCCTGTTTTTTTATTAGGAGCATGCCGTTGAAAGCAACTCCTAAAGTACATCCATATCTTTATCTCAAAGGTGAGGTTTCCTTCTTGTACTTTTAAGGTTGAGGTCACTGTCCCACATTGGGCATGAAAAGTTCTTAATGAAAGGAAATTCTGTAAAAATTCAGGGATATTACCTCTAAAGCCAGCTTTATAAAGATCTTGAAGAATTTCATCTCTCCATGTACAGTCAAAAGGCTTTTTCAATATCAAAGTTTACCATAATTAAATGCTGTTTTGTAATGAAAGTATTTCTAATTTTTGTTTCTACCTGAGCACATGTAGATCCAAGGTGGATTGGCTTATCCTAAAACCAAATTAAGATATTGATAATACATTCCATTTTTCAAACAGCTAAGTGAATCTTTAGCACACCATTCATTCCAATATTTTACCTATACAACTCATTAAAGATATGGGACAATACTTTGGATTAGACAATTTTTTCTCAGCTGTAGGAATAGGAAGGACCCGAAATGGCCCCAGGTCTATCAATGCGCTGTGCAAGATTTTTTGGTGCACCCTCTCTGACTTGAAATTTACAGCAAATCAGTGATTTTTCAGAGCATTTTGCACCCCCTAAATTTTGGCACCCTGTTTGGGGGAACTGCTCAATCATGCCCTGGGAGGGATAATTGCATGTATCCAATCAGATGAATCAGTGTTTTTAAAGAAAATTTGATTGTATAAGGCTAGCAGGGACTTCAGACTATCAGGAGGGTGGGGGGGAGAGAGAGAGTCAAATTTAGTCTTTACTGTTCCTCTTCCTCTCTCCTTGAAGAATAAGAAGAGCTGAGGATGCCATTTAAAAGGCTTCTGCAAAAGTATTAGCAATTTCACCTTGAGTAGTTATCTCTTGACCATTCCTTTGCAAGATTGGGATTTGCAATTCACACCTACCAATCAACGACTGTATTTTCCTCCAAATTAATCTTTATTTGCCTTCTGCTGAACTTTTCTGCCTTTGCTTTTGCTTTTTATATGGCAATAAATTATCCACTGTTGGAAATTTACAAAACTTATTCCAGGTGAAATTTTTTTTAATTCACAGAAAGTTTTTTAAATGAAATCCCAAAGCACGAAAGGCATTAGAACCTACAATATTTACAACCATGAATGGGGTGAAGGTTGAGAAGGTGAAAGGAGATACTTTAACATTAGACTTGAATTTCTGTAAATTGTAATTTTGAGGAAATACATATGAAGGGAGGTTGTTCCAGAAAAGTTGAAGGAATAAATGATGAAGAAGTAAAGCTGGTTTTGTGAGTTTGAAGTCAGACAGTAAAAGTACGCTGATTGGTTGCAGCAAGTTGGTTGGAGTGGTTTGGAAGAGAAAGCAGGAATTATAGAAGCCAATTCAGAAGAACAGTGACTATGGAAGCATCTACTGAAAAGGCATGTAGCAGAAGCAAAACTTCTATGAGAGAGTAAGAAAGAAAGAAAGTGGAGAGACTTTGATAGAGATAGGTCATTAATTAACCTAACTGCCCTCTTTTGAATGGAGTCTAGAAGCCTCAGAGAGGTTTTGGGAGTGCTACTCTAGATGTCGGAACAATATTCCATGGTAGCACGGATTTGAGATTTGTACAGAGTGAGTAGCTGTTTAGAATACAAAATTAACACCGAGAGTTAAAGAGAAAACCCAGATTTTTAGACACAGAGGAAGCAATTCGGAATGGTCCTTGAGGTTGTCACAGACATTCTCTCAGATATGCCAGACAAGCTGTTCTTGCTACCTGGGAGTCTAAAATGCTGATGGAACTGATATTCGGGTGACACTCAAGTCAAGTGGACCCAATTTCAGCGACGTCCGGACAGTCTATGACAGCCAAATCCTCTGCTTGCACCTTCACGATGGTGGGACTGTAAGTAATCCTGGGTATAACCTTCATGCACAAGTACATGGTGGGTGACCACCCAGGTGTGAACCAACGTAAGCAGGGGTCGAGGTGTGGCGCCCACACCACATGGAGGAACGCCGCCCCTCTATGTTCCCAGGCAGTACTAGGTGGTAGATGACTCTCATCAACAGGTGAAATACCACCACTTTGCTTATTGGAGGCTTGAAGTGGTGAAACCCATGTTTAGTCTCTAGAGCTAAGTTCCGGCCAACCCTTCCCTATCTCTTCCATCATGCAGTATGATTGATGATTTTTGAGGTTAAGATGAATGTCATGGTGAGATCCAATATTCCTTACATTTCAAGGGTACAGCTCTAAAACGGTGTTCGCAGGCCGGCCGCTAGATAGTACACCGGACCAAACCTATTGGTAACTCTCTAGGAGGCTTCCGGATCAGCTAGTGTATAATCTTGCTACCTCTACTCTGCCAGATAGTGACTGGAGGGAGTCCGAGTAGTGTGTATGCGGGGAGCATTGTCGAGGCCACGTTATATCAAGGATCTGGGTATATTCTTACCACGTGTACGCCATATCCAAAAATTTCATTACTTCATACAGTATGTCCCCCCCACTTTTTCTTATTATTGAATACACCATGAATTGTCAAAATAATAGAGCAAGCTTATCTGCGAAAAGATCTAAACCTCCCAAGGACTTCCTAATTCATTTCACAAATATACGTGGTCTCAATTCCAATCTCAACGATGTCCATTTCCACTTGCAGTCTTCCAAATCCCATGTACTTTTTTCTGACTGAATCTCAGTTATCAGTTGATTCAACTACTGCTCATCTCAGATGTCCAAATTATTTGCTGTATGATTCCTTTCACCTCAAAAGTGGTACTTGTGCATATGTCCGTTCTGATATTCCCTGTCAGAGACTTGGCAATTTGGAATCTCCTCTCTTTGATCTTCTCTGGCTTAAAATCTCACTACCTCATTGTGTCAAATTCATCTGTTGTCTCTACCGTTCTCCCAACTCCACTAATCACTTGGAGCTCTTTGACTTCCTCTCTTTGCAACTTGATTTCTCCAGTCCAACTTTCCTAATAGTGAGGTAATTTTAACTTTCACAACTCCAGCTGGCTTCCGTTTTTTAGTCACACCGACCCAGCAGATCGAGATGCTGAGGCTTTTGCAATTACTAATGACCTAGCACAGATTGTTCATTTATTCACAAGAATACCGGACAATCCTAATCATACAGCCATTACTCTTGATCTTTTTCTCACAAACAACCCTTCTAAGTACAAGGTTGAAGTGAGAGGTCCTTTAGGCACTTCAGATCACAACTTGGTGATTGTCTCTTCTCCAATGGAACCTTTATCTCATGGCTATTCCCAACCTCGTATTGTTTGGCATTACAAGAATGCAAAATGGGATGACCTGCGAGACTTCTTTTCTTCTTTTCCTTGGTCTGATTACTGTTTCAAAACTTCTGATGTCAACGTTTGCTCAGATCGTGTCAGTGAAATTATTCTTGCAGGAATGGAAGCCTTTATCCCACACTCCACTTTAAAATCTCGTCCTTTATCTAAACCTTGGTTTTCCAATAAATGTGCTAAGGCTGTCCAAGAGAAGAATGTTGCATATCGTAATTGGCTTGTTTCTAATTCTTCAGTTTCATTTTCTGCCTACACCAAAGCTTGCAACAATTGTAAAGCAGTTATTAATCAATCCAAACTAGATTTTGAACAGGATAAGAGTAGAAAACTTGCTTCTTGCCCTAATGGTTGCTGAGCATTCTGGTCTCTTGACAAAGCTATTGGCCGCAACTTTTGCCCATCTCTGCTCCCACCTCTGTCCAAACCAGATGGTTCTGTTGTCACTTCAGCCAAGGATAAAGCTGACCTGCTAGCATACCATTTTTCTTCGAGCTCATGTATTAATGATCTTAGTAAAACACCTCCCACCATTCCTAACACGCTCCATTCAATGCCTCCTGTGGTCTTCCTTCAAAAGGATATCAGAAGGATTTTGATGAATCTTGATGCTAAGAAAGCTCCAGGTCCTGATGGTATTTCTCCACTTGTTCTCAAAACCTGTGCTCCTGAACTTACTCCTATTCTTTGCCGCCTTTTTTCACTTTCTTATTCCAAAGGTGTTTTTCCTTCTGCTTGGAAATTTGCTCATATCCAGCCAGTTCCTAAAAAGGGTGACAAATCCCTCCCATCCAATTATCGTCCCATTGCAATTACTTCTACTCTTTCTAAAGTAATGGAGAAATCAATTAACCGCCAACTCTTAAACTACCTAGTAACCTTCCGGCTGATCAACGATCGCCAGTATGGATTCCGTCAGTGTCGATACACTGGTGATATTCTGGCTTATGTTACCCATTTATGGACTAATTCAATGGAAAGGTTCAGTGAAACACAAGTAGTTGCTCTTGACATCTCAAAGGCTTTTGATCATGTTTGGCATAAAGGTCTTCTAAAGAAGCTTCCATCTTATGGTTTGCCAACTGTTTTTAGTAATTGGTTATCCAGTTTTCTCTCTGATCGCTCACTGAGGGTGATTGTTGATGGCTCTCTGTCTTTTAACTTCTCCACTAATGCCGGTGTCCCCCAAGGTTCAGTTCTTTCCCCCACTCTTTTCCTCTTGTATATCAATGACCTTCTTCCATTGACTGGAAATCCTATCCATAGTTTTGCCGATGATAGCACATTGCATTCAACTTTCCATTTTGAGAAACCTTGTCCAGCTCAATCAGCTTCAAGTTCTCGAAAATCTGCTGCCAATTCCTTAAATGCCGATCTTCAGGTAATTCTCCAGAGGGGCAAAGACAACTTAGTTGATTTCAACCCTTCTAAAACTCAATCTTGTCTTATATCTCGCAAAAAGGATTCTTCTGCTCCTATGCTTATCTTTAGTGACACTCCGATTTCTAGGCAAAATGATATATCTCTTTTGGGGATTACCCTGACTTCTAATCTCTCTTGGCACAAGCACATTACAAATATTGCTTTCTCTGCATCTAAAAAACTTGGTTTTCTCTTTCGCTCTCGGCGTTACTTTTCTTCCAAACAGCTGCTCACTCTGTATAAATCGCAAATTCGCCCTGCCATGGAATATTGTTCCCACATCTGGGGTGGTGCCCCCAAAACCTCTCTCAAGCTTCTTGATTCCATTCAGAAGAGGGCAGTTAGGTTAATTAATGATTCATCTCTAACAGAGTCTCTCCCCTCGCTTTCTCATAGACGCACTGTTTCTGCTGCATGCCTCTTCTACTTCCATGGGCACTGTTCTTCTGAATTGGCTTCTATAATCCCGCTCTCTCTTTCAAAACAGTCCGAACACATGCCGCTACCAGCCAACATCTATTTACTGTCCAACTTCAAACCCACAGAACCAACTTTTCATCTTCCTTATTTATTCACTCAACTGCCGTCTTCTGGAATAACCTTCCTTCATACGTATTTCCTGAAAATTACAATCTACAGAAGTTCAAGTCCAATATCAACAAATATCTTCTTTCGTCTTCTCAACCTCCAACCCAAGCACGGTACTAAGTACTATAGGTTCTAATACCTCTCGTGTTTGGGGTTCTGATAAAAAAAATAAAAAAAAAATATTTGTGATGTGTTTATAGATGTTAGAAGTCAGTACAATCCTCAACAGAGATATGTGATCGTGTTTAGAAATCTGAGTGTCATCAAAGTTAAGTATAGGAACAGAAGAATCCTTTTTGTGAGATATAAGACAGGACTGACTTTTAGAATGATTGAAATCGACTAAATTATCTTTTCCCACTTGGAGAATTACCTGGAGATCAACGGTTAAGGAATTGGTAGTGGACACTCCAGATGATTATTTGTGCAGGGCAAGGTTTCTCAAACCATAAAGATGGAATGCAATGTACTATCATCAGCAAAACTATGGATAGCATTTCCCATCAATGGAAGAAGGTCATTAATGTACAAGAGGAAAAAGAGTGGAAGAAAGAACCAAACATTGGGGAACACCAGCATCAGTGAAGAAGTTAGAAGGCAGAGAGTGATGTAGCCATCACCTGCAGTGAGTGTTCGGAGACAAAACTGAATACGCAATTAGAAAAACAGTTGGAAAACAATAAGGTGGCAGCTTATTTAGAAGACTGTTATGCCAAACATGATCAAAAGCCTTTTAAATGCCAAGAGCAACTGCATGAGTTTTGCCAAACTTTTCTATCAATTTTTTCCATAGGTGGGTAACATAAGCCACTATATCACCAGTGGATTGATACTGATGGAATTGATACAGGTGATTATTGATCAGATGGAAGTTTTTTAGATTGTTTAGGAGTTAGAGGTTGATGGATTTCATCATTATTTTAGAAAGAGTGGAAGTAATTGCAATGGGACGATAATTGGATTGGAGGGATTTGTCACCCTTTTTTAGGAATTGGCTGGATATGAGCAAATTTCCAAGAAGAAGGGGAAAACACTGGTGGAATAAGAAGATGTAAAAAGGCGACACAGAACAGAAGTAAACTCAGGAGCACAGGTTTTGAGAACAAGTGGAGAAATACCATCAGGACCTGGTGCTTTCTTGGCATCAAGACTGTTCAAAATTCTTTTAACATCCTTTTGATGGAAGACCACAGGACACATTGAATGGAGTGTACTGGGAATGGTAGAAGGTGGTTTACCAAGATCATTAATATATGAGTTAGAAGAAAAGTAGGATGCTAGCAGTTCAGCTTTATTTTTAGCTGAGGTGGCAAGAGAACCATTCAGTTTTAACAAAGGAGGTCGTAGAGATGGCCAATAGTGTTGGCAAAGAGACTAGAATGCTCATCTACCATTTTGACAAGAAGCAAGTTTTCTACTTTTATCTTGTTCATAATCTAGTTTGGATTGATTAAGAACTACTTTACAATTGCTCCGAGCTTTGGTGTGTAGGCAGAAATTGAACCTGGAGACTTGGATGCAAGTCAATTTGCAATATACAACATTATAATCTTGAACAGCCTTAGCAAATTTAGTGGAAAACCAAGGTTTAGATAGAGGAAAAGATTTTAAGGTGAACACAGAACAAAGGATTTCAGCCCTACAATAATAATTTCACGATACGATCTGAGCAAACATTGACATCAGAACATCTAAAACAGTAATGCAACCAAAGCAATGAAGAAAAGAAATCTTGCAGATCATCGCATCTTGTATTCTTGTAATTTTTTTTTTTTATTTTTTATGTGAACCCCAAACACAAGAGGTATTAGAACCTATAGTACTTAGTACCGTGTTTGGGTTAAAAAAGCATGGGTTGAAGGAGAAGTATGGGGGGGAGAGGGATGTCAGAAACTTTGCTCTAGAGACTAAACATGGGTTTCACCACTTCAAGCCTCCAATAAGCAAAGTGGTGGTATTTCACCGGTTGATGAAAGTCATCTACCACTTGCTCCAAACAACAAGAGATTGAGAATGGCCACAAGGTGTCTATAGAACCACTCACCTCAACCGTGTACATGGAAAGTGGTTGTTTATGAGAAAAAGATCAAGTGTTGGTTGTGTGGTGAGGATTGGCTGATATTCTGCTAGGTAAAATGAACAATTTCTGTGAGATCATTAGTAATTGCAAAAGCCTCAGCATCTTGACTGGTTGGGTCCATGTGACTAGATAATGGAAGCCAGCTGGAGTTGTGAACATTTAAATCACCAAATAAAATTACCTCATTGTTGGGAAAGTTGGATTGGAGTCAAGTTTCAAAGAGATTTGTTATTTGTTATTTGGTTTTTTTTTTAGGAGCATTAGCAACTAAGGCCATATTGTTCCGAGATATGCGGTGGTCATTCCCTGACCTTTCCGCATCCTTCGTATTTGGTGGTGATGGGCTCACCCCCGGTCTAATCAAGAAGTGTGTGCTACGCACTGCTGCTTCTTCTCACCTTGCTACAGAGGCGCCTTTTCAAAGAGACGCAGTCAAAGAGTTCCAAGTGTATAGTGGAGTTGGGAGAATAATAAAGGCAAAAGATGAATTTAATGGAATGGGGTAGAGAGATTTTTAAGGAAGAGAAGTTCAAAAAGAGGAGATTCCATATTACTAAGTCTCTGAGGGAGAATATCAGAGTGAACATATGCACAAGTATTACTTTTAAAGTGAAGGGAATCATAAATTGAATAATTAGGACATCTGAAATAATCAACAGTTGGATCAACTGGGATGGATTTTGTCAGGAAAGTATGTATGGCTTGGTAGACAATAAGTGGAAATGAACATAATTTAGATTGGAACTGAGACCACATATATTTGTGAAATGAATAAGGAAGTGTTCAGGAGGTTTAGTTCTTTTTGCATATTAATCTATTCTATTAGATAAGATTAGTTACTTATTTAGTTGTGTGGTCTGATAAAATTTATTCCAATTTATCTTTTGAAAATTGCACACATTTACCTTGATCTGTTTTGCACTTACAAGTATTTGCATAGACTGGGAAATGATCACTGACAGTGATCCTCAACACAATACATACAGTCCAATCAATATTATGGTACACTGAGGGAGAATATGAAGACAGATCAATGGCTGATGTATTTCCTGAACTTAGATTTATATGGGTATGGGGTTGTTATTCAATAAGTTAATTTGCTAGTCATCTAATAATGTTTCAATTAAACTTTTCTCTAGGGTTTCTCATGTGCAGAACTCCACATGACACAAGTAAAATTCTTGTAATACTTATATGTCACCCACTAAAGTACTGATATTACAATTCTTAGCATAAATAAATTTTCAATTACCATATGATTGACAAATTATTATTTTTCTTTTTTTGTAATTTTTCAACCTACTTTTCAACCACTGCCAAATTTAGCACCAGTTGTCTTCTTCAGCATGGTAGAATTTAACTCCTGAGGTCTCAGTTAGGAAGCATGAGCTGCAAAAGTGATTACATTACCAAGGTGGGGAGACAGACACCACTGACCAACTTTCTGTCAGATTTTATAATAAATAAAATAAATTTTCTGTTTATACTCCAGGATGACCGAACGGCCAGAGGAGTTCACAAGATAGACAGAATACAAGAAACAGCACCGTATTCAGCAGTCACGGGCTTGAACCCTGGTCACTCAAGACACGTGTACTTATGCACCCGCGTGCCTGACCACTAGGCTACGGCGGCCTTATATCTTCGGCGGTCTTCATTCCTTGAGAACTAATAATAAAATCTGACTGCAAGTATGAAACTCTATTTGTGAAATTTTGAAATTTTGTGGTTTGAAAGGAATATCTGTCTGATATTCCTTTCAATTCAAGCCACTCAATGCCATGAAAATTTCAATGAAACTGCTTAGACACAGGTCTGAGCAGTTGTTCACTAATATGTATGAATACATTGGTGAAATTTTACCTTGAATATGTAGAATTTAATCTACTTTTTTGTGTGTGTAAATTAGGCTACTGAAGAGATTATAGATTTACAGAATAGATTAAATTAACCATGGAAACTGCTTCAGCATTTAAATATGTAGTACTTTGCTAAATCAAACGAAGAAATATATAAAAAGTTTAACCAGAGCTAATCACAGCTTTTCCATAAATAGTGACTTATTTATGAAGGGGCAACACAGACTTAACTCACCACAACCAGGGTAAAATTACACAACTGTGTAATGAAACACATTTTGGTAACCAGTGGAAAAAAAAAAAGCTGATGCACTCCATCCCCCCTTTTTTTCCTTTTTAATTGTCAGCTTACTCCACCTTGTATCTACTGGATTAATGTTTTTCGTCCAAACTTAGATGTCGGGTTTTTTTTTTTTTTTTTTCCCCACTCTCAGCTGTTCTAAAGCATCGTCAACTAGTCTGCAACTCACATTAGCATTAGTATTAGCAGAGGCATATGTTGCAAGAAAGCAAACTTTTACAGCATCAGCCAAAAAAAACCCTTCCCATTTCACCCAGCCATTCACTCCACACGTTTTCCCAATTCTTCCTTGAATTTATTTAAGCTGTCAACTTCCACAAACAAAGATGGAACTTTGTTCCAGCAATCAACTACCCGCTGGATAACGGCAAATTTCTGCACATCTATTCTACAACTGTCTTTCCTCAATTTGAGATTATACCCCCTCAGTTTTGTAATCTGAGCAAGAGTAAGAATCCCATCAGCATTGAGCCTGCTCAAACCATTCAAAACCTTATACACCTTGATCAGATCACCTTGCAGGTGCCTAGTCTCCAGATGCTGCAATTTGCAGAACTTAAGCCTTTCTTGGTAAGAGGACCCCTTTATTCCCCTCACGAGTCTTGCTGCCTTTTTTTTTGTAGTCATTCTAGCAACTATACATCCTTCCTAAAATGAGGCCTCCTGACCTGTACTCAGTACTCAAAGTGTGGCCTGACCGTTGCCTTATACAAATGTATAATTACCTCCTTGTCTCTGCTAGCAAAATTTCTATATATCATTGACAAAACTCTATGACCTGCTCTGGCAACCCATCTACACTGCTCAGAGATCTTCATATCCGAGTGCGCAATTACCCCCAGGTCTTTTTCATTGTCTACCTCCCTGAGAGTAGTACCACATAGTTGGTGCGTTTCTCTTGGGTTACTGCTACCCATATGGAGTACTTTGCATTTGTCAATGTTAAACTTCAGTTACCACTTTTCAGCCCATCTGCTAACTTTTCTAGATCCTGTTGCAGTAGCATACTGTCTTTACAGTCATTAACAACCCTGCCAACCTTTGTATCATCTGCAAACTTGGACATTAAGCCTGATATACCTTCATCAATATCATTGATAAATACACAAAGCAACAATAGGCACAGCACTGAAGCTTGGGGACTCTGCTAATAACAGTAGTCCATGTAGAACAGTATCCATTTATTACCACTCTCTGCCGTCTCACAGTCAACCGTTCCTTTATCCATTGCAGTAACTCACCCTTAATGCTATACCGCTCCAATTTGTACAGCAGTCTTCCATGTGGAACAGTATCAAAAGCTTTCCTGAAATCCAATTAGATGATCTCAAAATTATTTTTTGCATCCAATTCCTTTGTGATCACATCACAGTATCCAATCAAATTGGTCAGACAAGACTTCCCCTTAACAAACCCATGTTGTGTCTGAGCTATTACTGCTGTCTTGTCTAGGTGATCCTGTATCACCTCTTTCAACCATTGACTCCATTATTCTCCCAGGAACAGGGGTTAAATTAACATGTCTATAATTATTTGAGTCACACTTTGAACCCTGCTTTGTGAATTGGGGATACAATTTGTACATCTCCAGTCCATGGGGACCCCCCCCTGACTCTAAGCATGCTCTCATAATTATGGCTAAGGGTTTGCTTACTTCCCTTGCTGCCTCCATTATAACTGGATAGATTCCATCTATCCAGGTGCCTTTTTTAAGTTTAACTTCAATAATTTCTCCTCCACTTTGCTCTTAGTTTTTACAAAATCACTTACCTCCCTGTTAAAAGTTTGATAAACTTCTGGCATTCCCCTCCTTGAATAACTCCTCATGTGTGAATATAGATGCAAAATACTCATTCAGTTTATCAGCTACTTGAGCAGGATCATCAATAGTCAAACCATCTATGTTAGGTGACCCAATCTGATTCAACTTCTTCCTTCTAAAGTTTACATAACAAAGAACTCTTTGCTGTTTTTCTTTGCATCCCTTGAAAAAGATTTCTCGTAATCTTCCTTCGCCTGCCTAACCTCCTTCATTACTTGATTACAGACTAGCTTATATCTGCCATAAGCTTCTGTGTTTCCTGATAATTTATATGCATCCCATGCATTTTTCTTCTCTGCCACGAGCCTAATTAATTCAGGCCTGAATCTTGAACAGTATTTCTTAGTTGGCATTTTTTTTTTTATGAGAACCCCAAATACGAGAGGTATTAGAACCTATAGTACTTAGTACTGTGCTTGGATTGGAGGTTGAGAAGACAAAAGAAGATATTTGTTGACATTGGACTTGAACTTCTGTAATTTTCAGGAAATATGTATGAAGGAAGGTTGTTCCAGAAACCGGCAGTTGAATGAATAAATGAGGAAGATGAAAAGTTGGTTCTGTGAGTTTGAAGTTGGAAAGTAAATGGATGTTAGCTGGTGGCGGCACATGTTCGGACTGTTTTGAAAGAGAGAGCGGGAATTATAGAAGCCAATTCAGAAGAACAGTGCCCATGGAAGTATCTGTAGAAGAGGCATGCGGCAGAAACAGTATGTCTATGAGAAAGCGAGTGGAGAGACTCTGTTAGAGATGAATCATTAATTAACCTAACTGCCCTCTTCTGAATGGAATCAAGAAGCCTGAGAGAGGTTTTGGGGCCACCACGCCAGATGTGGGAACAATATTCCATGGCAGGGCGGATTTGTGATTTATACAGAGTGAGCAGCTGTTTGGAAGAAAAGTAACGCCGAGAGCGAAAGAGAAAACCAAGTTTTTTAGATGCAGAGAAAGCAATATTTGTAATGTGCTTGTGCCAAGAGAGATTAGAAATCAGGGTAATCCCCAAAAGAGATATATCATTTTGCCTAGACATCGGAGTGTCACTAAAGATAAGCATAGGAGCAGAAGTATCCTTTTTGCGAGATATAAGACAAGATTGAGTTTTAGAAGGGTTGAAATCAACTAAGTTCTCTTTGCCCCACTGGAGAATTACCTGAAGATCGGCATTTAAGGAAATGGTAGCAGATTTTCGAGAAGTTAAAGCTGATTGAGCAGGACAAGGTTTCTCAAATGGAAAGTGGAATGCAATGTGCTATCATCGGCAAAACTATGGATAGGATTTCCAGTCAATGGAAGAAGGTCATTAATATACAAGAGGAAAAGAATGAGGGAAAGAACTGAACCTTGGGGAATACCGGTATTAGTGGAGAAGTTAGAAGACAGAGAGCCATCTACCATCACCCTCAGTGAGCGATCAGAGAGAAAACTGGATAACCAATTACTAAAAACAGTTGGCAAACCATAAGATGGAAGCTTGTTTAGAAGGCCTTTATGCCAAACACGATCAAAAGCCTTTGAGATGTCAAGAGCAGCTACTTGTGTTTCACCGAACCTTTCCATTGAATTAGTCCATAAATGGGTAACATAAGCCAGAATATCACCAGTGGATCGACACTGACAGAATCCATACTGGCGATCGTTGATCAGACGGAAGGTTTCTAGGTAGTTTAAGAGTTGGCGGTTAATTGATTTCTCCATTACTTTAGAAAGAGTAGAAGTAATTGCAATGGGACGATAATTGGATGGGAGGGATTTGTCACCCTTTTTAGGAACTGGCTGGATATGAGCAAATTTCCAAGCAGAAGGAAAAACACCTTTGGAATAAGAAAGTGAAAAAAAGGCGGCAAAGAATAGGAGTAAGTTCAGGAGCACAGGTTTTGAGAACAAGTGGAGAAATACCATCAGGACCTGGAGCTTTCTTAGCATCAAGATTCATCAAAATCCTTCTGATATCCTTCTGACGGAAGACCACAGGAGGCATTGAATGGAGTGTGTTGGGAATAGTGGAAGGAGTTTTACCAAGATCATTAATACATGAGCTGGAAGAAAAATGGGATGCTAGCAGGTCAGCTTTATCCTTGGTTGAAGTGACAACAGAACCATCTGGTTTGGACAGAGGTGGGAGCAGAGATGGGCAAAAGTTGCGGCAAATAGTTTGGCAAGCGACCAGAATGCTCGGCTACCATTAGGACAAGAAGCAAGTTTTCTACTCTTAGCCTGTTCAAAATCTAGTTTGGACTGATTAATAACTGCTTTACAATTGTTGCGAGCTTTGGTGTAGGCAGAAAATGAAAATGAAGAATTAGAAACAAGCCAATTACGATATGCAACATTCTTCTCTTGTACAGCCTTAGCACATTTATTGGAAAACCAAGGTTTAGATAAAGGACGAGATTTTAAAGTGGAGTGTCGGATAAAGGATTCCATTCCTGCAAGAATAATTTTACTGACATGATCTGAGCAAACGTTGATATCAGAAGTTTTGAAACAGTAATCTGACCAAGGAAAAGAAGAAAAGAAGTCTCGCAGGTCATCCCATTTTGCATTCTTGTAATGCCAAACAACACGAGGTTGGGAATAGCCATGGGCTAAAGGTTCCATTGGAGAAGAGATAATCACCAAGTTGTGATCTGAAGTGCCTAAAGGACCTCTCACTTTGACAGTGTACTTGGAAGGGTTGTTTATGAGAAAAAGATCAAGCGTGTTGGCTGTATGAGTAGGACTGTCCGGTATTCTTGTAGGTAAATGAACAATCTGTGCTAGGTCATTAGTAATTGCAAAAGCCTCAGCATCTTGACCTGCTGGGTCGGTGTGACTAGAAAACGGAAGCCAGCTGGAGATGTGAACATTAAAATCACCAAGGAAAATTACCACACTGTTAGGAAAGTTGGACTGGAGATAGTCAAGTTGCAAAGAGAGGAAGTCAAAGAGCTCCAAGTGATTAGTGGAGTTGGGAGAACGGTAGAGACAACAGATGAATTTGACACAATGAGGTAGAGAGATTTTAAGCCAGAGAAGATCAAAGAGAGGAGATTCCAAATTGCCAAGTCTCTGACAGGGAATATCAGAATGGACATATGCACAAGTACCACCTTTGAGGGGAAAGGAATCATACAGCAAATAATTTGGGCATCTGAGATGAGCAGTAGTTGAATCAACAGATAACTGAGATTCTGTCAGAAAAAGTACATGGGGTTTGGCAGACTGCAAGTGGAAATGGACATCGTTGAGATTAGAATTGAGACCACGTATATTTCTGAAATGAATTAGGATGTCCTTGGGAGGTTTAGATCTTTTCGCAGATAAGCTTGCTCTATTAGTTTGACAATTCATGGTGTATTCAATAGTAAGAAAAAGTGGGTGGGACATGCTGTATGAAGTAATGAAATTTTTGGATATGGCGTACATGTGGTAAGAATATATCCAAATCCTTGACATAACGTGGCCTCGACAATGCTCCCCGCATACGCACTACTCGGACTCCCTCCAGTCACTATCTGGCAGAGTAGAGGTAGCAAGATTATACATTAGCTGATCCGGAAGCCTCCTAGAGAGTTACCAATGGGTTCGGTCCGGTGTACTAACTAGCGGCCGGCCTGCGAACACCATTTTAGAGCTGTACCCTCGAAATGTAAGGAATATTGGATCTCGCCACGATGTTCATCATAACCTCAAAAGTCATCAATCATACTGCATGATGGAAGAGATGGGGAAGGGTTGACCGGAACGTAGCTCTAGAGACTAAACGGGTTCCACCACTTCAAGCCTCCAATAAGCAAAGTGGTGGTATTTCACTGGTTGATGAGAGTCATCTACCACCTAGTACTGCCTGGTAACATAGAGGGGCGGCGATCCTCCATGTGGTGTGGGCGCCACACCTCACCCCCTGCTTACGTTGGTTCACACTTGGGTGGTCACCCACCATGTACTTGTGCATGGAGGTTATACCCAAGATTACTAACAGTCCCACCATCGTGATGGTGCAAGCAGAGGATTTGGCTGTCACAGACCATCCGGACTTCGCCGAAATTGGGTCCACTTGACTTGAGTGTCACCCGAATATCAGTTCCATCAGCGTTTTAGACTCCCAGGTAGCAAGTACAGCTTGTCTGGCATATCTGAGAGAATGTCTGTGGCAACCTCAAGGACTATGAAAAGCCTAATAGCATCCAAGATTAAGTCCCTGAAGGCTTCCCATTTAGAATTCACCGTTGGTAACATCATCACAGTTGATCCCACTGTATAGAATTTAAAAACTGTCCAAGACCACCGAAGTCACCTTTACGAAAACAAAAAACCTTCCCTTTACCCTTGATGGTGGTTACATCTTTAAGTAAATCCCACATCAGTACACTTTGATCACTGTTACCTAGTGGTTCCTTTATCTGCAAATTCTTAATGCATGAAGAATCACTGCTGATAATCAGATCAAGGGTATTACTCCCTCTAGTTGCCCCTCGAACATGTTGCTGTAGAAAACAATCCTGCAATAAATCCACAAAGGTCTTGCTAGCATGCGAGTGACCAACCCACAAGTTTCAGTCAATATCTGGAAAGTTTGTTTGTTTGTTATTTGGTTTTTAGGAGCATTAGCAACTAAGGCCATATTGCTCTGGGATATGTGGTGGTCATTCCCTGACCTTTCCGCATCCTCCGAATTTGGTGGTCACGGGCTCGAACCCCGGTCTAATCAAGAAGCATGTGCTACACACTGCTGCTCCTGCCCACCTGGCTACGGAGGCGCAAATATCTGGAAAGTTAAATTCCCCCATTACAAGACATTCTGATTTACCGGCCCATTCTATTTCTCTGCACAACTGTTCATCGTACTCATCAGAGTCATTAGGCCTATAACATACTCCTACTCTCATTTTCCCTTTCCCACTGTTTATGTCACACGAAACAGACTCAACATTGCACTGTCCACCCGTGTCAACTGGATGATGTTCCTCAGATTTTATGTGTTTCTTAACTAACAGCATAACCCCTTCTCCCTTCCTACCATGTCTGTCCTTTCTGTACACATAGTAGTCCCCAAATTACAATTCTGCACTGCATATATCTGTGTGACACCATGTCTCTGATATCCCAACAATATCTGCCTTTGATGTCTTGATCAGCATTTGAAATTCATCAATTTTATTTACTATACTTCTAGTATTGGTGTACATGCAAGTATACATGCACCTGTTTTTACTCATAGTTACCCTAACATAGTCCATTTATTTACTTGTTACATGATGATTCCCAGCAGCTCTTGAAGTCCCCAGCAACTTGCTCCCTAGGCTGCTGCGCATTAGAATAAAAGCAGTGCAAGAATCACTTTTGCCTCTGCCTGTGGCTACCATTAATCTTTAATCTGTGAATTCCCCAAATCTAGCAGTTTTCCGACCCACCTAACAGTACCTTGATAGCACATCAGCAGATATTCTTGCACCCTTTCTATTTAAGTGTATCCGATCCCTGTAGAAGCAGTCTCTACTGTTAGCAAGCACAGACCATGCTGAAAAAAATTCTACCTCTTGAGCCTTGCACAATCTCTCCAGGGCCGAATTGATTGATAAGGCTGTCATCATATACTCCCTCCTAACCTGTCTGGGCAGAATTGCAGACAGTTTCAAATTTACCCCTAACTTGCGACTTTTTTCCACATCTGTTCAAGATTAAAATGTTGTGTATTGCAATTGACTTGCATCCAAGTCTCCAGGTTCAATTTCTGCCTACACCAAAGCAAATGGCAGCATCTCAAGAGCAGGCTCCTGCCAGGAGATCTGATTGAGGTGCTTAAAGCCTTGAATGGATTGAGTAAGCTAAATGTTAATGGTATTCATCCGCTTGATGAGACTACACACGAGAGGGCATAGATTTAGTTGAGGAAAGATGGGTTGCAGTGTTGATGTGTGGAAGTTTGCCTTCAGCCAGTGGTGGTTGGTTGGCAGATCAGGCATCCATATGTTGTTGTGGAAGTGGATGGACTGAATAAATTCATGGGAGAACTAGACAAATTTTTGAAAGGTATGGATAGGTGAACTGGGTTTTTTTTTGGCTGATACTATATAAGCTTGCATTTTTGTATCATTTGCCATTACTACTACTACTGCAAAGGATAATGCACATTTCATGTTCCCTAGACAAACAAAAGCAGTGGAAGCTGCAGAATAAGATCACTCCGCTGAGATCTTGAAACAGGGATGCTGAGGTAATGATGATCCCAATTGCTATGCATAGAGCTGGCGGAACATGGTAAGCAGGGCATAGGGATACATGTCAGGGGGCATTGAAATTCAAAATTTTTATTATAATATTATTTACTAAAAGTACCTTAAGGCCGTCAAATACATTTCTGTCTAGGGGTGCCAAAAACCGTTGGACCATGCCTAGCTATGCACCACAGCTATTATTTCAAAATTTGTCTGAAGCTGTTGTTGTTGTTTGGTTGTTAGGAGCATTAGCAACTAAGGCTACATTGCTCGGGGATATGCGGTGGTCATTCCCTGACCTTTCCACATCCTCCGTATTTGTCTGAAGCATTAACATTCTTGTAGGTATGCGTATGTGTTTCAAAACTGCTGCACTCCTTTCGAGGAGTTACTATTTTTCCTGTCCTTTCAATAAATATTATACTTTGGTATTCCAAAATGTACCTGTGGAATTAGATGAGGTGTTTGTAGAATAACTGATATTGGTTTGAAATGATGGATCAGGTCTTTTAGCCCATTCTCATTCCCTCTTACACCTCTGCAGTTCCAACAAATAATATATATATATATTTTTTTTTTTCTTTGGTGCTATTACTTTGATTTGACTGCTTTTTAATCCTGATGCTTTGTGCATTTCATGGCACGATTTATTCTTCTTGAGGTATACTGGAAGAGATATTTTCATGTTAGTAATAGTAATGGCCGCATGGTGCAAGAAAGCCTATGGCTTATGCCGCACCAGCCAAAAAAAAAAAAAAAACCGAACAAAACAATGATAAAAAAAAAATAATAATAATAATAATAATTAATAAAAAAAAAGGAAATTAAACCTATCATCCTATGCGCTTCCCTGACCCGGAGGTATTATCCAGATGACCTTTGAATTTCCCCAAACTGTCAGCCTCTACCACCCATGTAGGCAACTTATTCCAGTAATTTATAACTCGCTGGCTAAAATAAAACTTCCTGCAGTCCAATCTAAACATTTCCCCCCTTAACTTGAATTTATGTCCCTAGTTCTAGCATCATTTATAATCTTGAAAATTTCGTCCTCATTCATTTTACTGATGCCTCTCAGAGCTTTAAACACCTTGATCAAATCTCCTCTAAGGTGTCTAGTTTCCAAACTCTGAAACCCACATATTCGAAGTCTTTCTTCATAAGGACACCCCTTTTCCAATCTCACCAGGCGAGTTACCCTTCTTTGCACCCTTTCAAGAAGCTCGATGTCTTTCTTTAAGTGCGGTCTCCATACTTGAACACAGTATTCCCAGTGTGGTCTAACAAAAGCCTTATATAATGGGATTATCACATCCCTATCTCTACTTGCAAAAGTTCAATAGATCATCGATAGGACACCATGGGCCTTCCTTGCAACCTGTTTACAATGCTCAGAGAATTTCATGTCTGACCGTATTGTAACACCCAATGTAGAATAACTACATTGGGTGTTACAATACCCTTTCCTCCAGTACTGGGTTTAGTTGAACTCCACCAAGTGAATAAGTTATTTTGGGATTACTGTTTCCCAGGTGTAATACCTTACACGTTGTTGGATTAAAGCATAGTTGCCATTTTTCTGACCATTCCTGAAGTCTATCTAGGTCTCCCTCTGAAGAAGCTCAGCTTGACAATGATCATTAATCACTCTACCAATTTTAACATCATCTGCAAATTTAGACATCACGCCCTCTATCCCTTCATCAATGTCGTTTATGAAAATTAAAAACAACAGTTGTCCTAATACTGATCCTTGGGGAACCGCACTTCTTACATCAACCCAATCTGAGGAATAGCCATTTATCGCAACCCTCTGCCTCCTTCCCTGAAGCCATCCTGCTATCCATCTAAGGATTTTCCCAGTAATTCCAACCTGTTCCAGCTTATAAAGCAACTGCTCATGTGGGACTGAGTCAAAAGCTTTGCTGAAATCTAAATAAACAATGTCGAAATTATTCCCTAAATCCAGCTTGTGAGTGACCCTTTCGAAATAGCGAACCAGATTTGTTAAACATGATTTTCCCTTTACAAAACTATGCTGAGTATCCTTGAGAATTTCAATTCGATCCAAATGATCCTGAATTCCACCCTTGATCATTGCCTCCATAATTTTCCCTACCACTGAAGTCAGACTGATAGGTCAATAATTTCCCACTTCACTTTTAGAGCCACCCTTATGTATGGGAGATATATTGGCGCTTTTCCAATCCAAGGGAATCTCCCCAGAGTCTAGTGATGCTCGCATAATTACCCTCAATGGTTCAATGCATTCACTTGCTGCCTCCCTTAAGATTATGGGGTATATTCCATCAACTCCAGGAGCCTTACTGCCCTGTAGGCTCGAAAGTTTTTTCATTAAATAATCTTGCGATATTTCAATATCATTAATTACATATTTTTTAACTTCGCTCCCACAATTTCCCATTGCCACAAAAGGTTTTTCATTTGTAAATATCGATGCAAAATAACTGTTGAGTTCATCTGCAACGGCAGCTGGTGTATTTAATAATATTGCCTTTCCCTTATGTAAAGGTCCGATCTGGTTTGTCCTGCTCTTCTTGGCATTTATATATGTGAAGAATTTCTTATCCCCCCCCTCTTTGCTCTGTTTGCTAGTGATTTCTCGTAAACTGCCTTTGCCTTTTCTGTGGCTCTATTACAGATCACCTTGTAGCTGTTATAGGCTTCAGTACTTTTTATTGCTCTGTAACCTTTCCATGCCACCTTTTTCTGCTCAAGTAATGTGGCAACTTCACTATTCATCCAACTTGGAACCTGCCTTGTGGAGTATTTTTTTAATGGTATATACGCATTCAAGGTATCTGTGATTAATGTTTTAAAAGCATACCACAGTTCATATCTGTTCATTCTCTGCGTGATATCTACCCAGTTAATAGAGGCCATGTTAAGGCATCGTAATTTCCTTTTCTGAAATTAAAACCCATTCCTTTGCCTTTTACTGCTGCTACCTCTCTCATCATCATCCACCGCAGAACTCCGTGATCACTTCCTGCTACTGGTTCCTCTACTGTCAGCCCTGTTATGTCATCTGATTCATGGGTGATGATGAGGTCTAGGATATTTTTTTCTCTAGTACTTTCCCTGACATGTTGATACAAATAACAGTCATCTAGTTGATTTAAAAATTTTGTTCTCCATGTCAAGTTTCCTTCCCATTTTCTCCAATCAATTAGAGGCAAATTGAAATCACCCAAAATAAGACATTGACGCTTACTTGCCCATTTCATTTGAATGTAGAGGCTTCTGTCATAATCTTCACAATCACCTGGTCTGTAGATTACTCCTACTCGCATTATACCTTTGTTTCCAACTATCTCACACCATACAGATTCTATACTAGCATGTGAAACGTCTGAATCCGGGAAAGCTATCGTCGCACTCAGGCTGATTCTGATAAGAAGCATTACCCCACCATCCCTTCTATCTACCCTATCCTTCTTAAATACATTATACAAGCCGGACTGAAACTCATCATCCCCAATTTCCGGGTGGCACCATGTCTCTGTAACCCCTATTATGTCCGCGTTACTTGTTTTAACCAGCAGTTCGAATTCACTCATTTTATTGACGACACTTCTAACATTACTGTATAAACAATTAAGACTTACTGTTCTTGTATATTTAACAATCTTAACACAACCCTTGAAGTTTTTAGGCTCTCTTCCCTGGCATTAGCTACCTGCTCACGTGAAACGTTTCTGCCCCCAGAACATCTAGATAACAAATCCAGTTGGGATAACAGATCAGAACTCTTAAGGTATGTGCAAGAGTTACTTTGACCAATATTATCAGATAAATGCGTGTCAGTATTACCCACATCCCCCCCCCCCAACTAGCAGTTTCCCTGAACCTTTAAGGTATCCTCAATAATACTGGCAAAAACTTTTGCACCACCTTTGTTTAAGTGTATCCCGTCTCTACAAAACAAATTCCTTCTATCTACAAGTGTGGGCCATGCTGATAGAAATTTCCCCCCTAAAGCCTTGCAGAGTCCTTCAAGTCTTGAGTTAATCCACAAGGCTTTTAACATATAATCCCTCCTATTGTGTCTGGGCAGAATTGCAGACACATAGACATTATGGCCTAGCTTGTGACATTTCCTCAGCATGGTCCTGTATTTTTCCAACAAATCGTCAGATCGTGTACGTTTAATATCATTAGTCCCCACATGAATAATAATATTCTCTTTACCCCCCCACCCTTAAAATCTGACAATCTGTGTTGACAAATGTTGCTCCCAGCAGACATAACCTGGTTCTACTCCACCTATCCTTATTACAAAAAATATTACCCATTTCCCTGACAATGGAGTCTCCTAATAAAACAATGTACTTTTTAACCAGAGTAGTTTGCACTTGGTTTTTCTGTTTTGAGGCCCGAATCGGGTGTGCATCACTTGGTAGATTGCTGGAGTCTTGAGTCCCTGACGAGCTCCCAGATGCATTATTCTCGAGGGCAAGCACCCGTTTTTTTCAGGGACTCAAATTGTTCCATCAGTGCACCAAATTGTAATTTAAGATTGGTGCATTCCTTACATCGATCACAAAGAAAAGAATCCCCAGGTGAGCTAGGATTAGTCACGAGGTCGACCTTGGAAAACATTCCACAGGTTCCACAACGGATTAAATCATGACTCACCCATAAATCGCCATCGGCTATTTCTGTGTGAGTCACGATACCCTGTGACGTGTTTAAGGCAGATCTCGTAACTACCATTATAAAATTAAATAAATATCAATGAAAGTTAACTTTAAAAAATTATATCTATAATATTATTAAGATCAAACTGTTACAGGAAAACCTATAACAAAATAATCCAACAATATCTAAATAAATCAAATATTTAAAAGCACTAACCAACAGTAATCCACTTAACTGAGGAGCCCTGACGAAGTGCATCCGCTCACCTCGAATGCTAACACTGGAATGGGATATTTCTATATCTTCTTTAGGGTGGAAGTGAATAACATTATTGTGTTTTTTGCAATGTTATCAATTTCCATTTCATCACAATATACCCACTTTTGCTAAGTCTTGATCAATATAACAGATCTGATACCACTTTGTGCCAGTTTCTCTATTGGCAAAGAGTTCTGATTCGAGACAGAAGTGGTTCATGATTCAGTAGATACAACAGTTTGTGCCCACTCTGTTATTGATATATTTGTAGGAATAGAGATTTCCATTTGTACTGATTTTGTCTGCACTTGTTTTTTTTAATACTAAGGCAAAAGTTTGGGAGGCATGTGTCTCCCAAACTTATGCATTTGTCTTCACTTCAGGATATGTCACGTGATTTTCTATTTTCTATTTTTTTTCAGAAAAATATCATTCCTCTGTCTTATTTATTTATTTTTTTTTCAGAAAAATAAGATACAGAGGAAGATCGAAGAAAAGATGGGCAGACCGCTTTGAGATCGGAACAGACGGATCGCCCAATCTGTGAAGGAAGATAAGATAAGATAACATATTTTTTTTCCTGGAATCCACATGTCACATGTTCTAGAGAAAGCAGATGTTTGCCCTTACATTTAGAGCAGCACAGCAACAGAGCAGGACAGTCTGATTACGTATGGTTATTTGATTCATCCCCCCACACAGATTAGATGGTGCCATCTTCTTATCAAGTATTTGCCTGGTGATAAGATATGTTAATTTAGTTGTGAGTGATCAAAACATGATATTTGAAACTTCTGATTGGATTAGGTACATAAGGTCATTCTTTGCATTTAGATAACGGCTTATTTTTACCAGAATGAGAGGCTTACTGAATGTGAAAATAACTGATCTTCTAAGAGTGAGAGTCCCACCTTTCTATGTCAAAATTTGTTTGGTATGAATGACTGACAGTTTTCTTTTTTTTTACTGTCTTCTTAACAGCAGCAGTAAATCCCATTCTGTAGTCACCACTTGGATGTATTAAGGAAGGTATTGGGGTAATTGACACAGACAAATTTTGTTTTTTTGGGTTGTTGTTGTTTAAACTAACAATCCAGAAGGGTTGTTAGTTGAAATATTAAAAAAATAAAATAAAAAAATAAAAAAGTTAATTTGTACCTTCCTTATAAATTTAGGGGTCCTGAATTGTCCTTATGCTTTCCTGTATAAGAAACTGAGACAATTTGCCTAAAGCTTGACCAAACAGTGAATGCATTACAAGGAAGGCTAGTACATTAGTCATGGAGGAGTCAAATTTAACTCTCTTGGTTTGTGATCCTTTCAGGTTGTCATTTTCTACTATCATAGAACTCGTAAGTACAATGGTTAAAGAAGAGTTAGATTCCATGTAAACTCCTTTTGTCCTGGATGAGAACTTATCGCTCAGGTCCAGCGGCACCATGAGGAGGAGGCAGGAGTAGTGCCACCAGGTGACCAACTGTGGTGCCTAGAGGGAACCACAGTTGAAGTGTTGGTCGCCTGTTGATAAGATATGTTAATTTAATTAATTTAGATATGCTTAACAAAACTATTCTAATGAACTTCAAAATCTATCAGAATTTTCTGAAGAAATGCAGTAAAAAATGCACTGAAACACACTCAGACACCAATTCACTTGGCACCCAGGTGCTGAAGTAAAGTATATTAGGAGGGCTTTTGCTGGTTGTTGTTTTTGGTTTTTAGGAGCATTAGCAACTAAGGCCATATTGCTCCGGGAATATGCGGTGGTCATTCCCTGACCTTTTTGCATCCCCCGTATTGGTGGTGGGCTTTTGCTGGAGCATCTAACATAACCTGCCTTAACACAAGCTTGTTTTTATTGGAAAAGGCTTGCTATGGTTGTCCAGGCCTTGTTCTTTTTTTTTTTTTTTTTCCAGCTGTGAGGCAATCATTCCAGAAGGCTTTAAGATGGATTGGGCAGTTCCATGGATGTTCTAGTAGCAATGTAATGGCATACTACACTGGTGTTCAAAGAAAGTGCATCACCTAGGAATTTCACATTTATAACCCTTTTTTGTGATAGTATGTTACATACCATACCATTAATGTAACATACCTTTTTTGTGATGGTATGTTACATTAATGATTAGCATCACAAATAGAAATATAAACAAAAGACATTTAATAATTTCAAATAGATATTTACAGTATACCCAGTTATAAAATATAAGTACAAATTCAGTAGCTTTCGGAACACGTGTCCCTTTATCAACTGACAAATTTGAATACATTACAAGCAAAGTGTGGCACGTTACTCATGCGTCATTGTTGTAGCACGGACGTGTGCTGCCTTACGCCAGTGATCATCCATCAATAAAACGGTTGACTCTAGGATGGGATGTATACGCATGCCTTTCTGGCGATTTAATGCCTTAGGGTTGTTCATTATGTTTAGTGACTCTAGCCATAGGCGGTGGTGAAAGTGTCGCGCGTGGTCCACTATCTCAAAGTCGCGCTTGGGGTCAAGATCATGGTTGGTAGCCCAAAAATGTTCTGCAAGCACGGACTGGTCAGTTTCGGCAAGCCGGATTGCTCTGTTGTGTTCCGTGAGGTGATCCTGGAGACGTCTCGATGTCTCACCTACGTAGCAACTGTTACAGGCCCTGTTCTCCAGGGCCTGGAGCCATTCCAGCACCGACACAATTAGACGTAACGAGATCTCCCGTGTGAAGGCGGACCTAACCAGATGCGGTTATCCATCCCATGTACTAAACAGATGCTTGTTACAGGCACAAGAACTTACTTCCAACCCAAGACCTCTGAAGCAAGTCGGCATATCGTCCGCCTACATTCCATACTATCCAGGAGTGTCAGGACGTATCTCTAAGATCCTGAGAAGTTACAACATCAAATGTGTGCAATTACCCGGTAGGAACCTACGTTCACTTGTCTCCAGTGTGAAGACCCCTGTCACACCTGTCTTACGCAGCAATGTAGTGTACCGTATCACCTGTAGGGCCTGTAACAGTTGCTACGTAGGTGAGACATCAAGACGTCTCCAGGATCGCCTCACGGAACACGACAGAGCAATCCGGCTTGCCGAAACTGACCAGTCCGTGCTTGCAGAACATTTTTGGGCTACCAACCACGATCTTGACCCCAAGCGCGACTTTGAAATAGTGGACCACGCGCGACACTTTCGCCACCGCCTATGGCTAGAGTCACTAAACATAATGAACAACCCTAAGGCATTAAATCGCCAGAAAGGCATGCGTATACATCCCATCCTAGAGTCAACCGTTTTATTGATGGATGATCACTGGCGTAAGTCAGCACACGTCCGTGCTACAACAATGACGCATGAGTAACGTGCCACACTTTGCTTGTAATGTATTCAAATTTGTCAGTTGATAAAGGGACACGTGTTCCGAAAGCTACTGAATTTGTACTTATATTTTATAACTGGGTATACTGTAAATATCTATTTGAAATTATTAAACTATGGACCCCAGTACTCCAGGCCCATTTGTCACCAAAAGACATTTATTAATAGTTAAGGCAAAGTTAAGTAATATTTGACAGGTGCTCTCAAAATATTCCAAAATGAGTATTTGCAATCTTTATACAACAGTTTAGTAAACATGACAATTATGGCTGAAATGTTATCAGTAGTTTCTCTCAATTTGCTTCAGTTTATCATTTTAAATGGAAAACAAAATGAAAAGTTCACCAGATGCAAACTAATATTTAGTTAAACCGCCTCTGGCCCTGATGACAGCAGCACAACTGTTGAGGCACTGACAAGATCAAGTTTTGAAGATAATCCACTGATAGTTTGCGGTTGCAAACACAAATTATGGCTTCCTGAAGTTCAGGAAGGGTCTTTGATTTCTTTCTGGCAACTGCAGTTCCACACAATGCCAACAGTTCTCTATAGGATTCAGGTCCGGGTTATTTCCTGGCCAGCTTCCAACCATTTTTTCACCTAATAAATGTAAACACATTACTGTCGAACCGCTAATGCAGAATGAAGCTAAAGTAACTACAGAAGTGCCTACTTACACTTTTCGCTCAATGACAAGGAGCAGAGTCATTCTGAAAGATGCGGTTATTTGGCAGGTTGAAATGGTCTGTAATGGTTGGCAGCAATTTACCTTTCAATAGAGCCAGGTATCCATTGGCATTTACGGAACCTTTTATAAACTGCAGGTGACTTACTCCATGATACAAAATGCACCCCCCATATCATTTGACTGGTAGGGAATTTCAGTCTGGATGGTATTCTTCACCATGTCTATAGCAAATCATTTGTCTAGCATCAGAGCCATGCAGAATGAATTTCTTCTCATCCGAGAAAATAACTGACTTCCACTGCTATGGGGTCCATTTGACATGCCCCTTACACCAGATTAATTGGGCCTTTTTCATTTTTGTGTGAGGAGGAGCTTCTTCTTAGGATGACAGGCTACAAGTCCATTTTGAAGGGGCATCTTCTGGTTACTGCACTTGCTACCACTCTTGTATGTTCTTCCCATTCTCTTTTCAGTTCACACAAAGAAGCTTTATGATTTTTAAGGCATAAGCACTTCAAAACACAGTCCTGTTTTGGTGTAGAGACTCGTCTGTATCTGGTTCCTTTTTTCCTATCAGCAGAACCAGTATTCTTGAGTTTGGAAATACTCACTGTCGACTGATTATAAGACACTCTATAAGCAATATGACGGGAAGAACATCCCCATGTAAAGCAATAATAGCACTCTTTCTTCGTGGCGTCAACTGCACGTAACTCGCCATCCTGACACAAGCAAGGAATGGCTGCAACTCTTGCAGAGCGTGTTTATATAGCTGAAAGTAACAGCTGATGCAATATTACATCACCTACGCATGTCAATCTTATCTGATGCAACCTGTAAGAAATATTGCCATATATTTACGTTATTCGGACAACAATTACAATTTTAAGGGGTGATGCATTTTCTTTGAACACCAGTGTATATATTTGGGGGAAATCATATATTGTGGAGAATGCCTTCATTATTTGTCTAATATCTAGTATTTTTATCCATATTCTGTCCAATATATTTACTTATATATTTACCTAGGATTCTGGATAAAATGAAGTTTTCACAAGTAATCACCATTATATATGCTCTCTATAGCAGATGGATATAAGAAATAGGTTTGACATTATATATCTGGATTATGGTAATGCTTTGCTCATGAGAGTTTGTTGAATAAATCAAAGCAGGTTGGGATTCTCCAACGCATCACAGCCTAAAAAAATGTGCAACTTGTGAAATGTTTGCCGAACTCTCCGAAACAGAACATGATATTGCCATGGGGGATGTCTTTGTGTGTGCGCGATGTAAGGAAATCAGGCGACAACTCAGCGTTGTTATGGGCCTATATGAGAGCTTGAAGGACAGGGTGGATGCCCTCGAAGGATCTAAATTGAGGGGCACATCAAGCTCTCAGCTGCCCACATCAACAGCAGAGCTTGCACTTGGTCATCGCGCGGCACAGCGGCAACCCCCAAGGCAGAATGCGCGGGTCCCACAGGAACTAGTAGTAGTTGTTGGTGACTCTAATGTCAGGGAAATGGGGAACATGCTTTGTAAAAAGGATAGGTGGAACAGGACCAGGGTATATCTGCCAGGGGCAAAGGTTGATGATGTAGAGCGGATATCATCTTTTAAGGGCACAAAAGATGATATAGTTGTACACGTTGGCACTAATGATTTTAAGAGTAGGAGACCGGCAGAATTACTTAACAAGTACAGGTCACTGTTGAACAAAAGCCGTGAATTAGGGTTGAATTTGAAAGTGTCTGCAATTCTGCCCAGACACGATAGGAGGGAGTATATGATGAGAGCCTTGTCGATCAATTCGGCCCTGGAAAGATTGTGCAAGGCTCAAGGCGTAGAATTTTTTTCAGCCTGGTCTGTACTTGTTAACAGGAAAGACTGCTTCTACAGGGATGGGATACACTTAAATAGAAAGGGTGCAAGAATATTTGCTGATGCTATCGAGGCAGTGTTAAGTGGGTCGGAAAATTGTTAGCTTGGGGGAATACAAGGACTAATAGTTTAACAGTAGCCGCAGGCAGAGGTGAAGGTGATTCTTGCACAACTTCTATTAGAATAAGTAGCGACCTGAAGCGAGGGGTGTTGGACGGATGGCAGTCATCATGAAATAGGTGGGTATGTGGGATGTGTTAGGGTAACTAGGAATAGGTGCATGTATACCAATGCTAGAAGTATAGTAAATAAATTTGATGAATTTGAAGTGTTGGTCAAGACATCAAAGGCGGATATTGTTGGGATAGCAGAGACGTGGTGTCACTCAGATACAAGGAATGCAGAACTGGAATTCGGGGAGTACAATTTCACCCCAGGGGCTCACATCTGGTGGGTATGGGCTTGGCAAACCCAGGGTCCTGAGGTGGATATCGTCATGCTTCTCTCTCTCGGTGATTCCTCTCTCTCTCTCTCTCTCTCAGGGTAACTTGGGAATTTCTTTTGGCTGGTGCGGCATAAGCCTCAGGCTTCCTTGCGTCATATGGCTAATAATAATAATAATAATGTGTACAGAAAGGATAGACAGGATAGGAAGGGAGGAGGTGTTATGCTGTTAATTAAGAAAAACATAAAATCAAAAGAAGTGCACCCACTTCTTTTGATTCTTCTAATGTCAGGGAAATGGGGAACATGCTTTGTAAAAAGGATAGGTGGAACAGGACCAGGGTATATCTGCCAGGGGCAAAGGTTGATGATGTAGAGCGGATATCATCTTTTAAGGGCACAAAAGATGATATAGTTGTACACGTTGGCACTAATGATTTTAAGAGTAGGAGACCGGCAGAATTACTTAACAAGTACAGGTCACTGTTGAACAAAAGCCGTGAATTAGGGTTGAATTTGAAAGTGTCTGCAATTCTGCCCAGACACGATAGGAGGGAGTATATGATGAGAGCCTTGTCGATCAATTCGGCCCTGGAAAGATTGTGCAAGGCTCAAGGCGTAGAATTTTTTTCAGCCTGGTCTGTACTTGTTAACAGGAAAGACTGCTTCTACAGGGATGGGATACACTTAAATAGAAAGGGTGCAAGAATATTTGCTGATGCTATCGAGGCAGTGTTAAGTGGGTCGGAAAATTGTTAGCTTGGGGGAATACAAGGACTAATAGTTTAACAGTAGCCGCAGGCAGAGGTGAAGGTGATTCTTGCACAACTTCTATTAGAATAAGTAGCGACCTGAAGCGAGGGGTGTTGGACGGATGGCAGTCATCATGAAATAGGTGGGTATGTGGGATGTGTTAGGGTAACTAGGAATAGGTGCATGTATACCAATGCTAGAAGTATAGTAAATAAATTTGATGAATTTGAAGTGTTGGTCAAGACATCAAAGGCGGATATTGTTGGGATAGCAGAGACGTGGTGTCACTCAGATACAAGGAATGCAGAACTGGAATTCGGGGAGTACAATTTCACCCCAGGGGCTCACATCTGGTGGGTATGGGCTTGGCAAACCCAGGGTCCTGAGCTGGATATCGTCATGCTTCTCTCTCTCGGTGATTCCTCTCTCTCTCTCTCTCTCTCTCAGGGTAACTTGGGAATTTCTTTTGGCTGGTGCGGCATAAGCCTCAGGCTTCCTTGCGTCATATGGCTAATAATAATAATAATAATGTGTACAGAAAGGATAGACAGGATAGGAAGGGAGGAGGTGTTATGCTGTTAATTAAGAAAAACATAAAATCAAAAGAAGTGCACCCAGTTGATATAGATGAACAGTGCACTGTTGAGTCAGTTTGGTGTGACATAAGCACTGCGAAAGCAAAAATAAGAGTAGGAGTGTGTTATAGGCCTGATGACTCGAATGAGTACAATGAACAATTGTACAGAGAAATAGAGTGGGCTAGTAAATCAGAATGTCTTATAATGGGGGATTTTAACTTCCCAGATATTGACTGGAACTTGTGGGTTGGTCACTCACACACTAGTCAGACTTTTGTGGATTTATTGGATGATTGTTTTCTGCAGCAGCATGTTCGAGAGGCAACCAGAGAGAGTAATACTCTTGATTTGGTTATCAGCAGTGATCATTCGTGTATTAAGAATTTGCAGATAAAGGAACCCCTAGGTGGCAGTGATCACAGTGTACTAATGTGGGATTTACTTAAAGATTTAATTACCATCAGGGGTAAAGGAAATGGTTTTTGCTTCCATAAACGTGAGTACAGTGGTCTCAGACAATTTTTAAATTCTGTACAGTGGGATCAACTGGCGATGTTATCGACAGTAAATTCTAAGTGGGAAGCATTCAAGGAATTAATCGTGGATGCTACTAAAATTTTCATACCTATTAAGAAATATTGTTCAAGGTTTGGGCCTAAATGGTTATAAAATGAACTAATGAGACTCATAACAGAGAAGAAAAATGCATGGGATGCATATAAATTATCAAGCGACTCAGAAGCCTATGGCAGATATAAGCTAGTCTGTAATTAGGTCACAAAGGAGGTTAGGCAGGCAAAGGGAGATTACGAGAAATCCTTGGCAAAAGATGCTAAGAAAAACAGCAAGGATTTCTTTACTTATATAAACTCTAAAAGGAAGGGGGTGAATCTGATTGGTCCACTTGACATCGATGGCTCGACTGTTGATGATCCTGCTCAGATAGCAAACAAACTGAATGAGTATTTTGCATCTACATTCACACATGAGGAATTATTAAGGTTTGAAAATGTCAGAAGGTTATCAAATTGTAGCAGGGTACTTAGGTTGGTTGGTTTAAATGGAAGTTTATTGGCACAAGGGCAACTAAGGCCAAATTGTGCCTGTCACAGTAATTGTACAAATGATTTTTTTTTTTTTCCAGTCATATGTCAGATAAGTTCGAATAAATGAATTTGTTTTAAAAAACTAAATAAATCAGATAGATTTGCGTCATCACTGAGAATATGGTTCATCTCTAATGAATTGTTTTGGGTTAAAACCGATTTAAAATTTATTAATCGGGCAACATTATTGTAAGGACACTCAAGGAGAATGTGTTTCACTGTAAGTAGGGCAGAACAATGATGACAGTGAGGAGGTTCATCCCCTGTCAACAAATGGAGGTGGGTGAGATAGGTATGCCCAATGTGTGTCCTAGCAAGGACAACTTCTCTTCTGTTTAATCGTGAACTAGATTTCCAGTATTGTGGCTTTTTCTTTATTTGGAAAAGTTTATTGTGGGTCTTTTGCTGCCATACTGATGTCCATTCGTCAATACATAACTGTTTTATGATAAGTTTACAGTCCATATAAGGAATCGAGGCATGTGAAGATATGGGGTTGGCTGGATTTTTTGCTGCTTGATCTGCTTTCTCATTTCCCTGGATTCCAGCATGCCCAGGAATCCAGCAGAACCTTACCTCAGTGTTATATTTTGCGAGATTAATTAGCTGAGCTCTGATTTCTTTCAGAATAGGATGAGAGTTCGGACATTTATGTTGTAAAGAATTTACTGCACTCAAGGAATCGGTATAGATTATAATTTCTTCATTAGACCTGTTGTTGACGTGTTTGATAGCCATTTTTATTGCATGGAGTTCAGTGGTGTAAATACTGCAACTTGCGAAAAGTTTTTCGGAGATTGCGAAAGTTGGAAGAACTACTGCAGCACCTACATCTGTATCAGATTTGGATCCATCAGTATATATTTGAAGACAGTGAGTGTTTGCTGATGCATGAGTTGAATGTAGCTGCTGTATATTTTGATTGTCCAACGCCTGTTTTCCCCACTTTTGAAAGTATTCATCGATTCAAGGTGTGAAATTGGACCATGGAGGCTCAATTTCTACAGTGTCTGGGTGAACCACTGTAGTGTCCCACTATTGTTTAGTGGGACACTCCAATTCTGTACAACATCTTTCAATCTGATTCCAGCAGGTTTATTTTCATTTGGTTTATTTCTGTATAAATTTTGAAAAGACAGAGTAAACATGTAAGGCCAGATGGGATGTGAGGGCATACTCCGAAGTTTGGCAGCGTAAGTAAGCAGCATCTGTCTCCGAAACGATAATGGAGGTTCATGTGCATCAATATAAAGACTCTGGACTGGCGATGTTCGGAAGGCACCTAGAGCTATTCTAAGTGCATTATGTTGAATGGTATTTAGGGACTGTAATGCTGATTTTCTAGCTGAGTCATATACGGGTGCACCATAGTCTAGTCTGGATCGGATTATAGTTTTATACAGGTGAAGAAGGGAGAGTCGGTCAGCTCCCCATGACATCGCAGAAATCACTCTAAGAATATTCATTTTCTTCAAACAAATAGTTCTTACATGCAGTATGTGTTTCAAGAAGTTTAATTTCTTATCTAATATTAAACCTAAGAATCTAATATTGTCATTAACTGGAATAGCATGATTTCCCAGGCGCAATTCAGGATCAGGGTGCAGTTTTCGCTTCTTGCAGAAGTGTATAGCGACAGTTTTCTCTGGTGACAGTCTGTAACCATTTTGTGACATCCACGTTTGTATTTTATTTATTGACAGTTGGAGTTTCCTTTCAATATAGTACATATTTTGTGAGTGACTGGATATAGCGAGGTCATCGGCATAAAGATAAGTTTCTACTGAATTCGGTATGGTTGTTGTTAGAGTGTGTATTCTAACTGCGAAGAGTGTGGCACTAAGGACTGATCCTTGTGGGACTCCTTCCTCCTGTATGTAGATTTTGGAGAACGTACCTCGATAACAGACCAGGAGAGTTCGATATTCGAGAAAGCTCTGAATTAATGCTGGTAAATGTCCTTTTAATCCTAGGGCATGCAGGTCAAGAAGGATGCCATGACGCCATGTAGTTTCAAATGCTATCTCTATATCTAGGCTCAACATAACCAAATGTTCGTTTTTTATGAATGTATTTAGCACATTTGCCTCAGCCTTTATCATAAGGTCTAAGGTAGATCTGTTTTTACGAAATCCAAACTGATCGTTGTTCACAGTAGTTTGAGTTTCCAGATACCAGGTGAGGCGACTATGTACCATTTTTTCCAGAGTCTTACCTAAGCAGCTAGTAAGTGAGATTGGTCTATAATTATGTGGGTCTGATTGGTCTTTTCCTGGTTTTGGAATGGGTAGAACTACAGAATGGCACCAAGATAGGGGAAAGTAATTTGCGACAAATATCCGGTTGAAAAGTTTCAGGAGAGAGAGGAACGAGTTTTCTCATTTAGATTTTTTAACATTAAGTAGTATATGCCGTCTGGACCAGGTGCACTATTGGCTGATTTTTTCAAAAGATTCTTCTAATTCATATATGGTAAGTGGTTCATTATAAGAGAGGGCTGACTTTGTTCTGAATTTTATTTTATATTTTTCAGCTACTGATTTGGCTTTTAGGAAAGTTGGATCATATGAGGTTGATGCAGAATGGTGAGCAAAGGATTCCGCGAGGATGTTTGCAATATTCTCGGGAAGGGTTACCTCTTGTCCTTTATAGACGATGATAGAGGAGGGAATTGATGGAGACTTTCCGGTAAGGCATCTTATTTTCCTCCAGATCAGTCCTGCACTTGAGTCTTTAGTGACTGATGAAGCAAAACGAATCCAAGACTCTTTTTTAGCTTTTCGCCGGATGTATCGGGCCTGGGCCTTAAGTTTCTTGCATATAATGAAATTGGCAGTGGTTGGATTTTTTCGGAACTGATTCCATGCCTTCTTCTTTTCCCCCTTAGCAGTGTTACATGCCGAATTCCACCAGTAATTTTTGTGTTTGGATCCTTTCATTGAAGTTTTAGGAATGGTTGTAGTAGCTGCCGCCAGAATTTGTTCTGTGATGTGCTTAACGGCATCATCTATGGAGTGATGATGGATAATATCATCATCTAGTGTAACGCTTGATGCATATTTATTCCAGTCAGCTTTTGAGAATTTCCACTTAGTTCGACTGGTAAGTTTCTTCTTGTGCAGAGTTTACAGATTATAGGAAAATGGTCACTGTTTAATGGATTTTCTGAAACTCTCCAATCGAAATCTGGAAATAACATTGGTGAGCATAATGACAGATCTATAGCAGAAGTTGAGCCTGCTGGAAAATGGACATAACCAAATGTCGGAGCCTGTGTTCAGCAGTGTGATATGCTTTACAAGAAAAGCCTCTATCGTGCGTCCCCGGTTGTCTGTATGTAAAGATCCCCATAACTGGTGATGCGCATTAAAATCACCCAATATGCAGAAAGGAGAAGGTAGTTGTAAGATAAGATCACCTAGTTCAGTTATCGAGCAGTTCTGATTTGGTGAGATATATATATATGGATACAAGAGTAAGCGTTTTTCCAAGAGCGAGGCGTACTGCAACTACTTCTAAAGTGCTTTGTACAGGAATACGTCTGGATGGGATTTTACTGTCAACCAATATAGCTACACCACCATGCGACCCATGGGCAGAGATCCTGTCTTGCCTGAACAAGGTATAGTTTTTAACTGAAAGTGTCACTTGTGGAGAGAGATTTGTTTCTTGTAGGCAGATGCCTACTGGATGATGCTGATTTATCAAGTCATGACTATCGTCTATGTTGCTACGGAGGCCTCTACAATTCCATTCAATCAACTGATCCATTATTTAGCTTTTGAAGTAGAAAGTATTTCTGACTGTTTTTTAGAGCCAATCTGTTTATGGCGTTCCAGTTTTATTTTATCTTTTCTCGGGAAAATGGGTCGTGCAGTATCCATGTCTTCCTCAGCATGTATTTCTAAGACGGTTTCATCATTGTTGGTGGTGTTATCGGTTTCCATATCAGCGGTTAAAGTATTTTGCAGTTTAAGATTTCTCAGACTCTCATCTGAACGTGATGGAGTAATAGTTGGTGGTACGGTGACTGGGGTATTATTTGCTTGGTCTTTTACTTGTTCTATAGGGGACTCCTGCGGATTCGCTAGAACAGTCCGAGCCCAGCCGGAAATGGATGTAGCTGGTGGTAAGGACACTTCAGTTTGAGTTCCTTCTGATTTGTATTTTTGTGTTGCAGCTGCATATGTAAGTTTCGGTACTGTGAGCAAAACTTGTTTCCTTGCTTCTTGATAAGTCACTTTGTTTTCTATTTTGTATTTCTGTATCTTCTTTCCTGTTTTCCAGGTTTCACAAACTTTTGAGTAAGCTAGATGGCTACCGTTACAGTTTGGACATACTGGTGTTTGTGCTGGGCAGTCTGTCTGAGTGTGTTCCTTGGATTCACAGTTGGGGCACACTGAAACCCCTCTACACACTGTTTGAGCATGGCCAAATTTTTGGCACCTGAAGCACCTGAGCGGATTAGGGATATAAGGTCGGATATGCCACTTCAGATATCCAACCTTAACTGTAGCTGGAAGGATTGGTGTTGAAAACGTCAGTATAACACTGCGTGTCGGAACCAGTTCACCATATTTCTTGATTTTAATTCGCTTTGCCTGTATAACTTTTTGGTCTTGTAGCTCTTGGACTAATTCTTCTTCAGTAACATTTAATAAGTCCCACTCAGAGAGCACTCCTTTGGATGAATTTAGGGTGGCATGTGGAGTTACTGTGACAGGAATATTAGCAAATTTTGAGATTCTTAGTAGGGCTTCAGAGTGCCTACTATTCATAGTCTCTATAAGTAGATCTCCGGAGTGGAGTCTTTTCACCATTTTAGGTGGTCCGGCAGCATCCTCAAGACATTTCTTGATAAGAAATGGAGAAAGTGCACCTATCGGTTGACTTATTTGGGAATGTATTAAAAGGAACAGTGGTGATTCCATTTTGGAAACTTCTGTTCTTTGTCTCTTAGAATGAGAAATGTTAAATTCAGTTTGGTCTGTCCTTGGACAGGTTGAGGCACGAGGCTCAACATATGGATAACTATCTTTGTGATCCATGTCAGCTCCTTTTAGCCCTTGGCAGAGAGCCTTTTCTGCCAAGGTTACCGGCCCCCGCCACGGGGAGGCAGGAGCAGTGCCGCTAGAGTGACCAAGCGGTGTAAGTTAGTTTGTTAGTTTTAAGGAAAGAAAAAAGAAAGGTAGTTTTCCTTTCTGTAACTTACTTACAGTTTGTAAGAGTAAGTTAACAATAAATAACTTTAAACATAAGAAAAACTTTCCAAATTAACAAGAACTGTCACAGTGAGAAAACGCTTTGTAAATAGCTCAGAGAATCGCTCGATCACAATAACGCTTGGCACCCAGGGACGCAGGGTACTTAATGATTTTGTAATAACTGAGAGCAAAGTGGAGGAGAAATTTTTGAAGTTAAACATAAGAAAAGCACCTGGGGTGGATGGGATCTATCCAGTTATATTTAAGGAGGCGGCAAAGCAACTAAGAAAACCCTTAGCCATAATTATGAGAGCATTCCTGGACTCAGGGGAGGTTCCCAAGGACTGGAGATGTGCAAATGTATCCCCAATTTACAAACGGGGATCGAAAGGTGACACGAGTAATTACAGACCAGTTAGTTAACTTCTGTTCCGGGTAAAATAATGGAGTCACTGGTTAAAGATGCATTGCAGGATCATCTAGACAAGACTGCAGCAATAATTCAGACACAGGATGGGTTTGTTAAGGGAAAGTCTTGTCTGACAAATTTGATTGGTTATTATGATGTGGTTACAAAGGAACTGGATGCAAAAAATAATTTTGATATCATATATTTGGATTTCGGGAAAGCTTTTGACACTGTTGCATATGGAAGACTATTGTACAAATTGGAGCAGAATGGTATTAATGGTGTTGCTACAATGGATAAAAGGATGGTTAAGTGGGAGAAGACAGAGGGTGGTAATCAATGGGTGCTGCTCTTCATGGACTAATGTTATTAGTGGAGTCCCACAGGGTTCGGTGTTGGGTCCACTGTTGTTTTGTATATTTATCAATGATATCGATGAAGGTATATCAGGCTTAGTGTCGAAGTTTGCAGATGATACAATGGTTGGCAGGGTTGTTAATGACAGTAATGGGTGTGCTACTGCAACAGGATCTAGATAATTTGGGCAGATTGGCTAAGAAGTGGCAACTGAAGTTTAACCTTGACAAATGCAAAGTACTGCCTATGGGTAGAAGTAACCTGAGAGAAAAGTACCAACTGTGTGGTACTACACTTATGGTGGTAGAAAATGAAAAAAACCTGGGAGTAATTGTGCAGTCAGGTATGAAGTTTTCTGAGCAATGCAGACAGGCTGCCAGGGCAGGTCATGGGGTTTTGTCAATGATATATAGGAATTTTACTAGCAGGGAAAAGGAGGTGATTGTCCCTCTGTATATGGCAATGGTCAGGCCATGCCTTGAGTACTAGTACTCATTTTAGGAAGAATGTCGATTTTCTTGAGCGTGTACAGAGAAGGGCAACAAGATTGGTGAGGGGGGGAATGAAGAGATCCTCTTACCAAGAGAGGCTGAAGTTCTGCAAATTTCAGCAGCTGGAGACTAGGCACCTGCGCGGTGATCTGCAATTAAGAAAAGACAGATGTAGAATAGATGTGTGGAAATTTGCCTTTAGCCAGCGGGTGGTTAACTGCTGGAACAAACTTCCATCTGTCATTGTGGAAGTTGATAGGTTGAATAAATTTAAGGAGGAACTGGACAGGCATTTGGAGGGAATTGTGCGATTTTTTTTTTTTTTTTGGCTGATGCTGCATAAGCTCATACACTTGCTTTCTTGCATCACATGCCACCACCACTACTACTACTACTATAACAGGAGAGGACCATCAATGAATTTAGTGGTTGGCTGAAGGCCAGGAGATAGGAGTGCTCATAAATGAATATTCTTTGGAGTAGATTGAAGCAGCAAGTGGGGGTCCCTCAGGGACAAGTGCCCAAACATCATTTGTTCATATCTTCCTATATGGTACTGATGAGGGAATACAGGGAAAACTGTAATGTATTCTGATGACATAAAGGTTTACAATCAGAACTAGGCTATGCCGCTTCGAAAGGATATGAATCGGTGCATAGTCTGAAAAATTACAGCTAAAATTTAATGCTCTGAAATGCAAAGCATTACACTTTGGGGAACAAAAACCAGGACTAGTTTATAAATTAGGCAGAGAATTTTATTCAGAATAAGAAAAACTTGGGGATTATGATACAGAAAAGCATGAAGTTTAACCTGCAATGTTAGCTCGTGGCAAGCAGGGCACATGGTAATTTATCAAAATTTTTCAAGTAGATAGAAGTCATTATCCTTTTCTGTAAGACAATAGTGAGATCACACTAGGAATATTACATCTGGATCTGGAAGCCACATCTAAAAAAAGAGAACTTCTGGAGAGGGTGCAAAGAAGGATGATCAGACTATTGAAGAGCACAATCATTATTCTGTGAAGAATGGCTTAGATAAATGTAGTCTTCAGAATTTAGCAATGGATATCTTAAGGAGAATTGCACCAAAAAGTGTTTAAGGTGCTGAGGGGGGTTAGTAAAATGAAAAAGAGATGAATATTCTCACTAGTGAGAGACACAAGTACCAGAGGACAAAAATATAAATATCTTAGGGAATAACAGCAGCCAAGCCCTTATGAAATTCACCTTTGGGAAGCATGTTGTGCAATGTTTAAAAAGTTGCCTACAAGAGTGGTTGAGGCAGTTTGGCAAAATTCAAAGGCAGATATCAAAGACAGATATCAAAGGCAGATATCAAAGGCAGATTCAAAACATCAAAGGCAGATATCAAAGGCAGATTCAAAACATCAAAGGCAGATATTGTTGGGATATCAGAGACGTGGTGTCACACAGATATAAGGAATGCGGCACTGGAATTTGGGGAATACAATGTGTATAGAAAGGATAGACAGGACAGGAGGGGAGGAGGGGTTATGCTATTAGTTAAGAAACACATAAAGTCCAAGGAAGTGAAGCCAGTCGACATCGATGGACAGGGCAGTGTCGAGTCAGTTTGGTGTGACATAAGCATAGGGAAATCAAAATTGAGAGTAGGAGTGTGCTATAGGCCTAATAACTCTGATGAGTATAATAAGATATTGTACAGGGAAATAGAGTGGGCCAGTAAATCAGAGAGTCTTATAATGGGGGATTTTAATTTCCCAGATATTGACTGGAATTTGCGGTTTGGTCACTCGCACACTAGCAAGGCTTTTGTGGATTTATTGGATGATTGTTTTCTACATCAGCATGTTTGTGAGGCAACAAGAGGGAGCAATACTCTTGATCTGATTATCAGTAGTGATTCTTCATGCATTAAGAATCTGCAGATAAATGAACCACTAGGTGGCAGTGATCACAGTGTGTTGAAGTGGGATTTACTCAAGGATGTAACTATCATCAGAGGTAAAGGGAAGGGTTTTTGTTTTCCTAAAGGCAACTATGATGGTCTGAGACAGTATTTAAATTCTATACAGTGGGACCAACTGATGATGTTACCAACAGCAAACTCAAAATGGGAAGCATTCAAGGAACTAATCTTGGAGGCTACCAGGCTTTACATACCAACAAAGAAATATTGTTCAAGGTTTAGGCCTAAATGGTTGTCAGATGAACTAATGAGACATGTGGCAGAGAAGAAAAATGCATGGGATACATACAAATTAATGGGTGACATGGAAGCCTATGATAGATATAAGTTGGTCTGTAACCAAGTCACAAAGGAGATTAGGCAGGCAAAGGCAGACTACGAAAAATCCTTGGCAAAGGATGCAAAGAAAAACAGAAAAGAGTTCTTTACCTATTTAAACTCAAGAAGGAAAAGGATGAATCAGATTGGTCCACTGGATATTGATGGTTCAACAGTTGAGGATCCTGCTCAGGTGGCTAACAATCTAAACGAGTATTTTGCATCTACATTCACGCATGAGGAGTTATTCAGGAAGGAGAATGATGTAGGTAAAGTAAACATTGGCAGTGAGCTGGATGATTTTGTTATAACTGAGAAGAAAGTGGAGGAGAGATTGTTGAGGATAAACATAAAAAAGGCACCTGGGGTGGATGGGATCTATCCAGTTATATTAAAGGAGGCAGCAAAGGAAGTAAGCAAACCCCTAGCCATAATTATGAGAGTTTATTTGGACTCAGGGGAGGTACCCATAGACTGGAGATGTGCAAATGTAATCCCAATTCACAAAGGAGGATCAAAGGCTGACACAAGTAATTATAGACCTGTTAGTTTAACTTCTGTTCCAGGTAAATTAACGGAGGCACTGGTTAAAGAAGCACTGCAGGATCATCTAGACAAGAATTCAGTTATAGCTCAGACGCAGCATGGTTTTGTTAAGGGCAGGTCTTGCCTGACCAATTTGATTGGATACTATGATGTAGTCACAAAAGAACTGGATGCAGGGAATAACTTTGATATTATATATTTGGATCTTAGAAAGGCTTTTGATACTGTTGCGCATGGAAGACTGCTGCACAAATTGGAGCAGTGTGGCATTGGAGGCAAACTGCTGCTATGGATAAGGGGATGGTTGAGTGGCAGAAGACAGAGAGTGGTAATCAATGGACACTGCTCAACGTGGACTAATGTTATTAGTGGAGTTCCTCAGGGTTCAGTGTTGGGTCCGTTGTTGTTTTCGGTGTTTATGAATGATATTGATGATGGGATATCAAGTTTTATGTCCAAGTTTGCAGATGATACAAAGGTTGGCAGGGTTGTTAAGGACACTACTGACGCTATGCTGCTGCAACAGGATCTGGAAAGGTTGAACAGATGGGCTGAGAGGTGGCAAATGAAGTTTAACATTGACAAATGTAAAGTACTACATATGGGAAACAGTAATCCCAGAGCAACGTATCAACTCTGCGGTACTACACTGACAGTGGTGGAGAATGAAAAGGACCTGGGGGTAATTGTGCAGGCAGATATGAAGTTCTCTGAGCAGTGCAGACGAGCTGCAAGAATAGCTCATGGTGTCTTGTCAATGATATACAGGAATTTTTCTAGCAGGGATAAGGAGGTGATTATTCCCTTGTATAAAGCAATGGTTAGGTCACATCTTGATTACTGTATACAGGTCTGGAGGCCTCATTTCAAGAAGGATGTAGAGCTGCTGGAACGGGTACAGAGAAGGGCAACAAGATTAGTGAATGGAACAAAGGGTTGCTCTTACGAAGAAAGGCTTAAGTTTTTAAGCCTTTTAAAATTACAGAGTCTGGAGACTAGGCACCGGCGAGGTGATCTGATAGAGGTGTATAAGGTTTTGAATGGTTTGAGCATGCTCAATGCCAATGGGATTCTTCATCTTGCTCAAAATAATCACCTCAGAGGGCATAAATTCAAATTGAGGAAGGACGGATGTCGGATAGATGTGCGGAAATTTGCCTTTGGCCAGCGGGTGGTTGGTTGGTGGAACCGACTTCCGTCATTTGTTGTTGAAGTTGATAGCCTAAACCAATTTAAGGCTCAACTGGACAGGTATTTCGAAAGAACGGAGGGGTGAAATGGGAGTGGTGTGTTTTTTTTTTTTTTTTGGCTGATGCTGAATAAGCTTGCTTTCTTGCATCATATGCCTCTACTAATGCTAATGCTAATGTTTAAAAAGTTGCCTACAAGAGTGGTTGAGGCAGTTTGGCAAAATTCAAAAAAGAATTGGATAGAGTTTTAGAGCCAGTTTTTTTCTGCATGGGAGAACTTATACTGACAAAGTTACCAGCCTCATTCAGTGGAATAGTGCTTTCTTGTAAACAAGTGTTAAAAATAAGTAAAATAGAATGCCAATTATCTGGGGCTCAGTTATCTGTTGGGTGGATTAACCGCGATCCCAGATATGCAATTTTTTTTTTTTTTTTTTTTTTTTTTAGCAATTAGTAAAAAAAAAAAAAAAGGCATAATTAATGAAGCACACACATTTCCTTACAAAATGATTTTTTTTGAAAAATGTTTAGTTCTTTTTTTATATGCTTTGGAATGTGATTATGACAATTTCTTTACATAATATAGTGTTAATTTCTTTTTGCACGAAATATATACTTATGACAATCTAATAAAATATAATTTGAATTAACCGTGTTTTTCTGTTATCTGGGTTTTGGTCTCCCCAATTACCACAGATAATCAACACTTAACTTTATATATATATATATATATATATATATATATATATATATATATATATATAAGTAAATTAGAATGATAATTAAAAAATAAAAATAACACCAGTAGCATGGAAAGACAGAAAAGCGAAAATAATCAAAATTAAACATAATGATCAAATCAACAGGGAGGGAAGAAAAGGGTAACAAGAGTAAAATTTTGCAGCAGAAACTCTCCTAAGATAATTTAGAAGATCTAAATATAAAGATAATAATCAATTAAATTTTAAATTCCAATTAAATAGAAATTTAACGGCACCCCCTTTGACGGGCACCAAGTCCAAACTTATGTGAAATATCACCAGCAGAGATGTAAACCAACTACAACAAAAATAAAGAAAAATAAACTAAAAATAGACTGAACATTATGCCCCATATCAACAGAAGACCACAAGGCCAATATTGGTCAAGGAATTGCTGCATTCCGATCGCTAGACAAATTGCCGCAAAGGCGAGTTGATCGAAAGATCAGTCTGCCATCCAATCCTCATATCTAACTGCCAATGCAGAGGACTTCAATAGCGGTGGTCCTGATGCAACGAAAATTAAAAATAGTACAGATACAAGCACTCCAATGCAAGACCACACCACTGACAAAAGTAATCTTAACCAGATTATATAGACGAATAATTAACTATGGATGGCAGCACAGGTGCAGCATAAGCAAATCTGCCCACTACTGTCATGTGATATACTTATACCTATATTTGAATAATGTTTGAAATAATTGAAAACTGAATCTTTCATAATAAAAATGAAAAGGTGAAGCAAACATCAGAGGCAGCAAAAAGCATATTCCTCTATATTTTATGATGCCTAAAATATAAAAATATAAAAGTAAATTAGAATGATAATTAAAAAATAAAAATAATGCCAGTAGCATGGCAAGACAGAAGAGCGAAAATAATCAAAATTAAACATAATGATCTGTGCTGCCATCCATTTGTTCATTATTCGTCTATATAGTCTTTATAGATAAAATATAATATTTATAGATAAAATATAATTAATAAAATAAAAATTTAACTTTATTTTAATTTTTAACTAAATTCAAAATTTAACTAAATTTTAAATTTAATTTAATAAAGAGAAAGCAAACAAAAAAAAGTTATTTCCTTCTCAATTTATAATCTAGTAAAGTGGATTTCTTTATTAAGGATTATATAATTGTGTATTAATACAACTTTAAACAAGGAAATGATTTTTCACTTTAAGAGGGTAGTAATTTTCAGGCTAAGCCACTTATTCACAAAATCGCTTAGCACTCTGGGATACCAGCATAATATGGCTGTATTACTAATTATATATTATTATTATATTATTTTATAATAAATGATATGCATTAAGTCTAAGGTACGTAAATGGTTTAAAAATGAAAGTATAGCCGTTTGTTCCAACATATACTGTAATTACAATTTGCTTCTTACACATTTAAGGCAATTACTGCATATTCAACATTTTTGAATCTAAAAAAAATTATTACTATTTTTTGAGTATGTTAAGACAACATTTAATAAAATTATTATAATCTGACTCACCGTCAAAAGAAAAGATGCAGGTCCTGATGGTACTATTACATCTAAACAGATGGCTTGGTAATCTATTATGTGAACCCTACAGAAATGAAATCAGAAACAGTGCATAAGGAGCTTGAAGAATTTCTGCAAATATTTCTTGAAAGGAAACAGTTTTGAAATACAATAATTATCTTACACCTGGATTTTTATATATAGATTATATTGGATATAAGAATAATTTACTAACATTAAGAGTGATTTATATATATATTAATTCTGCATTAAGGAACATATATAGACAAATGATACTTGCCCTGCATTTGTTAAATAAAATAACTTTATTAACTTACAATTTATAGATATAATAGGTATTAAAATTTAATAAAAGTAATGCTTTAACTAGATATTGTGATACTTTATTATTATTATGTTATTTTAATACAGTTATATTTTATAATAATTTAATAAACAGAGCAAATTTCATTTTATTATTTATTACTACTTTGCCTGGGTGATTTCCTACAAAGCCACACAGCAGACCAAAATTTAACTGCTCAATTAAATCTGTTACTTCATGACATGCAGGATTATGGAACTGGAACTGTGGCTTAATCTTTCTGCAGTCACAAAAGTGGTTGAATGAGCTATATGAATCAGGATGATATAAGTTAAAATTAGTGTCATATTTCTTGATATTTTAAATTCTTTTAATTCAGTACTTCACTGTATGCGCATTGAAAAATACATTCTGAATTAAGCAGGAGCTACTTCATCAAATTCTGTAAAAAAGTCATACTCTGAAAATATTCTGTCAATGGGACTAATTGATATATGATGCACAGAAACAAGGTTCTCCCCATCCACAACAAGACAAAAATTAAATTCTAAAATTAAAGCAATGAACGTTTCATCTGGATGTGTTTTGGGCTGTACTCAGAATAATAAACAATGGCAGCTGAGTTGAACTTGAACAGGTATTTTGCATATATCTTTCTATTGAAACCACATTACTGCCAAGAGTGAATAGTGAATTGACATAATATCGGAGAAGTACTTAGCTGAAGAATATTATTAGTAGTGTGAATAAGATCATCATTCAATTCAGTCAGTATTCTCTTGCACTGGTAAAGTATCACTGTCACCTCAATTTGTAAGAGAGGAGCCAAAGAAGTGATAGCCAATTACAGGTCAGTCAGTTTGATTTCAGTCATTTGTAAGATTATGGAAGCAATGGTTAAAGACGAAATACAAGATCATCTTTACAAGAATGGTATTCTAAATGGGTCTTAGCTTTGTTTTTTTTGTGAAGAGGTGGTCTTGCCTGATTAACTCAGTAAATTTTTATGCACAGGTTATAAAGCAGTTGAATGCACTGAACAAATTGAATGTTATATACAGTCAGACCTCTATATAATGAAATCGATCGTTGCCTTGAAAAAATTGGTTAAACAGAAATTTTAGTATAAATATTTATTAAATATTGACCTTTTCAACAACAAAATTTCAACAACAATGTAAATTCAGAAATATACTAAAAGATGGGAAATAAATCAGAAATAAGTGGAAATAAAATTTTCTAACATTTTAAAACAATTAATTTAATGACTAATTTTACAGCCGAAAGCTTGAAGTACTGTTGATTATCTATGAAGAGTCTTAGCAAAGCTTATCATCTTATATTAATTAATTTAAAAACATGTCTCTAGGAAGAGGGAGTGCACCACCTTTTTCCTGGTTGTCATTTATTAGATTATATGAAGAAGATTCGCGTGTTGAAAACCCAAGAGCTGGATGAGAAGCTTTCGATGTCATTAGCATTAGCATTAGTAGAGGCATTTGATGCAAGAAAGCAAGCTTATGCAGCATCAGACAAAAAAAAAAAAAAAAAAAAACCACTTCCACTTCACCCCTCCGTTCGTTCAAAATACCTGTCCAGCTGAGCCTTAAACTTATTTAGGCTATCAACCTCCACCACAAGGGATGGAAGTCTGTTCCACCAACCAACCACCCGCTGGCTAAAGGCAAATTTCCGCACGTCTATCCTACATCTGTCTTTCCTCAATTTGAATTTATGCCCTCTCAGATGATTATTCTGAGCTAGAGGAAGAATCCCATCAGCATTGAGCATGCTTAAACCATTCAAGGCTTTATACACCTCTATCAGATCACCTCGCTGGTGCCTAGTCTCCAGACACTGTAATTTGCAAAACTTAAGCCGTTCTTCGTAAGAGCACCCCTTTGTTCCATTCACTAATCTTGTTGCCCTTCTCTGTACTCGTTCCAGCAGCTCTACATCCTTCTTGAAATGAGGCCTCCAGACCTGTATACAGTACTCTAGGTGTGGCCTGACCATCGCCTTATACAATGGAATAATCACCTCCTTATCCCTGCTGGAAAAATTTCTGTATATCATTGACAATACTCCATGAGCTACTCTTGCAGCCCGTCTGCACTGCTCAGAGAACTTCATATCTGCCTGCACAACCACCCCCAAGTCCCTTTCATTCTCTACCACTGTCAGTGTTGTACCACAGAGTTGATACGTTGCTCTGGGGTTGCTGTTTCCCATGTGTAGTACTTTACATTTGTCAATGTTAAACTTCATTTGCCACCTCTCAGCCCATCTGCTCAACCTTTCCAGATCCTGTTGCAGCAGCATAGTGTCAGTAGTGTCCTTGACAACCCTGCCAACCTTTGTATCGTCTGCAAACTTGGACATTAATCCCGATATACCATCATCAATATCATTTATAAATACAGAAAACAATAATGGACCCAACACTGAGCCCTGAGGGACTCCACTAATAACATCAGTTCACGATGAGCAGTGTCCATTGATTACCACTCTCTGTCTTCTCCCCTTCAACCACCCCTTTATCCATAGCAGTAATTTGCCTCCAATGTCACACTGCTCCAATTTGTGTAGCAGTCTTCCATGTGCAACAGTATCAAAAGCCTTTCTAAGATCCAAGTATATAATATCAAAGTTATTCCCTGCATCCAGTTCTTTTGTGACTGCATCATAGTATCCAATCAAGTTGGTCAGGCAAGACTTCCCCTTAACAAAACCATGCTGTGTCTGAGCTATAACTGAAGTCTTGTCTAAATGATCCTGCAGTGCTTCTTTAACCAGTGCCTCCATTAATTTTCCTGGAACAGAAGTTAAGCTCACAGGTCTATAATTACTTGTGTCAGCCTTTGATCCTCCTTTGTGAATTGGGGTCACATTTGCACATTTCCAGTCTATGGGTACCTCCCCTGAGTCCAAGGAAGCTCTCATAATTATGGCTAAGGGTTTGCTTACTTCCTTTGCTGCCTCCTTTAATATAACTGGATAGATCCCATCCACCCCGGGTGCCTTTCTTGTGTTTATCTTCAACAGTTTCTCCTCCACTTTACTCATCATCAGTTGGTGAATGGCATGAGTTGTAAGTGTTGATTTATAATATTGTGGTACCCAGGATGCATCACGTTAAGCATGTGGAAATTTGATTTGTGTGAGCTGCCATATTGGTGATAGATTCGTGGGTAACTTAGTGTTTAAAATTTCATATGATCTAATTTGGCGGAACCATTCTATAGCTAGGGCTTTGTACTGGAATATCTTATAATTCGATTTAAGTTTAATTAGTTTTTAAATTAATTAATCTATTAATATAATTGAAAACTTTTACTTTTACTCTCTTTACTTTCCTTTATGTAAATTTAACCGTAACCAATACAGATCCAGAGATGAGTACTAAGATAATAAGCTTTGCTAAGAATCTTAACAATTAATTTATTAATACTTACATATTAAGAAATGACTACTTACATGATGCGCACAATGTATTAGTACACTTTTAAGAATTAGGTTGTAAAATATTTGGTTATATTTTTATGTACACTGGATTCTACTGTACACCATTCATAAAAATGTTTGCATTTGTTTAAACACTCAAATAATTTCTGGCACATTTTCTTTCCACTAAAGACCTCGACACAAAGGTTCAAATGCCGCCAATATTTCTTGTTTGGAAAGTTTAATATTGCTCTCATTTTCATCCAACTCATCGTTGATATTGTCACCAGTTTCTTTAATTACATTCCAAAATGTTGGACTCTCAGATATTCAGCTACTATGACATCATTATCAACTCCTAAAAATTTGTCAAGAACAATTTCTACACTGATAAAACCTCGCTTGGAACTCTTCCCAAGATTGATCACTGCCTTGTAGTAGTTCATCCCGTCATTGCTGTTAATTAGTGTTTTAGCAAAACATGCTTTTGCAAAAAAATTCTTAATCATTGTTTCTGTCTTGACTCCACACTTTTGCCAGTTCTGATATGCACATCTGCAAATCTATAACAGAATCTATAGGTTGGTTGGTTTTGTATTCTCAGTATAATTTTTTTTTCAGTATGTGCCTTTGTTGGTGAATTTTCAAATCCTTGGCCCATTGGCTGCAATTTAGATGAGATATTCGGAGGGAAGAAAAACTTCACACTTGAAATTACTGACTGAAGGTGGGCAGGGCAGTTGTCGACAATCAAAGTGATTTTTCTGTTTTCTTTCTTCATCTTTCTATCGAAATCTAAAATCCACTGCTCAAAAATTTCACTTGTTAACCATGGTTTTTTGTTGTGGTTGTAGTCTAACTCTAACGACTTTACTTCTTTGAAACATCGGGATTTTTTACTTTTGCCTTTACCAAAAGCTTAAGTTTTTCATTACTAGCTATATTGGCACCAACCAAGACTGATTCTCTCCTTACTATTTTTACCACCAAAACATTTATCACCTTTAAAATCAGTATCTTGTTTGGAAAACATTTAAAAAACAGACATGTTTCATCAACATTGAATTTGTTTTTGGGCTCGTAGTCCTCCATAATTTTTTTTCAAAATTGTTTCTTTCCAATGGGTCTTCTTCAATTGCAACTCCACTCTCATCAGAAATTAACCCCGGGGCTCACATCTGGTGAGTATGAGCTTAGCACACCCAGGGTCCTGAGCTGGATATCATCATTCTTCATTTTCTTGGTGATTCCCTTCTACTTTTGACTCTCTCTCTCTCTCTCTCTCTCTCTCTCTCTCTCTCTCAGGGTAACTTGGAAATTTTTTTTTTTTTTCCTGGTGCAGCATAAGCCTCAGGCTTCCTTGCACCATATGGTTATTAATAATAATAACTTTTTTGAGTAAGACCATGGCATTCTTTAACTCTGTCCAGCCAACCAGAACTAGGTGGGAATGTTTAATGCCCCAGAAAAGATGTACTCCATAGCCTTTTCTTTTATTAATGGCCCTGATATCAGCACATTTCGGTCTCAAATCAGCTTCATCTTCACAAAGGCATAATTTCGCATGCTTCCAACTTGGTCCCATTTCCTCAAACAGTTTGGAAATCAAAACAGTTTTTCAGAATGGTTAACACACTACTAGCAGGAATACCAAATTTTAAACCATTTCTTTTTTTTTTTAACGCTTCAATCTACACTCTTAAGCACTTCCACTTTTTCACACTACACTTATGGATTTCTTCTTAGACACTATAAGGTTAGCGCACAGCAGCTAAAACAAAACTGATTTGTACCTACCATGTAAACAGAGACAAGTGAAATTTAGTGAAAGTGTGGATGGCTAATTTAATAACAGATGAATTTCTGGGATAAAGGAAAATCACTCTCTCTTCTAATTCTCTAATAGGATGCTTTTATGTAGAAAACAGGTTGACAAGAGGCAATGTCCACATTGGGAATATGCCTTAATCTTTGCCAATGGTTGTGGACACATAGCAGCTGACTAGTGTATAAGTAGTGTATAAGTTGCATAGGTTTTACTTCTTTTTAGCCTTTTCTAACCCAGGGCTGGGCAAAGGGCTCTCCCATAACCTTCCATCTTTTTCTATCCTGTACCCTGGCTGTCCAGTTTCCTCCTGCAGGGTTTTATGGGCACTCTACTAAATTGTAGAATGTTTTATATCTTAATTCTTAATCCTTTTAGCTTTTAATTCGGCTTTCTACAGCATCAGCTTTATTGCGTAAAGGCCAGAGATGCAAACAATGAGTATCCAGGTCTCTTGAAATCAGTTCGTTATATGGAAATATGGAAACTGTTTTCAATGTAATCAACTGTTTTCAATATTTTCAACCAGGAGGGAAAAAAATTTGCTACATAGAAAAATTCACTATATGGAAGTTTGTTAAAGAGAGGTCTGAATGTATCTGTATTTTAGTAATGCTTTTGATATGATTGCTTATGAGGTGTTATATAAATTAGAGCAGGTTCATTCCAATTTAAATAACACAAGAACTCAATGACATCTCTGTGTCAAGGTGAGAAAATGCCACCTTATAAGCATTGCCAACTTGCTGCCTTGCAGGATGAGCTGTTGGATCAGCAAAGGCTAGGGGAAGGTAACCACGATATCAAATCCCTGGTCCTTTAGGTTGAGGTGTCAGGCCAGCACCCCGGCACTAGAAAAACATTTTACCGCTAAAAATACCATTATTGGAAAGAAGATGGATGGACTAAAAGGAAAACGACTTAAGTGTGGAAAAAGGACTATTCAAATTGGTACATGGAACGTTCATGGAAGCTCACATAAGACACAAGAGATAGTTACAGAACCAAAAGAGATGCACCTTGATATTCTTGTCATGACCGAAACAAAGAAAAAGGGAAAAGGGAATGAACAGATTGGAGAATATGCTCATTACTGGAGTGGAGTTGAAAAATCAGAAAGAGCTAAAGCAGGTGTTGGTGCTCTAGTTGGTAAGAGACTAGAAGGATTTGTTAAGGGCTATGATCAAATTAATGAAAGATTAATTAAAGTTATTTTCAACATATGGCCAGGAAATGGTTATGTTGGATGTATATGCCCCTATAGATGATGCACCTAATGCTGAAAAGGATTTATGAACTTTAGGATTTGGTCAAGAAGAATCGACATATAGTTTTGACAGGAAATCTAAATGGATGGGTTGAATCAAAAAGGAATGATGATGTAGTGGGTTGCTTTGGAGAAGAGACTGTGAATGACAACGGTGAGAGACTTATTGGTTTCTGTAAACAGTACTACCTGAAAATTCTTAACACCTTTTTTAACACAAAAACTTGGGAGTGACCATCACTCCAGCAGAAATCAATTCCAGACTTTATAATTACTCACCAGAAGTCGGTATGGGCAACAAAATACTTCAGGGTAACGAGAGGTGCCAACTACAGGTCGGATCATTACCTGCTGATTGCAGATATATTATTCAAATACTAGAATAAAGAGCAAGTGAGGCCTAATACGGTCAGTAAAGACAATAGGGTAGTAAAGAAAATATTGCCTATAAACTAGAACTACTATCTCGTGACAATATTAACGATCTTTACCAGAAAAGACTCCAGAACCATATCTCACATTTGAGAAATAGAAGAGGTGAATATTTTATATAACAGCATTAAAACTGCCATACACAAGGCTGCAAACAAAGCACTAGGCCTAATTGATCATAAATATAAGCAACAGTACTGGTGGAATGAGGAGGTAGCGAGTTTGGTGAAAGAAAATAAAAGAGCCTAGAACAAATGGTTAATGAATAAAAATTAACCTTTTGTGTTGAAAAAAGGTGTTAAGAATTTTCAGGTAGTACTGTTTACAGAAACCAATAAGTCTCTCACCGTTGTCACTCACAATCTCTTCTCCAAAGCAACCGACTACATTGTCATTCCTTTTTGATTCAACCCATCCATTTAGATTTCCTGTCAATAGAGAAGAATACAAAAGGTGCAATAGAGCAGTTAAAAAGAAAACTGATGAATCTAAGAATGCAGCATGGGAGAAAAAGATGCCAAGAAATTAACAGCTCATTAGGAGGAACACAGTCATCCAAAGTCTGGTGAAGCTTGAGAGCACTGAAAACAAATGAATCTCGATCGAATAAGAACTTTATAGATATGCCAATATGGGAAAATCATTATAACACCATTTAACTTTTAACCTCCTAAATGAAAGATGATCACGAAAGTATCAGAGCATAATTACCCCTCCACCAGTAGATAATAAGGAGATAGAAATTACAAAACATCAAATCCTTGTCTGTGCAAAATTAATAAAGAACAAAAAATCTCCAGGCCCTGGGAACATAACGATGAAACTAATTAAATATGAACCACCAAGTCTTTTCAATCTGATAGTACAGCTGATTAACAGATGTATACAGCTAAGAAAAACTCCAAATGAATGGAAAGTAAGTTATAATTCATCCATATATAAAAAAGGAATAAGCTGGACCCAGGGAACTGTTATTTTTGTTATCTGGTTTTTTAGGAGCATTAGCAACTAAGGCCATATTGCTCCGGGAATATGTGGTGGTCATTCCCTGACCTTTCCGCATCCTCCGTATTTGGTGGTGACGGGCTCGAACCCCGGTCTAATCAAGAAGCGTGTGCTACGCACTGCTGCTCCTTCCCACCTGGCTACGGAGGCGCCCCCCCCAGGGAACTATAGAGGCTTAAGTGTTAATTGCACTATGTCCAGTCTATACTCTAAAGTGCTTCAGTTAAAATTACGAGAGGAGGTAAAGGATAAGATAAGTGAAGAACAAAATGGATTTAGGTCAGGTTGCTCTTGTATGGACAATCTGTTTGTTCATTGCTGGTGGAGAAAAGAAAAGCAAAGAATAAAGATACCTTCTTTGCCTTCATCGATTTAGAAAAGGCTTATGACTCCATTCCAAGAAAGGAATTATGGAAAGCCCTTCAAAATATGTCAGTTGATCCAGAGCTTGTGGAACTGATTAGGGAATTGTACGATAACAACGTGGCATATATTAAAGTTGGGAATACTTTATCTAACCCAATCTATCCAACAAAGGGGCTGAGAAAAGAATGTAGCCTATCACCTTTATTGTTTAATGTTTACTTGGAATGTGCTTTACAAGAATGGAAAAAAAAAGCTGTTATGGAATGGGAGTACCAATTAATGACAGATATCTTCGGAGTCTAAATTTTGCCAATGATCAGGTTATTATTGCACAAGAAGCTTATGATTTAGAATACATGTTGAGAAAATTGCATTTTACATATAACCAATGGGGGCCTCAATATCAATTTTACAAAGACAGAATGCCTAAGCACAGCGGAACATCCTGATGAATTGAAAGTTACACAGTCTATACACCTAAAACCTGTTGACTTTTTCACATATCTTGGATGTAGATTAACTAAAGAAGGATTGGGGAAAGAGGAAGTTTACACAAGAATTCATCAAAGTAGGAAGATTCTTAGTGCCCTAAACTCTATATGGTGGGACAACAATATCTCTCATAGAACTAAAAAACACATTAGACAGTCATTAGTGGAATCGGTACTTTGCTATAGATGTGAGGTGTGGACACTGAAAGAGGGTGAACTGAAAAAGAAGCTTAGAGCCCTAGAGATGGACTACCTATGTCAGAGTGCTAGGGTTTCTAGGCTAGAGAGGATACCGAATGAGAAAATAAGAATATGTATGTACGTAGATGAAGATATTATAGAACGAATAGAAAATATAAGGTTGAAATGGTTTGGACATCTGCTGCACATGAATGAAGCGAGATGGCCTAAAATTATATATGAGTGGATATCACAGGGGAAGAGAAGGCGAGGACACCCTAGAAAAACATGGAAGGAAGGTGCACTATCAGCCATGAGAAAGAAATCTGAAAGATGAAGATGCAAACGTCCAGCGACTTTGGAAAATGGGAACGACAAGGCAGCGATCTGCCATATTAAGTCGAACATAGATAGATAGATTGTACCTACCATGTAAACAGAGACCAGTGAAATTTAGTGAAAGTGTGGATAACTAATTTAACAACAGATGAATTTCCAGGATAAAGGAAAATCACTCTCTTCTAATTACCTAATAGGATACTTTTTATGTAGAAAACAGGTTGACCAGAGGCAATGTCCGCGTCAGAAATATGCCTTAATCTTTGCCAATGGCTGTGGACACATAGATAGCAGTTGACCAGTGCGTTTTTGGTACAGTAGTGTATAAGTTGTATAGGTTTTACTTCTTTTTAGCCATTGTTGACCCATTGCTGGGCAAAAGCCTCTCCCATAATCTTCCATCTTTTTCTATCATGTGCTGTGGTTGTCCAGTTTTCTCCTGCAGGGTTTTACAGGCACCATTAAATTGTAGAATGTTTTTTATCTTAATTTTTAATCCTTTAGCTCTTAATTTGTGCTTTCTACAGCATCATCTTTATTGTGTAAAGGCCAGAGATGCAAACAATAAGTATCCAGGAATCTTGAAATAAGTTCATTATATGGAAATACGGAAACTGTTTTCAATATTTTCAACCGGGGGGGGGGGGGGGGGGGGGGAGTTCACCACATAGAAAAATTCACTATATGGAAATTCATTAAAGAGAGGTCCGACTGTATCTGTATTTTAGTAATGCTTTTGATATGACTGCTTATGAGGTGTTGTATAAATTAGAGCAGATTGGGATAATGGGAAAGATCCATTGGTGGATTATAGGTAGGTTGAAGGATAAAGGTGGTCATAAATGGATAGTCTTCAGAGTATACTTGAGCAACAGGTGGAATCTTGCAGGAATCAATGTTCAAGTCCCATTTCTTTCTTATCTTCCTAAGTGATGTTGATGAGGGAATAGACATTATAGGCTCCTGAAATTTGCTGACAGCTTAAAGGTTCGGAGGATGGTTAACCAGGCTGTACTGCTTCAAAATGGTCTGAAAAATAGTAGCCGAAGTTTAAAATATGAAATGCAAAGAATCTCACTTGGTGAACAAAAACCGATGACTAATTTATAGACTGGGAGGAGAATTAAAGTACATATAGGATGAGAAAAACTTGGGAATTATGACAGCCCCAGGGTTCGGTGTTGGGCCCATTTCTGTTTTCTGTATTTATCAATGATATTGATGAGGATATATCAGGCTTAATGTCCGAGTTTCAGACAAAACAAAGGTTGGCAGGGATATTAATGACAGTATACTCTGCAACAGGATCTGGAAAAGTTGGGCAGATGGGATGAGAGGTGGCAACTGAAGTTTAACATTGACAAATGCAAATTACTGCATATGAGTAGCAATAACTCCAGAGTAATGTACCAACTGATTAGTGGAGAATGGAAAAGACCTGGTGGTAATTGTACGGAGAGATATGAAGTTTTCTGAGCAGTACAGATAGGCAGCCAGAGTAGCTCATGGGGATCTTGTCAATAATATGCAGGAATTTTAAAAGCAGGAATAAGGAGGTGACAGGTTAAATCTCTTATGGCAATGGTCAGGTCACACCTTGAGTACTGCATCTGGAGGCCTCATTTTAGGAAGGATGCAGAGCTGCTGGGAAATGAGATTTCTCTTACCAAGAAGGCTTAAGTTCGGCAAATTGCAGTGTCTGGAGACTAGGCACCTGCGAGGTGATCTGATTAAGGTGTATAAGGCCTCGAATGGTTTGTTCAAGATCAATGCTGGTGGAATTCTTCCTTTTACTCAGATTATGCACCTGAGGTGGGCATAATCTGAGTAAAATTGAAAATCTAAATTGAAATTGAGGAAAGACAGTTGCATAAAAGATGTGAGGAATTTGCCTTTAGCCAGCAAATGGTTGACTGCTGGAACAAACTTCTATCTGTTGTTATGGAAGTTTATAGCTTAAATAAATTCAAAGAAGAACTGGAAACACTTTTGAAGCAAATGAATAGGTAAAATGGAAAGGCTTTTTTTTTTCTTTTTTTTTTTTTTCTTTTGGCTGATGCTGCATAAGCTTGCTTTCTTGCATAATATGCCTCTGCTAATGTTAATGCTAATAATATTCTAATAAAATATTATACTGTAATAATAATAAAATTAATACGGTCTAATATACTAAGTTATCAAGATTCTTGCAAAATATTTAAACATATAAAACTTCCCAATGAGATTTCTCTAAATTTCCTGCCAGATTCAAATGATCAATCATATTGTGATCATGAATTAAATAATTAATGAATAATGTAACAAACAATAAAAAATAAAGCGCAACGTTTATTAAATTCTTCAAATTTGAACATGCAAAAAAAAAAAAAAAAACTAGTCAGAACATGTATTCCATTCTTTGGAGAAATACAACAAATACATAAGGCTATTCTTATCCATGACAAAAAGTCTTCTGCTTTTAATAAGAGTATAAGTCAAGTAACAGATAATAAAATATTTCTGATGTTATATGAAAATTTTAAGATTTACAGGACTTAAATTGTAGAGTTTATTGTCAAAAATTCTTCCTCTTTCCACTCAAGGGAACAAATTAAAGTGGCTTATATTATTCTTTATTTAAATAAACAGCTGAAAACTATTGTATGTACATGACAATAAACATAACTTCAAACCTTTATTTTCAAGAATAAATGCTATTTATGTAACAGAGCCTGAGCTTTATTCCTAATCCCAGGGACTCACATTTGGTGAGCATGGGCTTGGCACACCCATGGTCCTGAGCTGTATATCATCATTCTTCTCTTTCTTGTTGATTCCCTTCTACTTCTGCCTCTTGTCTCTCTCTCTCTTTCTCTCGGGGTAAATCAATAATTTTTTGTTTTTAGCTGGTGCAGCAAAAGGCTTCCTTGCACCATATTGGTTAATAATAATAATAGTAATAATAAGAAAATCAGTACAATAACATAAAATTGTGTATTATAGGCCTAATGGCTGTGATGAGCATAATGAACTATAGAGAGAAATAGAGTGTGTTTTCAGTCACTTTCCAGATAGTGACCGAAACTTGTGGGTTGGTTGCTCACATACCATGGAGGCAACAAAAGGATGCTTTACCCTTGACAATATTATATCTTTAAGTAAATCCCACATCTGCACATCGCACTGTGATCACTGCTACTTAGTGGGTCTTTTACCTTCAGATTGTTATATCATGAAGAATAGCTGCTGTGATCGGATCAAGAATACTGCTTTTGCTTCCGTAAGTGTGACTACACTGATCTTAGGCAGTTTTAAATTCTATGCAGTGGAACAAACTGATGATGTTACCAATCTTACTTGAAATTCTAAATGGGAAAAATTCAGGCAAGTAATAATGGAAGCATCTCACAGCAACTGAGGAATACTGTTCAAGGCTTAGACCTAAATGGATGTCAGATGAACTAATAAGACATGTGGCAGAGAAGAAAAAATGCATTAGCATTAGTAGAGGCATTTGATGCAAGAAAGCAAGCTTATGCAGCATCAGCCAAAAAAAAAAAAAAAAAAAAAACCACTTCCATTTCACCCCTCTGTTCGTTCAAAATACCTGTCCAGCTGAGCCTTAAACTTATTTAGGCTATCAACTTCCACGACAAGGGATGGAAGTCTGTTCCACCAACCAACCACCCACATTAGATATATATAAATTATCAGGTGATACAGAAGACTATGGTAGATATAAACTAATCTGAATTCAAGTCACAAAGGTTAGGCAGGCTAAGGCAGATTATGAGAAGTCTTTGGCAAAGAACGCAAAGAAAAACAGCAAAGTTTAAACACTAGAAGAAAGGGGATGAATCATATTGGTCCAACTGATATTAATGGTTTAATTGTTGATGATCCTGTTCAAGTTGCTCACAAACTGAATAGATATTTTGCATCAACATTCATACATGAGGAATTCTTTGGGGAAGAGGATGCTAGAAGTTTATCAAGCTCTTTATCAATGATTTTATGATAAGTGAGAAGAAAGTGGAAAAGAAATTGTTGAAGTTAAACATAAAAAGGGTATCTGGGGTGGATGAGGTCTATTGAATTATACTAAGGAAGATAGAAAAGGCAGTAAGCAAACCCTTAGCCATAATTATGAGAACATCTTTGGATTCAGTGGAGGGGCCCAGTTTACAAAGGGGGATCAAAAGTGATATTCGTACTTACAGATCTGTTAGCTTAATTGCTGTTCCAGCATAAATAATGGAGTCACTGGTTAAAGAAGTAATGCAAGACCATCTTGACAGAATGCACTTACAGTGCAGTCATCACAGCATGGATTTGTTAATGGACAGTGTTGTCTAACCAATCTGATTGGATATTATGATGCAGTAATAAAATAACTGGATGCAAAAAAACAGTTTTGATATCATATACTTCAAAACAGTAGATCCTCCACTTATGCAAGGGTTCTGTTCTCCAGAAACCTTGCACACTTGAAATTTTCACAAATGGAACTTAAGAAACAATAAAAAATAGAGGATTACATTCTAAGATCTATTTCAAACTTCTATACAAGTTTTTTATAAGTTCTAATATTAATATTAATTATGTAAGATAATACAAATAGCATATGATTAAAACAAAGTTTAGAATAAACAAGTTTATTTACTTAAAAACTAAAAAAAAAGTTATATAATGTTTAAATACTAATTGGAGTCTATTGGCAATGGGTGTACTGTGCCAGGAGTTCCTGTTTCTGAAATGGTGTTTATGAACTAGAAGCCTGGTTGACTGAAAAAGTCTAGCATCATTAGCTGTTGGGCTTTCTTCTTCAGTTCAGCCAATATTAGATTATATGGAGCCAGCATGCTGTTACGAGCATAGCCGGCATCAAAATTTTGCAAAAAATCCATGCCATCTTGGAACATCTTTAGCACCTTCTGTAGGTTGGAAACGGTTAAGAGGTTCACAGGTGGCAGAGGTGCAATATCATTCTCTTATTTCTGCTCTTTTACTTTTGCTTCGCACTTTAACAGTTCTTCTACAGACAACTCCTCTTTTTTTGTACACCATGATAATATCAAGCTGAAGGTCATCAAAGCCTTTGCGATCATGCTATTTCCCATGTGTTACCAATTCAGCAATGTCTTCCACAACTGCTTCTTCGATGTCCACTGCTGGCTGTTGCATGTGAATATATTCTGCCCACAGTTTTGGTTTTTTGCTTTTTTTTTTTTTTTTTTTTAGGAGCATTAGCAATTAAGGCCATATTGCTCCGGGGATATGCGGTGGTCATTCCCTGACCTGTCCGCATCCTCCATATTTGGTGGTCATGGGCTCGAACCCCAGTCTAATCAAGAAGCGTGTGCTACGCACTGACGCTCCTGCTCACCTGGCTACAGAGGCACCTTTCCAATGCATTCAATGTAGCATTCAAACAAGCATTCAATGTAGATTCTTTTATGTCTGCCCATATGCCATAAATGTTGTTAATTGCATCCATGAGTGTGTGTAAGACTTCAAAAAAAAAGAAGAGGCATGAAGATTTACTTTTGGATTTTCTAAGGCATCAAACACTGCATTAAAGGTTTGCTTTAAATATAATTTTTTAAATGTGGAAATGATGCCTTGTTCCATTGGTTTAATCAATGAAGTTGTGTTTGGAGAAAAAAAACACCACTTTAACGTTTTTTTTTTTTTTTCATGATTTCCAGGTTTGCAAATGAACTGGGCAATTATAAGTTAACAACAGTGTCCCTTATATTGAAAATTCTGCCTTTTACAATATTGTTAAAATTCTGGGCAAAGCCCTTCACAAACCAGTCATTGAACATTTGTCCTGTCATCCTCCATGCTTGGCTATTGAATCTCCAGTGGATAGGTAGGCTACTTTAAAAAAAAAAAAATTTTTAAACTTTTTTAAAATCTCTGACTATAAATTAAAAGGGGCTTGCATTTAAAATCTCCTTAAAATTTTCGCAGAATAGCAGTGTTAACTGCTATTCTGTGACTTCTAGAGACCTTGAATCCATCCTGGAGCCTTTGCTTCTTTCCTTAGAAATAAAGTTCCTTCCTGGTGTCCTCTTCCAGTACAGACCTGTCTCATCTGCATTAAATGCCTGCTTCAGTGAGTAGCCTTCCCTCCAGATTAAATTTAACAATTAATTCGGCAAAACCTTTTCCAACTTAGTATAATTTTTTGACCATTTCAAATATCGCTTTGTAATTAATTTCATCAATTATATATGTATGGCACCTCCGTAGCCAGGTGTGCAGGAGCAGGAGCAGCAGCAGCAGCAGTGCATAGCACACGCTTCTTGATTAGACCGGGGTTCGAGCCTGTGACCACCAAATACAGAGGCTCCGGAAAGGTCGGGAATGACCATTGCATATCCCAGGAGCAATATGGCCTTAGTTGCTAATGCTCCTAAAAACCAAATAACAACAACAACAATAGCATTAGCATATGATGCAAGAAAGCAAGCTTATGCAGCATCAGCCAGAAGAAGGAAAAAAAAAAAAAAAAACAAACTTCCACTTCACCCCTCCATTCGTTCGAAATACCTGTCCAGCTAAGCCTTAAATTTATTTAGGCTATCAACTTCCACAACAAGGGATGGAAGTCTGTTCCACCAACCAACTACCCGCTGGCTAAAGGCAAATTTCCGGACATCTGTCCTATATCTGTCTTTCCTCAATTTGAATTTATGCCCTCTCAGGTGATTATTCTGAGCAAGAGGCAGAATCCCATCAGCATTGAGCATGCTAAAACCATTCAAGGCTTTATACACCTCTAACAGATCACCTCGCCGGTGCCTAGTCTCCAGATACTGTAATTTACAAAACTTAAGCCTTTCTTTGTAAGAGCAACCCTTCGTTCCATTCATTAACCTTGTTACCCTTCTCTGTATTCGTTCCAGCAGCTTAACATCCTTCTTGAAACGAGGCCTCCAGACCTGTATACAGTACTCAAGGTGTGGCCTGACCATCGCCTTATACAATGGAATAATCACCTCCTTATCCCTGCTAGAAAAATTCCGGTATATCATTGATAAGACACCATGAGCTACTCTTGCAGCCCATCTGCACTGCTCAGAGAACTTCATATCTGCCTGCACAATTACCCCAAGGACCTTTTCATTCTCTATCACTGTCAGTGTAGTACCACAAAGTTGATACGTTGCTCTGTTTCCCATATGTATTACTTTACAGTTGTCAATGTTAAACTTCATTTGCCACCTCTCAGCCCATCTGCTCAACCTTTCCAGATCTTATTGCAGCAGCATAGCGTCAGTAGTGTTCTTAACAATCCTGCCAACTTTTGTCTGCAAACTTGGACAGTAAGCTTGATATACCATCATCAATATTATTTATAAATACAGAAAACAATAATGGACCCCTGAGGGACTCCACTGATAACATTAGTCCACGATGAGCAGTGTCCATTGATTACCACTCTGTCTTCTCCCCCTCAACCACCCCATTATCCATAGCAGCAACTTGCCTCCAACGCCACACTGCTCCAATTTGTGCAGCAGTCTTCCATGTGCAACAGTATCAAAAGCGTTTCTAAGATCCAAGTATATAATATCAAAGTAATTCCCTGCATCCAGTTCTTTTGTGACTGCATCATAGTATCCAATCAAATTGGTCAGGCAAGACTTCCCCTTAACAAAACCATGCTGTGTCCGAGCTACTACAGATTGGTCCTTGAGGTTGTTACTGACATTCAATCAGATATGCCAGACAAGCTGTACTTGCTACCTGGGAGTCTAAAACGCTGATGAAACTGATATTCTGGTGAAACTCAAGTCAAGTGGACCCAATTTCGGCAAAGTCCAGATGGTCTGTGACAGCCAAATCCTCTGCTTACACCTTCACGATGGTGGGACTGTTAGTAATCCTGGGTATAACCTCCATGCAAAAGTACATGGTGGGTGACCACCCAGGTGTGAACCAACGTAAGCAGGGGTTGAGGTGTGGCACCCACACCACGTGGAGGAACGCCACCCCTCTATATTACCAGGCAGAACTACGTGGTAGATGACTCTCATCAACCAGTGAAATATCACCACTTTGCTTATTGAAGGCTTGAAGTGGTGGAACCCATGTTTAGTCTCTAGAGCTAAGTTCCGGCCAACACTTCCCTATCTCTTCCATCATGCAGTATGATTGATGACTTTTGAGGTTATGATGAATGTTGTGGCGAGATCCAATATTCCTTACATTTCGAGGGTACAGCTCTAAAATGGTGTTTGCAGGCCGGCCGCTAGTTAGTACACTGGATCGAACCTATTGGTAACTCTCTAGGAGGCTTCCGGATCAGCTAGTGTATAATCTTGCTACTTCTACTCTGCCAGATAGTGACTGGAGGGAGTCCGAGTAGTGCGTATGCGGGGAGCATTGTCGAGGCCACGTTATGTCAAGGATCTGGGTATATTCTTACCACGTGTACGTCATATCCAAAAATTTCATTACTTCATGCAGCATGTCCCACCCACTTTTTCTTACTATTGAATACACCATGAATTGTCAAACTAATAGAGCAAGCTTATCTGCGAAAACATCTAATCCTCCCAAGGACTTCCTAATTCATTTCACAAATATACGTGGTCTCAGTACTAATCTCAATGATGTCCATTTCCACTTGCAGTCTGCCAAACCCCATGTACTTTTTCTGACAGAATCTCAGTTATCGGTTGATTCAACTACTGCTCATCTCAGATGCCCAAATTATTTACTGTATGATTCCTTTCCCCTCAAAGGTGGTACTTGTGCATATGTCCGTTCTGATATTCCCTGTCAGAGACTTGGCAATTTGGAATCTCCTCTCTTTGATCTTCTCTGGCTTAAAATCTCTCTTCCTCATTGTGTCAAATTCATATGTTGTCTCTACCGTTCTCCCAACTCCACTAATCACTTGGAGCTCTTTGACTTCCTCTCTTTGCAACTTGACTTTCTCCAGTCCAACTTTCCTAACAGTGTGGTAATTTTCCTTGGTGATTTTAATGTTCACAACTCCAGCTGGCTTCCGTTTTCTAGTCACAAAGACCCAGCAGGTCGAGGTGCTGAGGCTTTTGCAATTACTAACGACCTAGCACAGATTGTTCATTTACCTACAGGAATACCGGACAATCCTAATCAAACAGCCAATACGCTTGATCTTTTTCTCACAAACAACCCTTCTAAGTACACGGTCGAAGTGAGAGGTCCTTTAGGCATTTCAGATCACAACTTGGTGATTGTCTCTTCTCCAATGGAACCTTTATCTCATGGCTATTCCCAACCTCATGTTGTTTGGCATTACAAGAATGCAAAATGGGATGACCTGAGAGACTTCTTTTCTTCTTTTTCTTGGTCGGATTACTGTTTCAAAACTTCTGATGTCAACGTTTGCTCAGATCGTGTCAGTGAAATTATTCTTGCAGGAATGGAATCCTTTATCCCACACTCCACTTTAAAATCTCGTCCCTTATCTAAACCTTGGTTTTCCAATAAATGTGCTAAGGCTGTTCAAGAGAAGAATGTTGCATATTGTAATTGGCTTGTTTCTAATTCTTCAGTTTCATTTTATGCCTACACCAAAGCTCACAACAATTGTAAAGCTGTTATTAATCAGTCCAAGCTAAGAGTAGAAAACTTGCTTCTTGCCCTAATGGTAGCCGAGCATTCTGGTCTCTTGCCAAAGCTATTGGCCGCAACTTTTGCCCATCTCTGCTCCCACCTCTGTCCAAACCAGATGGTTCTGTTGTCACTTTAGCCAAGGATAAAGCTGACCTGCTAGCATCCCATTTTTCTTCCAGCTCATGTATTAATGATCTTGGTAAAACACCTCCCACAATTCTCAACACGCTCCATTCAATGCCTCCTGTGGTCTTCCGTCAAAGGATATCAGAAGGATTTTGATGAATCTTGATGCTAAGAAAGCTCCAGGTCCTGATGGTATTTCTCCACTTGTTCTCAAAACCTGTGCTCCTGAACTTACTCCTATTCTTTGCCGCCTTTTTTCACTTTCTTATTCCAAAGGTGTTTTTCCTTCTGCTTGGAAATTTGCTCATATCCAGCCAGTTCCTAAAAAGGGTGACAAATCAATCCCATCCAATTATCGTCCCATTGCAATTACTTCTACACTTTCTAAAGTAATGGAGAAATCAATTAACCGCCAACTCTTAAACTACCTAGAAACCTTCCATCTGATCAAGGATCGCCAGTATGGATTCCGTCAGTGTCGATCCATTGGTGATATTCTGGGTTAGCATTAGCATTAGTAGAGGCATATGTGCAAGAAAGCAAGCTTATTCAGCATCGAACAAAAAAAAAAAAAAAAACACACCACTCCCATTTCACCCCTCCGTTCGTTCGAAATACCTGTCCAGTTGAGCCTTAAATTTGTTTAGGCTATCAACTTCAACAACAAGTGACGGAAGTCGGTTCCACCAACGAACCACCCGCTGGCCAAAGGCAAATTTCCGCACATCTATCCGACATCCGTCCTTCCTCAATTTGAATTTATGCTCTCTGAGGTGATTATTTTGAGCAAGATGAAGAATCCCATTGGCATTGAGCATGCTCAAACCATTCAAAGCCTTATACACCTCTATCAGATCACCTCGCCGGTGCCTAGTCTCCAGACTCTGTAATTTGCAAAACTTAAGCCTTTCTTTGTAAGAGCAACCCTTTGTTCCATTCACTAATCTTGTTGCCCTTCTCTGTACCCGTTCCAGCAGCTCTACATCCTTCTTGAAACGGCGCCTCCGTAGCCAGGTGGGAAGGAGCAGCAGTGCATAGCACATGCTTCTTGATTAGACCGGGGTTCGAGCCTATCACCACCAAATACAGACGATGTGGAAAGGTCAGGGAATGACCACCGCATATCCCGGAGCAATATGGCCTTAGTTGCTAATGCTCCTAAAAACCAAATAACTAACTAACTAACTATCCTTCTTGAAATGAGGCCTCCAGACCTGTATACAGTACTCAAGATGTGGCCTAACTATAATGTATAATTGCCTTATACATGGGAATAATCACCTCCTTATCCCTGCTAGAAAAATTCCTGTATATCATTGACAAGACACCATGAGCTACTCTTGTAGCTCGTCTGCACTGCTCAGAGAACTTCATATCTGCCTGCACAATTACCCCCAGGTCCTTTTCATTCTCCACCACTGTCAGTGTAGTACTGCAGAGTTGATACGTTGCTCTGGGCTTACTGTTTCCCATATGTAGTACTTTCCATTTGTCAATGTTAAACTTCATTTGCCACCTCTCAGCCCATTTGTTCAACCTTTCCAGATCCTGTTGCAGCAGCATAGCGTCAGTGGTGTCCTTAACAACCCTGCCAACCTTTGTATCATCTGCAAACTTGGACATTAAACTTGATATCCCATCATCAATATCATTCATAAACACCGAAAACAACAACGGACCCAACACTGAACCCTGAGGAACTCCACTAATAACATTAGTCCACGTTGAGCAGTGTCCATTGACACTGCTCAACGAAAACAAAAACCCTTCCCTTTACCTCTGATGATAGTTACCTCCTTGAGTAAATCCCACTTCAACACACTGTGATCACTGCCACCTAGTGGTTCATTTATCTGCAGATTCTTAATGCATGACGAATCACTACTGATAATCAGATCAAGAGTATTGCTCCCTCTTGTTGCCTCACAAACATGCTGATGAGAAAACAATCATCCAATAAATCCACAAAAGCCTTGCTAGTGTGCGAGTGACCAATCCACAAATTCCAGTCAATATCTGGGAAATTAAAATCCCCCATTATAAGACTCTCTGATTTACTGGCCAACTCTATTTCCCTGTACAATATCTTATTATACTCATCAGAGTCATTAGGCCTATAGCACACTCCTACTCTCAATTTTAATTTCCCTATGCTTATGTCACACCAAATTGACTCGACACTGCTCTGTTCATCGATGTCGACTGGCTTCACTTCCTTGGACTTTATGTGTTTCTTAACTAATAGCATAACCCCTCCTCCCCTCCTGTCCTGTCTATCCTTTCTATACACATTGTATTCCCCAAATTCCAGTTCCACATTCCTTCTATCTGTGTGACACCACGTCTCTGATATCCCAACAATATCTGCCTTTGATGTTTTGAGCAATACCTCAAATTCATCAAATTTATTTACCAAACTCCTAGCATTGGTGTACACGCAGGTATACATGCACCTGTTTCTATTCTTGGCTACCCTAACACAACCCATGTGTTTACTTGTACTGCAATGACTCACAGCAGTCTCTGAAATATCCTGCATCTTGTTTTTCAGGCTTCTGCTCATTCTAATAGAAGCAGTGCAAGAATCTCTTTCACCTCTGCCAGTGGCTACTGTTAATCTATTAGTCCTTGTATCCCCCCCCCAACTAGCAGTTTTCTGACCCACCTAACTCTGCCTCGACAGCATCAGCAAAAATTCTTGCACCCTTTCTATTTAAGTGTATCCCATCCCTGTAGAAGCAATCTCTCCTGTTAACAAGTACAGTCCAGGCTGAAAAAAATTCTACCCCTTGAGCCTTGCACAATCCCTCTAGGGCCGAATTGACCGACAAGGCTCTCATCATATACTCCCTCCTATCGTGTCTGGGCAGGATTGCACACACTTTCAAATTCAACCCTAATTCACGGCTTTTTTCAACAGTGACCTGTACTTGCTAAGTAATTCCGTCGGTCTTCTACTCTTAATATCATTTAGTGCCAACGTGTACAACTATATCACCTTTTGTGCCCTTAAAAGATGATATCCGCTCTACAACGTCATCAACCTTTGCCCCTGGCAGACATACCCTGGTCCTATTCCACCTATCCTTTTTACAAAGCATGTTCCCCGCTTCCCTGACAATAGAGTCACCAACTACTAGTTCCTGTGGGACCAGCGCATTCTGCCTAGGGGGCTGCCTCTGTGTTGCCTGATGACCAATGGCAAGCTCTGGCATTGATGTGGGCAGCTGAGAGCTTGATGGGCCCCTCAATTTATTTCTTTCGAGGGCATCCACACTGTCCTTCAAGCTCTCATAAAGGCCCATAAGAACGCTGAGTTGTCGCCTGATTTCCTTGCACTACTTACATTGTGCACACACAAAGACATCCCCCTCGGCAGTATCATGTCCCGTACCTGACTGCTCCGCAAACATCAAGCAAACAGTGCATTTTAAAAGACTGTGATTCAGAGGGCAACTGCCCCCCCCCCAGTTCTCCCCTGAACCACAGCACTCCCATTAGCTTGAGCCTTTTGCTTTGCTGCTCTGGTCTGAGTCATGATTCCGATTTAATTCAATAAAATTTAAAAAGAAAATTAAATCCTTAAGTTATATCCCAAACAGTTATAACGCTATATTTATTTTTTCGGTATCTAGTGTTATCTACGAGTTTGCTTTATATAACTTCCGTATCACGTGTACCACTATAGTTATGTATTAATTATTTGTTACGATTAAGTCGTTATATATATAGAGTTGCGTTACCCATTTATGGACTAATTCAATGTAAAGGTTCGGTGAAACACAAGGAGTTGCTCTTGACATCTCAAAGGCGATCTCATCGATCGTGTTTGGCATACAGGTCTTTTAAACAAGCTTCCATCTTATGGTTTGCCAACTGTTTTTTGTAATTGGTTATCCAGTTTTCTCTCGGATTGCTCACTGAGGGTGATGGTAGATGGCTCTCTGTCTTCTAACTTCTCCACTAATGCCGGTGTCCCCCAAGGTTCAATTCTTTCCCCCACTCTTTTCCTCTTGTATATTAATAACCTTCCATTGACTGGAAATCCTATCCATGGTTTTGCCAATGATAGCACATTGCATTCAACTTTCCATTTTGACAAACCTTGTCCTGCTCAATCAGCTTCAACTTCTCGAAAATCTGCTACCAATTCCTTAAATGCCGATCTTCAGGTAATTCTCCAGTGGAGCAAAGACAACTTAGTTGATTTCAACCCTTCTAAAACTCAGTCTTGTCTTATATCTCACAAAAAGGATTCTTCTGCTCCTATGCTTATCTTTAGTGACACTCCGATTTCTAGGCAAAATGATATATCTCTTTTGGGGATTACCCTGACTTCTAATCTCTCTTGGCACAAGCACATTACAAATATTGCTTTCTCTGCATCTAAAAAACTTGGTTTTCTCTTTCGCTCTCGGCGTTACTTTTCTTCCAAACAGCTGCTCACTCTGTATAAATCGCAAATCCACCCTGTTATGGAATATTGTTCCGACATCTGGGGTGGTGCCCCAAAACCTCTCTCAGGCTTCTTGATTCCATTCAGAAGAGGGCAGTTAGGTTAATTAATGATTCATCTCTAACAGAGTCTCTCCACTCGCTTTCTCAGACGTATTGTTTCTGCTGCATGCCTCTTCTACAGATACTTCCATGGGCAGTGTTCTTCTGAACTGGCTTCTATAATTCCCGCTCTCTCTTTCAAAACAGTCCAAACACGTGCTGCCACCAGCCAACATCCATTTACTGTCCAACTTCAAACCCACAGAACCAACTTTTCATCTTCCTGATTTATTCATTCAACTGCCGTTTTCTGGAACAACCTTCCTTCGTACGTATTTTCTGAAAATTACAATCTACAGAAGTTCAAGTCCAATGTCAACAAATATCTTCTTTCGTCTTCTCAACCTCCAACCCAAGCACGGTACTAAGTACTATAGGTTTTAATACCTCTCGTGTTTGGAGTTCACATAAAAAAAAAAAAAATAAATAATAAATAACTGAAGTCTTGTCTAGATGATCCTGCAGTGCTTCTTTTACCAGTGCCTCCATTAATTTTCCTAGAACAGAAGTTAAATTCACAGGTCTATAATTTCTTGTGTCAGCCTTTGATCCTCCTTTGTGAATTGGGGTCACATTTGCACATCTCCAGTCTATGGGTACCTCCCCTGAGTCCAAGGAAGCTCTCATAATTATGGCTAAGGGTTTGCTTACTTCCTTTGCTGCCTCCTTTAATATAACATATGTATGAATGGGACAAAAAAATTTACAAAACCCTATCTGAGTTTATTAAATTCCTCTTCGTACAGGGCACTATTACTATGCATCAAGAGATCAAACATTACATAAACCGAGATAAGAAATATTTGTTATATATTTGATACTTAACAGGAAAAAGAAAGAGTCAATAATATTTTCCTTCTAATTTAATCATATATTTTTTTATTTTGTTGAGGAGTAACTGTTCTATTTCACTGCTTTTATTTCTCTTACAAACAAAAACAATTAAGTTTGAAAAATCCAGATGGCAGTATATGCAACTCTTTATTTTGTAAAATTGATGTCTGGGGTGTAGTGGGTCATCAGTGATTATTTAGACAATTTTGGCTGATCAGAATTTATTAATGGTGCAAGAAAGCCTGAGGCTTATGCTGCACCAGCCAAAAAAAATTCCCAAGTTACCCTGAGAGAGAGAGAGAGAGAGAGAGAGAGAGAGAGAGAGAGAGAGAGAGAGAGAGAGAGAGAGAGAGAGAGAGAGAAGGGAATCACCAAGAAAGATGATATCCAGCTCAGGACCCTGGGTATGCCAAGCCCATACCCACCAGATGTGAGCTCCTGGGGTTAAATATGACAACCTTAAACTGTGAAATATAATCTAGATTTAAAAAATATATATAAAATGGAATATGTATTCACTTTAAAGTCTGTCTATGATATATAACAATTTGTTATATCATAGACATATTTTTTCTTTGTAAGAATATTTAAAATGAAATGAAACATGTCTGGGACTGAAATATGATAATGTGACCTAGATTTAAAAATATATATATAAAAAAATATGGAATCCATACTCGCTTTAATGTTGGTCTATGACATAACAATCTCTTATATCATATGATATAAGAGATTGTTGCCTAACATGATATAAGAGATATAAGATATGATATAAGAGATTGTTGTTTAATTAAAGCCATACTAAATAAATTTTAATTCCATATTAAATAAATTAATAAATTCCATATTAAATAAAATTAATAAATTCCATATTAAATAAATTTTAAATTGATCTAACAACAAAACTAAATTACCACCACACTTGTGATGAAATACAATAAAATGAGAAACTGCACATTAAATCGAAAATGATGTACCATTAGCATCTAAAGCAGGTTTTCAACCTTTTTTTAATAACGGCATCCCTAAGTAATTTATTTTATTTTGTGGCACTCCTACTCAATTTTCTGCCTGTTAGATCTGATTCTGTGTGTGTGTGTGTGTGTGTGTGTGTGTGTGTGTGTGTGTGTGTGTGTGTGTGTGTGTGTGTGTGTGTGTAATATTAAAAAAATATGTTACATGATAGTTATTACAATAATATAACTATAAACAAAATTACAATTCTTAATACAAATTATATATATATATATATATATATATATAATAATTTTATTCTTTATATAGAGGCACTAGATAAACATCAATTATAGATCACCACAAGATTAAAAGATACTGTACACCTTTTTATAATGAAATAAATATATATATTTAAAAAAAAAAAGTTGAAGTAACTTAAACCAAAATTACGTGGCATCCCTAGAATGTTGTTGCAGCACCCCAGTTGAAAACCGCTTGTCTAAACAATTACAGTGTATAGTTAATACTTTTTGATGTGAAACATCCTTGGGAGGCCTACTGAGTAAATCTGATCAGTTACAAAAAATCACAGAAGTGATGTCATCCGCAGCTTCCGCTAGAGGCACTTCCCATGCTCCCACCACTAGTCTGTGTTGAGCACTCGTTGTTGTTGTTATTTGGTTTTTAGGAGCATTAGCAACTAAGGCCATAATGCTCCGGGATATGCGGTGGTCATTCCCTGACCTTTCCGCGTCCTTCGTATTTGGTGGTGACGGGCTCGAACCCCGGTCTAATCAAGAAGCGTGTGCTAAGCACTGCTGCTCCTTCCCACCTGGCTACGGAGGCGCCAAGCACTCGTAATAGTGTGATTAGAGTGAGTGATGAATTTTTTGTAATTGGCATGATATCTTGAGTTCTAACTTTTTAGAATTTTTGAATAGTATGATTGCAACAATACAAATATTTTTCAACAGTTTCTTTTATTGTCTCACATTTTCGTTACATTCCATTAGTAGGCACCCCCAACAGCTGCATACGTCATTTCAACTACAAGATCAGGTACCTCAATCGATGCTGTTTTCCAGAGACATTTAGATATGCTGCAATCACAAGTATACGTCTCTTACTTTAGTTATCATAAATCCATTGCATCTTGTCTTCCAGCTGAAATTATGGAAATTTGTGAATGATCAATAAAATATTTACAATACAAAAGCTCTTTTATTTTGTAATCAATAGATACAAATCAAAATACCTAAAAGAAATGCTAAGGATGTTTCACATAAAACCATCTATGTACAAGCTCTGCACATGCGCCACTTTTTTTTTCTTTTTTGAGTTTGTTGTGAGTTAGATGACATTTGAGCCATTCCATATAATAGTTCATTTGTAAGAGATATAAATTGGTAGGTAAAAATAACATCTAAAGTGAAGACTGCCATACCTTTTATATATTCCTGAATCTATCAAGGAGTTAAATAGATCAAAATCTATCTCGCCAAAAAATTTCCCTGTCTGAAAAAAAAATTAAATTATAATAATTACTCAAGAATCAAAGAGTTTTCCCAAACAAAATATGCATAACTGGACTGAATAGTAAAATGCAAGAAGGCAAGGAAAATCATTTTTTCATTTAAATTACCATGTTTTTTTTTTATAAAGTATCATTTATTTAATAATTTGAATTACTAACAAAGTTAAAAAATAATATTATAATTAAATTTTTAATTACTCATCTTTAAAAGATAGTGTTTTTCTTTAGAGATTATGTGATTTAAATTAATTATAAAATAAATAGTGGTGGTAAAAATTATGTATGTGGAGTATAAAAATGTGTAGGATTACAAATCCACTCAATTTTACTAAACTGCATTGGGATTGAAGGAAATTATTTTTAGAAGTATTAAAAGTAATTTATAAAAAGAAAAGTTTTTCTTTTGAAAGGTGGCTGAAGCTCAAGAAGAGTTGAATGCCACAGCCTTTCAACCATTCTTGAGTTAGAGCTCAATGTGAAGTTGTCTTAAATTTTAATCATGCATGATACATAACAAAGAATTTATCATCTGAGTCTTGTCAATCAAATCCAATCTGGAATGGCTATACAAGGCTCAGTGGAGGTAGAATTTTTTTTCTCAACATGATCTGCATCTGTTGACATTATTATCAATATCAGGATTTTATCATGGGCAATTTAAGCACATAACTCTCAAGTACACAATTATCTGGTTAAAAAAGTAATACAGGACCATCTAGAAAGGAACACAGGTATAATACATTCACAGCATGGATTTGTTAAGGGGCAATCTTGTCTGACCAATTTGATCAGATACTATGAACAGTAACAAAGGAACTGAATGCTAAAAATAATTTTTAAATCATATACAGTCATCCCTCAATTTGTAAAGGGGTTACGTTCCAGGAAACCACTGCACAGTCCAAATCTGTGCAATGTGAAACATAGTTTATATGACATAAAATTATTTTTAGAAGTATTAAAAGTAATTTTTAAAAAGAAAAGTTCAAGTTTTTCTTTTTGAAAGGTGGTTGAAGCTCAAGAAGTTCTATTCTTGTACAAAAAAAAAAAAAAAAAAAAAAAAAAAGTGCAAGAAAAATTAAACTGAAAAAAAAAAAAAAAAAAAAAGTCTTTATTCAGTAAGAAAAAATTACAAAAAATAAGTCTTTATTCAGTAAGAAAAAAGAAAAAATTACAAAAAAAAAGTACATAAAATTAATCTTGCTTAAAACGTACTTCTAGATTTTTAATCTAAATTCATTGCTTCGTTGCTGTTTTGCTGTGATAAACTTGCCACAGTATTCGGCACTTTTTTGGAAAAAAATTGTTAAAAGAAAAACAGTGCGCTTAGCAGAACACTGTTTTTCTCTATAAATTTCTTCATAAGGAACTAAAGCTAATGATAAAGTTCTACAAAAATTTAAAACTCTTCTCCAAATTAGGATCCATATCCAGAACTTCTTGGCTAAGATGATTTGTAAGTCTTAAAAACTAAGCTGGTCTTTTCACGGTCAAATTTTTGTGTGCATCTTCTTTGTTTTTATAATTTTCATAATTTTTGTTATCTTTGCATTGTGTTAAAGTATCGTCCACTGATAATTGTTCTCTATAAGATTCAAGGACTTCTGTGATATCTGCTGATTCCAGTTCTTCAAATCCCTCTCCGCTAGTTATTTTGCAAATTGTCACAATCTCAACTACCTCCGGCATTTCAACCAACCGTGGCTTCTTTAATGCAGCTTTCTGGTCACAGCTTTTTTCCGCACTACATTCACTGCTGAGTATTTAACTTCACCCCACATGAACTCAATATTTTTACAACATCGAGAATTTTATAATTCTGCCAATAATCTCAATGTCTGTTTGTTATTTGGTTTTAAGGAGCATTAGCAACTAAGGCCATATTGCTCTGGGAATATGCGGTGGTCATTCTCTGACCTTTCCGCATCCTCCATATTTGGTGGTCATGGGCTGAAACCCTGGTCTAATCAAGAAGTGTGTGCTATGCACTGCTGCTCCTGCCCACCTGGGTACGGAGGCGCCCCCAATAATCTCGAGTTGAAGTTATCATCTGAGTCTTCATCAGTTATCATCTTCCATCAGTAAATTCCACCAATTGTAAAAAAGATCTTAGGAAATAAAGTTTAAAGGAGACTATAACACCTTGGTCCATCGGCTGAATTTACAAAATTGTATTTGCTGAAAGAAAGGCAACTTTCACATTTGGGTGCAGATCAGATGAAGGATGGCTGGATGCACCATCAAGAATGAGCAAGATTTTAAAAGCTATATTCTTCTTTGGGCAATATCTTTTTGTTCAAACGGAAAAACAATTTAAAAACCAATCCTCAAAGATTTTAGCTGTCATCCAGGCTTTTTTTTTTTTGCTCAATTTCCAATGGAATGGTAAGGCGCTTTTTTGATATTCCTTTAAAAGCATGAGGCTTTTCTGATATATAAATTAGAAGCAGTTTACACTCAAAGTTTCCCTCTGCATTGCTACATAACAAAAGTGTTAAGCTATCTTTTGCAGCTTTGAAACCTGGGGTGGTTTTTCTCTTCTTTGAAATGAGTGCATGGCATATGCTTTCAAAATAAGCCGGTCTCATCAGCATTAAACACTTGACTTGCTCTAGATAGTCCTCATCACAATAACATCCTTTTAGAGTTTTTGGATACAAAGAAGCAGCTGCCGTATATGCACTGGCTGCTTCGCCCATTAGTTTTAGATAGTGAAGACTTTGATGCTTTTTAAACCATCCCTTACTGGCCTGAAAGACATCTGCATTGGATGGACTGGCTGCTTCTTCTTCTTGTAAGCGATTAAAAATTTGCAGAGCTTTGGCCTGAATAATATCTGAATTAAGAGGCATTCTTTTTTTTTAGCATTAGCATTGGTTGAGGCATATAATGCAAGAAATCAAGCTTATACAGCGTCAGCAAAAAAAAAAACAAAACCCTTTCCTATTTCACCCGTCTAGTCACTCCAAATGTTTGTCTAGTTAAGCCTTAAATTTATTTAAGCTATCAGCTTCCACAACAACAAATGGAAGTCTATTCCAGCAATCAACCACCCGCTGGCTAAATGCAACTTCCACACATCTATTCTGCAATTGTCTTTCCTCAATTTGAATCTATGCCTGCTCAGGTCCTTAATCTGAGCAAGTGGAAGTATTCCATCAGCATTAAGCCTGCTCAAACCATTCAAGGCCTTATACACCTCAATCAGATCACCTTGCAGGTACGTAGTCTCCAGATGCTGCAATTTGCAGAACCTAAGCCTTTCTTCGTAAGAGGACTACGTCATTCCTCTCACCAATCTTGTTGCCCTTCTCTGTACACACTCAGGCAACTCTACATCCTTCCTAAGATGAGGCCTCCAGAACTTACACAGTACTCAAATTGTGGCCTGACCATTGCCTTATACAAAGGGATAATCACCTTCTTGTCTCTGCTAGCAAAATTCCTATATATTATTGACAAAACTCCATGACCTGCTCTGGCAGCCCATCTGCGCTGCTCAGAAAACTTCATATCTGACTGCACAATTACCTCCAGTTCTTTTTCATTCTCCACCTATCTGAGTGTAGTACCACACAGTTGGTATATTTCTCTTCGGTTACTGCTACCCATATGTAGTACTTTGAATTTGTCGATGTTAAACTTGCCACTTCTCAGTCCATCTGCTTAACTTTTCTAGATCCTGTTGCAGTAGCATACTGTCTTCATTGTCGTTAACAACCCTGGCAACCTTTGTATAATCTGCAAACTTCGACATTAAGCCTGATATACCTTCATCAATATTTTTGATAAGTACACAAAACAACAATGGGCCCAGCACCGAAAACTAGGGGACTACACTAATAACATTAGTCCACGTAGAGTAGTGTTCCTTTATTACTACTCTCTGTTGTCTCTAACTAAACCATCCCTTTATCCATTTCAGCAACTTGCCCTCAATGGAGTGGTATGCCCTTAATGCCACATTGCTCCAATTTGTACAGCAGTCTCAAAAGCTTTCCTGAAATCCAAATATATGATATCAAAATTATTTTTTGCATCCAGTTGTTTTGTGACCACATCGTAGTATCCAATCAAGTTGGTCAGACAAGACCTCCCTTTTAACAAACCCATGCTGTGTCTTAACTATTACTACAGTCTTGTCTAGATGATCCTGAATGCTTCTTTAACCAGTGATTCCATTATTTTCCCTGGAACACAAGTTAAACTAACAGATCTGTAATTACTTATGTCACCTTTTGAACCCCCTTTGTGAATTGGGGATACATTTGTACATTTCCAGTCCATGGGGACCCCCTCTGAACTGAGTTGGCACCTAATTTCTTCATAGTCTTTGCACCTAGCACACACAAAGACATCCTCCTTCTCTAGATCATGTCCTGTTCTAGAAAGGGCGGCAAATATTTCACATTACTTCACATTTGCACTGTAATATGAACAGTATGTTGAGAACAAATCGACTCGCTACGAGGGAATCTGAGATAACTGTACTTCAACGTTGTCCAGTGGTACAGCATTGTAAATAGATAGCACGGGTTGCCAGGACTTCAAAGTAAATAAAAAATAAATAAAGGTCAGGCCACATCCTGAGTATTGAATACGGACCTGGAAGCCTCCTTTTAGAAAGCATTTAAGGTCATGAATGGATGGAATAAGCTCAATGCTGATGGAATCCCTGCTCTTGCTCAAACTACACACGTGAGGGGGGAGGGGGCACAAATTCAAAACGAGGAATGATGGTTGCACGTTGGATGGATGTAAATTTTCCTTCAGACACAGAGTGGTTGATTACTGGAAAAACTTCCATATGGTTTTGTAGAAGTGGGTAGTTTTAATAAATTCAAAGATAAACTGTTATCATCATAATCATCAGCCATATGGTGCAAGGAAGTCTGAGGCTTATGCTGCATCAGTCAAAAAAAAAAATAAATAAATAAAATCCAGCGTTATCTGAGAGAGAGAGAGAGAGAGAGAGAGAGAGAGAGAGAGAGAGAGAGAGAGAGAGAGAGAGAGAGAAGTAGAGGGGAATCACCAAGAAAGAGAAAAATGATGATATCTAGCTCAGGACCCTGGGTTTGCCAAGCTCATGCTGGATAAGATAAGGCATCATTTTCCACCACCACCACCACTACTACTACTACTACTAATAATAACAGTACTCAAAAACCACTTCTCCATATCTCCATAAAATAATTTCTGGAGGAGTTTCCCCTGATCCTTTTCTTCAATCTTTCCATTAAAGTATCATACTTTCCATTATACCAAAATATCCCTCTTCATCTCCCTATATCCCCCATTCCCTCTAAATTTTCCATGACAGTTTTCCTCAAACTCCCCTCTGGGCTTTTTTCCTCTTCAGATCTTCTCCATCATATTCTTCATCAATCCCACATTGCAACACATGTCCAATTGAATTTTTCTTCCACTTTATGATTATTTTAGTCCGACATCTCTTTTCACCCATGCCTTTCCAAAATGTCCTAATTTCTCACTTTATCAACTCATCTTATATTTTCTGATTGATTGATTTCTTGCATCATTTTCATTTACTAATGCTAATGCTAAATGCGAAAACAATGCTGCCACTTAACAATCCATAGAGGATCTGAAGATTGCATGAAATAATATAAACACCAGATACCCTCGAAGTGAAGAGAGCTTTAAGGAAGCAGTTGGTCACCAAAAATGTGGATTGCGTTGCATTCCTGTAAGAGCCACATTTCAGTTGGCAGTGAAAATGTGGAGTACAGTAATGCAATGATTCTCCTGAACAAGTTGATATCTTCACAATTCAGATGCACGCAAGGAACTTATTTTATTCTGTAACTCTCCCCACTACTGACAGTTAATACCATAAGTATTAAGCCAACGGCATTTATTGACTGAGATGCTTATAATATAGACATTTCCAAAATTGCAAGTCCTCCATACATGTATGGAATACTTAATAGGAGGGGCATATACATATTTCAAGGATGATGTTATATTCTGCCTTCATTTTGTGATAACACAGTTACTTAAAGAGTAATAAAATATATTTGGAGTGTTAATACAACCAAAAGTTGCTATTGTCAAAGACCCAGAGTATGAACTGCTGACAGGTTTGCATAGCTACCTGACTTGCAGGTCTTAAAATGTATAAACCTGCCTGGGCACATATAATATAATTGTATATATTATGCATGCATGAATAAATATGCATGAAATATGTATCTTACTTTGTAAAAAAAGCTCCTCTATATGATAGGCAAAAACAATTTGGATTTTTAGAATTAGTAACAAGAAAAGTGATAAATTTTTGAAACATCAGAATCTGCACAGACCAGTCTTATTTCATAATTATCTCTTGCATAATTTTTACCACATTTGGCAAGAATAAGTTATTGGTGAACTGTATAATATACTGTGCTTCTCCACCAGCATTGGAGAAGTGATGGGTTACTAAGTTGACAGTTAAGTTAGTAGTTATTTTTAGTAACTTATACTTAACTCATTATTTTATTTCATTTTATTCCAAGTAATGTAATAAGTTAGTATTAATAGTAGTGGCAAATGATGCAAGAAAGCAGGCTTCTAGAGCATTATAAAAAACAAAAAAAAAACAAAAAAAAAACAACATAATTCACTTATCCATACGCTCTAAGAATTTATCTAATCTTCCTTGAATTTATACAAACCACTGACTGACTTCTACATCAACAGATGGGAAGTTTCTTCCAACAATCCACTGCCCGCTGACTGAAGTCAAACTTATACACATCTATCCCAAAACCATTCGTAATCAACTTAAATTTATGCCCCCTAGTGTGTGTATTCCAGAAAGAGGAAGAATTCCATCAACATTTAGCTTACTCAAGTTGTTCAAAGCCTAAAACACCTCAATCAAATCTCCCCGCAAATGCCTGGCCTCCAGATGCTTCAATTTGCAGAACTGAAGCTTTTCTTCGTATGAGCAACTTTTTATTCCCTTCACCAACCTTGTTGCCCTTCTCTGTACTGATTCCAGCAGTTCTACATTCTTCGTAAAGTGAGGCATACAGACGTGTATACATCAATGTGCGGCCTAACAATGGCTTTGTACAAGGGAATAATCACCTCCTTATCTCCCTACTAGCAATGTTTCTGTATATCATTGAAAAAACCACATGAGCTGTCCTGGCAGCTCAGAGAATTTCTTATCTGATTGCACAATTACTCCAGGTCGTTTTCATTTTACATTTCAGTGAGTTTAATACGACACAGTTGGTGTTAACCTTAGATTACTGCTATCCATTTGCAGTACCATATATTTGTTGATGTTAAACTTGCCATTTCTCAGCCCTAATTCTCCTATATCTTGTTACAGTAGCCCAGCCTGATTAATGTCATTAACCACCATGCCAACCTTTGTACATCTGCTAACTTAGACATTAAGCTTAACATTATTATTATTATTATTAGCCATATGGTGCAAGGAAGCCTGAGGTTTATGCTGCACCAGACAAAAAAAAAATTTCTGAGTTACCCTGAGAGAGAGAGAGAGAGAGAGAGGTAGGAGGGGTAAAAGGGAATCACGAAGAAAGAGAAGAATGATGATATCCAGCTCAGGACCCTGGGTGTGCAAAGCCCATACTCACCAGATGTGAGCCCCTGGGGTTGTTAAGTAATAGTGCATATGATGCAAAGAAGCAGGCTTATAAAGCATCAGCTAAAAAAAAAAACATAAACAAATAACATAAAACCCGCTCATTTCACCAGTCCATCACTTCCAATAATTTCTCTAGTTCTTCCTTGATGTATTCAAACTATCCACTTTCACAACCATTAGAATTAGCATTAGCATTAGTAGAGGCATTTGATGCAAGAAAGCAAGCTTATCCAGCATCAGCCAAAAAAAAAAAAAAAACCCACTTCCACTTCACCCCTCTGTTCGTTCAAAATACCTGTCCAGCTGAGCCTTAAACTTATTTAGGCTGTCAACCTCCACCACAAGGGATGGAAGTCTGTTCCACCAACCACCCGCTGGCTAAAGGCAAATTTCCGCACGTCTATCCTACATCTGTCTTTCCTCAATTTGAATTTATGCCCTCTCAGGTGATTTTTCTGAGCTAGAGGAAAAATCCCATCAGCATTGAGCATGCTTAAACCATTCAAGGCTTTATACACCTTTATCAGATCACCTCGCTGGTGCCTAGTGTCCAGACACTGTAATTTGTAAAACTTAAGCCTTTCTTCGTAAGAGCACCCCTTTGTTCCATTCACTAATCTTGTTGCCCTTCTCTGTACTCGTTCCAGCAGCTCTACATCCTTCTTGAAATGAGGCCTCCAGACCTGTATACAGTACTCTAGGTGTGGCCTGACCATCGCCTTATACAATGGAATAATCACCTCCTTATCCCTGCTGGAAAAATTCCTGTATATCATTGACAATACTCCATGAGCTACTCTTGCAGCCCGTCTGCACTGCTCAGAGAACTTCATATCTGCCTGCACAACCACCCCCAAGTCCCTTTCATTCTCTACCACTGTCAGTGTAGTACCACAGAGTTGATACGTTGCTCTGGGGTTGCTGTTTCCCATGTGTAGTACTTTACATTTGTCAATGTTAAACTTCATTTGCCACCTCTCAGCCCATCTGCTCAACCTTTCCAGATCCTGTTGCAGCAGCATAGTGTCAGTAGTGTCCTTGACAACCCTGCCAACCTTTGTATCGTCTGCAAACTTGGACATTAAGCCCGATATACCATCATCAATATCATTTATAAATACAGAAAACAATAATGGACCCAACACTGAGCCCTGAGGGACTCCACTAATAACATCAGTCCACGATGAGCAGTGTCCATTGATTACCACTCTCTGTCTTCTCCCCCTCAACCACCCCTTTATCCATAGCAGCAATTTGCCTCCAATGTCACACTGCTCCAATTTGTGTAGCAGTCTTCCATGTGCAACAGTATCAAAAGCCTTTCTAAGATCCAAGTATATAATATCAAAGTTATTCCCTGCATCCAGTTCTTTTGTGACTGCATCATAGTATCCAATCAAGTTGGTCAGGCAAGACTTCCCCTTAACAAAACCATGCTGTGTCTGAGCTATAACTGAAGTCTTGTCTAAATGATCCTGCAGTGCTTCTTTAACCAGTGCCTCCATTAATTTTCCTGGAACAGAAGTTAAGCTCACAGGTCTATAATTACTTGTGTCAGCCTTTGATCCTCCTTTGTGAATTGGGGTCACATTTGCACATTTCCAGTCTATGGGTACCTCCCCTGAGTCCAAGGAAGCTCTCATAATTATGGCTAAGGGTTTGCTTACTTCCTTTGCTGCCTCCTTTAATATAACTGGATAGATCCCATCCACCCCGGGTGCCTTTCTTGTGTTTATCTTCAACAGTTTCTCCTCCACTTTACTCCCAGTTATTTCAAGATTCTGTAGCTTACTGCTAGAGTTGAATACACCTCTGGCATTCCCCTCGCTGAATAACTCCTCATGTGTGAATGTCGATGCAAAATATTCATTTAGTTTGTTAGCTACCTGAGCAGGATCATCAACACTTGACCCATCAATATCAAGTGGACCAATCTGATTCATCCCCTTCCTTCTAGAGTTTACATAAGTAAAGAACTCTTTGCTGTTTTTCTTTGCATCCCTTGCCAAGGATTTCTCGTAATCTGCCTTCGCCTGCCTAACCTCCTTTGTAACTTGGTTGCATATCAACTTGTATCTATCATAGGCTTCTGTGTCATGTGTTAATTTGTATGTATCCCATGCATTTTTCTTCTCTGCCATATGCCTCATTAGTTCATCTGACATCCATTTTGGCCTAAACCTTGAACAATATTTCTTAGTTGGTATGTAAAGCCTAGTAGCTTCCAAGATAAGTTCTTTGAATGCTTCCCATTTTGAATTTGCTGTTGGTAACGTCATCAGTTGGTCCCACTGTATAGAATTTAAATACTGTCTCAGTCCATTGTAGTCGCCTTTACGGAAGCAATAACCCTTCCCTTTACCCCTAATGGTAGTTACCTCTTTGAGTAAATCCCACTTCAGCACACTGTGATCACTGCCACCTAGTGGTTCATTTATCTGCAGATTCTTAATGCATGAAGAATCACTGCTGATAATCAAATCAAGAGTATTACTCCCTCTAGTTGCCTCCCGAACATGCTGATGTAGAAAACAATCATCCAATAAATCCACAAAAGCCCTGCTAGTATGTGAGTAACCAGCCCCCAAATTCCAGTCAATATCTGGGAAATTAAAATCTCCCATTATAAGACTCTCTGATTTACTGGCCCACTCTATTTCCCTGTACAGTTCCTTATTATACTCATCAGAGTCATTAGGCCTATAGCACACTCCTACTCTCAATTTTGATCTCCCAATGTTTATGTCACACCAAACTGACTCCACACTGCACTGTCCAGCGATGTCGACTGGCTTCACTTCCTTGGTTTTTATGTGTTTCTTAACTAATAGCATAACCCCTCCCCCCTTCCTATCCTGTCTATCCTTTCTGTAGACGTTGTACTCCCCAAATTGCAGTTCTGCATCCCTTATATCTGTGTGACACCACGTCTCTGATATCCCAACAATATCTGCCTTCGATGTTTTGAGCAATACCTCAAATTCATCAAATTTATTTACTAAACTCCTAGCATTGGTGTACAATATTTCTTAGTTGGTATACCTGCAAGTATACCTGCACCTGTTTCTATTCTTAGCTACCCTAACACAACCCATGTGTTTACTTGCGTAACCAACTGCTGGCTGAAGGCAAACTTCATAACAATGGCTGAGGGTTTCCTTATCTCCTTTGCTGCCCACTTTAATATAATTTTGTAGATTTCATCTACCCCGGGTGCCTTTTTTGCATTTTGCTTCAACAATTTCTCCTCCAATTTCCTTTCAGTTATCACAAAATCATTTAGCTCCCCATTAGAGTTTGATAAATGTCAGGCATATCCTTCCTCAGAGAATTCCTCAAGTGAATGTAGATGCAAAATACCTGTTCACTTTGTGTTTAACCTGAACAGGGTCTTCAACACTTAACCCATTGATATCAAGTGGCCTAATGTGATTCTACAACTTCCTTCTAATCTTACTATAAGCATAGTCTTTGCTTCTGTTCTTTATATTTTTTGCCAAAGACCTGCCTGCCTTAGCTTGCCCAGCCTCTTTTTTGATTTGGTTACAGACTAATTCATATAAACCTTAAGCTTCTATATTACCTGATAATTTGCATGCATCTTATGCATTTTCTTTCTCTGCCACGTCTCATAATTTCATCTGACATCCATTTAGGACCAGGCCTTGAGCAGTATTTCTTAGTTGATATGAAAAGCCTAGTAGCTTTAATGTTTACTTCACTGAATGATTCTCATTTAGAATTTGCTGTTGGTAACATCATCAGTTGGTCCACTGTACAGAATTTAAAAACTGTCTGAGATTACTGTAGTCACCCTTAGAAAAGCAAAAGCTCTTCCCTTTACCTTTAACAGTAGTTTCCTAATTCATTTCACAAATATACGTGGTCTCAATTTTAATCTCAACGATGTCCATTTCCACTTGCAGTCTGCCGAACCCCATGTATTTTTTCTGACAGAATCTCAGTTATCGGTTGATTCAACTACTGCTCATCTCAGATGCCCAAATTATTTGCTGTATGATTCCTTTCACCTCAGAGGTGGTACTTGTGCATATGTCTGTTCTGATATTCCCTGTCAGAGACTTGGCAATTTAGAATCTCTTTTCTTTGATCTTCTCTGGCTTAAATTCTTTCTATCCCACTGTGTCAAATTCATCTGTTGTCTATATCGTTCTCCCAACTACACTAATCACTTGGAGCTCTTTGACTTCCTCTCTTTGCAACTTGATTTTCTCCAGTCCAACTTTCCTAACAGTGAGGTACTTTTCCTTGGTGATTTAAATGTTCACAACTCCATGTGGCTTCCATTTGATAGTCACACCGACCCAGCTGATCGAGATGCTGAAGCTTTTGCAATTACTAATGACTTTGCACAGATTGTTCATTTACCTACAAGAATACCAGACAATCCTAACCATACAGCCAACACGCTTGATCTTTTTCTCATAAACAACCCTTCTAAGTACACAATCGAAGTGAGAGATCCTTTAGGCACTTCAGATCACAACTTGGTGATTGTCTCTTCTCCAATGGAGTCTTTATCCCATAGCTATTCCCAACCTCGTGTTGTTTGGCATTACAAGAATGCAAAATGGGATGACCTGCGAGACTTCTTTTCTTTTTTTCTTTGGTTGGATTACTGTTTCAAAACTTCTGATGTCAATGTCTGCTCAGATTGTGTCAGTGAAATTATTCTTGCAGGAATGGAATCCTTTATCTCACACTCCACTTTAAAATCTCATCCTTTATCTAAACCTTGGTTTTCCAATAAATGTGCTAAGGCTGTTCAAGAGAAGAATGTTACATGTCTTAATTGGCTTGTTTCTAATTCTTCAGTTTCATTTTCTGCCTACACCAAAGCTCGCAACAATTGTAAAGCAGTTATTAATCAGTCCAAACTAGATTTTGAACAGGATAAGAGTAGAAAACTTGCTTCTTGCCCTAATAGTAGCCAAGAATTCTGGTCTCTTGTCAAAGCTATTGGCCGCAACTTTTGCCCATCTCTGCTTCCACTTCTGTCCAAACCAGACGGTTCTGTTGTCACTCCAGCCAAGGGTAAAGCTGACCTGCTAGCATCCCATTTTTCTTCTAACTCATGTATTAATGATCTTGCTAAAACACCTCCCACCATTCCCAACACACTCCATTCAATGCCTCCTGTGGTCTTCCATCAAAAAGGATGTCAGAAGGATTTTGATGAATCTTGATGCTAAGAAAGCTCCAGGTCCTGAGGGTATTTCTCCACTTGTTCTGAAAACCTATGCTTCTGAACTTACTCCTGTTCTTTGCCACCTTTTTTCACTTTCTTATTCCAAAGGTGTTTTTCCTTCTGCTTGGAAATTTCCTCATATCTAGCCAGTTCCTAAAAAGGGTGAAAAATCCCTCCCATCCAATTATCGTCCCATTGCAATTACTTCTACTCTTTCTAAAGTAATGGAGAAATCAATTAACTGCCAACTTTTAAACTACCTAGAAACCTTCTGCCTGATCAGTGATCACCAGTATGGATTCCGTCAGTGTTGATCCACTGGTGATATTCTGGCTTATGTTACCTATTTATGGACTAATTCAATGGAAAGGTTCGGTGAAACACAAGTAGTTGCTCTTGACATCTGAAAGGCTTTCAATCGTGTTTGGCATACAGGTCTTTTAAACAAGCTTCCATCTTATGGTTTGCCAACTGTTTTTTGTAATTGGTTATCCAGTTTTCTCTCGGATTGCTCACTGAGGGTGATGGTAGATGGCTCTCTGTCTTCTACCTTCTCCACTAATGCCGGTGTCCCCCAAGGTTCAATTCTTTCTCCCACTCTTTTCCTCTTGTATATTAATAACCTTCCATTGACTGGAAATCCTATCCATGGTTTTGCCAATGATAGCACATTGCATTCAACTTTCCATTTTGAGAAACCTTTTCCTGCTCAATCAGCTTCAACTTCTCGAAAATCTGCTACCAATTCCTTAAATGCCGATCTTCAGGTAATTCTCCAGTGGAGCAAAGACAACTTAGTTGATTTAAACCCTTCTAAAACTCAGTCTTGTCTTATATCTCACAAAAAGGATTCTTCTGCTCCTATGCTTATCTTTAGTGACACTCCGATTTCTAGGCAAAATGATATATCCCTTTTAGGGATTACCCTGACTTCTAATCTCCCTTGGCACAAGCACATTACAAATATTACTTCCTCTGCATCTAAAAAACTTGGTTTTCTCTTTCGCTCTCGGCGTTACTTTTCTTCCAAATAGCTGCTCACTCTGTATAAATCGCAAATCCAACCTGTTATGGAATATTGTTCCGACATCTGGGGTGGTGCCCCAAAACCTCTCTCAGGCTTCTTGATTCCATTCAGAAGAGGGCAGTTAGGTTAATTAATGATTCATCTCTAACAGAGTCTCTCCACTCGCTTTCTCATAGACGTATTGTTTCTGCTGCATGCCTCTTCTACAGATACTTCCATGGGCAGTGTTCTTCTGAACTGGCTTCTATAATTCCCGCTCCCTCTTTCAAAACAGTCCAAACACGTGCTGCCACCAGCCAACATCCATTTACTGTCCAACTTCAAACCCACAGAACCAACTTTTCATCTTCCTGATTTATTCATTCAACTGCCGTTTTCTGGAACAACCTTCCTTCATACGTATTTCCTGAAAATTACAATCTACAGAAGTTCAAGTCCAATGTCAACAAATATCTTCTTTCGTCTTCTCAACCTCCAACCCAAGCACGGTACTAAGTACTATAGGTTCTAATACCTCTCGTGTTTGGGGTTTACATAAAAAAAAAAAAAAAATTAAATTCCACATTAGCCCACTGTAATCACTGCCACCCAGTGGGTCATATGGCTGCAAATTTTTAATGCTTGAAGAATCGCTGCCGATAACTAGATCAAGAGTATTGTTTCTAATGTATTTAATTGTTATATCTCTAACTTGCTGCTGCAGAAAACAATCTTCCAATAAATCTACAAAAATCTTGCTAGGGTGAGTGACCAACCCACAAATTCCAGTCAACATCTGCAAAGTTAAAATCCCCCATTAAAAAGCATTTTGATTTACTGCCCCACTCTATATCTCTGTATAGCTCCTTGGTATATTTATAACAGTCATTAAGTCTACATCACACCCCTACTCTCATTTTTGTTTTTCCAGTACTTATGTTACAACAAGCAGTCTCAACATTGCTCCAGTCACCAATTTAATATACTTCTTAACTAAGAGCATAACTCCCAACCTTCTTATCCTATCTATCCTTCCTGTATACACTGTGCTCCCCAAAAATCAAATTCAGTATTGCTTTTGCCTGGGTGATGTCTGCACTACCCCTACAGTGTCTGCATTTGATGACTTAATCAGTACTTGAAATTTATCCAATTTATTTACAATGCTCCTAGCATTAGTGTACATGCTAGGAGCATTGTAAATACATGCACATGTTCTTACTCTCAGTTACCCCAACACTTATGTATTTACTTGTTCCATGATGACCCATAGCAGGTCTTGAAATCGCTGACACGTGGCATTCCAGGCTGCTGCATTTTCCAACAGAAGCAGTGCAAGAAGCACTTTCACCTCTGATTGTGATTCTAATTAATCTGTTTATCCCCCAAGGTAGCAGTTTTCCAACCCACCTATCAAATTCAGTATTGCTTACGCCTCGATAACATCAGCAAATATTCTTGCACACATTCTATTTAAGGGTATCCCATCCCTGCAAAGACAGTCTGTCCTGTTAACAAGCACAGATCAATGCTGAGAAAAATTCTATCTCACGAACCTTGCACTTTTTCTACAAGGCCGAACTAAATGATGAGGCTCTCAACATGTACTCCTCATATTGTGTCTGGGTAAAATTGCAGATATTTTCCAATTCGATCCAGCTCTTGACTTTTTTCCTGACATTGCCCTGTACTTGTTAAGTATGTCCTCACATTTTCTCTTAATATCATAAGTGCCAACTTATACAAGATTATCACATTTTGAGCCCTTAAAATATGATATCTGCTCTATAATATCATATACTTTTTTCCCTGTGGCATACATAACTTGTCCTTTTCCACCTGTATAATATTTATCTCTTTTCCCTGAAAATAGAGTCATATATAATAACTACCTCCCATGGGGCCAGCCCATTCTGCCTTGGTGATTGCTGCTGTGTAGCTTGATGCACAAGTGTGAGAGCATTTAGTTGGGCAGCTGTGAGCTTGATCGGCCTTCTGCATTTTAATTCCTTCAAGAGCATCTGCCCTACTCTTCAAGGTCTCATAAATGCTCATCAGAACACTGAGTTGGCTGTGTTCTGTCCATTTTCAGAAATATTTGCACAAGTTGCACATTTTTAGACCATGATTCATAGGCGAATCACATCCCAACCAATAGAAGCACTCCCACTGCTTTGCTGCTCGATTCTGGGGCATGATTTTCATTTAAATACAATGTACTTGATTAACTATGAAAATTAATAAAATTAATCAATTTATTTGATTAATTAACAACTCTACACTAAGTTATTACATTTCAAAATACAATGATATGTAATACACTATCAAGTTAATATTACATCTTACACTAAAAGTTTCAAGTTATACATTACCCTGTACCATTACATTTGCAGAGTTTTAAATTAGTTATATCCTTACTAAAATTAAAATTCCTTAGTTGGAACAAAAACATATATACTAAACTACACAATTAGCACTTTCATGCTACTTATTTATCACAATTAAATAATCACAATTCCACATGCACTATATTATGCTCTACAATATTCATGCCAAAACACTGATACACAATAATAAGAACAAAATGTAACTTACAAAGTTACATCGCTAGCTAAATTTAAAAATAGCCTAATGAATGCAATTAAGACCATTAAACTATTTTTCCAACAGAATTTAGTGTTAATTAATCAAAAAGATGGTAAAAATTTCCAAAAAAACGTATTCTTTCCAACGAGCTAAAAATTTGAAAAAGTCGAGAAAAATTCATAGATTCATATTAATTAATTCAGAAATAACCGGTTTTTTTTCCTTTCCCTTTTTAGTAGTTTTTATTGTTAACCCATTAGCAGTCAAGCCACAGTTAATTAGAAAAACAGTTGTGTAAAACCCGACAGTTGTCCAACCGCTTTTTATTTCTGGAAAAGTATTTGGTTTATTTTAAATCTGCTTTCAGAATTTAAAAACAGTAAATTCTACACTATACGAATATTTCTTTTTTATAAATGGATACTATACTTATTGCATGCAATTTTTAATAATAATTTTAAATATTTAAACAACATATTTTCCATTTTATTAAAAACAATGCAAAAATAACTGTTGGGCTGAAAATGAAAGAATCACTTATATTCATAAAATATAAACATGAAATTACAGTAAAAGCTCTTTACAGCGACCCTCTTATTAACATCACAACACTTTATAACGTCCTGTGGTTGGACCCAGCAAATTTCTCATTAACTTAATGCTATTTTACATTCAGTATCACATAAAAGGATTACTCTATAAAGATCATAAATTTTTACCTCTTAAAATTTTTTTTACATTTTTACTACAATATTTGCACTTAAAAATGACAGACCACTTCAGATATATTGAAGTAACTGATGAGCTTACAGCATGACTATGAGAAATCATTTGTTAAGATTTCCGATGCACTTTTCTTGCATTGCAGTGAATTGCACAATTCACTGCAATTGCTTGTGCAATGCAGGAAAATGAATTGCATTTTCTTGCATTGCACAAGTTGCCACTTAATATCATAAGTGCCAACTTGTACAAGTTGGCACTTATGATATTAAGAGAAGATGTGAGGTCATACTTAACAAGTACAGGGCAATGTCAGGAAAAAGTCAAGAGCTGGATCGAATTGGAAAATATCCGCAATTTTACCCAGACACAATATGAGGAGTACATGTTGAGAGCCTCATCATTTAATTCGGCCTTGTAGAAAAAGTTCAAGGTTCGTGAGATAGAATTTTTCTCAGCATTGATCTGTGCTTGTTAACAGGACAGACTGTCTTTACAGGGATGGGATACCCTTAAATTGATTGCGTGCAAGAATATTTACTGATGTTATCAATAGATGGGTTGGAAAACTGCTACCTTGGAGGAATAAACAGATTTTGGTCTCGTTAAATAAAAAAGTACGTTTTTTGTTAATGGCACGAAAGGCTAATTCTGACGCTGCTGAACGAGAAGCACGAACAGAGGCTTCATGTTGATTTACACGAATATTAAGAGAAAATCGTGCAAACCTTGGTAAGTCGCAATCACCGCAAGAAATGTTGTATACCAGATCATTAATTTGTGTTGTGAATGCAGAAAGAACCGAGTGATTGTTCAGTATAGTGTGTAACTTCAGTATTGGCCTGGCCGCAATTTTAAACTCTGTATCTTTAAAGAATCTATTAAGCTGTTTGTGCCATTGTTCAATATATGGGACAGAATTTTGTATCCTATCCTTAGCCTGTACCCTAATTCGGTTTATTGTGGCAATGGAATAACTCTGTTTAAGAACCTGCTAGTTAATATTTGTATTTCTGAGTCCAAAGCAGAGTCCGTCGTTGAATATTTATAGGCATTTAGAAACTGATTAAAGATAATCGATCTTTTGTAGGTGAACGGGTGATAGCTATTATAATGTAGAAGCATACCAGTGTTTGTAGGTTTTCAATAGATGCTAAATTGGATTTTATTAGAGTCCCAGGTAAGCGTGAAATTTAGAAAATTTAATGACTTTGTATCCGTATCCTCCCTTCCCAATGTAAATTTGAGTCTAGAATGATTATTATTAAACGAATGTAAAATGTCTTGGATAGTACTACTATCAGTAATAACTAGAACATCGTCTAAATACCTCCCATAGTATGTGATACGGGTTCGAAAAGGTGTCAAATGTATATGCTCAATTGTTGAGATATAGATCTCTGACATTAAACCGCTCAGGCTCAAACCCGTTGGTAATCCAAATATTTGTTTGTACACCCTGTCTTGAAAGGTGATGTAGTTGGCCTCAACTAACAGTTTAATTAAGTGAAAAATTTCCTTAATAGGTAGCTTCGTATAATTAATCGGTGTCGAATTTTTATTTAACATATCCCAAATAATATCTAATGTGTATTCAACGTTTACATTCATATATAACGAGGTAACATCTAGTGAGAATAAATTGTCATTGTTGCCAAGTCTAGTCTTTAAAATTATTAAATAATGTATCGTAGTTCTTAATCCCAAATTGTATTACCTGTCTAAAGGGTTTTATAATGTTATATACATGTGTGGCTAAGGATGAAAATGCAGAGTTCCTGTAGGAAACAATAGGTCGAATAGGAAATCCAGTCTTGTGTAATTTTACCTGACCGAAAAGTGTAGGAATATTGTATGTTATGGCCTTCAATTCCTTTAACTGGGCCATAGTAACGTAGTCATTTTTTCAATGCGTGGTTAACTTTTTATTGTATTGATTGACCAAATTGGTAAACAGTGCCGGATCTACTTCAAAATAAGTGGAGGTATCTGAAACAACTGAATCTAACCTATTAATTTAATCAGATTTATCTAGTATTATCACTGTATCTCCTTTATCTGCTTTCTGTATAATAATGTCCTTATTTCCCTGAAGTTCTCGTAAAGCTGAACTGTCGTGTATTCAATTTATCATTCAATCAATCATTTATTCAATCCATTAACGAAAAACATACTTTTTTATTTAACGAGGCCAAAATACTTAATGTTCAACGTAATTATACACAACTATTAATTGCAGTAACCGTAGATATTAAATTACACGAGAATTCTGTTAATGTTCGGCAGCCATATTTGATCTCCGATGTGTGGACTTTTACGCGCATGGGCAAAGACAATCACTATTTAAGTTTCAGGTTCAACCCTATTCAGTAATTTTCATTCCTGTGATCACGACATACGGTCGAAAAGCGTTGTTGTCAGCTTCAGGAAGGAAAATCGTTTTGAATATTTTTGTTAAATTCTTTTTAATTGTGTTTAATTGATTTGAATTGTGTTAAATTGGTTTTTAATTATTTAATTATTTATATTTTACTCTAATGTAAGTTGTCAATTTTTTCGTTTTAATTTCTGGAGAGTATCATACGGAAGTGTTCTACGTACTATATTGAGGTAAACTCCTCTTATTATTTTACAAGTATTACTTTCCATATTTATGCAGTGAGGATTTCAAAACTAACTCACTGTTGTTCCACTGTGACAAGGTTTTGATTATTTTATTGAAGAGAGACTTTTAATAGCAATGTATGGATCATTCTGGCAATTTTGTGGCAGCACTGATGAAGTTGTATTACAGAAAAGAGCTTGTGCGTGGTCTAAGTGCATTCATTTTTTTAGCGAGTATGATAGCCAGCTCTGGATATTTCTTTGATTATCCCAACAGATATAGATAAGGAACACAAAAATTTACTCACTACCCTTGAAAGTCACTATTATAGGAAACTGATATTTTCTGGTTAAGGAAGGAAGGAAGTAAGCTTCTCATCATAATAATGAACAATGACCTTAAACTGGGACACTTTTTTAATTTTTCTTTATTTATTTTTTCAGCTATTTTTACATGAAACTGCCATGCTGTCAGCATTAGCAGTTCCATTGGTTCATAAAACAGTGATAAACCAATGAGAGATCAATTATTAAATCAGATGGGAAAGGCAAATGTTCTCTAATTCTGGGGATAAGGGTTCAGCTGCAATATTAGTAATTTACATATCCATTTGTTTTTCATTGCTCCCACTATCAGCAGAAGCAGCTTTAGCAAATTCATCTGAAATAAAAAATATACTGCCTGTTTCAACCTTCAGCAAAAATGGGAGTGTTACCAAAATTGTGAATTTTAAATTATAAGTAAATATTCCCTAATTCTTCCACTGACTCCTGAGAAAAAAAAAAAACGCATTTTAAAGCTTACTGTTTTTTATTTTTCATTCTGAATTAAATTAATATCAACTCTAGTCATACATCTCAGACAGCTGTTTTGCCATTGTGTGAACAGAAATCCTTATCTTTAAGTATTATTATTTTCACAGCATTTACATGGACAATATGAGATTGTCTAACTTTTTAACATATTCTTTTTTTTTTTTTTTTTTTCTTATGGCTTTCCAATTTTATATTAGAACTTTTTTGTAAATCTGTCTAAGGGGAAATTTTCACATAGTCTGAGGCTTTCAGCCCTAAACCCTTTTTTTTTTTTTGAGTTACTAAAAAAAGGGTTTAGGAGGCAAATTTACTAGACAAACAAGTTAACACAAAGCATCATTTTAGTTCATAGTAAATCACCGAATAGGTGAAATGGCATTGTTTTTGTTACATCTCATATTGTGAATGCCTTCTGTTTAGTTGCTATGATATTCCACTACTTTGAATAAGCAACACTTTGCCAGTATAGAAGACCAATGTTACTAAATTTTCAGTGGATACTAGAACCCAGATGGCCCTGTTTCAAAGCTTGTTGGCTTCTCATAAGCAGTACAATGATACAATGAGTGACAACCCAGTTAAGAGGTACAACTTGACAATATGAGAGATGCCAGACAGTGTGTGACAGTAAAGACTAAAAAAGGGTTTAGGGCTGAAAGCCTCAGACTATGGGGAAATTTCCTAGGCAAAGAAGTTTGTGCAAAGCATTATTTTAGTTCATAGTAAATCACTGAAGTAGGTGAAATGGTATAATTTTTGTTACATCTCATATTGAGAATGCCTTCACGAGTAGCCATGATGTTTTACAACCTCGAATAAGCAAAGCTTCTCCAGTAGAGAGTTAATGTTATTTATTCTCAGTGGATACGAACACCCAGACAGCACAATTTTGAAGCTTGTTGGCTTCTCACCAGTGGGCAGGAATGTACCCTGGTAATATAATGAGTGACAACCCAGTTATGAAGAATAACATTAGCATTAGTAGTGGAATATGATGAAAGAAAGCAAGCAAGCTTCATAGCATCAGCCAAAAAAAAAAACCCTATCCGTTTCACCCATCCATTCACTCCAAATGCTTGTCCAAGTCTGCCTAAAACTTCTTTAAGTTGTCAATCTCTACTACGAGATGAAAGTTTGTTCCAACTAACAACCACCCGCTGGCTAAAGGCAAATTAATACACATCTATTGTACAATTGTCTTTCCTTAGTTTCAATTTATGTCCCTTCAGGTGCATAATCTGAGCAAGAGGAAGAATCCCATCAGCATTGAGCTTGCTCAAACCATTCAAGGCCTTATATACCTCAATTAGATCACCTCGCAGGTGCCTAGTCTCCAGATGCTGCAATTTGCAGAACTTAGCCTTTCTTGGTAAGAGCAACCCTTTGTTCCACTCATTAATCTTGTTGCCCTTCTCTGTAATCATTCCAGCAGCCCTACATCTTTCCTAAAATGAGTCCTCCAGCCCTGTATGCAGTACTCAAGGTGTGGCCTGACCATCACCTTATAAAGGGTGCAATCACCTTCTTATCCCTGCTAGTAAAATTCCTGTATATCATTGACAAGGCATGATAAGCTACTCTTGCAGCCTATTTGCACTGCTCAGAAAACTTCATATCTGACTGGACAATTACCTCCAGGTCCTTTTCATTCTCCACTACCAACGGTATAGTACCACACAGTTGGTATGGTACTCTGGAGTTACTGCTACCCATAAGCAATGTTAAATTTGCTACCCATAAGCAATGCAAAGTTTGTCAATGTTAAACTTCGCTTGCCACTTCTCAGCCCATCTGCTCGACTTTTCTAGATCCTGTTGTAGTAGTGTACTGTCATTAACCACCCTGCCAACATTCGTATCATCTGCAAAATTGGACAGTAACCTTGATATACCTTCATCAATATCATTCATAAATACAGAAAACAACAAGGGGCCCAACACCGAACCCTGGGGGAATTCAGTAATAACATTCATCCATGAAGAGCAGTGTCCATTGATTAACACTCTGTCTTTTCCCATCAACCATCCCTTTATCCATAGCAGCAACTTGCCCTTAATGCCCTATTACTTCAATTTGTGCACATAGTCTTCCATGCATAATAGTATCAAAAGCTTTCCTAAAATCCAAGTATACAATATCAAAATTAGTTTTTTGCATCCAGTTCCTTTGTGACCACATCATAGTTTCCAATCAAATTTGTCAGACAAGACTTCCCCTTAACAAACCCATGCTGTGTCTGAACTATGTCTCCCCCTTCCTATCCTGTCTATCCTTTCTGTACACATTGTACTCCCCAAATTCTAATTCTGTATTCCTTATATCTGCGTGATACCACATCTCTGATATCCTGACAATATCTGTCTTTGATGTCAGTGCAAATGTCAGTGCATTTGGCATTGACAACCATGTTGCATTAAAAGTCACTTAAATCTTCTGTCTTGCTCATTCTCACAGTGAATTGCATACATACTGCATCCTTATGTATCTACCTACCTGCTTAATATCGTATAGCACATGGGATTCTGTTACTGAAGGAGGAACTCCATTTCATGAAAAAGGTAGGTGCAGTGGTGTGCAGGAATTTGAGTGAGGACCAGCATGAGTTAAATTTTTGGAGATTATCAGATCCCCTTGTTAAAAAAAATAGTTTCATAAAACTTTAGCAGGGTATTTTAACTGGGATGATCCTTAGCTGAAATTCTTCTTGAGGAACTCCATTGTTAACAAATTGACAGAGCACCCTGGGTAAGTGTACTTAATAAAGTGGTCACTGAATGTAGCCTTCTTCTTTGACTCTAACAGATACATGTCACGATAAGTTTTGAATTGCTGATAAAATGGATCTGTGCCTGAAGCACATGTCATACCATGTTTACTTTCTACGGAAGAGTTAGTTAGTTAGTTAGTTATTTGGTTTTTAGGAGCATTAGCAACTTAGGCCATATTGCTCTGGGATATGCGGTGGTCATTCCCTGACTTTTCCACATCCTCCGTATTTGGTGGTGATGGGCTCGAACCCCGGTCTAATCAAGAAGCATGTGCTATGCACTGCTGCACCTTCCCACCTGGCTACGGACGGGAAAAGTGCTTCTGGATTTAGGGTAGCCAGAGATGTTTGTCTTTGGCTACCCTCGGAGATTCATGCTTCTCTTTTGTGGTAATGCAAACAGTGATTTTAAATGTTTCAAAAATAGAGTACAATATTTCTAGAGGTAAAAATTCCAATAAATCTGCCTAGGGTAAAATGTTTATCCACTGGCATTGTTCATTTAATTCAATTTAATTATTTTCACAGTAGAAAAGCCAGTCATTTAAATACACAGAACCAAAATATGAATTCAGTCTGAAATCTTGTGGGGGGGGGAGAGAGAGAGAGAGAATCTTTTTCAAAAATGAATATTTCATAATTAGTGCTGAACACTAGAAGACTGGATGTGATTATTTTAATATATATGAATATGTATCCAATTGACCTAAGAAGGTAGCAACTTACTTGGAAACATTCACAATTCAACTGAAAGTTAATGAAAATTTTGGGTGGATTATGTAGACATTCAAGCTAAGTTGAACTTTTTTTTTTTTTTTTATGACCAGGGAATTTAATAATACATACAGTCTCTTCCATAGTTGAATTCCTTAACTAGTGGCATACAACTGAATGTGCAGTCAAAAACAACATATTTGTACATTAGAGTTTGAGTTTTCCTAAACTGACTGATGATATATTAAGGAATCCTTATGTGCTGTGATGTAACAACTAGATTGTAGGTATAGCTTAGCTTAATTATCAGCACTCACCTCATAGTAATCCACTTAGTTTTATGAACACGTACACGTTTTTTCAACACGTACATAGTAGTTATGAAATTTTAAAATTCTGATTAGTAGCTATTTTTAACTTAGGAAAATTTTAACAATTTTTAAAGCTCATAATTTAGTAATTTCTAATTTTTTAAATTCATAATTTCTTTAAGTTAAAAATAGCTACTAATCGGAATTTTAAAATTTCATAACTACTATGTACGTGTTGAAACTTTCATCAAACTATGAGGATTACTATGAGGTGAGTGCTGATAATTAAGCTAAGCTATACCTACGATCTAGTTTTCCTAAACATATTTAATAAATGTACACAAATTTTGAAAGCATGTAAATCAGTTAATACTACCCAGTTTTAAATAATTCTATGGATAATAGAGCACTAATAATAACTCACATGTTCATGAATTTCAGATACAATCACAAAACCATTATTATCCAAAAGAAAGCAGTCAAGTTTCTGAAAATTAAAATTGGTACATGTAGTGAAGATACAGTCATAAATAGTAAATTAATTTCACATAAATATTTTAACAAAAACAATTTCTGCTTGAAATTACATTTAACTTTTATCAACAAATAAATTATGAAGGGCATATAACATAACTAATATCAAAAGATGCTATGGTCTGAAAACAAAAATAAAGACATTTTGTACTATATACAGTCAGACCTATCTTTAACAAACTTCCATATAGCAAATTTTTCTATGTAGCGAACTTTTTTGATTTCCCCTTGGTCATCACATTTAAAATAGTTTCCATATGACTAAAAAAGATTTCCATATAACGAATTGATTTCGAGAGACCTAGGTATGCATTGTTTGCACCTCTGGGCTTTAGACAATAAAGCTGGTTGGTTAAAGAAGTGATGCAGGATCACCCAGACAAGACTGCAGTAATAGGTAGATGACTTTCTTAGGTGGTTGATGACTTTAATCAACCGGTGAAATACCACCACTTTGCTTATTGGAGGCTTGAAGTGGTGAAACCCATGTTTAGTCTCTAGAGCAAAGTTTCCGGCATCCCCTCCCCCCCATACTTCTCCTTCAACCCATGCACGGTACTATGTACTATAGGTTTTGATACCTTTCGTGTTTGGGGTTTTCATAAAAAAAAAAAAAAAAAAAAAAAAAATAGTTCAGACAGAGCATGGGTTTGTTAAGGGGGGGGAAGTCTTGTCTGACCAATTTGATTGGATACTACGACGTGGTCACAAAGGAACTGGATGCAAAAAATAAATTTGATATCATATACTTGGTTTCAGGAAAGCTTTTGATACTGTTGCACATAGAAGACTGCTATACAAATTGGAGCGGTATGGCATTAAGGGCAAGTTGCTGCAATGGATAAAGGGATGGTTGAATGGGAGATGGAAGAGAGTGGCAATAAATGGACAGCTCTATGTGGATTAATATTATTAGTGGAGTCCCCCAAGGTTCGGTGCTGGGCTCATTGTTTTTTTGTGTATTCATTAATGATATTGATGAAGGTATATCAGACTCCAAGTTAGTAGATGATACAAAGGTTTAGCAGGGTTGTTAATGATAGTAAACACATGCTGCAGAAACAGGATCTAGAAAAGTTAGCCAAGAGAAATGTATCAACTGTGTGGAACTACATTCATGGAAGTGGAGAATTAAAAAGACTTGGCAGAGCTTCTTCAGAGTAATAACCTAGACAGACTTCAGGGATGATCAGAAAAATGGCAGCTATGTTTTAATCCAGAAAAGTGTAAGGTATTACACCTAGGGAACCCCAAAACCCCAAAATTTTAATAACCCCAAAATAACTTATACGCTTGGTGGAGTTCAATAAAGCTGGTAGTGGAGAAAGGGACTTGGGTGTTACCATACGGTCAGACATGAATTTCTCTGAGCATTGTAGACAGGTTGCAAGGAAGGCCCATGGTGTCTTATCGATGATTTATTGAACAATTGCTAGTAGGGATAAGGACATCATAAAACCTTTATATAAGGCTATTGTTAGACCAAACTTGGAACTGTGTTCAAGTATGGGGACTGCCCCTAAATAAAGACCTTGTGCTTCTTGAAAGGGCCAAATATGGGTAACTTGCCAAGTGAGATCAGCAAAAGGGCATCCATATGAGGAAAGATTTTGAATATAGGGTTGCAGAGCTTGGAAACTAAGCACTTTAGAGGAGACTTGATTGAGGTGTTTAAGGCTCTGAGAGGCATGAGTAAAATGAATGAGAATGAAATTTTCATGGTTATTAATGATCCTAGAACTAGGGTCCATAATTTCAACTTATGGGCGAAGATGTTCAGACTGGATTGTAGGAAGTTTTATTTTAGCCAGAGTTATAAATTACTGGAATAAGTTACCTACTTGGGTGGTAGAGGCTGACAGTTTGGAGAAATTCAAAGATCAGCTGGATGATTACCTATGGGAAGAGAGAAATGCATGGGTTGTCTATTTCCTTTTCTCTTATTAATTATTTATTTTTTTAAAAATTTTCTTCTTCTTCTTATTATTTTTTGACTGCAGTAATCTGAAGGCAGAATGGGAAAAACATGTTCACTCAGACTGTGAATATGGTGTTATTGTGGGCTCACATTCAGTAGGAACTCTTCAAGAAACGAAAGCAAGCGATAACCAGTTTCTCAAAAGCAAGCAGTTCTTTCACATCTCAAAGGTGTAAATGTGGCAGAAAAACAATACTTCAAGAGTGAAGCCATCATACACAGGATGTCCTATTTTTCCATCAAATGGAAAAAACATCCAGCATGCATCAGATTCATCAAGCCCAGAACTTCCCTATTTCAGCCCATACCATGCACACAGAATTGAAGAAATTAGGTAGTTTCTTCAATTTTGACAACTGCATGCTTATTTGGAAGCTACTTGTTTCAGATAAAAAACAGAAAACACTGCTTGCAGTGGTGCCAAGAATGTCATGATTAGACAGTGGAACAATGGAAGAAAATCATGTGGTCAGATGAATCACAATACACTTTGTTTTGTATTGAGTAGGCAGTGTGAAAAGAACCTCAGGAAGCAATGGACCCGGCTCGCCTTGTTAAGACAACCTGAGCATGTATGGGGAACTTTTGTTGGCAAGGACCAGGTCCATTGATACTGGTGGAAGGTTGAATATTATCCAGGGAGTACCTGAGTTTTGTATCAGATTTATTGTACCTTGCAATGTTACACTTTTATCTCAAAGGTGATGGCCATTTCATGGATGACAGTGCAACAGCGCATTGTGCCAGAATTGTGCAAGAATAGTTCAGAGAACATGACTTGGATTTCCAGTATCTTCCCTACCCCACATTCAGTTGATCTCAATCCTATTGAGAATATGACATAGTGTAAAAAAATTATGGTGGTCCTAAAGTCTCGAAACTTTATAAGACAGTTGGGCAGACAACTTGAGTAGTCAAGACCTGCTAATTTTAGTAAAGTCAGACAAATGCTAATAATTTATTGTAATTTTTCCTTGTAGTGGATCTGCGATCTCATTATGGATTTAAAATAAACTTTGTGAATTTTTTCCAAAAAGGATAGTATAGGCTATTTTTGGAATATTAAATTTTAGAAATATTATATATTAAGGCAGAAGAATTTTCTTACCTGGGGTTTTCTTCAGGAAAGGCTGCATCCAGGTAGGTGAGATGTAATTCTCAAGGTGTTGAAATAGCATATATCTAGTAGAGGGATGAAGGAAAAAGCAAGATTTTGCCTTAAATCCTTGCATGGGGAGTAATTATAAGTATAAAAGGACATGATGCCCTGAACTCTGATGGGGGGCCTTTCATTAAAACCATCTTCAAAGGAGGGTGAATATGTGTCAGAGGCCATCTTTTATAGCCCAGGCACGTTCCATTGCCGAATTAATGGGCCTTAACTACTCAAGTTTTCTGTCCAACTGTCCTATGGAGAATGTGTTGGATATGCTGGAGAGAGCCATTTGGCAATGAACTAGTCCTCTTCCTTCAACTTTGTCACAGCTATGCAATATTTTTCTGGAAGGTGACAATTAGACCAAAATGCACTAAAACCTTAGCAAATCCATGCCACACCCCATACTTGCTATTATTTGAAACAAAGGCAGCTTGATTCGCTACTGAATAAAGGTTCATTTTTTTTGACTATATGTGTATTTATCACTATAATTCCAATAAGAAATTTTATTAATTATAACATAAATCAATGGGATATGGGTGCAAAAAAGAGAGCTGTTTCTGTGAAAACAAAGTGGATGCTCTGGAAAGACTCAATAATCTGTAAAAAAAAAACTGCTGCTGAATTAGCTGGGGCCACTGTAGAAGATTGGAAATAAAAATCTTAAAAAATCTAGTATTTTGTACTCAGTTTGTATTACAAGAGTTAATTCCCACTCCACTTTAAAGAAACCAAAATTAAAGATAGCAGATAATGTATTACAGCTTGGTTTATGCAAGAGAGATGACACAGAGCTCCAATCAGCTGAATCATAAAAGTGGCATTAAAAGACCCTGGTTTTACATCAAAACACTAATGGTGCAGAAGGGAGATATCACTGCCAAGGATACTCAAAAATTTACAGGAGAAGAATTAAGATCATTTATCAACAGAGAAAAATTTATTGGGAAACAAATCTACAATATGAACAAAACATGTCTAAATTATAAGATGTTATCTATAAAAACAATAGCACAAAAATGGGCATAATGGGAAGTCTGTAGCATGAGGATATAGAATCCAAAAAGAGAATCATAGTAACCACCTGCAGCAATCCAAAAAAAAAGCAGCACTGTCCAGCATGACTCTGTGCCTTGCCACATTGTACATAAAGTTAGTACAACATTACACAATTGTTATTTGTTATTTGGTTTTTTTTTAGGAGCATTAGCAACTAAGGCCATATTGCTCTGGGGATATGCGGTGGTCATTCTCTGATCTTTCCGCATCCTCTGAATTTGGTGGGCATGGGGTTGAACCCCGGTCTAATCAAGAAGCGTGTGCTACGCACTGCTGCTCCTGCCCACCTGACTACGGAGGCATTTAATACAATTGCTACTATGCTAATTTTAACCTCTTTCAAACACTGGTTATTTTATCAATTTTTATTTTATCTTTAGTGAAGAAGTTCATTCACTGCAATATCTGATCCTTATCATACCAGGAAACAGTTCCAATTTGAACCTGATTGAAAACTGCTAGAGTGTAATTCAACAGAAAATTGCTGCTAAAAACCATCAAGCAAGATAACCTTGCAAGAAACTATTATTCATGAAACTAAGCAGTGATTATATCAAGAATTCTGATAAATTCCATGGCAGACAGGTGCAAGGCAATAATTAAAGCTTGTAGTAGGTCAAAAAAAAAAAAAAAAAAACTAATATCAGTTATAGAAGTACAATGGTATCATCATAAGTATTTGTTTGCTACTGGTATACTTTTTTTTCCATCTTATTCATAATGTCAATTTTAAAAGGCATTCGATATGGCTTGCATAATTATTTATAAATAAATATGTCTAAATAGTTTTTCTTTAATTTATTTTCTTATCAATAAAATGCATAATCTTTTTACATCAGCATATAACAAATTTGAAGTTACAGGGGCAATTATTTAAATTGGTTTGCTTATTTTGGGGGAAAAAATTATAACTCATGCAATTTATGTGGTCACTACTGTTATATATATATTTTTTATTTTATTTCATTATTTTTTTTTCCCTTCTTCCACTTTAAAGGCTCTGGCATACTTTATACAAGGGCATGTGGGCTAAACATAGGCTGAAACATATGGTATTATAAATTCCTGCAAAACTGTTAGATTACTGTGTGAAAATTGTGAACTGATTTATCAGTATAAACTGCAGCAATTATCAATACACTGCAGGATGGAAGCCTCCTCAATGATTTATGTTGAGGGAAATGGACCATAATCTGCCATGCTGGTCCAGTGCAGGTTGGCAGATCGACCACATTTAGCAGTCATGGGCTTGAACCCTAGCCTATTCAAACAGCATGTGCAACAGCATTCCTGATCCACTTGGCTAGAGAGGCCATCTTTATCAGTATAGTATTTTATTAAATCAGGGAGAAAAAAAAACTCTATCAGCATACAGTTTTTTCCAAGTGGAGTAGTGCTATTCAAATAGGACTTTCCTGCATGTGGTATAATTTTCTTATGCATATCACCAGTAACATCACCATTACATTCACCTCTTTTGCTATGTTTCATTACTATAAAATTTAGATTATTGTTGAAGAAAAGGAAATCAGATTTTTCTAAATAAGAAGTGCATTCTTATGTTGTGTATATTATTGGAAATATAATGAACAGTTTTCCAGTTTTTAAAATAAAGCATGGTTCATTTAAATTTGGTTACCAAATAAATTAATTCACAATAGCATTTTCTGTTGTCACTGTATCTCGTTGAATTTTATTTTTTTAAGCTTACTGAAGATGAAATTTTATGTAAACTATTCTATTCTACAGCATAATAACTGTCAATTTCATATGAAACATATTCTTTTAATAAAATAAAAAATATGCAGAATATATACCTCATCACTACATTTGTAGTTGCAACCTCTCATACACTGCAAAGAAAATAAGAAAAAAAAAAAAAAAAAATATATATATATATTAGAAAATATTTCCTAAATTATTATTTAAGTAAATATAATAACAAGCTACTTAAAGGATACTGAGAGAGTTTTATATATTTAAATAAAATTAAACAATTTAATAAAATAAAATATAAAAATGTATTAAAATAAAATGCAAAAATATATTAAAATATAATATGTGTTTACTTTATTGGGCTGCCAATAAATAATACTTCCTCACTGAACAAAGGAACAGAATGTTCTCTTGCTTTTGACCCTCCACAAACATCACAAAAGAAATGCCTATTAGTAAGTAAGAATCCTCTTTCTTGTTTTAGGTCCACTATGTAATTATTCAAGCCAGAAAACAGGAACATGAGCAGAAAATCTGAATACGTGAGGATAACATGCTTAGAATTATCAGCTTGCTTAGACCAAGCAAGGTCTGTTTAGGATTAATTTCATCAGAGTTCTATTTCTTGGGAAGTTCATTACTTTGTCTTTCAAAAATATTGGATCACAAACTGGATTTAAATGTAAGTCAGCATCACTCACAATCAATTACTTGACTTTTTAATTTGATAACTCTCAAACATACTCATATGAATTTTCTCACCACTTCTAACCAGGGCTGGATTAAGGATGAAATAGGCCCCCAGCTGTATTTAAATTTGAGATCCTTTCCCTGGCCGTATTTAACCTCTTCATGGATTATCCCGAGATATCTCATTTTAGTTTTAAAAGTTATTTGGAACTACACAAGATATCGGGGGATAAAAGCAAACAATAATACCTCCAAATTTAGGACAAACGTATTTTATCGGGCATTTATCTGGCTATAATTTCATTTTGCTTATATTGTACAGCAATGTCAGAATGTAGTTAGTTCACGATTATTGCTTGTGGTGGGAGGTTACTGCTTGTGCATTCCACTTGATTTTTTTAATTTATTTATATAATGAGCAGTGAAGAAGAGATTAGTGAAGATTCATATTGTGAATTAGAAATTTCTAGTGAATCCGATTCTGATGAATCTGTTTCAGGTTTTGATTCAGATGAAGAAGATGGTGATGTCAGTGCTTTAGATGCTAGACAGCAGTTCAAAATTATCTGCACTAAAGACCCCCCCCCCACCACCTCCAAGATTTCCATTTGCTGCACAGCCAGGTTTGCACATTGAAAGCAATACAGGTGAAATGACTCCCATAGCTTTTTTGCTTTATTTTTTGATGAAGAACTAATCAATCTAGTGTGCTCTGAGACTAATAAATTTGCAGAATAAAGTGGTGCTCGTGATTCTAGTTGAACTAGTGATGCATGCTGAATTGAGAGTATTTTTTGCTCTGAAAATGCTGCAAGGTATTGTGAAAAAGCCTGAAGAATATATGCACTGGTAAAAAAAGCCATTACTTGAGACACCAGTGTTTGGAACTATGATGGCTCTTAGGCATTATAAAAAAGATAAAACAATACCTTCATTTCTTGGATAATGAGTCATATGATGCAAATAAGCACCAAAATCCAAAACTAAACAAGATTTATGATGTCTATTGCTTGTTAGAAAATAAATTTAGAAGTCTCTATGTTCCTAAAAGAGACAACAACAGATGAAAGCTTGATGCTGTACAAAGGAAGACTTGGTTGGGTGCAGTACATGCCACTGAAGCGCTCAAGGTTTGGCATAAAGTATTATATGCTGTGTGAAACTGAAAGTGGCTATGTTTGGACTTTCATAATATATGCAGGAAAAGGTACAGAAATGGATTCAGACTTTATTGTCTCCCAATGTCTGCGTAAGTGGTTTTGACTCTCATAAAGCCTCTGTTTGGAAAAGGATATTGCCTCACAATTGACAATTATTATACCAGTCCCCAGTTAGCTGATATTCTCATCACAGAGAAAATTGATGTTTAGAGTACAGTGAGACTAAACAGAAAGGAAATGCTCGAAATACTGAAGAAGGAAAAGCTGAAAAGGCAAGAGGTTGTTGATTTTCAAAGAGGGAAAGTCATGGCCCTACATTGGAAAGATAAAAAAGATGTAGTGTTGTTATCTAAGGTCCATAATCCTTCTCAGGAAGAAACAGAAACTCGAACAGGAGCAGTGAAGAGACCCAAAGTAGTTTGTGACTATAAATTTTCCATGGGAGGTGTAGATAAAGTTGACCAGCATTTGGCAAACTATCCCCTGCCCAGGAAACGGATTAAAAAATACTACAGGAAGGTTTTCTTTCACCTAATGGATCTAGCTGTGTGGAATTCATTTCTACTGTATAAAGCCACAATTTCAGATAGCCAAAAAACTCTTTCATCCTTGAATTTCAGATTGGACCTGATTGATGAACTTATCCAGATATATCACCTGCAAATTCCACCAGTTCACCAGACCACCCCCATAGATATTCCACCAACTGAGAAGAACTTTCCAACTAGAACTTGTCGGGTACGCTCCACAAACCAGAACAGAGATGGCAAGAAAATTCGAAAGGAGACATGCTACATGTGTGAAACATGTGAAATTGGCCTTTGCATTACTCCTTGCTTCAAGAGGAGTGATGCAAAGGCCTCGCTTCATCACTCCTTGCCAAACCGAGTAAAATTACTGTTTGTTTTTCATGAAATGCATTTTTTTTTTTATGGAATTTAATTTGTCCTTCAAGGAATAAAGTAAGTTTGCATTTTTTTGTGCTTTCCTATTCCTTTCTTTTAGCTAAAGTGCTAATTTATTAAAAAAATTTGTATAATTTGCACACTTTTTGGCATATACAAGATAACCCCCATGTATTTTCTACTAAAAAAAACACAAAAAATTATACAATGAGTATTTGCATGCTGCATAATTTTAATCTGTAAAATAAAAAAACGGTCGATCTGTTATGGCATATTTTCAGGAAAAAAATGTTCTGGGAAGGGGTTAAATTTGAGGCCCCTTAACACATATATATATTACACACATATATATAAATACAAATACTATATAGGTTTTTTTTTTATTTACATTGTGAATAATAATTCCTTGATAAAAATGTAAACTAAGAGGTCAAAAATGTTTCTTTATTTAAGTTTTTTGATTTAAAAAATAAAGTAAAATAAAAACTATTTTAATAGAAACTTTTAACTTATTCATTGTGCAATAAAAAGGTACAAGACTTATACTTAAATACTTACAAGTTAAGCTTAAGAATGCTTTTATAATCCACATTTTCTTGGTTTATTCTTATTAACAGAAATTTTTATTACTACTTGAGCAATATACATACACTGAAAATGAGGCCACCCCCCCCAGCCATGATCGGTTTGGCCATAGTGTTAAAGCGGTACTGCTAGTAACCTCTTCTTTAAATACACTTGTCAAAGGTTGCGGCTGTTCTACTAGTCTAGTTACTCAGTAAACTAAATATAGACAACATGTACACACAGGATTCAATACATATATATATATATATATATATATATATATATATATATATATATATATATATATATATATATATATATTTACTTTAGCATTAGTAGAGGCATATGATGCAAGCTTATACAGCATCACCAAAAAAAAAAAAAAAAAAAAAATCCCATTTCACCGATCCATTCACTCTAAAAGTTTGTCCAGTTTTTCCTTGAATTTATTTAAGCTATCAACTTCCACAAGAAGAGATGAAAGTTTATTCAAGCAATCAATTACCCACTGACTAAAGGTAAAAAAAACAAAAAAAAAACAGGCACACAACATGACTGTGCACAGATGTGCAAAGAGCAGGTCATGGGTTCTGCCTATCTGCACTGCTCAGAAAACTTCATATCTAACTGCGCAATTGTCCCCAGGTATTTTTTGTTCTCTACCACCCTGAATGTAGTACCACACAGTTGGTATCTTTCTCTAGGATTACTGCTACCCATAGGCAGTTCTTTGCATTTCTCAATGTTAAATTTCAGTTAGCCGCTTCTCAGCTCATCTGCCCAACTTTTCTATATCCGGTTGCTCTCATTACGCTCAATAACAACTCTGCCAACCTCCACATCATCTGCAAACTTAAATATTAAGCCTGATATACCTCATCAACATCATTGATAAATATACAAACAACAATGGGCCCAACACTGAAAACTTGGGGACTCAATAATAACATTAGTCCACGAAGAGCAGTGTCTGTTCATTACTACTCTCTGTCTTCTCTTGCTCAACCATCCTTTTATCCATTCTACCAACTGGCCCTTAATGCTATACTACTCCAATTTGTACAGTAGTCTTCCATGAGCTACAGTATCAAAAGCTTTCTTGAAATCCAAGTACAGTATATGATATCAAAATTATTTTTTGCATCCAGTTCCTTTGTGACCACTTATAGTATCTGATCAAATTGGTCAGACAAGACTTCCCCTTAACAAACCCATGCCGTGTTTGAATTATTACTGCAGTCTTGTCTAGATGGTCCTGAACTGCTTCTTTAACCAGTGACTGCATTATTTTCCCCGGAACAGAAATTACACTAACAGGTCTAAAATTACTTGCATTACACTAACAGGTCTGAAATTACTAAAATTGTTTAAAGGGAGTTCACCCTTTGAACTTCCTTTTTGAATTGGAGATACATTTGCACATCTCCAGTGCATGAGAACCTCCCCTGAATCTAAGGATGCTCTCTTAATTATGGCTAATTGTTTGCTTACTACTTCGCTTCAATATAACTGGATAGATTCCATCTGCCCCAGGTGCCTTTTTTATGTTTAACTTCAACAATTTTTCCTCCACTTTGCTCTCAGTTATTACAAAATCATTTAGCTCCCTGTTAGAGTTTAGAAAACTTCTGTCCTCCCCTTCCCTACACAATTCCTCATGTGTGAATGTAGATGCAAAATACTCATTCATTCGTCAGCTATCTGAGCAGGATCATCAACAGTCGAACCACCAATATCAAGTGGACCAATCTGATTCATCCCCTTCCTTCTAAAGTTTATACATTTGTATAAGTAAAGAAATCTTTGCTGGTTTTTTTTTTTTTGAATCCTTTGCGAAGGATAATTTGCCTTTGCTTGCCTAACCTCCTTTGTGACTTGATTACAGACTAGCTTATATCTGCTGCAGGCTTCTGTGTCACCTGTTAATTTATATGCATCCCATGCATTTTTATTTTCTGCCACAAGTGTAATTAGTTCATCTGACATCCATTTAGGCCTAAATCTTGAACAGTATTTCAGAGTTGGTATGAAAAGCCTAGTAGCTTCCAAGATTAATTCCCTGAAGGCCTCCCATTTAGAATTCACTGTTTTTAACATCATCAGTTGGTCCCACTGTATAGAATTTAAAAACTGCCTGAGACCACCATGGTCACCTTTATGAAAACAAAAACCCTTCCCTTTACCCCTGATGGTAGCTACATCTTTAATAAATCCCACATGAGTAGACTGTGATTACTGTCACTTAGTGGTTCCTTTATCTGCAAATTTCTCATGCATGCATTATCACTGCTGATAATCAGATTAAGAGTATTACCCCCCCTCTGGTTTCCCCTTGAACATGTTGCTGTAGAAAACAATTCCTCCAATAAATCCACAAGTCTTGCTAGCATGTGAATGACCAAACCACTTTCCAGTCAATATCTGGAAAGTTAAAACCCCCTATTACAAGACATAATGATTTACTGGCACACTCTATTTCTCTGCACAACTGTTCGTTGTATTCATCAGCATCATTAGCCTATAACACACTCTTACTTTCATTTTCCCTTTCCCAGTGTTTATGTCACACCAAACTGACTCAACATTGCACTGTCCACCCATGTTAACTGGATGCACTTCCTTAGATTTTATGTGTTTCTTATCTAACAGTACTATCCCTCCTCCCTCCCTACCCTGTCCATCATCCTTTCTGTACAAACTGTACTCCCAAATTCCAATTCTGCTCTGCTTATATCTGTCTGACACCATGTCTCTGATATCCCAACAATATCTGCCTTTGATGCCTTAATCAGCACTTCAAGTTCATCAAGTTTATTTACTATACTTCTAGCATTGGTGTACATGCAAGTGTACATGCATCTGTTCTTACCCTTAGCACTTGAAATCCCCAGCAACTTGCTCTCTAGGCTGCTGCTCGTTACAATAGAAGCAGTGCAAGAATCACTTTCGCCTCTGTCTGCGGCTACTGTTAATCTTTTAGTCTGTGAATTCCCCTAAGCTTCGAAATTCAACTCTAGTTCACGACATTTTTTCAACATTGACCTGTACTTGTTAAATAAATCTGCAGATCTCTTACTCTTAATTTCATTAGTGCCAACGTGTACAAAGATATCTGCTCTACAATGTCCAAAACTTTTGTCCCTGGAAGACATACCCTGGTCCTGTTCCAACTATCCTTTATGCATAATACATTCCCCGTCTCGATGACAATAGAATCACCAACAATAACTAGTTCCTGTGGGACCAGCACATTTTGCTTTGGAGATTGACACTGTGTTGCCTGAAGCACAGGAGTGAGCTCTGGCATGGAGTTAGACAGCTGAGAGGTTGATGGGCCCCTCTTATTAATTTCCTCGAGAGCATCCACCCTACACCTCAAACTCTCATAGACGCCCATCAGAATGCTGAGTTGGTACCTACTTTCCTCACAGTCTCTGAACCTTGCACACACAAATATATCCTCCTTTACTAAATCATATCCTGTTCTAGAGAGGTCCGCAAACATTTCACATATTTTTTAGACTGCATTGTCAGCTATCTGAGCAGGGTCATCAACAGTCGAACCACCAATATCAAGTTGACCAATCTGATTCATCCCCTTCCTTCTAGAGTTTATATAAGTAAACTTACTTATATAAGTCTATATAGGTAAGTATCGCCCCCTTCAGTTCTCTCCCAAGCCACAGTACTCTGGCTAATTTGTGAGCATTGCTTTGCTGCTCTAATCTGGGTCATTATTCCGTTTAAGTACTATTTAATTGACAATGAAATTTAATAAGATTAATAAATTTTACTGATTAATTGATAATACTATACTATACTAAGCTAACAGATTTCTAATAGTTACGTGTTTTGCTATCTAGTTTTACATTAAACCTTATGCTATCTAGTTCGGGATATATGTTGTATTGTATAATAATGGTGGCAAGTTACGAACGTAAACCTACCGACACTAAGTACTAACTTTCAAAATTGCTATCTAAATTCAAATAAACCAAGGAGCTTGACTAGGACTATAAGGTACTTATAGAAAATAATTCAATATAACAATTTAGTCGAAATGGCTAAATATAATTAAAAATTTAGCGTTCGCTGGAGCTGCAAAATCTTGTCCAACACATGGATTGGATACCCTTACCAATACTAAGTAATAACCTACAAAATCTCTATCTAAGTTAAAAAAAAACTAAGTAAAGTATCGTAACTAGGAATATAAAGCTACTTCTAGAAAATAAATTAATATGCCAATTTAAGTCAATAAAAAACAGCAAAAATTTAAGAAAAACTTCTCGATTAAGTGGAGCCGTAAAAACTTTGCCCACACAGAGCTATTCTTGTTCCCACTCAAATGTTTTTGTCATGTTCAGGGGGCTGGTTTGAAAAATCAGAGACAGTCTCCTGCAGATGACAGTGGAGTGAGTGGTGCTGTCTCCTATATGGATACCACAACTGAAGGGCAAGACTACCTAGCCCAACCATCTGGAAGTGCTTCCTGCACAACTGTACTAGTAACCACCAAGGAAGGAAGAAGCTTGAGAAAGAAGGATGATGCTCCACTTCATGCATTGGCATGAAGTGGAGCATCGAAATGAATACATTCATCATGCGAGCATACTACTAATTAACGAAATTAGAGACAGACATGACAATGTACAAGACAAAACTACACACTAAGTCAATGGAATGGTGCTCCACTGTTCTTATCACTGAATAGAGAATAACATACCAGAAATGGACCAATGTCAAGAAGAACCTGATAGCTCCTGCAATCTTGAAAAAAAAATCAAGCAGGATGTGAGTGACCAACTACAAACAACAATGAATATGGACACAATGGAAGCAGAATTGGAGTAAGAACTACAACTTGGAGCAGCCAAAGCGGAAACAGACAAGATTGTAATAGCCAGAATAGAAAGATTCAAAGAAAGTCCTAGCAGAATTTGAGGGAATGGAACATTCACTTGAGATAGTTGTTATTACTAGTTCACTGTTAAAGATAATTATGGCGGCCTTGGGTCGATCGTCACTTGAGGCAATAATCCTTGCCGAAATTGGATATCCTATAACTTTATATACGCTGAACCCCCTACCTGAGAAGAGTAATACGGTTCTTGCAAGCATACAATATCAAACCCCAGATCATCAGCAGCTTTCCTAATCTCGTCCGCCGCTGCACGAGATCTTTGGCCATTAATTTGAAGAATTTTTATTTCGCTGTATTGCAGGTTAACACTTGTTGAATCAATTACCGTTGTATTATTCATGTCTGGTTCTTCGGTCTGTCAATTCAACAGCTTTAAGATACTCAGGGCATTTATTATCCCTGACCGAGTGATTACAATCCCTACCTCTACGTTTACAATTAACACACTGAGGTGGTTCCTCCTTGTGTATACAGTCAGAAAAAACATGGCCTCCACCCCCGCAGTGGCCACAAGATACAGCTTTATGGGAACAGAACTGCGCACTGTGACCATATCCCAGACATCTGAAGCATTTGCTTACAAGTGTAAACTTACGAAATCTGTGTGACGTAAAACCTAGATAAATTTTGTCACTCTGAATCACGTGTCCCATAAGGCGTGGGCTGAAACCAATAACCCAATTGGTCACTCTGGGTCCGGTGCCAGAGTTAAATCTGAATGTAATCTCATTCTTAACTTCCTCCTGGCTAAAACCAAAGTCTTTTAAATTTTTATTAATTAAATCCTCCAAAATATCCTCCTTAGAATATTCCTTCGGGACACTGTAGATCAAAATTGTAGGATCGGACAATCTGGGTTTTTCTATTGATAATCCTGCTTTTTTTAATGCAGAAGCACTTGAGATCTTCTTGGCATCATCAGGATTTGTTGTCTCTAACAACACACCTTTATTTCTCAAAAGACGTACACCCTTGATTTTCATGTCCTTGTGATCTTTTTTAATCACTTCAGTAACTGCCTTCCTGATATCCTGGCTAGACGCCAGGGAAGATTCTGCTGAGGGCCTAAGTATTAGTATGTTTTCGGAATCAGAGATCCCACTTCCGGAATCCATCCTATCTTCACCAGCAATTGGTCTGCCCGAAGAAGCTGCCACCTCCACTGAAGACGTTAGCAGTGGAATCTCTGTTATTTCAGGAGTCTGTCTATTTCGCTTTGTACCACCACGAACAACTTCCGTAAAAGTCTTATGAGGATGTAGATCACGTTGGATCTGTATCATCTTGTCCAAAAGACCTGCTCTGATTTCCAATTCAGATGCTTTGGTCTTAAGTCGTTCATTGTCAATTAAGATTGCGGTGGTAACTGCCTCTAGATCCGCCCATAGACTATGAATGCGGTTAGAGGCAGACTTAGTTATCTTGCTAGAATCCTTTGATAGAAACTCTCCCAGAGCTTTCCTGATTTTGGCAACCGTCGCATATACAATTGAAGCATTCAAAGACCCACCCAGGTCCAATCCCTCTGTTAGAGAAAGATCTTCAGAAGATTCCGTTGGAATCGAGTTACTATCGAAAATGACCATCAGCGGCTCAGAAGCCAACGAAACAGAGGGACTCTCCTCCACCACAATGTTTTTATCTCCTCGAGCTTGAGTAATTCTAGGAGTTTTGGGAGTTTTCTTCCCCCTGCACCCCTTTTTTTTCTTAGATGAATCCGTAGACTCTGATCCAGAAGAATTCTCAATGTCAATATCTTGTGTCAGTATCCTAACTTGGTCATGGTCCAAGTCAGTATCCATGTCAGATAAGTGTAGGAAAAAAAAAAAAAAAAAACCACACGACTATTGTCTATCCTCTTGTTCTAAACTTGTCTTCTCAATCCTAATAGGATACTCATTAGTACCCTAAAGGCAGAGTTATATCAATATGTCTATGTTTAATATGTATTTCACTTATCCAGCTGGATGGAAAGTGGAAGGGAAGTTCTGAAATCTTCGAAAAGCAGTGTCTAGATCTCAGTCCCTAATAGCCTGAAGGCGCCAGAAAAATTCTTGAAATTAAGTATTTTTATAAGATCCTCACCTACCAATAACGGGGTCCCAAGGACCAATAGATGAGGAGAAATATCAACTTTAAGATTGAGAAATGATAGCCCAAACAAGCCCACAATGTTATCCAACAGAAGGCTTAAGTAAACTAATGAACAAACGATATTAAGTCAATACTGCGATGGCGCTAGTAAATGTTTTCCGTCTCCATGACTAATTTCAAAAAATGGAATATTTCAAGTCGCCATTATCATCCATACAAAGTCTATGGGATAATGGTATCTCTATGGGAGATTTCGGTGATATATGTATAAGCACTATGCAATGCAATGTACGACTATGAAATCAATTACTCAGTTTGTAATATAATCTCATGCAAATAATTCCACAACCCCACGGTCCCAACAACCAAAAAATCACCTATGAACTCACCACAACTTTAACTTCTAGGAAAACATATTTACACATAAGGGGGTTGTCAATGAACGCATTAAATATCTCAAAAAGCAGGAGCACATTCACTACACATGAGCCACACTGGACGATACAGCGCCCTCTATAGCCTACAGCAATAGACAGAAGTGACAAGAGTGAAGATAGGCCACCTGACCCAGCACCAATAGGTTAACAGAAGTAAGAAGCTGATCAGAAAAGTGAAGGCCAACCTCAAGAAAGAAAATATTCACAGCACATATGAGACCTATAATCAGGGGATGGAAGAACACTTTGACACTCTAGTGCAGAAACTCCTGGCACTCGGCAAGAGACTTTAATGTCACAGGGAGAGTGCCCAGAGGAAAACAGACAACAGGATATTTGATTAAAACCAGAGAGCCTTCTGGGAAAATTGGACAAGAGGAGAAGGAAGAAAGATAACAGATGCCACCAACCATAAGGCTCTCGAGGAACTCTGGGGAGTAACCTGTGGAGCAGGGAAGTTAGACATAACAGCCATGTCCTCTGGATAGATTTAGAAAGGAAGAAAACCAAGAACATATGACAGAATGGGGGATCTGGGAGGAAGAAATACAACAGTCGATCAGGGTCCCACAACTGGCAAACCCCAGGAATACATAGCATTCACAGATACTGGTGCAAGAAGTTCAGCTGCAGATACAGGCACCTAGCAGAGCAGTTCACTCAGAGAATAAGACAACTTGACACAATTCCACAGTCTCTGACTCAAAGAATCACTTAGCTGAAAGCTAAGACACCTCAAAGTACAAAGCAATCACCCGTCTCAAAACAACGTAAAAGATTTTGACCAGCTGCATAACTAAGAAGATAACAAATCATGTGGAGAGCCAGAACATCATGGCCGATCGAGTAGCAATTGGCTACTGATGCTGCAGTTATGGTGCAAGCCTACAAGAACCACAACCTGTACACAGACTATATCGACTACTGCCTAAGGCATTGTGCCCCATAGCTGGCTGATAGAGACATCAAAGATCTACAAATTCAACCCAACACTGACATACATCCTAGAAGCAACCATGGCAAAATAGAGGACAACATTAAGGTCGAGAAAATCACAACCAGACCGATACCCATCAGAGGAGGGATCTTTCAGGGAGATGCCCTAAGCTAACTGTGGTTCTGCCTAGAACTCAATCTGCTATCCACCATGCTTAATACCAGCAAGTATGGATATACCCTTAAAGAGAGGAGAAAGAACTATGTACACCCCTCCCTCCTGATGTACACGGATGACACCAAGCTCAAAGTGACAATTGAGAAGCAACTCGAAGTGATCTAAACATCTACTTTAGATCACTGAAGCATTCAACACCGACATCAGGATGAAATTCAAACTAGAAAAATGTAAGGCTCATGGACTGAATCACAGAAATCTAGCTGGATAAAATTACCAGATGAAGATGAGTAAACAAATTGAAGCCATGACAGAGAAAGAGACCTACAAGTATCTACTGATGATACAAACTGAACATTTAGAAGAAAAGGAGATCAAAGCTTGCTTGATGAAATAAGTGATGACTCTTTTGGGATCAAAGAGTGGACTAATTCCAAGCGGGAGAGATCATAAGAAGGCCAGGGCAATGATAACAAAGAGTCAGTAACACCATCCAGAAGGCAGCTGTTGAGCATAATCTAGAAAGAAGGAAGAGGTGTAAGATACTCATCAAACAACAAAATAATGAAGGATTACTTCCAGAAAAATATCAAACTCAAACCTCAACATTGAATTCCTATCCACGCAGATGGAAGAAACTAAGAGAGGAAAACGGGCAAAGAAGGCAACAACAGCAGGCACTACAATGACCTCCGTCAAGATTCCATAGATGAGGATACTTCTAAAGAATGGCTCACCAGAAAGATATTTTTCCCTGAGACCAAAGCATTCATGCTAGCCATCCTAGAATAGGTAATCAACAAATGAATGTACAGAAAATACACACCAAAGACCCTGGAATGATAGACGACACATGCTGACGATGCACCTTGGCGCAGAAACAACCCAACACATCACTGTGGGATGCAGGGTGATCACCTAGATGCAGCACATTCATAGGCACAATCAAGTTGCCAGGATAATACATTAGAAGACAGTGAAGAAATACCAGTTGATCACAGGAGATATATCGGTTCAGTCCCAGTTGTAATGGGACTGAACCATAATAATGGACAAGATGATCCCGCACAACAGCCAATATGTAACCCTCACAGACAAAAAAGGAAAAGACTACTTACTTGATCAACATAAGGGTGCCCAACATCAGCAACCTCCAAAAAACCTATGAGGAAAAGACCAGGTATTGTAAGAGAGGTGACATGTAGAACAAACAATTTCAACTGGAATGGTGCCAAAAAGCCTGCATAAGAAAATAGCAGCAATAGGCCTCCCAGAGAACACCTGTAAGATAGTTCCTCAACTGATAACAGTAAATGGATATAACCACTCCATGCAGCTGGTACTATTACCTGTTGGGGATGGTGGGGAAACACAAGTAAAGGAATCATAATAATAATTATAATCATAAGATTCATACACATGACCAGGTCGCCAGGATAATATATCAGAAGCAAGCACAAAAATACCAGTTGATCAAAGAAAGCATACTGTATTAGAAGTACGAACCTCAGGCTGTACTAGAAACCCTCTTCTCACAAACTGCCAATCAGGAAAAGACTACCTATCGACACAGCAGTGCCCAACACCAGCAACCTCCCGAAACCTATGAGGAAAAGACCTATGACAGAAGTCAAGAAATATGGCATATGAAATAAGTGATGACCACCATGGTGCCAAATAGCCCCCATAAAAGCCTAGCAGCAAAAGGCCTCGTAGAGAATGCCTGCATAGAACACCAGAAAGCTGCAATCCCGAATACCTGCAAGATAATCAGAGTTTCACGACCAATAATAGTAACATAACAATCACCCACGTATCTAGTACCAGTACCCATCACAGAATGGGAAAAAACCAATTAGGAGAAGGAGGAAGAGATAATAATGATAATTATAAATGTTTACACTTTGCAAAACTCTTTACAAGTTGTTAATCTACTTAATCTACGGTTAACATTTACTCAATCTAAACAATAGTAATCTTATACAGTAAATAACTGGAAAAAATCATACGATCTTTTTAATTTGGATTATCACTAGCCAACAAAAAATATTTTTTGTCATATCTATGCAATAAAAATGTGATTCTTGAAGAAATAAATGCGCTGATTATCACGTCTACATCAAAAGATGTACCAACATTTAATGTTAAAATAAAGGTAATAAATACTTTTTACATATATATTACTTGAATGTATAATTCAAGTAATATATATATGTAAAAAGTAATATATGCATATAATTCAAGTTTGTAATACAAGCGTAAAAATATATTATACATTCTCTATAACTCATTTAACTTCGGAAAAAATATCATGAATCATAGCGAAATAGTTATATTTCAATATATAATCAGCATACCTGTAATTGTCTTTAAAAATGTTTGTTACTAAGGGATTTTCTATTGTATTTCTGCTTACTCTCCCTCACAAGGAACCAGAAGTAATCCATCATTACAAGATCCCAGCAACCTTGGTACCGCTTTTCCATTGTGGAAATATCTTGATGAACTGCTCCCCTTGTTCACCACTCACATCTCCCAGATTTTCAGGGAAACATTTGAGATGGGAAAAAAGAAAATGAATTTTCAACGACATTCAACAGCCTATGTTTTTGTAGCACTCGAGTAAATTAGATACCAACATTTCATAGTTTTCTTCTATCCTATTACCCAAAAAAAGCATGTACTACTTCCTCAAATGATTGCCAAGCTGCCAATTCAACTTCCTTTAACTAGGTTTCAAATATATCGTCTTTCAAGAGTTTTCTAATTTGGGATCCTATGAAAATTCCTTCCTTAAGTTTGGCATATGTTAAATTAGGTATTTAAAAACTAAATGCACAAGGCATAATTCCATATGGGTTTAAATTAACTATATAATATCAGTGTAGATACACCATAGTTAACCCATAAAATTAAACTATGTATGTAGTATAAAGGCATTGTTTTAATTATATCTCATATTGTGGCTACCTTCACAACAAGATACCAGGTATTGCACTACTTCGAATAAGTAATGCTTCTCTAGTAAAGAAGACTACTGTTGCTTATTCTCAGTAGGCACCACCACCACCTCACAGATGACACTGTTTTGAGGCTTGTTGGCCTATCATTAGTGGGTGGGCTGGTACCCTGGTAATGCAAACATGCAATATGAAATATAATTAAAATGATGCCTTTACACTACATACGTAGTTTAACTTTATGGGTTAACTATGGTGTATCTATACCAATATTATATAGTTAATTTAAACCCATATGGAATTATGCTTTGTGCATTTAGTTTTTAAATACAGTATCATTCTGTTCACCATTTGGCATCTCTCATATTGTGGAATTAACTTCAATACTGTGATGGAATGTTTGCATTACCAAGATACTTGCCCACCCACTGATGATATGCCAACAAGCCTTGAAACGGTGTCGTCTGGGTGGCGGTGCCTACTGAGAATAAGTAGCAGTAGTCTTCTCTACTAGAGAAGTGTTACTATTCAAAGTAGTGCAATACCTGGTATCTCGTGAAGGTAGCCAACAATATAAGATATAATTAAAATGATGCCTTTACATTATGTACATAGTTTAATTTTACAGGTTAACAATGGTGTATCTACACCAATATTATATAGTTAAATTAGGAAACACATTTCTCGAGTATGCAAATCCTTCTTTATCTAGTCCCTTCATGGAATTTTTCATCAATCCAAGTTTGACGTGCAGGGTTGGAAGAAGAATCTTGTTTGATTGCACTAAAGGAATATATTTTACATTACATTGTCCTGGTATGAACTCGTCCCGCTTGTCCCAATGTTGCATAACATAATGTTCTTCTGTTGCATAACTGTCCCACAAACACAAAAAAACAATATTTTATTAACCAACAAACCCTGAAACCAATAACCTTAAGATCACTGAATATGTTTCGACCATAATCCTGGTATTTTATAGCATGTAGAACTTAGACATGCTTTCATGACTTTCTTTAAATCCAACTGAATGAAATACAGGAACTGATGGAAATTCATTGCCATTATGAATCAAAACTGCTTTTAAACTTAATTTTGAGGCATCTATGAATAAATGCCATTCATCTGACTTATTAGCATTAGCATTAGTAGAGGCATTTGATGCAAGAAAGCAAGCTTATGCAGCATCAGCCAAAAAAAAAAAAAAAAAAAAACCACTTCCACTTCACCCCTCCGTTCGTTCAAAATACCTGTCCAGCTGAGCCTTAAACTCATTTAGGCTATCAACCTCCACCACAAGGGATGGAAGTCTGTTCCACCAACCAACCACCCGCTGGCTAAAGGCAAATTTCCGCACGTCTATCCTACATCTGTCTTTCCTCAATTTGAATTTATGCCCTCTCAGGTGATTATTCTGAGCTAGAGGAAGAATCCCATCAGCATTGAGCATGCTTAAACCATTCAAGGCTTTATACACCTCTATCAGATCACCTCGCTGGTGCCTAGTCTCCAGACACTGTAATTTGCAAAACTTAAGCCGTTCTTCGTAAGAGCACCCCTTTGTTCCATTCACTAATCTTGTTGCCCTTCTCTGTACTCGTTCCAGCAGCTCTACATCCTTCTTGAAATGAGGCCTCCAGACCTGTATACAGTACTCTAGGTGTGGCCTGACCATCGCCTTATACAATGGAATAATCACCTCCTTATCCCTGCTGGAAAAATTCCTGTATATCATTGACAATACTCCATGAGCTACTCTTGCAGCCCGTCTGCACTGCTCAGAGAACTTCATATCTGCCTGCACAACCACCCCCAAGTCCCTTTCATTCTCTACCACTGTCAGTGTTGTACCACAGAGTTGATACGTTGCTCTGGGGTTGCTGTTTCCCATGTGTAGTACTTTACATTTGTCAATGTTAAACTTCATTTGCCACCTCTCAGCCCATCTGCTCAACCTTTCCAGATCCTGTTGCAGCAGCATAGTGTCAGTAGTGTCCTTGACAACCCTGCCAACCTTTGTATCGTCTGCAAACTTGGACATTAAGCCCGATATACCATCATCAATATCATTTATAAATACAGAAAACAATAATGGACCCAACACTGAGCCCTGAGGGACTCCACTAATAACATCAGTCCACGATGAGCAGTGTCCATTGATTACCACTCTCTGTCTTCTCCCCTCAACCACCCCTTTATCCATAGCAGTAATTTGCCTCCAATGTCACACTGCTCCAATTTGTGTAGCAGTCTTCCATGTGCAACAGTATCAAAAGCCTTTCTAAGATCCAAGTATATAATATCAAAGTTATTCCCTGCATCCAGTTCTTTTGTGACTGCATCATAGTATCCAATCAAGTTGGTCAGGCAAGACTTCCCCTTAACAAAACCATGCTGTGTCTGAGCTATAACTGAAGTCTTGTCTAAATGATCCTGCAGTGCTTCTTTAACCAGTGCCTCCATTAATTTTCCTGGAACAGAAGTTAAGTTCACAGGTCTATAATTACTTGTGTCAGCCTTTGATCCTCCTTTGTGAATTGGGGTCACATTTGCACATTTCCAGTCTATGGGTACCTCCCCTGAGTCCAAGGAAGCTCTCATAATTATGACTAAGGGTTTGCTTACTTCCTTTGCTGCCTCCTTTAATATAACTGGATAGATCCCATCCACCCCGGGTGCCTTTCTTGTGTTTATCTTCAACAGTTTCTCCTCCACTTTACTCCCAGTTATTTCAAGATTCTGTAACTTACTGCTAGAGTTGAATACACCTCTGGCATTCCCCTCGCTGAATAACTCCTCATGTGTGAATGTCGATGCAAAATATTCATTTAGTTTGTTAGCTACCTGAGCAGGATCATCAACACTTGACCCATCAATATCAAGAGGACCAATCTGATTCATCCCTCTCCTTCTAGAGTTTACATAAGTAAAGAACTCTTTGCTGTTTTTCTTTGCATCCCTTGCCAAGGATTTCTCGTAATCTGCCTTCGCCTGCCTAACCTCCTTTGTAACTTGGTTGCATATCAACTTGTATCTATCATAGGCTTCTGTGTCATGTGTTAATTTGTAAGTATCCCATGCATTTTTCTTCTCTGCCATATGCCTCATTAGTTCATCTGACATCCATTTTGGCCTAAACCTTGAACAATATTTCTTAGTTGGTATGTAAAGCCTAGTAGCTTCCAAGATAAGTTCTTTGAATGCTTCCCATTTTGAATTTGCTGTTGGTAACATCATCAGTTGGTCCCACTGTATAGAATTTAAATACTGTCTCGGTCCATCGTAGTCGCCTTTACGGAAGCAATAACCCTTCCCTTTACCCCTAATGGTAGTTACCTCTTTGAGTAAATCCCACTTCAGCACACTGTGATCACTGCCACCTAGTGGTTCATTTATCTGCAGATTCTTAATGCATGAAGAATCACTGCTGATAATCAAATCAAGAGTATTGCTCCCTCTAGTTGCCTCCCGAACATGCTGATGTAGAAAACAATCATCCAATAAATCCACAAAAGCCCTGCTAGTGTGTGAGTATCCAGCCCCCAAATTCCAGTCAATATCTGGGAAATTAAAATCTCCCATTATAAGACACTCTGATTTACTGGCCCATTCTATTTCCCTGTACAGTTCCTTATTATACTCATCAGAGTCATTAGGCCTATAGCACACTCCTACTCTCAATTTTGATCTCCCAATGTTTATGTCACACCAAACTGACTCCACACTGCACTGTCCAGCGATGTTACATTACATTGTCCTGGTATGAACTCGTCCCGCGGGTTGGAAGAAGAATCTTGTTTGATTGCACTAAAGGAATATATTTTACATTACATTGTCCTGGTATGAACTCGTCCCGCTTGTCCCAATGTTGCATAACATAATGTTCTTCTGTTGCATAACTGTCCCACAAACACAAAAAAACAATATTTTATTAACCAACAAACCCTGAAACCAATAACCTTAAGATCACTGAATATGTTTCGACCATAATCCTGGTATTTTATAGCATGTAGAACTTAGACATGCTTTCATGACTTTCTTTAAATCCAACTGAATGAAATACAGGAACTGATGGAAATTCATTGCCATTATGAATCAAAACTGCTTTTAAACTTAATTTTGAGGCATCTATGAATAAATGCCATTCATCTGACTTATGTACGACATCTAGTTCTTTCAGAAGTCCAATAATGCCTTTGTAAAAACACATACTGTGCTCGCTCCATAGCAAAATATTTTGAAAACTTTCATGTCTTTTTTGAAACAAAATCATTGTTCCTGCTGTGAGTATATTCCACTGCTGTAAACTAGAACCTAACAGTTGAGTTTTCTCTTTTGGAAAATTTAAGTCTCGGCCCAAATCATTCAACTCGTCTTGTTTGAGTAAATGTGCCTCACTACATGAACTTACTGGCTGATAGTTGACATCTTGTGAAGTGGAGGCTTCCGGGAAATCCTCAACTTGAACTTGATCACTATTATCTTCCCCAGCACTGTTATCCCAAGTTTTGGTGGGCACTGGTACTTGGAAAACCCTGGCACAGTCTACAAAATTCCTCATCAAAAATGCTGTGTACTCACTTGAAATTGTAAATTGTTGCATCGGAATTTGAAGTTAAGAACCATGCTGAAATCATTGCTAAAATTAAGAGAATTAGCTTACACTTGTTAAAATAAATCAGTATGTCATATATTACTATGACATACTGATTTATGTCAGTATGGCTAGATTATGCAAAATTGGCATATTTTGGTAAAACGTAACTTCTGCTATATTTAATAACTGTGATGTGATGTGAAACTGTCATGGTGATTTTCGAAATTTGTGCATAAAAATTGGTCAAAAACAACATTTAAGTTCTTGGAGATAAAAATCATATTAGAATTAGTAGTAATAAAATCATCAGCCAAAAAAAAAAAAAAAAACCCTTCCCACATCACCTGTCCATAATCTCCACCAATAGATTGTAAAGTTCTTTGAATTTATTCAAACTGCCCACTTCCACAATAACAGATGAAAGTTTATTCCAAGAATCAACCACCCACTGGCTGAACAAAACAAAACTTTGTTCAGTCAGTAGGTGGTTGATCTAACAGTCAACCACCCACTGACTGAACCCTTTTGTTCCCTTGCCATCTCGTTACCCTTCTCTGAATCTGTTTCAGCAGATCTGCATCCCTCCTAAAATGAGACCTACAGACCTGTATGCAATACTCAAGATGTGGCCTAAACATTACCTTGAACAATGGGATATTCACCATTGTTCAAGGCAATTTTTAGGCCAGATCTTGAAATACGGAATAGTCACCTCTTTCATATCTCTGATACCAATATTCCTGTATATTATCAAAAAAAAAAAAAAAACCACCCTGTGAGCTGTCCAAGTACTGCTCACAAAGCTTCATATCCAACTGCACAATTTCCCCCAAACCTTTTTCATTTTCCACTACTTGAGTGTAGTACCACACAGCTGGTACTACACTCAAGTAGTACCAGCTGTGTGGTACTACACTCAAGTAGTAGTACCACACAGCTGGTTCATTAATCTAAGATTACTGTTACCCATATGAAGTACCTTCAAGGGGCAGACTGGAAACTTTTTGAAGTGAAACTTCTTCAGGCACGCTCCAGGCAGTTTCCAGAAGGGAATAACTTGCATTCGTGGATTGAATTCAACGGCAGCTCTATCAAAGTCAAATGGTTTTAAATATCATCCAATGCCACAGCACTTGCTGTTGTTGTTATTTGGTTTTTAGGAGCATTAGCAACTAAGGCCATATTGCTCCGGGAATATGTGGTGGTCATTCCCTGACCTTTCTGCATCCTCCGTATTTGGTGGCGACGGGCTCGAACCCCGGCCTAATCAAGAAGCGTGTACTACGCACTGCTGCTCCTTCCCACCTGGCTACAGAGGCGCCACAGCACTTGCTGAAACTAGATTTGGTAATGGAACGTCTCATATCTCCAAGGCTCCCATTCATGTAGATTCATTGCCTTTGGCATTCATACAGTCAATATGGAATCCTCAGTCAAGTGTAAAGAAGTTTCACTTAACTTCTGCTATGCGTGCTCAACACAAACACAATTTTATTTTTCTGCCAGGCTCTGATACAACTGGCCTCATGGTTGGCCCAACAGCCAAATTAAGAAAATTGATTCTTTCAATTTCAGAAAATGTTTGTCCTTTGCTAGTTCTATTTTCATCTGTAAACTTCTGTTTTTGCAAGACTTGATTGATGAGTAATCCTCTACCTCAATATTATTAATAAATATAGAAAACAACAATGAGCCCAGCACTGAACCCTGAGGGACTCCACTAATAACATTAGTCCACGAAGAGCAGTATCCATTAAGAGCAGTATCCACTTTGTCTTCACCCAACTCTCTGTCCTCAACCAGTCCTATCTCCATATCAGTAACTTGCCCTTAATTCTACATTCCTCTAATTTGTTCAGCAGTCTTTTATGTGCAACAGTATCAAAAGCTTTATTGAAATCCAAGTATATAAATGTCATAATTATTTTTGTATTGAATTCTTTTGTTACTGCAACATAGTACTCAATAAAATTGTTCAGATATCATCCATTAACAAATCCATGCTCTGTCTGCAGTATAACTGCATACCAGTCTAGATGGTTCTGCATTACTTCGACACATTCATGGCCTTTATGCATATAATCATAAACGGCACTAGAACTGATTTGCTGCAACACATATCTGCATTCAAAATGCACCTAAGCAAGCACTGTGCAATTGAATGCACTGCAATAATGCTTGGCTTTTGTTTGTAGACTTGGCATACAGTCCTATTTGTATTTTTTTTTGCTTATTGAGGTTAGTTTTTATAGCTCAACTTAAAATTAGTATATGCTTTTAGCAATGAATTCCAAACTTTTAATTTTCAACATTATGCACAAATTTTCATAATGCTAGGGATGTTGGAATGTTGATTTTTTTCAACGTTTGAATGTTGATTTTTTTTTTCAACATTCCAACAAATTTTGGCACATTGGAATTCTCTCACATTTAGGTAACAGCGAATGCACTAACCACTGACTCCATTATTTTCCCTTGAACAGAAGTAAAGCTAACAGGTCTGTAATTACTCATGTTACATCTTGATATCCTTTGTTGAAGTGTAGATACATTTGCATTTCCCTAAAGAATTCCTGATGTGTGAATGTAAATGCAATATACCTATTCAATTTGTTAGCAATGTGAGCAGGATCATCAACAATTAAATCATCAGTATCAAGTGGGAAAATGTGATTCAATCTCTTCCCTCTACATTTAACAGAAGTAAAGAAATGTTTGCTGCTTTTCTTTGCATTCTTTGTTGGAGACTTCTCATAGTCTGCCTTAGCTTGCCTAACCTCCTATGTGACTTGCTTCCAGACTAGTGAAGTAACTGAGCAGTCAGGAGTGAGAGAGTCCAGTAGTACACACTCTTTGAACAGACCATGGTTCCAGCCCATGACTGCAAAATATGACTAATGAATGTATTCGTGCTTTACTGTAAACTACTCTGATCTGATGGTAATGGCAGAGTATAGGCAAGGAAATTTTTTTTTTTTTTTTATATATATATATATCATAGGCATCTGTATCAGCTGTTACATGAATCCCATACATTTTTATTTTCTGCCACAAGTCTCATCATTTCATCTGATATCCATTGAGGTCTAAGCCTTGAATGATATGTCTTAGGTGGTATGAAACAAAATAAATCATATTGTTCAAATAGCTTCTATGATTATTTCCTTGAATTCTTCCTATTTAGAATTTGTTGTTAGTACATCAGCATCAAGCAATCAGAATCAAATAACATCAGAAATGAGATCAAGAGTATTACTTCCTCTTGTTACCTCTCTAACATGCTGATGTGGAAAATGGTCATCCAATAAATCAAAAAAAGTTTTGCTAGTGTGTGAGTGACCAACCAAAAGTTCCAGTTAATAGCTGGAAAGTTAAAAGTCCTCATTACAAGATATACTACTTTACTGGCCAACTATTTCTCTTAAAGCTGTTTGGTGCCCTCACAGTCATTAGGCCTATAACAAACTCCTACTCTCATTTTTGTTTTGCCTCTGCTTATATCACACGAAACTGAGTCAACATTGTTCAGGCCACCTACTGGAGCCCTGCCTCAGATTAATATGCATCTTAACTAAGAGCACAACCTCTCCCCCTCCTGTCCTATCTGTACACATTGTACTCCCCATATTCAAATTCTGTATCCCTTATGTAAGAGTGACACCACTCTTACATAAGGGATACAGAGTGTCCAATTTCCCTACAATGTCTACATTTGATGACAATCAGTATTTAAAATTCATCAAATTTATTTAATATGTGCTAGCATTAGTGCATCACACAGAGTGCACAAACAAGTATACATACACCTAATCTTATTCTTAGTTGTATTTACTTGTTCCCTGAGGACCTACAGCAGGGCTTGAAATCCCTGACACCTTGTTTTCTAGGATGGGGCTCCAACAGACGCAGAGCAAGAATCACTTTCACCTCTGCCTGCAGCCCTAGTTAATCTATTTGTCTGTGTATCACCTCCCAAGCTAGCAGTTTTACAACCTGCATTTTATCACTGTACTGACAGTGTCAGCAAATATTCGTGCATCCCTTTTATTTAAGTATATCCTGTCCCTGTTAAAACAGTCTCTCCTGTTAACAAGCAGAGACAATGCTGATAAAAATTCTACCCCATGAGCCTTGTACAAAGGCCGAATTGATTGACAGAGCTCTCAACATGTACTTTCTCCTATCATGTCTAAGCAGAATTGTAGACATTTTCATATTTCATCCTACTCATGACTTTTTCTAACACTGCCCTGCACTAGTTAAGTAAGCCCTCTGATTTCCCTTTCTTAATATCATTAGTGTGCAATTGTGTACAACAATATCACTCTTAGTGCCCTTAAAAGAAGATGTCTGCTCCACAACAGCATGTACATTTGCCCCTGGCAGACATACCCTGGTCCTATATAGTAGAGTATAGGGCCAGGAAAGTGAAATAACTGTAGGAACAGCACATTCTACCTTGGGGAGGTGTCCACGTTAACTTGTTGCAAGAAAATCTGTTGTATGAGAGTTTGGTGCATCTGATAATTTCCATGACAGTTTGATGCATGCGACAGTGCATGATAATTTTGTGTGTATGCAATGATTCAGTGCATGATAATTTTGTGTGTATGCAATGATTCAGTGCATGACAGTTTACTTTAAGTGACAATTTGGTGAAAATAATTGATATCTACCACAATTCAGTACATCACACAGAGAGCAGAAATTAACAAAATGAATGAAGTAAAAGGTTTAGGAGACAAGAGAAATTTTGGCTACTCAGAAAGGAGGAATTCAGAAATTTGGAAAAAGAAAATACAGTTAAAGCTCTTTATAGTGACCCTCTTTTTAACACCCCAACGTGGTATAACGTCCTATATGGTTAGTCCGGCCAACGTCTCATTAACCTAATGCTATTTTACATTCAGTATAAATGACCTTGAAAATAAAAGAATTTCTCTATAATGACCATAAATTTCTACCTCTTAATCTGAATTTTTCTTTTTTATTGTGATATTCACGTTTAAAAATGACAGAATGCTTGAAATATATTGAAGTAACTGATGAGTTTGCAGCCTGATTGTGAGAAATCATTTGTTAAGATTTCCCAAGCTCTTTTCTTGCAGTGCAGTAATTAAATGAACATCGGCTTGAAGTTAATTTCATTAGTTAAAGTGTATATTTATTGGTATGGCTCCAAGAAAGTGGATAGCTTTGCCAATTGCATATAAAATTAGGATTTTGCAAGCTGCAGATACTAGTGGGCATTTTAAGACTGACATCGCCAAACAGGTGTGCATTCCTAAGAGTACTCTGTTCAATATTCTGAAAGATCAGAAAAAGATTGAAAGTTTAGAGAAATCTGCTGCAATGGGTAGCATTAGAGCATGAAAGTAAAAGTATCCGGATCTTAAAAAGGTACTTTTGGAATGGCTAATGATGATGTGTGCAGAAAATATTCCCATTGATGGTAATCTTTTAAAAGCTAAGGCTGAATTGTTACAGGTCCCAGAAATTTAAACTCGTCATGCATGTCTTTCAAAAGGTGTGGTGAAAATGCAGCCATGGACACTGATGCTACAAACGAATGGGAGGAAAATCATTTAAGAAAACCTACAGAAGAATGCTATAAAACAAAACTATGCTCTGTCTTTAAAACAAAAATCAATGTAAAATTGACATCCTGCAGGCAATGTATTTATGTTTACAGCATGGGATGAAGTTGATGAAAAAGTGATCGCCAACTGCTTAAATCATGCTGGATTTACCAACTTGAATAGCGTAATGCATGATGTTTTGCATGCTTCTTCCTATATTAATTGCGAAGAACAGTCCGATAATAGGGAAGAAATATTTGAGCATGTGCGTCATCATCTAAACTTACAAGAAAACTTAAGCTTCAAAAATTATTCAGAAGTGGATGCAGACACTGAATGTTTCAGGATATGCATGAATGAAGAGGAACTCACTGCAGTTCCTCTTCATTCAGTAATGGAATCTTCTGAAATTTGTAGTGATGAAGATGAGGAATCTATTGTGGTTGAATAAGTTGTTTCACTGAAAGATGCTCATCAAGGATTACAACTTGAACTTTGATTTTTTTTAAGAGAAGCCTAATTGTGAAAGTTAAATCACCACTGTCACGCACCTTCATAATTCTGTTTTAAAACATGCTCTATGAATGAAACAGCATGTATTGACCAATTATTTTAAAGTATGAAACAATTCCCTTGTTAGGTCTTGATAAGTATGTAGCCTATGTAGTTAAATTTACAATTTAATTGTAACCTTACTGCACACTACAATCATAATTGTCTTGTTTAATACTGTAGCACATATTATAAATAAAATTAAACTATATTGTATTAGTAACATTACTTTAAATTTTCAAGCTTTTACTTGTTTTGTTGCTGATTTATGAACGATCAATGTAACATTCTTCCAATATAACAACTGTTTTTCTCATTCCCCTGCGGGATTGTTATACAGTGCTTCGACTGTAATATATTTTTAACCATTTATTTTGTATAAAAGGATTTAAGCTGATCATTCTCATAGGTAGTTTAGAAATTGAGTACTTGCCTATTTCAGCATCCATCTTTAATCCAGATAAGGTTATTTATTATTTTTTTTAGCATACCTACTCAGCAGAATTCTATGCTTTTCCATGAGCATGAAGTGAGTGAGAGTTAGGGAAGATTACTGCCTAGCCTTAACCCATCCATCATACTAGCCTACTACTAATTTCTTTCAATAAAACTATAGCACGAGTTGGAAACTAAAGATTAGTAGATGCGCAACAGGCGGCAACCATTTGTCTGTAATCAAGTCACAAAGGAGGTTAGGCAGGCAAAGGCAGATTATGAGAAATCCTTAGCAAAGGATGCAAAGAAAAACAGCAAAGAGTTCTTTACTTATATAAACTCTAGAAGGAAAGGGATGAATCAGATTGGACCACTTAACATAGATGGGTTGACTATTAATGATCATGCTAAGCTAGCTGATAAACTGAATGAGTATTTTGCATCTACATTCACACATCACACATGAGGAGTCATTCAATGAGGGGAGTGCCAGAAGTTTATCAAACTGTAACAGGGAGCTAAGTGATTTTGTAATAACTGAGAGCAAAATGGAGGAGAAATTGTTGAAATTAAACATAAAAAAAGGCACCTGGGGTGAACGGGATCTATCCAGTTATATTAAAGGAAGCAGAAAAGGAAGTAAGCAAACCCTTAGCCATAATTATGAGAGCTTCCTTGGACTCAGGGGAGATCCCCATGGATTGGAGGTGTGCAAATGTATCACCAATTCACAAAGGGGGGGGGGTTCAAAAGGTGACACAAGTAAATAATAAATAAATTTTCTGTTTATACTCCGGGACGACCAAACGGTCAGAGGAGTTCACAATTACAAGAAACAGCACCGTATTCAGCAGTCCAGGGCTTGAACCCTGGTCACTCAAGGAATGTGTACTTATGCACCTGCGCGCCTGACCACTAGGCTACGGCCTGTTAGTTTAACTTGTGTTCTGGGGAAAATAATAGAATCACTGGTTAAAGATCATCTAGACAAGACTGCAGTAATAGTTAAGCCACAGCATGGGTTTGTTAAAGGGGGGCGTCTTGTCTGACCAATTTGATTGCATACTATGATGTGGTCAAAAAGGAACTGAATGCCAAAAATAATTTTGATATCATATACTTGGATATGATATCAAAATTATTTCAGTATCAAACAGTATCAAAAGCTTTCCTGATATCAGGAAAGCTTTTGATACTGTTGCACATGGAAGACTGCTGTACAAACAGGAGAGGTATGGCATTAAGGGTAAGTTGCTACAATGGATAAAGGGATGGTTGAATAGGAGATGCCAGAGTGGTAATCAATGGACACTGCTATTCGTGGACAAATGTTATCAGTGGAGTTCCCCAGGGCTCGGTGTTGGGCCCATTGTTGTTTTGTATATTTATCAATGATATTGATGAAGGTATATCAGGTTTAATGTCCAAGTTGGCAGATGATACAAAGGTTGGCAGGGTTGTTAAAGACAGTAAAGACTATGCTACTCCAACTGGATCTAGATAAGTTGGGAAAATGGGCTGAGAAGTGGCAACCGAAGTTTAGCATTGACAAATGCAAAGTACTGCATATGGGTAGCAATAACCGAAGAGAAATGTACCAACTGTGTGGTACTACACTCAGGGAAGTGGAAAGTGAAAAAGACCTAGGGGGTAATTGTGCAGTCAAATATGAAGTTTGCTTAGCAGTGCAGATGGGCTGCCATGGCAGGTCATGGAGTCTTGTCAATGATATATAGGAATTTTGCTAGCAGGGACAGGGAGGTGATTATCCTGTTACACAAGGCAATGGTCAGGCCACACATAGAGTACTGTGTATAGGTCTGGAGGCCTCATTTCAGGAACGATGTAGCTGTTAGAATGAGTACAGAGAAGGGCAACAAGATTAGTGAATGGAACAAAGGGTTGCTTTTATGAAGAAAGGCTTAAGTTCTGCAAATTGCAGTGCCTGGAGAGCACGCACCTGCGAGGTGCTCTGATTGAGATGTATATCGTCTTGAATGGCTTGAGCAAGCTGAATGCTGATGGGATTCTTCCTCCAGCTCAGATTAAGAATCTGAGGGGGGCACAGATTCAAACTGAGGAAAGACAGTTGTAGAATAGTTGTGCGGAAATTTGTCTTTAGCCAGAGGGTAGTTGATTGGTGGAACAGACTTCCATCTTTTGTTGTGGAAGTTGATAGCCTAAATAAATTTAAGGCTGAGCTGGACAGGTATTTGGAACAAATTGAGGGGTGAAATGGGAGGGTTTTTGTTTTTTTTTTTGGCTGATGCTGCATAAGCTTGCTTTCTTGCATCGTATGCCTCTAATAATGCTACTAATGCTATATTTCAAATAAATAACACTTTCCATCAGAGAAGACTACTGTTAATCATTTTCAGATGAGTACCACAATCACTCAGACAGCACTGTTTTGAAGATATTTGGCTTCTCATCAGTGAGTGAATAGGTATACAGAGGTATATGGGTTGATTGACAACCAGCTGTGACTTTTTTACACAAAATGAGAGATGCCAAAATATATGCCTCTATTAATGCTAATGCTAATTAATGTTGTCTTCTTTGGTCTCTGGAACAACTCCCCCATGAGTATTTTCCAAAAAAATGTAACTTCCAGAAAAGAAAGTAAAATGCAAACAAGGTTCTTTTGTATCCTTTTTTTTAACCTGTTTGTGGCACTTTTTTAATAAAAATGTGTATTAAAAATGAAGGTGGATAGAATGCTTCATCAAAAATATAAAATATCAAGAACAGTGTGGTGATCACTAAATTTACCGCATCCAGACATTGTCGCTTTTCAATTCTTATCCACCATTATTCATCTTTGAAAATGTAACTGCATTGCATTAATTATTATACAATGTTTGAGTAAACTGTCCATTTCCTAACACTGAGTGATGACTAGATTTCGGATAAATGCATATAATGCAAATATTACAAGCAATATGCTTGATCATTTTTTAAAATGTTGATCTCGAAACCACGTAACAAGCCACCATACTGCAATTAAATTAGCATGGAAGAAAATTTCACTGAGCGTGGGAAAATTTCACAAGTCACAGTGGGAAACTTTTTAATGGTGTTTTGCTATTCATTTTCAACTATCGACTACATCAGACGAAACGTTTTCGTTAAACATGCCAAAAATTTAATCTGTACGCTGGTAAAAGAGTGTTATAGTGAGTTGCCAGAGCATTAAAGTGAGATATGGGTTGTAATATAAGAAAAGCATTATAGTGAATCAGCATAGAGCGAACCGGGTTATAATGAGGGCCTGATGTACACTATATTTTTATGGAAATATTGTATGGAATTTAAATAATACGGTTTTAATTATTAAAACCGTATTACTAAAAAATGAATAGCAAATGCTTAGAAAACGGTACTCACCTTGTATAAATGTGCAATAAAATATTTTTGGTAGATGGTGGTTAAATTTAGGTTGGAAGAAGCATTAAAAAGAACTAAGGCGGGGAATGGGGTGAAAATATTTTAAACAGATTTTAAAATGAGCGCAAGGAAGTAGAAATGCAGATCTCCAATCCTTGGTTGTCATAAAGAGGTTAAAAAATGTAAATGAAAAAAAGAGAAAAAAAAAGAGAGAGAGAAGACCGGTGGTGCCAATAGTCGTTACGAGGGACTTTCGTGAGTAAACCGTCATCAGTTGGCAAATGAAAGAAAAGTGAGCGCATGTTGTATTTAAAGTTATCTAAACTCCCATGATGCTCTTTTTGACATGTGGGAACTTTAGTCGCGAAAGGTTCCAAGCCGGTGAAAGGTTGAAGGGAAGTTTAGCGTTAATAATGTTGAGATCAGAACGGTGTAGGTACCATTCGATGGTGAGGGCTTCATATTGTAGAATTCTGTAGCTCGATCTAAGTTTAATAATAGTGATGGCAGAGTCAACAATGGGGGTGTGGTTGTGGGTTTGAGCATGGGTTGTTAACTCAGTGCAGGATTGACTTGTCTTGAAACTGTTGAAGTGGTAGTATGTGTGGGTATTGGAAGTTGTGGAGGAACCGAATTTGGTGGTAGTGCTGCTGATGTAACAGGTGTCGCAGTTCGGTTGACATTTTATGAGATATATTAAGTTATTGAGATCATTGATGGGATATTTGTGTGTATCTTTGTAAGAATTAAATAGGGAACCTAGTTTATTGTAAGTGGAGAAGGTGAGGGAGATGTCGGTATCTTTGAATGTACGTCGGAATTGTGCTGCGAGTTCACTATGGTAAGGGAGAACTATGCGAGTATTTGTCTTGTGACTGTGTCTGGTGGGATTATTAATACTGTTTTTAATGGTGGATATTGTGTGTTGGATGAGTTGAGGGGGATAGCTTCTGGCTATGAATTTATCAGTAAGGTATTGAAGTTCATTGTGTAGATCGTTTTGTGAAGAGGTGAATTTGACAGCGTTGCAGATTTGGTTGTGTAGGATAGTTTTTTTGGTACTAAGGGGATGATGTGAAGTGAAATGTAGATATTTACCGGTGTGCGTATTTTTTCTGAAAATCTTGGTATTTAAATTTGTGTCCGTTGTATAAATAGTAAGATTAAGAAAATTAATCTGGTTGTCCGTTGCGATTTCGAGGGTAAGGTTTAGCCTGTCATGTATTGTATTGAATTTTAAAAAAAGATTGTCTATGGTTGTTCTGTTGCCTATTATTAGGAACTGCAACGTCTGTTACATCGGCAGCACTACCACCAAATTCGGTTCCTCCACAACTTCCAATACCCACACATACTACCACTTCAACAGTTTCAAGACAAGTCAATCCTGCACTGAGTTAACAACCCATGCTCAAACCCACAACCACACCCCCATTGTTGACTCTGCCATCACTATTATTAAACTTAGATCGAGCTACAGAATTCTTCAATATGAAGCCCTCACCATCGAATGGTACCGACACCATTCTGATCTCAACATTATTAATGCTAAACTTCCCTTCAACCTTTCACCGGCTTGGAACCTCTTGCGACTAAAGTTCCCACATGTCAAAAAGAGCATCATGGGAGTTTAGATAACTTTAAATACAACATGCGCTCACTTTTCTTCCATTTGCCAACTGATGACGGCTTACTCACGAAAGTCCCTTGTAACGACTACTGGCACCACCGGTCTTCTCTCTCCCTTTTTTTTTTCTCTTTTTTTCATTTACGTTTTTTAACCTCTTTATGACAACCAAGGATTGGAGATCTGCATTTCTACTTCCTTGCGCTCATTTTAAAATCTGTTTAAAATATTTTCACCCCATTCCCCACCTTAGTTCTTTTTAATGCTTCTTCCAACCTAAATTTAACCACCATCTACCAAAAATATTTTATTGCACATTTATACAAGGTGAGTACCGTTTTCTAAGCATTTGCTATTCATTTTTTAGTCAGATTTATCACGGTATTATAAGGTTACTATAATTTCACTATTGTAAAACCATATTATTTATAATTCTTATTCTCAGATTCTTAATTTATCTTGAATTTTAAGTTTTATAAATGAATATATATTCTTTTAAGAGTATGTAAATATGTAATATATAAATATGTAATACACTTGTATGCAAAACTTAAGGACCAGTCAGGTTTTCATCCATAGCTTCTCATAGGAGTGGCCTGGATATGGGAAAAGCATGCCAAAGGAACCTCGTGAGGTACAGAAATGATGAAGGAAACAACAACAATGGAAACAAAACAGTACAGAGGAACTTTATTCAAAAATGGCAACATAGCACTGGCTGCCATGATACAGATGCATCACTGCCAAAGATGGAACAAAGGGAAGAGGTAGTCCTCAGTAGGAGATATGGCCACCCCTAATGTCGATGCAGGCTTTGCACTGCCTGTCCATACTTAGAACAATGTTGTTGATAAGTTTTTGCAGTAACATCATCCATTCCTCTGTCAGCACCATCTTCAGCTGGTGAACATTTTCTGTTGGGTGTGGATGTGCTGCTAAGCATCTCCCTCAGAGCATCCCATATGTGTTTGATGGGATTTAGATCAGTGGAACAGGCAGGCCAATCCATATGAACAATGTCCTCATTTTCCAAAAGCATATCAACAGCTGCAGTGCAATGGGGTGTGGCATTATCATCCATAAACATGAACTAGAGGCCAATGGCACCTCGGAACAGATGCACATGGGGAAGGATTACCTCAGTAGCATGCACCAGTTACAGTACCACCTTCCAGTATCTGGAGTTGTGTACGTCCATCCAAGATAATTCCTCAGCAGACGAGAACACCTCGACCGCCATATCGATTCCTTTCAGTGACGTTTGCAGGGTGATACCATGTGCCAACCTCTCGCCAGATTAGCTGACGCCCAGAATCACTGCTGAGACTGAATCTACTCTCATCAGTAAAGAGTACCTTACCCCACTGCACTGCTATCCAGTCCTTGTGTTCAATGCACCATTGTAAACGGTGTCTCCGATGGACAGGTGTTAAAGGGACACAGCGTATTGGCCATTGGACAAACAGTCCACCTTTGTGGAGTCGCCTCCATAAAAAGAAATATTCTGCGTCTCGTGCAGCTGATTTGCAATGGATCCTGCTGTCTGGTGTCAGTCCCTCTTGGCCTGTAGGAGTATACAGTGGTCAACATTCAGTGTTTTTTTCATGGACGACCACCACTGGTCCTTCGAACAGCTGTACCTATCGTTCCGAAGGCCGACCACGCATGTGAGACGATGCTATGAGCGATACCGAACTCTGCAGCCACACTCCTCGCACTTCGACCTTCCCAATTATTCGACCCCAGGTAAAGCCATCCAGATGTTGTATACTGGCCATTTCGTTGTCTGTAGCACTGTATGAAACCAATTGAACGTCTGTAACAATCATGCTCACCATTCGGTAATTTGTACATAACTGCTAAACTGCTGCTTTTATCTGTTTATGTGAGCCCTCTCATCACAATTCAAATTTTTGCATGTGTACCAACTTTCTACTGAATGGCCACAGTTATGCAACTTGCCACAGGTTTGTTTGATTTTGTGGTTGTAACCTTTAGAAATAGTGTTGGTCCTTAAGTTTTGCACATCGGTGTATATAGATATGTAAAGTGTAAATATCAGATTGTAAATATGTATGGATAGAAAATATGATTATAAATATGTATGGATAGAAAATATGATTATAAATATGTAAATAAGTTGTATATATGATTTTAATTAATTTATTTTGACGATTTACTTCTTAGGTGTATAGGTTTACAATTGAATGTATTCTTTTAGGAGATTGTGAACACATATATATTATTGTTTTATTATGCAGTGCACACGATGCTTTATGGGATGATTTTATGAAATTTATATATTTGTTTAAGAGTTATTTATTTTTCAAGGATGAAATTTTAATTATGATAATCTTACCTGAATGTTGTATATATGGCTTATTGTGGCAAATGAATCAGTTTTTTTTTTTTTTTGTTTTGTGTAATGTATATTTATAAATGCTTTCAAAATAATAAGAGGAGTTTACCCCAATATAGTACATAGAACACTTTCATATGACACTCTACAGAAATTAAAACGAAAGTATCATACGATACGGAAGTGTTCTATGTACTATATTGAGGTAAACTCCTCTTATTATTTTGCAAATATTAATATCAACATAGAACATATTGAGGATTACAGCTCTGATTCATACTATCTAGTATATTTATAAATAATGACTGTAATGTGGGTGGGCCAAAGGCTCAGGTAGCGTTGAACTACAAGAGGTAGAGAAATAAATTGAAATTGAATTGAATAGAAAAGCTCTATTGGATTTAAGTCAGACAATTGGGTGGCCACATCATAATTTACAATATTTCCCCCCCCCCTCCTGTTTTGTAGTTGCTAGAAAGTCTCTGCACAGCTCAGAGCTGGTTTCGGTTCATTGTCTTGTTGTAATATAAAATTTCTTCTGCGAAGTCGAAGTCCACGGGATATTGCATTATGTTCAAGAATGTTTTTAGAGCCATCTTTTCTTAAAATTCCTTCAATTCTCATAATGCCATAATCCATAATTATGGAAATAACTCCAGATCATGATGGAACCACCACTGTGCTTGACTGTAGGCACTAAACAACGTGGCACGGTTTTTTTTTTTTTTTTTTTTTTTTCAGTTGACTATCTCACATAAACTCTATGCTTGGATCAAAACATTTCAAATTTGGATTCATCCATCTACAGTATGTTTTTCTACTTTTTGATTGTCCAATATTAATAGCTTAGCCCATGCCAACTGTTTCTTTATTTTCTGGTTTTAATAAGGGTTTTTGGACTGTTGTAAGACCATGAAGTCCTGCTTGTATAAGACAAAGTTTCACAGTGGATGTAGACAGGGGATTTTCTCTGTTACCACAGAACTCAGCTCAGATTTAAGGTGCAGTAAGTCATTGATCACATTTAGAAATTAGTATTACAGTCTTATCTTGTGATTTCATTGTTATGCATAGCCATCATGATCATGTTTGTCCTTTAAACTGCTAGTCCTCTTGAACTGTCGAACGGCAGTTTGTACTCCTTTAAACGAACAAACAGCTTCGTGCCAATAAGAAATATTGGCATGAAGTTGTTTGTTTCATGCCAATACTTCTTACAACTGCCAATAAGCAAATATGTTCCGGCCAACCCTTCCCTATCTCTTCCATCATGCAGTATGATTGATGAATTTTGAGGTTATGATGAATGTCGTGGCGAGATCCAATATTCCTTACATTTCGAGGGTACAGCTCTAAAACGGTGTTCGCAGGCCGGCCGCTAGTTAGTACACTGGACTGAACCTATTGGTAACTCTCTAGGAAGCTTCCGGATCAGCTAGTGTATAATCTTGCTACCTCTACTCTGCCAGATAGTGACCGGAGGGAGTCCGAGTAGTGTATATGCGGGGAGCATTGTCGAGGCCACGTTATGTCAAGGATCTGGGTATATTCTTACCACATGTACGCCATATCCAAAAATTTCATTACTTCATACAGCATGTCCCACCCCCTTTTTCTTACTATTGAATACACCATGAATTGTCAAAATAATAGAGCAAGCTTATCTGCGAAAAGATCTAAACCTCCCAAGGACTTCCTAATTCATTTCACAAATATACGTGGTCTCAATTCTAATCTCAATGATGTCCATTTCCACTTGCAGTCTTCCAAACCCCATGTACTTTTTCTGACTGAATCTCAGTTATCAGTTGATTCAACTACTGCTCATCTCAGATGTCCAAATTATTTGCTGTATGATTCCTTTCGACTCAAAGGTGGTACTTGTGCATATGTCCGTTCTGATATTCCCTGTCAGAGACTTGGCAATTTGGAATCTCCTCTCTTTGATCTTCTCTGGCTTAAAATCTCTCTACCTCATTGTGTAAAATTCATCTGTTGTCTCTACCGTTCTCCCAACTCCACTAATCACTTGGAGCTCTTTGACTTCCTCTCTTTGCAACTTGACTTTCTCCAGTCCAACTTTCCTAACAGTGAGGTAATTTTCCTTGGTGATTTTAACGTTCACAACTCCAGCTGGCTTCCGTTTTCTAGTCACACCGACCCAGCAGGTAGAGATGCTGAGGCTTTTGCAATTACTAATGACCTAGCACAGATTGTTCATTTACCTACAAGAATACCAGACAATCCTAATCATACAGCCAATACGCTTGATCTTTTTCTCACAAACAACCCTTCTAAGTACTAGGTTGAAGTGAAAGGTCCTTTAGGCACTTCAGATCACAACTTGGTGATTGTCTCTTCTCCAATGGAACCTTTATCTCATGGCTATTCCCAACCTCGTATTGTTTGGCATTACAAGAATGCAAAATGGGATGACCTGCGAGACTTCTTTTCTTCTTTTCCTTGGTCTAATTACTGTTTCAAAACTTCTGATGTCAACGTTTGCTCAGATCGTGTCAGTGAAATTATTCTTGCAGGAATGGAATCCTTTATCCCACACTCCACTTTAAAATCTCGTCCTTTATCTAAACCTTGGTTTTCCAATAAATGTGCTAAGGCTGTCCAAGAGAAGATTGTTACATATCGTAATTGGCTTGTTTATAATTCTTCAGTTTCATTTTCTGCCTACACCAAAGCTCGCAACAATTGTAAAGCAGTTATTAATCAGTCCAAACTAGAGTTTGAACAGGCTAAGAGTAGAAAACTTGCTTCTTGCCCTAATGGTAGCTGAGCATTCTGGTCTCTTGCCAAAGCTATTGGCCGCAACTTTTGCCCATCTCTGCTTCCACTTCTGTCCAAACCAGACGGTTCTGTTGTCACTCCAGCCAAGGGTAAAGCTGACCTGCTAGCATCCCATTTTTCTTCTAACTCATGTATTAATGATCTTGCTAAAACACCTCCCACCATTCCTAACACGCTCCATTCAATGCCTCCTGTGGTCTTCCGTCAAAAGGATATCAGAAGGATTTTGATGAATCTTGATGCTAAGAAAGCTCCAGGTCCTGATGGTATTTCTCCACTTGTTCTCAAAACCTGTGCTCCTGAACTTACTCCTATTCTTTGCCGCCTTTTTTCACTTTCTTATTCCAAAGGTGTTTTTCCTTCTGCTTGGAAATTTGCTCATATCCAGCCAGTTCCTAAAAAGGGTGACAAATCCCTCCCATCCAATTATCGTCCCATTGGAATTACGCCGACCGGGCTAGCCGAGTGGGTAAAGTACCTGCCCGGCAACCCAAAGGTCGCGGGTTCGATTCCCGCCTCGGGCTTGGATCACTGTACTGCAAAAACCTTTGGAGGTGCAATATGGCCACAGAAGCCGATGCGCCAACAACTACCAAATCAAAAAAAAAAAAAAAAAAATTGGAATTACTTCTACTCTTTCTAAAGTAATGGAGAAATCAATTAACCGCCAACTCTTAAACTACCTAGAAACCTTCCGACTGATCAACGATCGCCAGTATGGATTCCGTCAGTGTCGATCCACTGGTGATATTCTGGCTTATGTTACCCATTTATGGACTAATTCAATGGAAAGGTTTGGTGAAACACAAGTAGCTGCTCTTGACATCTCAAAGGCTTTTGATCGTGTTTGGCATAAAGGCCTTCTAAACAAGCTTCCATCTTATGGTTTGCCAACTGTTTTTAGTAATTGGTTATCCAGTTTTCTCTCTGATCGCTCACTGAGGGTGATGGTGGATGGCTCTCTGTCTTCTAACTTCTCCACTAATACCGGTATTCCCCAAGGTTCAGTTCTTTCCCTCATTCTTTTCCTCTTGTATATTAATGACCTTCTTCCATTGACTGGAAATCCTATCCATAGTTTTGCCGATGATAGCACATTGCATTCCACTTTCCATTTGAGAAACCTTGTCCAGCTCAATCAGCTTCAAGTTCTCGAAAATCTGCTGCCAATTCCTTAAATGCCGATCTTCAGGTAATTCTCCAGTGGGGCAAAGACAACTTAGTTGATTTCAACCCTTCTAAAACTCAATCTTGTCTTATATCTCGCAAAAAGGATTCTTCTGCTCCTATGCTTATCTTTAGTGACACTCCGATTTCTAGGCAAAATGATATATCTCTTTTGGGGATTACCCTGACTTCTAATCTCTCTTGGCACAAGCACATTACAAATATTGCTTCCTCTGCATCTAAAAAACTTGGTTTTCTCTTTCGCTCTCGGCGTTACTTTTCTCCCAAACAGCTGCTCACTCTGTATAAATCGCAAATCCGCCCTGACATGGAATATTGTTCCCACATCTGGGGTGGTGCCCCCAAAACCTCTCTCAGGCTTCTTGATTCCATTCAGAAGAGGGCAGTTAGGTTAATTAATGATTCATCTCTAACAGAGTCTCTCCACTCACTTTCTCATAGACGCACTGTTTCTGTTGCATGCCTCTTCTACAGATACTTCAATGGGCACTGTTCTTCTGAATTGGCTTCTATAATTCCCGCTCTCTCTTTCAAAACAGTCCGAACACGTGCCGCCACCAGCCAACATCCATTTACTGTCCAACTTCAAACCCACAGAACCAACTTTTCATCTTCCTCGTTTATTCATTCAACTGCCGTTTTCTGGAACAACCTTCCTTCATATGTATTTCCTGAAAATTACAATCTACAGAAGTTCAAGTCCAATATCAACAAATATCTTCTTTCGTCTTCTCAACCTCCAACCCAAGCACGGTACTAAGTACTATAGGTTATAATACCTCTCGTGTTTGGGGTTCTCATAAAAAAAAAAAAAAAAAAAAAGAAGTTTTCTGAGCAGTTTAAACAGGCATCTAGGTGAACTATTGATGATTTATCAAACATTATCCAGTAGAGACAAGGCAGTTGTAAGACCACTGTTAGGATACTGTGTTCAAGTATGGAGGCCCTATCTGCAAAAAGACATTCAGCTTCCTGAAAGGGTTCGAAGACAGTCAACTCGGATGGCGAGTTCAGGAAAATGGCAACCATATGAGGAAAGACTCCGAATATGAAGGCTTGGCGACCAGGCACCTCATAGGTGACCTGGTTGTGGTTTATAAGGCGCTGAGAGGGGTTAGTAAAATGAATGAAGTCAGAATTTTCGCTGTTTATAGCAAATTCCAGAACTCGGCATAAATTCAAATTACACAGGAAGAGGTTTAGACTAGATTGCAGGAAGCTTTTTTTTAGCCAGCAACTCATTTGATTGCTGGAACAGTGCTTACACAGGTGGTTGAGGCCGAAATTAATAAATTCAAAAGTCAACTGGATAATTACCTATGTGAGGTCATCAAATAATTTGTATATTCTTATCTACTGGTCCCCTCCCCCCTCAGCTAGTGCAGCAAAAGCCAGTGCCTTCCTTGCATTATACGGCTATTACTATTTTAGAAAATAAAAAAAAATATATATTTAATATAAGAAAAAAAAAATCAGTGTGCCTGAAATGTACATTGGGTACAATAATTTACTTGCTTACATTTAGCTTAAAGAATTTCTCTTCCACTTTCCTCTTGGTTATCACAACATCATTTAGCTCCCTATTAGAATTTACTACACTTGTGGCATTCACATGCCTAAAAACTTCCGCACTTGTGAATGTAGAAACAAAACATGTATTCAGTTTATCATCAACTTTCCTTGAAATGAAAGGGTGCATGAAAGCTTCCTTGGACTCAGGGGAGGTCCCCATGGACTGGAGATGTGCAAATGTGTCCCCAATTCACAAAGGGGGATCAAAGGGTGACAAGAATTACAGACCTGTTAGTCTAACTTCTGTTCCAGGGAAAATAATGGAGTCACCGGTTAAGGAAGCAATGCAGAATCATCTGGATAAGACTGCCGTTATAGATCAGACACAGCATTGGTTTGTTAAGGGGCAGTCTCTGACAAATTTGATTGGATACTATGATGTCGTCACAAAGGAACTGGATGCAAGAAATTTTGATATCATCTACTTGGATATTAGGAAAGCTTTTGATACTGTTGCATGCGGAAGACTACTGTGCAAATTGGAGCAATATAGCATTAGGGGCAAGTTGCTACAATGGATAAAAGGATGGTTTAGTTGAATAAGACAGAGAGTAGTTATCAATGGACACTGCTCTTCGGGGACTAATATTATTAATGGAGCCCCCAGGGGTCTGTGTAGGGCACATTGTTGTTTTCTGTATTTATCAATGATATTGATGAAGGTATATCAAGCTTACTGCCTGTTTCCAGATGATACGAAGGTTGGCAGGGTTGATAATGACAGTAATGATAGTAGCTTACTTTTGCAGTAGCTTACTATCAGTAATGATAGTAAGCTACTGCAAAAGGAACTTGAAACGTTGTACAGATGGGCTGAAAGGTGGCAACTGAAGTTTCCATTGACAAATGTAAAGTACTGCATATGGGTAGCAGTAACCCCAGAATAATGTACTGACTGTGTGGTACTACACTCAGGATAGTGGAGAATTAAAAGGAGCTGGGATAATTGTGCAGTCAGATATGAAGTTTTCTGAGCAGTGCAGACAAGCAGCAAGAGTAGCTCATGGTGTCGTGTCAGTGTCAATGATATACAGGAATTTTGCTTGGAGGGATAAGGGGTTGATTGTCCTTTTTTTATAAGGCAATGGTCAGGCTGCACCTTGCATACTGCATACAGGTCTGGAGGCCTTGTTTTAGGAAAGATGAAATGAGTACAGAGAAGAGCAATGAGATTTGTGAGTGGAAGAAAGGGTTGGTGTTACCAAGAAAGGCTTAAGCTCTGTAGGTTGCAGCTTCTGGAGACCAGGCACTTGCAAAGTGATCTAATTGAGGTGTATAAGGCCTTGAATGGTTTTAGCAAGCTTGTTACGAATGGGATTCTTACTCTTGCTGAGATTACTCGCTTGAGGGGCATAAATTCAAATTAAGGAAAGATAATTGTAGAATAGATGTGTGGAAATTTGCCTTTAGCCAGCCGATGGTTGATAGTTGGAACAAACTTTCATCTGTTGTATTGGAGGTCAACAATTTAAATACATTTCCTTCTTGGAATTATTCCTTGGATTCAGGGGAGGTACCCATGGACTGGAGATGTGCAAATGCGACCCCAATTCACAAGGGAGGAACAAAGGGCGACACAAGTAATTACAGACCTGTTAGTTTCACTTTTGTTTCAGGGAAATTAATAGAGGCTCTGGTTAAAGAAGCACTGCAGGATCATCTAGACAAACAAAAACTAGAATCTTGATAACTACATATTTATAATAAATTATATTTGCCTGTATTTACAATAAATTATATTTAACTTTACAACTAAAATATATGAAATATACATATAAAATATACATTAAAATATACCGGGTTAAGAACAATAAAATACATTAAAATATACTAAATTAAAAGCGATAAAACCCATAGCTTTCGAAGGCTCCTGCCTTCTTCTTTAGCGGTATTTTCTTTGTTCTGCAGTGCGTCTTTAAATACCAGCAGGTTCACGGTACTCATCACGTGTTTCATTCCCACATGTTCCGTTCTCTTGTGTTATGGAATCGGAAGTGGCTCGAGAGTGGGTCATATGGAACCGTTCATCCCTTCTGAGGATAGTAGCCTCAAAGAGGGGATGGATCCGCGTTCCTCTATCTCTATTAATGTTCACTATGGAACAGCTCCGCAAACTCTCGAGCCACTTGCGGTCCCAGAACTTATGCACCCGATCGGTGATGATAGCATTGTCCGGGGAGATCTGGTGCTGCTTCTCCCAAAAATGCTCGGATCAAATGATCGGAAAGTGATCACTGCTAAAAGGATCAGTTAATACAGACCATGTCATGATTGGAAAGATGGAAGGTGAGCAAACTGACAAGTCAATTTGAGAAGTAGATCCTGTAGGTAGGTGGATGTAGGTAGGAGATCCAGAGTTTAATAAATTTAGGTCATTATTATTTATAAATTCCTCGATCAACTTGCCTCTTCTGTCCATTGTAGCCAATCCCCACAATGGATGGTGTCCATTAAAGTCGCCGAAAAGACAAATTGGAGTTGGAAGTTGTGCAATGAGGTTGTCAAGTTCTGATTGGGCCAGTGATAGCGATGGTGGAATATAAATCAAAACAATGGTAACTGAAATACCAACTGCAATCCGAGCTGCCACAGCTTCTAGGCTGGTTCTTAATTGGATCGGTCTGGACGGTATGTTAGTATTTACAAGAATGGCACTCCTACACGGGCAGGAGACTCTGGGCTTCTGTCTCGTCTGTATATCATAAAGTTTGAGAATTTCGGCGAAACTTGGGGTGACAAGAATGTTTCCTGTAGGCATATACCTATGGGATTAAACTGAGAGATTAAATCCCTTATGTCATCAGAATGGCTGCTTAGTCCTCTACAATTCCACTGTATGATGTTAGGCATTATTTTGGTTTGGCTGAAGATGATTCATCTGACTGTTTTTTATGTGCAGGGCATTTTTTTCGGTCTTTTTTTGGGAATAATGGACGTCCAGTATCCATAGTGTCATTGGCATGGAGTTCTAGGATAGGGTCTTCATAATTTTGGTGTATATCAACTTCCATAGTGTTGGTTGGTGGATCAGTTTCCTTAGAGTCTTTATTGGGTTTAAATCTTTCTGCGTCATTTGAGACCGTCACAGTATCAGTTGGGATACTAATTGGGGTGTTGGTGGCATGGCTGGTTTTAGTTTTTTCTTTTCCAGTGGTTGATAAGGTTGTTTTAACCCAATTAGCTAGCGAGACGTTGGGCGGTATTGAACATCTGTTTGAATTGCAGTTGTATGAAAACTGCGGGTTCGAGGCATATGATGGACTTGGCATGGTCAACATTATTTGTCTGCGTGCCTCAGGATATGTGACTTTATGTTCTACTTTGTATTTTTGGATTGTCCTACCTGTTTTCCACATCTCACATGATTTAGAAAAGGCAGGGTGATTGCCTTTGCAGTTGGGGAAAATGGGAATTGCGGCTGGACAATATGCCTGTGTATGATCTTTTGCTCCACAAATAGGACAGATGGCGTCACCTCTGCATGCCTGCTGTGAATGGCCATATTTCTGGCATTTAAAACAGCAAAGAGGATTTGGGATGTATGGACGAATTCGACAATTTAAATATCCAGCTTTTACTGAGGATGGCAAATCAGGAGTACTAAAAGTTAAAATGATGGAACGAGTTGGAATGAGATTTCCATCTTTTTTTGTCATAATTCTTTTAGCAGAGATTACCTTTTGACTTGCTAAGTTCTTGGACTAATTCCTCCTCAGACACTGTAATTAAGTCCCTTTCTGTGATGACTCCTTTAGATGAATTTAAGGTATTGTGAAGAGTAACAGACACTGGTAATCCACCAAATGTAGTCGTTTTTAATAACCACTCAGAATGTTTGGATGTGGCTGTTTCAACTAGGAGATCTCCTGATTGTAGTCGCTTCACCATTTTTGGTGATCCTGCATTAGATTCTAGATGTCTTTGAATCATAAATGGTGATAACTTGCCCACGGGCTGCGTGGACAGAGAGTGTATCACAAGAAAATCAGGGATGTCTGGACGCTGTGATTCAGTTCGAAGCCTTTTTGGTTGATTAATATTATCATGACAGGATTCTTGTCTTGAGCTTGAAGGCTCTAAGGGTGAAAAATTGTGTGAATCCATGACAGCTCCTTTTGGCTCTGGGGGTTTATCTTTACCGCCCAGGTTTCCGGCCCCGCTACGGGGAGGCAGGAGCAGTGCCACGAGGTGACCAAGCGGCTGAGTTAGTACTAATAGAAAAAACGGAAAGGTGGTTTCCCTTTCTGGGCTTCTGCCTACTTCTTGTAGTGCGAGAGAGCTACTATGCTATAGAAATCAAGAAAACGGTTTTTCAAACTAAAATAGAAACTGTTCGCTCAAATGTTCTCTGTAGAAAAACGCTTTGGAAAACGCACTGGAATCGCTTGGCCACGGAAAGCTTGGCACCCGGGGACCCACAAAAGTCTTATTACTGTTTAAGTGACAAACACAAAAGGTTTATTCAGTATCTGAACAGCACTTTTCACCTACTATATTGTCTGTACAGTTGTTCTTTTTACTCATCAGAGTCGTTTTGGCTATAATAGTCTCCTACTTTCAGTTTTGTTTTTGTAGCGTATTACACCAAATCAAACAAACATTATACTGCCTATCCACATCATCTGGGTGCACTGCATTAGATTCTGTGCTTCTTAATCATGAGCATTACTCCCTCTTTTGCCCTGTCTTTTCTTTCTGTACACACAGCATTCCCCATATTCAAATTATGCATCCCTTATGTCTGAGTGACACCATGTCTCTGATACCCATACACTCTGCATATGAAGACCTACCAATAATTCAAATTATTCTGATATATTTAATGAGTGGAGACTAAGCAACATTTTCCTTACTTTACCTCTATAGAATACATCATTGCTGCTTACAGTAGAATTGTTATTCCAGTTCCCCAACACCCAAAATATGGGTGTTGGGGGAACTGGAATAGGTTGTATTCTAATGTGAGTGGGCTGAGGACTGATAGAATACTTTATTGGAACCAGCTTGAAAATAAGGTGCTCAGATTTATAATGTCAGATTAGCCAATTATCACATAATAGTTGATAACAAATTTGGCAACATCATCAAGACTGCTTACCAAACAAAAATGTCCAAAGAGAACTTTAAATTTGTAGAGGCTAGTTTTTTTTTTTTCAACTTTAGATTAAAGTATAGCAAAAAAATCAAAAGACAGGAATGAACTACCTAAGAAGAAAAAAATTTAAAGTTACATACCTTTCCTGTGGCATTAAAAAATAAGTCAGCAAAAGAAGAATGCTTGAATTGCAAACCCACTACAGCAGCTGGCGCCTTCTGTGTTCCTATACCTAAATAAATTGCTTGGCTTCCTGTTACTAGGCTGTTGTTGCGAGTGCCTGAAGGGAAGAGCAATCATATGAAATCTGTACATTTGTATACCCTATCATATCATTATTAATTATAATGTTATAAGTTCATTAATTTTCAAAGTATAATAAATTTATTAAAGTGAATTACTCATACATTTTCAGAGAGTGGAATTTCTCAAACTGCTGATACAAGAACTTAAAGTATCCAATTATTACCAACTTCAGACCAAATTGACAAACACTCGATTTGCAAATTTGATCTATTAATTTTTGTTGTTTAATAGCAGGATTATATTCACCGAAGAAGCTAAGGAGAAAATGTATGATTTTTATACTATCAGTAATAAATCAATTATAAACTTTACACAGTATGCTAACTTTTCTCTATTTGAAATGAAGTGCTTTTATTTCATACACAGTAAACTCTTTAAAATCCAGCACCCTCAGGAACTGAGGGTGGCAGATTTTAAAATTTTCCGAATTTTTTGAGAGGTGATACCTATTGGTAGAGCAGTGTTGAAGCAGCACATTTCAATGAATACTAATATGTGAACCTATTTATATCTGTAAACGTTTAAACTGATAGTATTAGTGATTAAAATGCAAATAACATTCAATTTATTAAATGAACAAATCTTAATAAACATAGACTTAGCAACTGTTGTAAGAATATCAACTGAAGTGTTTCAGAGAAGAAATATTTTCACAATGGAGAATAAGAAAAACATTAACTAATCTTAAAGAACAATAAGGCAATTTGGCGAAGGTAAAGAAAGCCAACATGAGAATGACGGGAAACATCGGATAACTTACGCGGAAAATTAGTTTCGTGATACGGCACTCTAATGCTGCTTACTTGGTAAATAGACGGTAGGTGTTATTGGTCTGGAGCAAAGTCAAGAACGATATATTGATTGACAGGTAGGCATGGCAAATGATGTGCTGATTGGTGTACGAACATAACACATGATAACATCAGTTTATTATCACTTTGGTAGCACTCAGAAGTACTAATGGTAACTTGCCCTAATGAATGCTTACCATAAAGGTGAAAAAAGGTCAGGTTACTTCCACTTGAATCCCATGGGAGGTTGACCCCCTCCAGAAGTGGAGGGGGTAAAAACCTTTTTGCTTTAGAATCACAGTCATATTTAGAAATACATTCATAAAAAAATACATTTTTTCATGACTGTATTTTTATTTTTTTGTTCAATAATATGCACTAATGGTGTAAAAAGGTAAGGTTAACTGAACCCCACTTGAATTCCATGGGAGCTTGAATCCCTTCCAAAATGGAGGGCGTAACCTATCCATTTTTCTTTAGAATCATGGGTGGACTAGCACATAAATTCTTTATTAACAAAATATTAATTTTTTATTACTGTACTTTTATTTTTAAGGTCAGGTTATGAAATATAATGAAAAATAAAGAAACCTTTTCCTTTTTTTCGTAACCAAACCTAAATCAACAGTATAGTAAAAACACTCATGAACTCCAAAAATCTGCTTATAATAATTAGAAAAAAAAAACATAATGAAGAACATAAAAATGAACAGAACGAAGAACATAAAAATGAACAGAACGAAGAACATAAAAATGAACAGAACGAAACTTTTATTAATTTAGTTTTCATAAAAAAATCAATCAATTTTATTTTCCTTACAAATTTCTTCCATCTTTAAAAGATTCATCACTACTATTACCTGTTTACCATTCACCACAAAACTATTATGCACAGTTCTTTACTCATAAATGCACTTTATAATGCCAACCAATGACTACACAGTAGACTGTCGTCCCCACCACCAATCATTTCATCGTTTGCTACACCTACCTGTCAATCAATATATATCCTTCTCAATTTCGGCTCCAGACCAATAACACCTACCGTCTGTTTACCGAGCGAGCAGTGCTAGAATCCGGTGTTGGGAAACTAATTTTCTGTGTAAGTTATTCAACATTTCCTATTGTTCTCGTGTTGGCTTTCTTTACCTTAGCTGGCAATTTTTATCAGATGACATGAAATTTTACTTTTAATAACGTACTGTGGAGAAATTTGATCGACTGCTTGCATGTAATTACAAAGATGGATAGGTTTTGTTTTTACCATTATAACTATTATATTACTACCATTATAACTATAAACAAAGAAAAACACAAGTTATTAAGGTCACTCATAATCATAAGACATTCGCTTTCATAATGTTAGTACAGACAACATGAGAAGCCAAATGAGTGCCTTTGAGCCGCCTGTTGTTTCTCTCTCTCTCTCTCTCTCTCTCTACTTTAGTCATGCATCTGATGAGATGTATGGACTACTGAATAATGGCAGCAAAAAAAAACCTTGGGAGTAAGAAATTAAATCTATGTTTGTGTGCTGTAGTATGCTGCTGTTTATGGAAGAGAATAATCACAGATTTAATGAAGCGTACACTTTTTAAACTGTACCTACACTGGGCATTTTTGGTCTCTCTCTCTCTTAGCTCTCGGCTAACCTAGAGTGATGTCAGTCACCAGCATATGCAAGCACTATGTGGCTAGCACTTTGTATAATTCGCAAGAGGCTCAAGCAATGTTATGAAGTTTACTGATAAGAGTTACCACTGAGAGAGCGATTCAAAGTTACAGCTAAGGCTATATGAATAGGGATACTTCATCTCTCATCCATTTTTTTGGCAAGAAAGATTTAAACTGCACTGATAATGCAATGGTCTTTATTCTTACAGCAGAGGAAACTTGCCTTACAAATGAGCGATTTTTTTTTTAAATACATGGCCTTGCCAAAAGGGCTGTTGTTGTTTGGTTTTTAGGAGCATTAGCAACTAAGGCCACTTTGCTCCGGGGATATGCAGTGGTCATTCCCTGACCTTTCTGCATCCTCCGTATTTGGTGGCTCATGGGCTTGAACCCTGGTCTAATCAAGAAGCATGTGCTACGCACTGCTGCTCCTGCTCACCTGGCTACGGAGGTGCCCTTTGCCAAAAGGTTAAGTGATATTTGTTTAAAGGTGAGACTGCTCTGGCAGCCTGTTTCAGGAACAGCCACATGCCAGATTATTAATATTAGTATTATTGGTTGTAGTGGCATATGATGAAAGAAAGAAAACTTATAAAACATCAGCCAGGGGGGGGAAAAAAAAAAAAAAAAAAAAAACACCAACCCACATCACCTCTCCTTCCCTTCCAAAAATTTCTCTAGTTCTTCATTGAATTTATTCAACCTGCCCACTTCCACAATACCAGATGGAATTTTGTTCCAACAAACAACCACCTCTTGGCTAAAGGCAAACCCCAACACAACTGTCCTGGAACCATCTTTCCTCAATTTGAAATTATGGCACCCCCCATGCATGCATTCTAAATGTTCTCGGTAACACTATAGTCAAGGAAACGAGAATATATTGTGCAAAAAGGATAGGTGGAACAGGACCAGGGTGTGTCTGCCAGGGGCAAAAGTTGATGACTTTGTACAGCAGATATCATCTTTTAAGGGCATAAAAGGTAATACTGTTGTACATGTTGGAACTAATGACATTAAGAGTAACAGATCTGCAGATCTCTTACTAGCAGATCTCTTTATTACCAGTACTGACCAACAAGATCAGTACTGTAATCAACAAGAACAAGACAATGTTGAAAAAAACAAGCTGCAAGTTACGGTTGAATTTGAAGGTGTCTGCAATTCTGCCCAGACACAATAGGAGGGAGTATGTGATGAGAGCTTTGTTAATCAATTCAGCCCTGGAGAGATTGTGCAAGGCTTATGGGGTAGAATTTTTTTCAGCATGGTCTGTGCTAACAGGAGACTCTGCTTCTACAGGGATGGGATACACTTAAATAGAAAGGGTGCAAGAACATTTGCCGAAACTATCGAGGCAGTGTTAGGTGGATCAGAAAAACCAGTAGCTTGGGGGGGGGGGATACATGGATTAATAGACTAACAGTAGGCATAGGTAAAAGTGATTCTTGCTCTGCTTCTATTGTTGCCAATAGTGATTAGAAGCAGACAATAGAAAGTGATTCTATTGTCTGCTTCTAAGGTGCCAGGGATTTCAGAGACTTCTGGGAGTCATTGTGGAACAAATTAGCATTAGCCTTAGTAGAGGCATTTGATGCAAGAAAGCAAGCTTATGCAACAACAGCCAAAAAAAAAAAAAAATAAATAAATACATAAAAAATAACCACTTCCACTTCACCCTTCTGTTCGTTTGAAATACCTGTCCAGCTGAGCCTTAAACTTATTTAGGCTATCAACTTCCACGACGAGGGATGGAAGTCTGTTCCATCAACCAACCACCCGCTGGCTAAAGGCAAATTTCCTCACGTCTATCCTATATCTGTCTTTCCTCAATTTGAATTTATGCCCTCTCAGGTGATTATTCTGAGCAAGAGGAAGAATACCATTAGCATTGAGCATGCTCAAACCATTCAAGGCTTTATACACCTCTATCAGATCACCTCGCTGGTACCTAGTCTCCAGACACTGTAATTTGCAAAACTTAAGCCTTTCTTTGTAAGAGCACCCCTTGTCCCATTCACTAATCTTGTTGCCCTTCTCTATACTCGTTCCAACATCTCTACATCCTTTTTGAAATGAGGCCTCCAGACCTGTATACAGTACTCTAGGTGTGGCTTGACCATTGCCTTATACAAGGCAATAATCACCTCCTTATCCCTGCTGGAAAAATTCCTGTATATCATTGACAATACTCCATGAGCTACTCTTGCAGCCCATCTGCACTGCTCAGAAAACTTCATATCTGCCTGCACAACCACCCCCAGTTCCCTTTCATTCTCTACCACTGCCACTGTAGTACCACAGAGTTGATACGTTGCTCTAGGGTTGCTGTTTCCCATATGCAGTACTTTACATTTGTCAATGTTAAACTTCATTTGCCACCTCTCAGCCCATCTGCTCAACCTTTCCAGATCCTGTTGCAGTAGCATAGTGTCAGTAGTGTCCTTGACAACCCTGCCAACCTTCGTATCGTCTGCAAACTTGGACATTAAGCTTGATATACCATCATCCATATCATTTATAAATACAGAAAACAATAATGGACCCAATACTGAACCCTGAGGGACTCCACTAATAATATTAGTCCACGATGAGCACTGTCCATTGATTACCATTCTCTGTCTTCTCCCCCTCAACCACCCATTTAACCATAGCAGCAATTTGGCCCCAATGCCACACTGCTCCAATTTGTGCAGCAGTCTTCCATGTGCAACAGTATCAAAAGCCTTTCTAAGATCCAAGTATATAATATCAAAGTTATTCCCTGCATCCAGTTCTTTTGTGGCTACATCATAGTATCCAATCAAGTTGGTCAGGCAAGACTTCCCCTTAACAAATCCATGCTGTGTCTGAGCTATAATCGAAGTCTTGTCTAGATGATCCTGCAGTGCTTCTCTAGGCGACACAAGTAATTACTCTATAATTAGTAACACAAGTAATTACTCTATAATTACTTGTGTCGCCCTTTGATCCTCCTTTGTGAATTGGGGTCACATTTGCACATCTCCAGTCCATGGGTACTTCCCCTGAGTCCAAGGAAGCTCTCATAATTATGGCTAAGGGCTTGCTTACTTCCCTTGCTGCCTCCTTTAATATAACTGGATAGATCCCATCCACCCCAGGTGCCTTTCTTGTATTTATCTTCAACAATTTCTCCTCCACTTTACTCTCAGTTATTACAAGATTTTCTAGCTTACTGCCAGAGGTGTATTGAGTTATGTTAGGATAGTAAGAATAAGAACAGGTACATGTATACTTGTGAGAACACCAATGCTAGGAGTGTAGAAAATAAATTTGCTGGTCAGGTGCTGGTCAAAACATCAAAGGCAGATATTGTTGGGATATCAGACACATACAGATATAGAGAATGCAGAATTGGAATTTGGGGAGTACAATGTGTACAGGAGGGACAGACAGGATAGGAAGGGAGGAGGGCTTATGCTATTGGTTAAGAAACACATAAAATCTAAGGAAGTGCATCAAGCTGACATGGGTGGACAGTGCAGTGTTGAGTCAGTTTGGTGTGACATAAGCACGGGGAAAGTGAAATTGAAAGTAAGAGTGTGCTATAGGTCTACTGACTCTGATGAGTATAATGAACAGCTGTACAGAGAAATAGAGTGGGCCAGTAAATCAGATTGCCTTATAATAGGGGATTTTAATTTATTTCCGAGATATTGACTGGTACTTGTGGGTTGTTCATTTGCATGTTAGCAAGGCTTTTGTGGATTTACTGGATGATTGTTTGCTACAGCAAAACGTTTGGGAGGCATCCAGAGGGAGTAATATTCTTGATTCGATTATCAGTAACAATTCTTCATATATTAATATTTTAAGAATCTGCAGATAAAGGAGCTACTAGGTGGCAGTGACCATAGTGTGCTGATGTGGGATTTACTTAAAGAGGTAACTACCATCAGGGGTAAAGGGAAGAGTTTTTGCTTTCGTAAAGGTGACTGCGGTGGTCTGAGACAGTTTTTAAATTCTATACGGTGGGACCAACTGTTGATGCTACCAAGAGCAAATCCAAAATGGGAAGCAATCAAAGAATTAATTTTGGAAGCTACTAGGCTTTTCAGATCAAACTAAGAAATATTGTTCAAGGTTTAGGTCTACATGGATTAAGATAAACTAATGATACATGGCAGAGAGTAAAAATGCATGGGATATATAAATTAAGAGGTGATATGGAAGTCTATGATTGATATAAGCTGGTCTGTAGCCAAGTCACAAAGGAGGTTAGGCAGGCAAAGGCAGATTATGAGAAATCTCTGGCAAAGGATGCAAAGAAAATCATCAAAATGTTGTTCTTTACTTGTGTAAACTCTAGAAGGAAGGAAATAAATCAGATTGGTCCACTTGATATCAATGGTTCAACGGATGATGACCCTGCTCAGGTAGCTAACAAACTGAATGAGCATTTTGAATCTACATTTATACATGAGGAGTTACTTGGGGAGGCAAATACAAGAGGTGTATTAAACTATAGCAGTGAGTTAAATGATTTTTTAATAACTGAGAGCAGAGTGGAGGAGAAATTGTTGAAGATAAACATAAAAAAGGCACTTTGGGTGGATGGGATGTATCCAGTTATATTAAAGTTGGTGGCAAAGGAAGTAAGCAACCCAATTCACAAAGGAGAATCAAAGGGTGACAAAAGTAATTACAGACCTGTTAGTTTAACTTCTGTTCCAGGGAAATTAATAGAGGTGTAGTTAAAGAACCACTGCAGGATCATCTAGACAATGCTTTGGTTATAGTTCGGACACAGCATGGGTTTGATAAGAGGAAGTCTGGTCTGACCAATATGATTCGATACTATGATGTGGTTACAAAGGAACTGAATGCAAAAAATAATTTTGATGTCATATATTTGGATTTCAGGAAACTTTTGATACTGTTGCACATGGAAGACTGCTGCACAAATTGCAGCAGTATGGCACTGAAGGCAAAATGCTGCTATGGATAAAGGAATGGTTGAGTGGGAGAAGACAGAGTGGTAATCAATGGACACTTCTCTTTGTGGACTAATGTTATTAGGGGAGTAGCAAATGGGTAGCAGAAGCTACCCAGAGTACCATATCAACTGTGTAGCACTACACTGACATTGGTAGAGAATGAAAAGGACCTGGGGGGGTAATTGTGCAGGCAGATATGAAGTTCTATGAGCAGTGCAGACAGTCTGCAAGAGTAGCCCACTGTCTTGTCAATGATATACAGGAATTTTTCTAGCAGGGATAAGGAGGTGATTATTCCCTTGTATAAGGCAATTGTCAGCCCACACCTTGAGTACTGTATACAGGTCTGGAGGCCTCATTTCAAGAAGGATGTAGAGCTGCTGGTACAGAGAAGGGAAACAAGATTAGCGATTGGAACAAAGGGTTTCTCTTACAAAGAAAGGCTTAAGTTTTGCAAATTACAGTGTCTGGAGACTAGGCACTGGGGAGGTGATCTGATAGAAGTGTATAAAGCCTTGAATGGTTTGAGAATGCTCAATGCTGATGGGATTCTGGCTCTTGCATGAATAATCACCTGAGAGGGCATAAATTCAAATTGAGGAAAGACAGATGTAGGATAGATGTGCGGAGATTTGCCTTTGGCCAGCGGGTAGTTAGTTGGTGGAACAGACTTCCATCCCTTGTTGTGGAAGTTGATAGCCTAAATAAATTTAAGGCTCACCTGGCCAGGTATTTCAAACGAACGGAGGGGTGAAGTGGAAATTTTTTTTTTTTTTTTGGGCTGATTCTGTATAAGCTTGCTTTCTTGCATCACATGCCTCTACTAATGCTAATGCTATCTTCATCAATATCATTAATAAATATAGAAAATGACAATGGGATTAGCACTGCAAAAAAATTCGATGAGCTTAAACTGCTAGTCAAGACATCAAAGGCAGATATTGTTGGGATATCAGAGACATGGTGACACACAGAAAGGATAGATAGAACAGGAAGGGAGGAGGGGTTATGTTGTTAGTTAAGAAACACACAAAATCTAAGGAAGTGCATCCAGTTGATGTGGGTGGAGAATGCAATGTTAAGTCTGTTTGGTGTGACATAAGCACTGGAAAGGAAAAATGAGAATGGGTGTGTGTTACAGGCCTAATGATTCTGATGAGTATAATGAGCAATTGTGCAGAGAAATAGAGTGGGCCAGTATATTAGAGAGTCTTATAATGAGGGATTTTAATTTCCTGGATACTGACTAGAATTTGTGGGTTGGTCACTCACACACCAGCAAGGCTTTTGTGGATTTATTGGATGATTGTTTTCTACAGCAGCATGTTCGGGAGGCAACTAGAGGGAGTAATACTCTTGAGCTGATTAGCATTAGTAGTGGCATATGAGGCAAGAAAGCAAGCTTATGCAGCATCAGGCAAAAAAAAAAAAAAAAACTTCCACTTCACCCCTCTGTTCATTCGAAATACATGTCCAGCTGAGTTTTAAATTTATTTAATCTATCAACTTCCACAACAAGGGATGGAAGTCTGTTCCACCAACCAACTACCTGCTGGCTAAAGGCAAATTTCCACACATCTATCCTACATCTGTCTTTCCTCAATTTGAATTTATGCCCTTTCAGGTGATTATTCTGAGCAAGAGGCAGAATCCCATCAGCATTTACCATGCTCAAACCATTCAAGGCTTTATATACCTCTATCAGATCATCTTGCCGGTGCAGTCTCCAGACACTGTAAGTTGCAAAACTTAAGCCTTTCTTCGTAAGAGCAACCCTTTATTCCATTCACTAATCTTGTTGCCCTTCTCTGTACTCGTTCCAGCAGCTCTACATCCTTCTTGAAATAAGGACTCCAGACCTGTATACAGAACTCAAGGTGTGGCCTGACTATTGCCTTATACAAGGGAATAATCACCTCCTTATGCCTGCTAGAAAAATTCCTGTATATCATTGATAAGACACTATGAGCTACTCTTGCAGCCTGTCTGCACTGCTCAGAGAACTTCATATCTGCCTGCACAATTACCCCCAGGTCCTTTTCATTCTCTACCATTGCCAGTGTAGTACCACAGAGTTCATATGTTGCTCTGGGGTTGCTGTTTCCCATATGCAGTACTTTACATTTGTCAATGTTAAACTTCATTTGCCACCTCTCAGCCCATCAGCTCAACCTTTCCAGATACTGTTGCAGCAGCAAAGCTTCAGTAGTGTCCTTAACAACTCTGCCAACCTTGGACATTAAGCTTGATATACCATCATTTACCATGCTCAAACCATTCAAGGCTTCTTCTATATTATTTATGAATACATAAAACAATAATGAACCCTACACTGAACCCCGAGGGACTCCACTAATAACGTTAGTCCACGATGAGCAGTGTCCATTGATTACCACTCTCTGTCTTCTTAACCTGAACCACCCCTTTATCCATAGTAGCAATTTGGCTTCAATGCCACACTGCTCCAATTTGTGCAGCAGTCTTCCATATGCAACAGTATCAAAAGTGTTTCTAAGATCCAAGTATATAATATCGAAGTTATTCCCTGCATCCAGTTCTTTTGTGACGTGACTGCATCATAGTATCCAATCAAATTAGTCAGGTAAGACTTCCCCTTAACAAAACCATGCTGTGTCTGAGCTATGACTGAAGTTTTGTCTAGATGATCCTGCAGTGCTTCTTTAACCAGTGCCTCCATTAATTTTCCAGGAACAGAAGTTAAACTAACAGGTCTACAATTATTTGTGTTTCCTTTTGATCCTCCTTTGAGAATTGGGGTTACATTTGCACATCTCCAGTCCATGGGTACTTCCCCTGAGTCCAAGGAAGCTCTCATAATTATGGCTAATGGTTTGCTTACTTCCTTTGCTCCCTCCTTTAATATAACTGGATAGATCTCATCCACCCCAGATGCCTTTCTTGTGTTTATCTTCAACAATTTCTCCTCCACTTTACTCTCAGTAATTACAAGATTCTCTAGCTTACTGCTAGAGTTGAATACACCTCTTGCATTCCCCTCGCTGAATAACTCCTTATGTGTGAATGTTGATGCAAAATATTCATTTAGTTTGTTAGTTCAACTGTTGATCATCAACAGTTCCACTACTGATGATCCTACCTGTGCAGGATCATCAACAGTTGAACCATCAATATCAAGTGTACAAATCTGGTTCATTCCCTTCCTTCTAGAGTTTACATAAGTAAAGAACTCTTTGCTGTTTTTATTTGCATCCTTTGCCAAAGATTTCTCGTAATCTGCCTTCGCCTGCCTAACCTCCTTTGTAACTTGGTTACAGATCAACTTATATCTATCATAGGCTTCTGTGTCACGTGTTAATTTATATGTATCCCATGCATTTTTCTTCTCTGGCATATGAGTCATTAGTTCAACTGACATCCATTTAGGCCTAAACCTTGAACAATATTTCTTAGATGGTTTGTAAATCCTAGTAGCTTCCAAGATAAATTCTTTGAATGCTTCCTATTTTGAATTTGCTGTTGGTAACATCATCAGTTGGTCCCACTGTATAGAATTTAAATACTGTCTCAGTCCATCGTAGTCACCTTTATGAAAGCAATAACCCTTCCCTTTCCCCCTAATGGTAGTTAGCTCTTTTAGTAAATCCCACTTTAGCACACTGTGATCACTGCCACATAATAGTTCTTCTATCTACAGATTCTTAATGCATGAAGAATCACTACTTTTTTTTTTTTTTTTTTTGTAGTTGTTGGCGCATCGGCTTCTGTGGCCATAATGCACCTCCCAAGGTTTTTGCAGTACTCTGATCCAAGCCCGAGGCGGGATTCGAACCCACGACCTTTGGGTTGCCAGGCAGGCACTTTACCCACCCAGCTAGCCTGGTCAGCGAATCACTACTGATAATCAAATCAAGAGTATTACTCCCTCTAGTTGCCTACCGAACATGCTGATGTAGAAAACAATCATCCAATAAATCCACAAAAGCCTTGCTAGTGTGGGAGAGATGAACCCAAAATTCCAATGAATATCTGGGAAATTAAATCCCCCCCCCCCCATTATAAGACTCTCTTATTTACTGGCCCACTCTATTTTCCTGTTCAGTTTCTTATTATACTCATCAGAGTCATTAGGCCTATAGCACACTCCTACTCTCAATTTTGATCTCCCAATGCTTATGTCACATCAAACTGACTCGACACTGCACTGTCTAGTGATATCGACTGGCTTCACTTCCTTGGATTTTATGTGTTTCTTAACTAACAGCATAACCCATCCTCCCTTTCTATCCTTTCTGTAGACATTGTACTCCCCAAATTCCAGTTCTGTATTCCTTATATCTGTGTGACACCACAGATTGTTGTTGGGATATCGTCTCTGATATCCCAACAATATCCGCCTCTGATATCCCAACAATATCCGCATCAAATTTATTTGCCAAAACTCCTAGCATTTGTACATGCAAATATACATGCACCTGTTCTTTTTCTTAGCTACCCTAACATGACCCATGTGTTTACTTGTACCGCAATGACTCCCAGCAGTCTCTGAAATATCCTGCATCTTATTTTCCAGGCTTCTGCTCATTCCAATAGAAGCAGTGCAAGAATCACTTTCTCCTCTGCCAGTGGCTACTGTTAATCTATTATTCCTTGTATCCCCCCAAACTAGCAGTTTTCTGACCCACCTAACGCTGCCTCGATAGCATCAGCAAATATTCTTGCACCCTTTCTATTTAAGTGTATCCCATCCCAGCAGAAGCAGTCCCTTCTGTTAACTAGTAGAGACCAGGCTCAAAAAAATTCTAACCTTATATATAAAATTCTAGCCCTATTATCAGTAGTGATCCTTCATGCACCAAGAATCTGTAGATAAAGGAACCACTAGGTGGCAGTGATCACAATGTGCTGAAATGGGATTTACTCAAAGAATTAACTACCATCAAGGGTAAAGGGAAGGGTTTTTAGCATTAGCATTAGTAGAGGCATTTGATGCAAGAAAGCAAGCTTATGCAGCATCAGCCAAAAAAAAAAAAAAAAAAAACACCCACTTCCATTTCACCCCTCTGTTCATTCAAAATACCTGTCCAGCTGAGCCGCCTTAAACTTATTTAGGCTATCAACCTCCACCACAAGGGATGGAAGTCTGTTCCACCAACCAACCACCCGCTGGCTAAAGGCAAATTTCCGCACGTCTATCCTACATCTGTCTTTCCTCAATTTGAATTTATGCCCTCTCAGGTGATTTTTCTGAGCTAGAGGAAGAATCCCATCAGCATTGAGCATGCTTAAACCATTCAAGGCTTTATACACCTCTATCAGATCACCTCGCTGGTGCCTAGTCTCCAGAGACTGTAATTTGCAAAACTTAGCCTTTCTTCGTAAGAGCACCCCTTTGTTCCATTCACTAATCTTGTTGCCCTTCTCTGTACTCGTTCCAGCAGCTCTACATCCTTCTTGAAATGAGGCCTCCAGAACTGTATACGGTACTCTAGGTGTGGCCTGACCATTGCCTTATACAATGGAATAATCACCTCCTTATCCCTGCTGGAAAAAGTCCTGTATATCATTGACAATACTACATGAGCTACTCTTGCAGCCCACCTTTTTGCTTTCGTAAAGGTGACTACGGTGGTTTGAGACAGTATTTAAATTCTATACGGTTAAACCAACTGATGATGTTTACCAACAGCAAATTCAAAATGGGAAGCATTCAAAGAATTTATCTTGGAAGCTGCTAAGCTTATCATACCAACAAAGAAATATTGTTCAAGATTTAGGCCTAAATGGTAGTAGTAGTAGTAGTGGTGGTGGCATGTGATGCAAGAAAGCAAGTGTATGAGGTTATGCAGCATCAGCCAAAAAAAAAAAAAAAAAATATCACACCATTCTCTCCAAATGCCTGTCCAATTCCTCCTTAAATTTATTTAACTATCAACTTCCACAATGACAGATGGAAGTTTGTTCCAGCAATTAACCACCCGCTGGCTAAAGGCAAATTTCCACACATCTATTCTACATCTGTCTTTTCTTAATTTGAATTATGCCCCTTTAGGTTTGTAATCTGAACAAGTGGAAGGATTTCATCAGAATTCAGTGTGCTCAACCCACTCAGACATGTGACTAAGAAGAAAAATGTATGGGATACATATAAATTAAAATGTGACACAGAAGCCCATGATAGATATAAGCTGGTCTGTAACCAAGTTACAAGGGAGGTTAGGCAGGCAAATGCAGATTATGAGGAATCTTTGGCAAAGGATGCAAAGAAAAACAGCAAAGAGTTCTTTACTTATGTAAACTCTAGAAGGAAGGGGATGAATCAGATTGGTCCACTTGATATCAATGGTTTAACTGTTGATGATTCTGCTCAGGTAGCTAACAAACTAAATGAATATTTTGCATCAACAGTCACACTGAGGAGTTATTCAGGGAGGGGAATGCCAGAGGTGTATTCAACTCTGGCAGTAAGCTCGATAATCTTGTAATAACTAACAGTAAATTGGAGGAGAAATTGTTGAAGACAAACACAAGAAAGGCACCTGGGGTGGGTGGATGGAATCAATCCATTTAATTAAAGGAGGTGGCAAAGGAAGTAAGCAAACCCTTAGCCATAATTATGAGAGCTTCACTGCACTCAGGGGAGGTACCCATGGACTGGAGATGTGCAAATGTGACCCCAATCCACAAAGGAGGATCAAAGGGAGACAAAGGTAATTACAGACCTGTTAGTTTAACTTCTGTTCTAGGGAAATTAGTGGAGGCACTGGTTAAAGAAGCATTGCAGGATCATCTAGACAAGACTTCAGTTATAGCTCAGACATAGCATGGGTTTGTGAAGAGGAAGTCTTGTCTGACTAATTTGATTGGATGCTATGATGTAGTCACAAAGGAACTGCATCCAGGGAATAACTTTGATATCATATATTTGGATCTTAGAAAAGCCTTTGATACTGTTGCACATGGAAGACCGCTGCACAAATTGGAGCAGAGTGGCATTGGAGGCAAATTGCTGCTATGGATAAAGGGATGGTTGAGTGGGAGAAGCCAGAGAATGATAATCAATGGATACTGCTCTTTGTGGACTAATATTATTAGTGGAGTCCCTCAGGGTTCAGTGTTGGGTCCATTGTTGTTTTCTGTATTTATAAATGATATTGATGATGGTATATCAGGCTTAATATCCAAGTTTTCAGACAATACAAAGGTTGGCAGGGTTGTTAATGACACTAATGACAGTACACTGCTGCAAAAGGATCTAGAAAAGTTGAGCAGATGGGCTGAGAGGTTACAAATGAAGTTTAACATTGACAGATGTAAAGTACTACATATGGAAAGCAGTAATCCCAGAGTAACGTATCAACCCTGTTGTACTACATTCAAGGTGGTAGAGAATGAAAGGGACCTGGGGATAATTGTGCAGTCAGTTAAGATGTTTTCTGAGCAGTACAGACAGCCTGCAAGAGTAGCTCATGGTGTCTTGACAATGATATACAGGAATTTTTCTAGCAGGGATAAGGAGGTGATTATTCCCTTGTATAAGGCAATGGTCAGGCCAGACCTTGAGTACTGTACACAGGTCTGGAAGCCTCATTTTAAGAAGGATGTAGAGCTGTTAGAACGACTACAGAGAAGGGCAACAAGATTAGTGAATGGAGCAAAGGGTTGCTCTTACAAAGAAAGGCTTAAGTTTTGCAAATTACAGTATCTGGAGTCTAGGCACCTGCGAGGTGATCTGATTGGGGGGTATAAAGCCTTGAATGGTTTGAGCATACTCAATGCCGATGGGATTCTTCCTCTTGCTCAGAATAATCACCTGAGGGGGTATAAATTCAAATTGAGGAAAGACAGTTATAAGATAGATGTGCATAAGTTTGTCTTTAGCCAGCGAGTGGTTGATTGCTGGAACAAACTTCAATGTGTTGTTGTAGAAGTTGATAGCTTAAATAGATTCAAGGCAGAACTTGACAAACATTTGGAGCGAGTGGATGGGTGAAATAAGGGGTTTTTTTTTGGCTGATGCTATATAAGCTTGTTTTCTTACATTAAGTGCCTTTGCTAATGCTAATGCAACTGGAGGATTGCAATAATAATATTATTCCATGAAGCCCAATGTCATTAATAACCGCTCTCTGTCTTCTCCCACACAACCATCTCTTTATCCAGAGCAGTAACTTGCCTTTAATGCCACACTGCTCCAATTTGTACAGCAGTCTTTTATGTGCAACAGTAGCAAAAGCTTTCCTGAAATCCAAGTATAAGAAAAAAAAAAAATTACTTTTTGTCCAGTTATTTTGTAACAGCATCATAATATCCAATCAGACTGGTCATACAAGACAGTCACTTAACAAATCCATGATGTAACTGATGTATAAGTGCATTCCTGTGTAGATGATCCTGGATTACTTCTTTTAAACAGAGACTCCATTATTTTCCCAGAAACAGAAGTTAAGCTAACAGGGAAATATTTACTCATGTCACCTTTTAATCTCTTCATTTTTAAACTGGGTATACAAATTTGTATATATTAGCACATCTGTAGTCCATAGAGACATCGTGAATCCAAAGATGCTCTCATAATTTGCTGCCTCTCTTAATATAACTGGATAGATCCCATCCACCCCAAGTGCCTTTTTTTATGTTAAGTTTCAACAATTTCACTTCCATATGCACCTGTTCTTACATGACTTCTAGCAGTTCCTGAAATCCCCAGTAATTTGCTTTCCAGGCTTCTGCTCATTCCGATAGAAGCACTGTAAGAATCACTTCGGATCCCAGAACATTCTGGCATAGCAAGAAATGAAAGATTAGACAAACAACTTCACAATCTTTTCAAATTCCATATACCAATTATAAACATATTATCCATAAAGTATGTTATGATAGTTGGAGAGGTTATCTGGAGAGGTTAGCAGAAAGCCAATTTTACCAGATAAAACTAGACCCAAAGCTACGGCCCTCTATCTCCTGGTGAAGCACCAGAGAAGAAGTAATTATTATGAAAACTAAGGATTGGGCATACAACTCTTATTCACGAGGAACTCCTATTGCTCCCTGATGTACCTTACCATCACAACTGACTGGTCCTATTAATAGACTGTCCTTACCTTCTGATTATCTGATCAAGTATGTTTCCGTCACTTAAAAATGTTCTTGCAGGTTATGCAAATGCTACTATTAATCTATTAGTCTGTGAATCCCCCCCCCCAAGCTAGCACTTTTCTGACCTACCTAACATTGCCTCGATAGCATCGGCGAATATATTCTTGCACCGTTTCTATTTAAGTGTATTCCATTCCTGTAAAAGCAATCTCTTTTGTTAACAAGCATAGACCACGAGAAAAATAGTTTATATTTACTACACATTTTTGTATCACCTGTTAATTTATATGCATCCAATGTGTTTCTTCTCTGTCACGTCTCATCAGCTCATCTGATTTCCATTTAGGTCTAAGCCCGGAATGGTATTTCATAATTGGTGTGAAAATCACTTCGATGAAATGCTTTTGTTAGAATTTTCTGTTATTAACATCATGAGACGGTCATATTGTGTAAAATTTAAATCTATCTGTGTCTACTGTAGGTGCCCTTATGAAAGCAACAGCAGTTCCTTCTCTTTACTCTTGACCACACACTAAGATTGCTGCTACTCAGAAGGTCTTTTACCTGTAGATTCTTAATGCATGAAAAATTGCTATTGATAATCATATCAAGAGTATCGCTTCCTCTTGTTTCTTATCTAACATGTTTCTGCTGTAGAACACAGTCATCCAATAAATCCCCAAAAGTCTTGTTAGTTTATATATTTATTTATTAATTTTATTTTATTTTTTATGTGAACCCCAAACACGAGAGGAATTAGAACCTATAGTACTTAGTACCGTGCTTGGGTTTGAGGTTAAGAAGACGAAAGAAGATATTTGTTGACATTGGACTTGAACTTCTGAAGATTGTAATTTTCAGGAAATACGTATGAAGGAAGGTTGTTCCAGAAAACGGCAGTTAAATGAATAAATGAGGAAGATGAAAAGTTGGTTCTGTGGGTTTGAAGTTGGACAGTAAATGGATGTTGGCGGCACGTGTTTGGACTGTTTTGAAAGAGAGAGCAGGAATTATAGAAGCCAATTCAGAAGAACAGTGCCCATGGAAGTATCTGTAGAAAAGGCATGCAGCAGAAACAGTGCATCTATGAGAAAGTGAGTGGAGAGACTCTGTTAGAGATGAATCATTAATTAACCTAACTGCCCTCTTCTGAATGGAATCAAGAAGCCTGAGAGCAGTTTTGGGGGCACCACCCCAGATGTGGGGACAATATTCCATGGCAGGGCGAATTTGCAATTTATACAGAGTGAGCAGCTGTTTGGAAGAAAAGTAACGCCGAGAGTGAAAGAGAAAACCAAGTTTTTTAGATGCAGAGGAAGCAATATTTGTAATGTGCTTGTGCCAAGAGAGATTAGAAGTCAGGGAAATCCCCAAAAGAGATATATCATTTTGCCTAGAAATCGGAGTGTCACTAAAGATAAGCATAGGAGTAGAAGAATCCTTTTTGCGAGATAAAAACAAGACTGAGTTTTAGAAGGGTTGAAATCAACTAAGTTGTCTTTGCCCCACTGGAGAATTACCTGAAGATCGGCATTTCAGGAATTGGTAGCAGATTTTCGAGAAGTTGAAGCTGATTGAGCAGGACAAGGTTTCTCAAAATGGAAAGTTGAATGCAATGTGCTATCATCGGCAAAATTATGGATAGGATTTCCAATCAATGGAAGAAGGTCATTGATATACAAGAAGAAAAGAGTGGGGGGAAAGAACTGAACCTTGGGGAACACCGGCATTAGTGGAGAAGTTAGAAGACAGAGAGCCATCTACCATCACCCTCAGTGAGCGATCAGAGAGAAAACTGGATAACCAATTACTAAAAACAGTTGGCAAACCATAAGATGGAAGCTTGTTTAGAAGACCTTTATGCCAAACATGATCAAAAGCCTTTGAGATGTCAAGAGCAACTACTTGTGTTTCACCGAACCTTTCCATTGAATTAGTCCATAAATGGGTAACATAAGCCAGAATATCTCCAGTGGATCGACACTGACGGAATCCATACTGGTGATCGTTGATCATACGGAAGGTTTCTAGGTAGTTTAAGAGTTGGAGGTTAATTGATTTCTCTATTACTTTAGAAAGAGTAGAAGTAATTGCAATGGGACGATAATTGGATGGGAGGGACTTGTCACCCTTTTTAGAACTGGCTGGATATGAGCAAATTTCCAAGCAGAAGGAAAAACACCTTTGGAATAAGAAAGTGAAAAAAGGCGGCAAAGAATAGGAGTAAGTTCAGGAGCACAGGTTTTGAGAACAAGTGGAGAAATACCATCAGGACTTGGAGCTTTCTTAGCATCAAGATTCATCAAAATCCTTCTGATATCCTTTTGACGGAAGACCACAGGAGGCATTGAATGGAGCGTGTTGGGAATTGTGGGAGGTGTTTTACCAAGATCATTAATATATGAGCTGGAAGAAAAATGGGATGCTAGCAGGTCAGCTTTATCCTTGGCTGAAGTGGCAACAGAACCATCTGGTTTGGACAGAGGTGGGAGCAAAGATGGGCAAAAGTTGCGACCAATAGCTTTGGCAAGAGACCAGAATGCTTGGCTACCATTAGGGCAAGAAGCAGTTTTCTACTCTTAGCCTGTTCAAACTCTAGTTTGGACTGATTAATAGCTGCTTTACAACTGTTGCGAGCTTTTTTGTAGTCAGAAAATGAAACTGAAGAATTAGAAACAAGCCGATTACGATATGCAACATTCGTCTCTTGGACAGCCTTAGCACATTTATTGGAAAACCAAGGTTTAGATAAAGGCTGAGATTTTAAAGTGGAGTGTGGAATAAAGGATTCTATTCCTACAAGAAAAATTTCACTGACACAATCTGAGCAAACGTTGACATCAAAAGTTTTGAAACAGTAATCTGACCAAGGAAAAGAAGTCTCGCAGGTCATCCCATTTTGCATTCTTGTAATGCCAAACAACACGTGGTTGGGAATAGCCATGAGATAAAGGTTCCATTGGAGAAGAGACAATCACCAAGTTGTGATCTGAAGTGCCTAAAGGACCTCTCACTTTGACCGTGTACTTAGAAGGGTTGTTTGTGAGAAAAAGATCAAGCGTATTGGCTGTATGATTAGGACTGTCCGGTATTCTTGTAGGTAAATGAACAATCTGTGCTAGGTCATTAGTAATTGCAAAAGCCTCAGCATCTCGACCTGCTGGGTCGGTGTGACCAGAAAACGGAAGCCAGCTGGAGTTGTGAACATTAAAATCACCAAGGAAAATTACCACACTGTTAGGAAAGTTGGACTGGAGAAAATCAAGTTGCAAAGAGAGGAAGTCAAAGAGCTCCAAGTGATTAGTGGAGTTGGGAGAACGGTAGAGACAACAGATGAATTTGACTCAACGAGGTAGAGAGAGTTTAAGCCAGAGAAGATCAAAGAGAGGAGATTCCAAATTGCCAAGTCTCTGACAGGGACATCAGAACGGACCTATGCACAAGTACCACCTTTGAGGTGAAAGGAATCATACAGCGAATAATTTGGACATCTGAGATGAGCAGTAGATGAATCAACCGATAACTGAGATTCTGTTAGAAAAAGTACATGGGGTTTGGCAGACTGCAAGTGGAAATGGACATCATTGAGATTAGAATTGAGCACGTATATTTGTGAAATGAATTAGGAAGTCCTTGGAAGGTTTAGATCTTTTCGTAGATAAGCTTGCTCTATTAGGGTGTATTAGGGTGTAATGAAATTTTTGGATAAGGCGTACATGTGGTAAGAATATACCCAGATCCTTGACATAACGTGGCCTCGACAATGTTCCCCGCATACACACTACTCTGACTCCCTCCAGTCACTATCTGGCAGAGTAGAGGTAGCAAGATTATATACTAGCTGATCAGGAAGCTTCCTAGAGAGTTACCAATAGGTTCTGTCCGGTGTACTAACTAGCGGCCGGCCTGCGAACACTGTTTTAGAGCTGTACCCTGAAAATATAAGGAATATTGGATCTCGCCACGATGTTCATTATAACCTCAAAGTCATCAATCATACTGCATGATGGAAGAGATAGGGAAGGGTTGACCGGAACTTAGCTCTAGAGACTAAACATGGGTTGCACCACTTCAAGCCTCCAATAAGCAAAGTGGTGGTATTTCGCCTGTTGATGTGAGTCATCTACCACCTAGTACTGCCTGGTAACACAGAGGGGCGGCGTTCCTCCATGTGGTGTGGGCGCCACACCTTGACCCCTGCTTACGTTGGTTCACACCTGGGTGGTCACCCACCATGTACTTGTCCATGGAGGTTATACCCAGGATTACTAACAGTCCCACCATCATGAAGGTGCAAGCAGAGGATTTGGCTGTCACAGACCGTCCGGACTTTGCCGAAATTGGGTCCACTTACGCTGATGGAACGCTGTTCCATCAGCGTTTTAGACTCCCAGGTAGTAAGTACAGCTTGTCTGGCATATCTGAGAGTATGTCTGTGACAACCTCAAGGATCTGTATGAATTAATAACCCATTAGTTCCACTCAATATCTGGAAAGTTAAAATCTCCGATTATAAGACATTTTGATTTTCTGGTCCACACTATTTCTCTATATTGTTCTTTGTTATACACATCACAGTCCTATTCAATTTTTTTTGTTTTTCCAGTGCTTGTGTCACACCACATAGTGTTCCACTGGCCACCCATGCTGACTGGATTCGCTGCCTTAGTTTTAATATGCTTCTTAATTAAGAGCTTAACTGGTCTTTGAGGTTGTCACAGATATTCTCTCAGATAAGCAAGACAAACTGTACTTGCTACCTGGGAGTCTAAAACGCTGATGGAACTGATATTCGGTGACATTCAAGTCAAGTAGACCCAATTTCAGCTAAGTCCGGATGGTCTGTGACAGCCAAAATCCTCTGCTTGCACCTTCACAATGGTGGGACTGTTAATAATCCTGGGTATAACCTCCATGCACAAGCACACTGTGGGTGACTACCCAGGTTTGAACCAACATAAGCAGGGGGTCGAGGTGTGGCACCCACACCACATGGAGGAAAGCCGCCCATCTGTGTTACCAGGCAATTCTAGGTGGCAAATGACTCTCATCAACTGGTGCAATAGCACCACTTTGCTTATTGGAAGCTTGAAGTGGTGGAACCATGTTTAGTCTCCAGAGCTAAGTTCCAGTCAACCCTTCCTCATCTCTTCCATCATGCAGTATGACTGATGACTTTTGAGGTTATGATGAACATCATGGCAAGATCCAATCTTCCTTACATTTCGAGGGTACAGCTTTAAATCGGTGGTTGTAGGACGCCCGCTAGTTAGTACACTGGACCGAACTTATTGGTAACTCTTTAGGGGTTTCCAGATAAGCTAGTGTATCATCTTGCTACCTCTACTCTGCCAGATAGTGACTGGAGGGAGTCCAAGTAGTGAGTATGCAGGGGGCATTGTCGATGCCACGTTATGTGAAGGATCTGGGTATATTCTTACCATGTGTACGCCATATCCAAAAATTCCATTACTTCATACAGCATGTCCCACCCACTTTTTCTTACTATTGAATACACTATGAATTGTCAAACTAATAGAGTAAGCTTATCTGCAAAAAGATCTAAACCTCCCAAACACCTAATTCGTTTCACAAATATATGTGGTCTCAATTCTAATCTCAACGATGTCCATTTCCACTTGCAGTCTGCCAAACCCCATGTACTTTTTCTGAGAGAATTTCAGTTATCAGTTGATTCAACTACTGCTCATCTCAGTTGCCCAAATTATTCGCTGTATGATTCCTTTCCCCTCAAAGGTGGTACTTGTGCATATGTCCGTTCTGATATTCCCTGTCAGAGACTTGGCAATTTGGAATCTCCTCTCTTTGATCTTCTCTGGCTTAAAATCTCTCTACCTCATTGTGTCATATTCATCTGTTGTCTCTACTGTTTTCCCAACCCCACTAATCACTTGCAGCTCTTTGACTGCCTCTCTTTGCAACTTGACTTTCTCCAGTCCAACTTTCCTAACTGCGTGGTAATCTTCCTTGGTGATGTGAATGTTCACAACTACAGCTGGCTTCCATTTTCTAGTCATATCGACCCAGCTGGTCGAGATGCTGAGGCTTTAGCAATTCCTAATGACCTTGCACAGATTGTTTCTTTAGCTACAAGAATACCAGACAATCCTAACCTCGTATTGTTTGGCATTACAAGAATGCAAAATGGGATGACCTGCGAGATTTCCTTTCCTTGGTTGGATTACTATTTCAAAACTTCTGATGTCAATGTTTGCTCAGATTGTGTCAGTGATATTATTCTTGTAGGAATGGAATCATTTATTCCACATTCCACTTTAAAATCTCGTCCTTTATCTAAACCTTGGTTTTCCAATAAATGTGCTAAGGCTGTTCAAGATAAGAACGTTGCATATCATAATTGGCTTGTTTCTAATTCTTCAGTTTCATTTTCTGCCTACACCAAACCTCGCAACAATTGTAAAGCAGTCATTAATCAGTCCAAACTAGATTTTGAACAGGCTAACAGTAGAAAACTTGCTTCTTGCCCTAATGGTAGCCAAACATTCTGGTTGCGAAAGCTATTGGACGCAACTTTTGCCCATCTCTGCTCCCACCTCTGTCAAAACCAGATAGTTCTGTTGTCACTTCATCCACGGATTAAGCTGATCTGCTAGCATCCCATTTTTCTTCCAACTCATGTATTAATGATCTTGGTAAAACACGTCCCACTATTCCCAACATGCTCTATTCAATGTGTCTTGTGGTCTTCCATCAAAAGGATGTCAGAAGGATTTTGATGAATCTTGAGCTAAGAAAGCTCCAGGTCCTGAGGGTATTTCTCCACTTGTTCTGAAAACCTATGCTTCTGAACTTATTCCTGTTCTTTGCCACCTTCTTTCACTTTCTTATTCCAAAGGTGTTTTTCCTTCTGCTTGGAAATTTGCTCATATCCAGCCAGTTCCTAAAAAGGGTGACAAGTCCCTCCCATCCAATTATTGTCCAATTGCAATTACTTCTACTCTTTCTAAAGTAATGGAGAAATCAATTAACTGTCAACTCTTAAACAACCTAGAAACCTTCTGTTTGATCAACGATCACTAGTATGGATTAAGTCGGTGTCAATCCACTCGTTAATATTCTGGCTTATGTTACCCATTTATGGACATTTTCAATGGAAAAGTTTGGTGAAACAGAAGCAGTTGCTTTTGACATCTCAAAGGCTGTCACTCGCATTTCGCATAAAGGTCTAAACAAGCTTCTACCTTATGATTTGCTCTGATCGCTCACTGAGAGTGATGGTATATGGCTCTCTGTCTTCTAACTTCTCCACTAATGCTGGTGTCCCCAAGGTTCAGTTCTTTCCCCCACTCTTTTCCTCTTGTATATTAATGACCTTCTTCCATTGACTGGAAATCCTATCCATAGTTTTGCTGATGATAGCACATTGCATTCCACTTTCTGTTTTGAAAAACCTTCCTCTGCTCAATTAGCGTCAACTTGTCGAATATCTGCTACCAATTCCTTAAATTTCAATTTCCAGGTAATTCTCTAGTGGGGCAATGACAACTTAGTTGATCTCAATCCTTCTAAAACTCAGTCTTGTCTTATATCTCGCAAAAAGGATTCTTCTGTTCCTATGCTTATCTTTAGTGACACTCTGATTTCTAGGCAAAATGATATATCTCTTTTGGGGATTATCCCGACTTCTAATCTCTCTTGGCACAAGCATATTACAAATATTGCTTCCTCTGCATCTAAAAAAAAAAAAAAAGGCCCAGGGTGCCAAGCGTTATAGTGATCAAGCAATTTCCTGAGTGATTATTAGAGCGTTTTCTCAAAGATATAGTTCTGTTTCAGTTATAAAAGTTTTCTTACTTTTCTATTATTAGGCAACTTAGTCTTACAAATCATAAGCTAGTTTAAGAAAGGAAAAACACCTTTCTTCTTTTTTTCTTTAAATTAACGTACTAACTTTTATACCGCTTGGTCAGTCTAGCGGCACTGCTCCTGCCTCCCCGTGGTGGGGCCGGTAACCTGGGAGGAGAAATTCACTCTCCCAGGGCTGAAAGGAGCAAAGATGGATAAAAATATATATCCACCTATAGAGCCATTGAGCTCAAGACGAGACAATATAAATGGCAATGATAATGACTTCTCTCAACCCAAGAGGCTGAGAACAACTGCTCAAGAGGAGATACCATCATTCCTCATTCTATACTCTCTCTCTCTCAGAGCAGCCTCTGAGAAAGTTATCGCCATTCCTTATACAAAAATGTATTGAGTCTGCTGCAGGTTCACCGAAAATGGTAAGGCGACTTCAGTTCGGGGATATTCTTGTAGAGACCAGTAAAGCTCAACACTCTGCAAAGTTATTAAAGCAGACTACCTTTGGTGGACAACCAATAAAAGTCACTCCCCATGCCACCCTAAACTCCTCGAAGGGTGTAATTGCAGAATGGGACTTAGTAAATGTATCAGAAGAGGAAATAGTCCAAGAGCTTCAAGAACAAAAAGTAATCCAAGCAAGGAGAATCCTGACTCGGAAAGATGGTATTCTTGTTCCCACAAGGATATAATGCTCACTTTTAGTTCTCCTATCCTACCAACATCTGTCAAAGCTGGCTATCTTCATTGCCGTGTGCGTCCTTACATCCCGAATCCAATCAGGTGCTATAAGTGCCAAAAATATGGACACTCCCAAACTGCATGTAGAGGTGAGGCAATATGTCCAAATTGTGGATCAAAGGATCATAATCAATCTGAATGCACTGCTACTTCTCATTGCCCAAACTGTAAAGGTAATCACCCAGCTTTTTCCAAAATATGCAAACTATGGAAACAAGGGAAAAAAATCCAAAAATATAAAGTCGAGAATAAAGTCACATACTCAGAGGCAAGAAGACAAATACTCATAACAGAACCAAAGCATACATATGCCACTGCTGCTAAACAATTTCAGTCAGTAGGTATTCAAACAGATGTTACAGTTCCTCCAAATATATCCATCGCCGATTGGGCACGTTCCTTGCTCTCTGCTTCCAAACAGTGTCCTTCACAGCAAAAAGCTGAACAAGCCAGTAACACCCCAATTACCATTCCAACCGACGTGCCTCAAACAGCAAAACCAAAAGTGGCAGAAACTAAAGTTCTGAACCCACCAGTTGCTACGGGCATGGATGTTGACCAATGCAATGAATCAGATGATGGTATATTAGAACTGCATGCGACTGATGAGATGGATGTCACACATCCCTACTTTCCAAAAAAAGAGAAAGGGAAATTGGATCGATCCAAGCAAGTTTCAACTAAAAAGCAGTCAGAAACAACAATAAACAGCAAAACCACTTAATGGAAAGATTCCTCCAATGGAATTGTAGAGGCTTTCGCAATACAAAAGACGATTTATTTGATCTCATCGACCGGTATGATCTAACAGGCATAGCCCTACAGGAAACCTACTTAAATGCACGAGTATGTTCCACCATTAAAAATTACACCATCTTCAGACAAGATAGGAGAATAGACTCGCCAGCCCGTGGAGGAGCGGCAATTCTTGTTAGAAACAACGTTCCATCGAAACATATTGCTCTTCAGACCCCTTTTGAAGCAGTGGCAGTGCGTATTGTAATTGGCATCACCCTTACAGTAGCGTCAATATATATCCCTCCTAATTTCTTATTCACTTCAGACGACCTAGAAAATCTAATAGACCAGCTGCCATCTCCGTTCTGCTTTCTCGGAGACTTCAATGCACATCATTCGCTGTGGGGATCTCCAACAATTGACAAGAGAGGTAAGCTAATAGAATCCTTTCTTGATGCTTCAACTCACCATTTTAAATACTGGCGAGCCAACCTACATTCATTTTTCGACTGGATCCATGAGTTCAATAGATCTCTCGATCTGTTCTCCCTCCTTATATACTATTATGGAGTGGTCTGTTCTTGACAATCCAATGAACAGTGATCACCTGCCAATTCTCTGCAAACTCAAAACACGAGCAAACCCTCCTTCCCCACGTCGCTCCATTTGGATATTCCGTAGGGCACACTGGAGTGAATATGCCTCTCATGTTCAATTAGATGATAAAATTATACAATCTCAGACCATAGAAAATGTCACGGAACACATTACTACTCAAATATTACTAGCTGCCACCATTGCAATACCAAAATCTTTACCAGGGAAACGGAAACACAGTAACTACTGGTGGAACCAAGATTGTACGCATGCGAAACGGGAAAAAAACAGATCTTGGAATTTATTTCGTAAATTCCCCACAACTAGTAACCTAATTAACTTCAAAAGACTGAGAGCCAAGTTCTGCAAAATAAGAAGAAATGCAAAGAAAGAAGCCTGGATCAGCTTCTCCTCAAGTATAAATAAGGACACAGATGGTAGAATCATTTGGAGGAAAATTCAAACGCTCAATGGCAAATATGTCCAGTCCCCAACTACAATACTAAATTGGGAAGGGAAGGAGTTGTCATCACCAGCAGAAATAGCAAATGCCTTAGCGGAATCATTTGCCAGCATATCAGCAATATCCACTTTTAACCCAACCTTTCAAAGAATTAAAGAATCTGCAGAAAAGCGTAAGATTAATTTTTCTACGGCAGTTTCACATCCATACAACCATCCATTCACATTAGCAGAATTAGTGGGGGCACTCAATAAAACACCCAATAGTGCTGCTGGTCAAGATGGGGTCTATTATATAATGTTAAAGCAACTTGACAACAGAGCAAAAACAACATTGTTAAAATATTACAACCGTATTTTCTTAGAAAATACCTACCCACTCTCCTGGCGTCACTCAATTGTTCTAGCCTTCCCAAAGCCAGGAAAGGATCGTACCTTTCCGCATAACTACAGGCCAATTTCACTGACTAGTTGTCTAGGAAAAGTCCTTGAAAAAATGGTTCACGGGCGGCTAACGTGGTTCCTGGAAGCAAACAACCTACTAAACAGCAGCCAGTATGGATTTCGAAAGAACCGGTCCACCCTAGATGTGATGATAAAAGCTGAGGCAAACATCCGAAATGCCTTTATAAGGAGAGAACATCTAGTCATGATTAATCTCGATATTGAGAAAGCCTTCGATACCACCTGGCGATATGGTGTACTAAAAGATCTCCATTTTTTTGGCTTGAGAGGTCAGTTACCTCAATTCATACAAAATTTTCTATGCAACAGAACGTTTCAGGTAAGGTATATGAACAATTTATCCAAATCGTTTGAACAAGAGGAGGGTGTACCGCAGGGTTCTATTCCAAGTCCAACATTATTTGCAGTAAGAATTACAAACATGACACGGGAAGTACCAAATACAGTAGAATCGTACATGTTTGCCGACCTCATTATCTCCTGTCAATCCCAAACTATGAACATCATTGAAAGACAACTTCAAATTTCCATAGCTAAAATAGAATCATGGGCACTGCGGAATGGTTATTCTTTAGCCGAAAAAAAAATCCACTGCAATTCACTTTTGTAAAAAACGAAAACTCCACCCGGATCCAGAAATATTTTTAAAAAACAGCCTGATACCTGTCACTAACAATTTTCGTCTGTTGGGGCTACATTTAGATAATAAACTTAATTTTGCTTCCCATATATCTTACCTTCGAACCACGTGTCTTAAAAAACTGAACATCCTAAGAGCCGTTTCTGCCATGTCCTGGGGTGCTGACAGAAGCTCTCTTCTTCATCTCTATAGAGCTTTAATAAGATCACGCTTAGATTATGGATCACCTGTCTATGGATCACCGCTAGGAACAGTTCCCTATTATGTCTGAACACCATACAGCATAGTGCCCTTAGGATAGCTGTGGGAGCCTTTAGAACATCTCCGATCCACAGCCTGTATATTGAGGCAAATGAACATCCACTGCACCTAAGGAGAAAATCCTTATTATGTAACGCACTAAAGATTAAGAGTATTCCATCACATCCTAGCTGGCAGCACTTGTTCGACCCTAAATACACCATGCTATATCAAAATAAACCTAATGAGAATCGCCCAGCAGGGCTTCGACTGCAAGAGCTCATGATCAGTTGGAACATTAATTTTCAGAATGTCTTCCAAGACCTTGGTACTCCCGAACCTCCCTGGACTGAATTCGTACCTCTCTGTGACAATTTCTTTTTAAGATGGGGGAAGACATCCCTGGCTAATACAAATTTTCAACAGCTCCATAAATCGCATTCCTTGGAAAACTCAGGAAAAGTACATATCTATACTGATGGCTCCAAAACAGATACAGCCGTAGGTGCTGCAGCAGTCTCTTCCAACTTCTCAGTAGCTGTTTCTCTTCCCACTGAATGCAGTATTTATACTGCAGAATTATTTGCAATAAAACTGGCTCTAGATAATATAAACAAGTACCATATCAAGGAATCCTTGATATATTCAGACTCCTTAAGCGCAATCACTGCCATTCAATCTACTTTTTGTCCCTCTCACCCCATTCTTAAAGAGATCCGATCTAAGTTATTTCACTATTAAACAGTCAATCAGAAGGTTACCTTCTGCTGGATCCCTGGTCATTTTGGCATCTCAGGCAATGAACATGCGGATGCTGCTGCAAAGCATCCCGACTCTGGATCTTCCAGACAAATAAAAGTTCCCTACACCGATCACAAATCTGTCATTAAAACAACATGCAGGAAACAATGGTCTCTCCTTTGGAAAACTCAAACCAATAATAAACTACTGCAGGTAAAAAAAGAGCCACAACTGTGGACATCTAGTTCCAGGAGAAGCAGGCAACAAGAAGTGATTCTAGCAAGGCTCCGCATCGGCCATTCGCACCCAACTCACCTGTTTTTGCTTATGGGAGAGAATCCTCCTCAGTGTTTCTTTTGTCAGTCGCAGCTAACAATAAAACACATCCTCATAGAATGTCCCCAACTTTCATCAGTCAGAAAATCAAGCTTTAGCTCCCTGTCCAACTTAAAGGAACCCTTAACCTTATTTCATATTCTTGGCAATGAAGCAAATTTTGAGGAACTGTTTAATTATTTGAAGCACATAAATCTGTATGATAGACTGTGATCAAAGTGACAAACAAATCCTGAACAGGCACAAAATGGCCGAAGAGGCCCTTGTGCCAAAAAACCCCAATACAACAACAACAAGAACAACAGCATCTAAAAAAACTTGGTTTTCTCTTTCGCTCTCAGTGTTACTTTTCTTCCAAACAGTTGTTCACTCTGTACAAATTGCAAATTTGCCCTACCATGGAATATTGTTCCCACATCTGGGGCAGTGCCCCCAAAACCTCTCTCAGGCTTCTCGATTCCATTCAGAAGAGGGCAGTTAGGTTAATTAATGATTCATCCCTAACAGAGTCTCTCCATTCTCTGTCTCATAGGCATCCTGTTTCTGCTGCATGCCTTTTCTACAGATACTTCCATCGGAACTGTTCTTCTGAATTGGCTTCTACAATTCCCACTCTCTCTCTCTCTCTCTCTTTCAAAACAGTCCGAACACGTGCCGCCACCAGACAACATCCATTTACTGTCCAACTTCAAACTCACAGAACCAACATTACATTTTCCTCGTTTATTCATTCAACTGCTGTTTTCTGGAACAACCTTCCTTCATACGTATTTCCTGAAAATTACAGCTACAGAAGTTCAAGTCTAATGTCAACAAATATCTTCTTTCGCCTTCTCAACCTCCAACCCAAGCATGGTGCTAAGTACTATATGTTCTAATACCTCTCGTGTTTTGGGTTTTCATAAAAAAAAAAAAAAAATAAAAAAATAAAAATAAATAACTGCATCCCAACCCTCTCCTTCCTTTCTCTACCACTATTGGTGGAATTACGGTGAACCCTACTTGTACTCTTTTCTAGTCATATCGACTAGAAAATAGTACAAGTAGGGTTCACCATAATTCCACCAATAGTGTTACAGGAAGAACAGAATAAGAACAAAGCTAATTGAAATTTCTAACAAAGCTGAAAATATACCCCAAAACAGAAATATCAACACAAGGTTTTTTCCCAACCCAAACTGAATTCTCAAAGCAAATAGTTTGATGACCTGACTCTTCTGATCACGTTCTGTGTGACTGTCCCCTTTACGCAGATTTCCATCTTGAATTGCAAGTTGTCACTGACATCTCATCTAACACTCCTAAATGCAGCTGTTGACGTAAACAGATATTCAAGAGGAGACAGAGAATGCAAACCATGGTCTGATTCCCCCTATTAATGCTGACAGTGCCTCCTTGAGCAGCCACACCCAATGAACTAAATGGATCCACTGATGCCATCATCATGAGGATCGTCGTGGACCTGACAATTATCCTTGGACGTGACAATCAACCAAAATGTGACCTCCCCAGACAAGCCCTTCTTAACTGGCTGTGGACCCTGCTATCCTTAGGGAGGTTGACTCAGATATTGGATTTCCTATAGCAAACCTGGTAACAGGACAGGTTTCCACATGGAATGCCAACTCTCTGACTGGCTATCCCCTGACAGGATACTGACCAACGATCCTTCCTGGTTGGGATTTTCAAAGGTATGATGATTCACTTCCATGTAAACGATGATCTAACTAATGAAGACCTCTTGTCCTTGGACTGGACACTTGCTGACTCAGACAAACTGATTGGGATTTATGCATGGATAATGCTACAGGAGCTGGACACAAGAAATGGGCTGACAGTTGTCTCCCAGGACTCCGTGGGTGAGATTGCTGCTTCAAGAAGAAGCTTGCTGGCTCCAAGTACCTCCTCAGGAGGAACTCGGCCTGATTTACAAACCTTCTCCCTTCTTATTTGTGAGAGGATGCCTTCTACTTACATCCTCAACCATTCTGTACACTTTCTCCCAACCCTTCTCTGCTGTCAATCTCTCCTTTCCTCTTTTTTTTTTTTTGGTCCTCCTGTAATTTCTGTCCTGAGGGCCTATTATGAGTCCTGGAGTGCAAAACCCTGGTGTGGCTCCTCTGACTAATGATGGGAATCAGGGGGCAATCAAACTGGTGTTGGTTACCCCCCCCCCCCCCCCCCCCCCCGCTGCTTAATTGCCAGTTTGCTGGCCTACAACATGTTACATTCACATACTTAACACTACACTTCATTGCCAGCACATGGCTTATGTCATTAGAGAAGCCTTAGTGGAGAACGGGGGGAACCCTGGTTCCCACAACAAGAAGATTTAAAACACATTTTAAATATTTTCCTTTCTGTACACGTTGTTGTCCCCATATTCAAATTATTCATCTCTCTGTTGTCTGAGTGACACCAGTTCTCTGACAGCTGTTTCTGTTCTTACTCTTAGTTACCCAAAACAGCCCATGTATTTACTTGTTTCATGATGACCCACAGCAGAGCTTGAAATTCTTGATACATTGCTTTCCAGGCTGCTGCATGTTCATGGAACATGCAGCAACCTGGAAAGAAACTTTCAGGAATTTAAAGATGAAGTGCAAGAATCATTTTCACTTCTGCCCGCTGTTCTAGTTAATCTATTAGTTTGTGTATCCCCATAAGCTGTCAGTTTTCTGACCCTAATACTGCCGCAATAGCATCAGTGAATAATCTTGCAGCCCTTCTATTTAACCCCTTCACAGATTATCCCGAGATATCTTGTTTTTAGGTTTAAAAGTTATTTGGAACATACATGAAATATCTCGGGATACAATAATACTCGAAGGAAACAATAATACCTCCAAATTTAGGACTGAAAGTATTTTCTCTGGTATTTATCTGGCTAATTTTGCATTAGGCAGGTAAATCCCGAGTTTTCTCAGAATTTTCTTACACCCGGCAGCAAACGACTGGCTTTCGTTTTACTTATATTGTAGAGAACAGTAGCATGCATTCCTGTGCCGCCAGTAAGCAAAATATAATTTGCTGTCCTAAATGCAGAATACTGAACACATGAAAATAATTCACAAAAACAATAGCGAAAAATATTTCAGCACCCTCTTGAACTTCCGCACATAAGCAACGCTTACCTTGCCTGTCCACTTGTGGCAGCCGTGTGTCAGAATGTAGTTAGTTTGCGATTACTGCTTGTGCATTTCACTTGATTTTTTAAATTTATTTATATAATGAGTAATGAAGACTTTTTCAGTGCCTTTCTTTTATTATTAAAAAAATTTGTAGAATTTGCACACTTTCTGGCATACCCAAGATAACTCGGGATAGCCCAAATGGGTTAATTACTCCCATGTATTTTCTACGAAAAGATTAATAAATGACACAAAAAACTATACAATGAGTATTCGCACGATGCATAATTTTAATCTGTAAAATAAAAAAAGTCGATCTGTTAAGGCACATTTTCCGGAAAAAAATGTTCTGGGAAATGGTTAAGTGTATCCCATCCCTGTAAAAGCAGTCTTTCCTGTTAACAAGCACAGACCATGCTGAGAAAAATTCTACCCCATCATGAGCCTTACACAGTCTCCATATTCACAGTCTCATATTTTCCTTAGACTCATCATGCCTTTTTAAAATATCAACAATATGTTTCCAATCATTACATCCAGTAACTAATAAATTTTTTGATTTAACTGAAAACAATTTGCAAATAAAACAGTACACAGATTTTGTGGTTTCTGAAAATATTAACCACTCTCTTTTTCTGTGGTACCATTAGCTCTACTTAAATAGAAATGGGATTCGTTTAATTTTCTTGCAATGATTTTTCAATCACAATTAAAATTTCGATTTGAATTTTTAATGTTTCCAAAATTGTGGTTTTCTGCGAAGGCAAAACTCAATAAAATCATTTGTGATGGGGTTGGGCCATAAAGCAATATCTTTAGTGTATGTTTTATGTTTGATATTATTTGTATGTATTGCATTCGATTTTTATCATTGATATTGTTTGTATTAATATTTTGATCATTGTTATCATTAATATTGTACACAGTTGCGTTGTTGGTATTGTTTTTAATTTGATCAATAATAACGCCGGCTGATACTGTTGAATCGGAAGGTTCATTTTCTATCCTATTTTCTTCTGTTTTGCTGCTGTCATCTTCTCAATTTTTTATTGCTACAAAATCCTGTAATGAGGTTTGTTTCTTTTTTAATTCCGCCTCTCTAATTTTCTGCTTCTTTCTTTTTTTGAAACCCAGATTCGTACGTTCTTTTCATTGCCCTAAAATATTATTTTTATATTCGTATATTGTATAATTTATTATTTTTTACTTTATTCATCTAATTGTTTTTCGTAATTAAGTAAAATAATATTTGAATGTACAATGTAAAATTGAAATCCAGTATTCTACCCCAATTACAGAAAATAAAATGAAAGAAAATTTGTTTAAATTAATTGTACATTATTGCGAGAAGAGCCCACACCAAATCATGCATTAGAATTAGTATAAAATAAAAAATAAATATTTTAACAACAAAACAAACAAAATACTAGTATTAATACCTACCTTGAATTTTCCCTTTATTTATTAAACAACATTTGTAACTTATACACTTATTGTTAATACTATAATACACAATACACTCGTTGGCACACATTATGTTGATATCAGCGATCAGCCATATGTACTGTCTGTACCATGGGGATGACACGGACCGTTATAGTTGTCAATATTAAAATCCCATTCGGGCCGAAGGACCTCCAGCGACGAAATCAGTGCAGTAGTAAATGATATATACTACTTATCAACAATAACCAGAACAAATGTAACTGAATTTTATTCTTCTAACTATGTGTAATGATATAAGATTTTAAGATTGACAACTATAATGGCCTGTTTCATGGAGATGGTTTCTATTTTGAAATAAAAACAATAAAATTCAGTTATGCATTTGCTCTGGTTACTGTTGATAAGTAGTAGATATCATTTACTACCGTGCTGATTTCGCCGCTGGAGGGCGCTGGAAGTCCTTCGGCCCTCGTCAGCAGAATAGGGGGCAGAATGAGACTCTAAGGTCACGTAGAAAATACATTATGGGATAGGGGTCATTGCATAGGGCTGGCATGGGCTCTGCCCTGCACCAAGGTGTTTACATTTCATATGTTACCATACGCCTGCGTCACACCTGCAATCTAGGGTCCCCAAATATGGGACCGAAATTTAATTTTAATTTTTTTACTGCAAAAATGAGTTTATAGAATATTGATTTGGGGACTTTGGGGCCCCCTGTTGATAGGGGCCCCAGACAATTGCCCTTTTTTGCCCATAGGATAATGCACTGCTGTTCACACTATCTAAAACCATTGTCGCTCCTATGACACATTCTTTAGCCATGTTGCTTTGGCATGCCCCTTGCTTCATTCATTCAGTGACTTCCAGTTTATGAGCAATGCTCAAAATGTGATGCTTCCTCTTATGGGTCTGATGATTCAGGCATGCTCAATAAATTAAAAAAACATTATTTGAAAAAGCAAAAAGAAGCCCTGTGACCAAGGTAATACCAATGCTTATACTGGCAAAAGGGCAATGTGCAGGTCTGGGTACAACACAGTCAGCCTTATTTATTAAATAACCCAAACAAAAATCAATTTGTTTGTTTTATTTTTTATTATACATGCAACTCTAAAAAATATTTAGTTGAATAGTATACACTGCTAAACAATAATCAAGAATTCCTCAACAAAAATATATTATCTGTATAGTGTACAAATAAGCATCATTGTAGTACATAAGGTGCTTATTCCAACAATATAATGTATATGTACTTTGTATCCTGCTGATGCACCCCTTCTAGCACTGTTGGGCAACACAATATTAAACTGTATATTCCTATTTGAAAAAACGTATGTTATTCAAAACGTATATTAATCATAGAAAATTTTAAAATAACAATAAAATATAAAACAAAATAATTAAATGTACTAAATTTGGCTTTACTTTCTGCTTTTTTAAAAAAAAAAATTAAGAGAAATCAGATTACTGGAAGTTCCCTGTACTCTTAACACCTTTTTTTCTGAAAAAATTGATGTATATAGTTTTTTTTTTTTTTTTTTAACTTGTACATTAAGGACTGAAATTCCTTTACTATATTCAATTTCAATTTCTCACTCCCCCTTTACTAAGCACAATAAAATATTCAGGAATAGAATTGCAAAAAAAAACCTCAATAGCGAATAAGAAAAACTATTTCATTTTGTAACCTAGAAAGTCCAAAATTTTAATGCTAAGTGGGAGTTTTGGTTGCCCAAAGGGTTTATTTTTATCTGTTGTTAACTGTAATTTTGTATTTTTTTTAAAAAATTATTTTAATGAAATCCAAAAGTGTGTTAAAATGTGTGAGTTAAAAGCTGAAACAGAAGACATGTGTGATTTAAAGCTGAAACAGAGACGTGTGAGTTAAAAGCTGAAACAGAAGACACTTGTTGTTGTGTGAGTTACCATGTGTGAGTTAAAAGCTGAAACAGAAGACACTTGTTGTTGTGTGAGTTACCATGTGTGAGTTAAAAGCTGAAAAAGAAGACACTTGTTGGTATTACATTTGAATTTCTTAGGTTATGATCTTTAAGAAATACACGTGAAGGAGAGGTGTTCCAGAGAACAGAAGGAGAAAGGATAACTGAAGATGAGAAAAGGTTGGTTCTGTGAGGTTTAGAGTTGGACAGTGAATGGATGCTGCCTGGTTGCAGTATGTATTCCGAATGGTTTGGAAGAGAGCACTAGAATTACAGATGGCATTTCAGAAGAACGGTGCACATGGAAATATTTATAAGAAGAGTATGTAGTAGAAACAGAACAACTGAGACAGAGAATGCTGCCTTTGTAACAATTTTTTTTTAGGTGTTGCTTTTTGAATGAAAATCTATAACATTTTGCTTCTTTTTCAAAACAAGCATCAGAGACAGCACAAAGTAACCAAAGCAAATGATCTTTATCAAGAGGATATATGAGTGGTACAGAAGTTCCCAAACACGAACATTGAAGACAGTGTTGCAAACTGGAATATCATGTTTTAGTAGCAAAACCATTATTATTTGATATTTTAAACAGGAAAAAATTATGCAACTTTGGTGAAATAACGAGCACTTAAACCTGTGTGGGGTGTAATCTGCCTTTAATTTCTTAGGGAATTACAGATTGTTTTGAGATGTTTCATGGATTTACCTCCTGTACCACTTCTTCAGTAAACTCTTGTAATGTGTTGTCCTTATGACACCATCAGTCTCTTATACTAAGCCAAGACTGAAAATACAGTTTGTATTTTGTTGTATTTACTTATGCACAGCAAAGCATGAAGATTTAGATGATGCATTAACCGTGTAATTCAGACAAGCAAAGATGTAGGGATGCTCTGGCTTGATTATGCGACAAAAGGCAGATACTTTAGCTGCAAAGCTGGGATTTGAGATTTCAATTCTAATCAAGAATGGCTGGAACAGTTCAATAAGAGGGATCACATCAGTTTTAAGAGTGGTGAATTGGGGGGGTTTCCAATGACAGACTGGATAACCTCTCCCTTGCCTTCACTATTGAAACCATGCTACCAAGGATACTGACAATGTGATCAAACAGGTATTTTTTTTACCACTGTCTTCAGATAAAGCTTTGGCATTTAAAGGTGATCAGTTTTTTTTTTTTTTTTTTGGGAGAAAAGAATATACGACTGTGATGGTAGGTTGTAATAATTCAGACTCTTATAAAATGTTGTCCACATTTTTAATTTGAAGGTTTAAATCTTGACATTTTAGAGTTAAGAAATTACTGAAATACACAACTAAAAAAGGATTGGATGACAGCAAGTATTTTCAAGAGTGGGATAAAGGCATTGGATAACTGCTTTTTATGTGAGAAGTGCTGAGTTGCTTTGTTTACTGATAACAGTGATGTCCATCTAGAAGTTTTTCTACTTCTGCTTCAAAAAGGTCAATCTGACCTTTTGTTCAGTGATTACAGGAGGTTCTTTTTTAGCCATCAAATTCTTAATTATTGAAATAAGTAAACTCCATGGGTAGTTCCTGACAGCTTGGGAACAAGTTAAAGGTCAGATGGATAGATACCTACAAAAGTATGTGATGAGAGAAACACAGAGACAAGCTGTTTTTAATATATATTTTTTGATGGTACATCAAAACCCTGAGGCTTCCTTGCACCACAATGTTCCTATTTCTACAGGAGTTTTTTCTATGGAACAGTATTAAAATCAAAGTATATGATATCAAAATTGTTTTTTGCATCCAGTTACTTTGTTACTATATCATGTTAGCCAATTAGACTGGTCAGAAAAGATCTTGCATTAAACAATCTGTTCTGTGATTGCCATATAACCATATTTCTGTCAAGATGATCCTGCATGATCTTTAACCATTGGCTCCATTATTTCCCTGCCACAGAAGCCAAGCTTACAGTTGTATAATCACTTACTTTACCCTTCCATCCCCTTTGTGAAATGGGGTAAAATATTTAATATATAGGGACCTCCCTGTATCCAAGGATGCTCTCATAATTATGGGTGAGGGTTTGCTTATGTATTTTTGCTGCATTTTTTAATATAACTTAATGGATCCCATTAGCAACAGGCACCTTAGCTTCAGAAATCTCTCTTCCATTTTCTCCTCAAATATAACAAAATCATTTAGCTTCACTTATAGCTTAGTGTATTTCTTGTATTCCTAGCCCTAAATACTTCTTCATGTGCAAATGTAAAATATTTATTTAGATTAGTCAGAAACCTGAACAAGATCATCAACAATTATGCCAATGATATCAAGTGGACCAACGTTGTTCATCACTTTCCTTCTAGTGTTAACATTGTTAACATAAGCACAGAATTCTTTGTTACTTTTCTTTGCATTCTTAGCTAGAGACTTTGTAATCTGCCTAACCCCCCCCTTAGTAATCTGATTACAGACTAGTTTGTATTTTGATATTAGTATCAGCCCTACAGTGCAAGGAAGCTACTGGCTTTTGCTGCACTAGTAATAAAAAAAAAAAAAAAAAAAAAAAAAAATTAGACAAAAAAAAATTATGCACTTCCCTCTTCAGATAAGGTAATTATCCAGTGAGGCATTCCAGTAATCAACAACTCATTAGCTAAAAGAAAACTTCTACAGTTCTTCTCCTGTAATTTAAATTTAAGATCCATAGTTCATTTTACTAACCCTCACAGAGTCTTACAAAACCTCAGTCAGGTCTCTAAGGTGCATGGTTGCCAAGTTCTGTAGCCCCACATAATTGAAGTCTTTCCTTAAATGGTTGCCCTTTTGTCAACCTTGCCATGCAAATTTCTCAGATTTGGATCCTTTCAAGAAGCTCTATGTCTTTTTTGGGTAAGGCCTACATACATGGACACAGTATTTCAATGGTTGTACAATTGCCTTAAACCAGTGGTTTCCAAACTTCATGTTATTATGGCCCCCTTTAAAAAAAATCTAATCTTGGTGCCTCCCACCCTTTATTTCATAAAATAATACAGACACATTTTTAAATGGTAAAAAATGTATTAATACAAAAAATGAAAAAAAAAAACGTGATTGACAGAATAATAACAAGGTTTTACTATATATATATATATATATATATTCATTTTTAAATTATTTTGTTTTTAATGCGATGGCTGTGCTTGTTTATTAGCAAAAAGTTTATCGAATCTAGGTGTCATCGAGGAGAGTGCTACTAGTAGCTCTTTTTCTACTATTAAAGGGGCTTGATATTTGGATTTCATTGCAGCCAATGCAGAAAATCCCATTTTGCATAAATATGATGTTATGAATGGCAGCAATACTTGCATTGCTTTGCTTGACAAAGTATTATATTCTTCACTTCGATTCAACCAAAATTGAACTAGGTTTCACTCTGAAATTTTTGTTTCAATGAAGTATCGTATGATAATTCTATCAATTTTTCCTTTTCAATAGTTGTCAATCCAAATTCATCATCTTGTTCATCGACAAATGGATTCTGTATCCACGTGAACTTTGTATAATCAAAATCTTCGAAATAATGTGAAAAGTGCATTAGCAAACCATCCAAGTGTTCAGTAAATAGATTTTTGTTTGCTTCAATATTAACTCTGGCACAGAAATCATTTAAAAGTGGAAATATGTCGAACTTATTTTTTGTAAATTTGATTTTCACAGCTCCAATTTTTTTATGAATGTTTTCACTTTGTCTTTTTGAATCAGTGAATGCATTTGTGGTCCTTGCATTGATTTATTCAAAACACTCAATTTTCCAAAAATTTCAACCAAATAGGCAAGTTTAACAATAAAGTTATCATTCCTAAATAAATCTGCCTCTTCATTATGATTTTCATCAAGAAAAATTGCAACCTCTTCTTTGAGTTCAAACACCCTTTGAATCACTTTTGCATGAGATAGCCAGCGCACTTCACAATAGTATAGAAGTGAGGTATAATTAGCTTCCATATCTTCACACAGCTTTGCAAACAACCTAACTTTTAAAGGACTGTTTTTTATGTAGTTTATAACTTTCGTAACTTTTGTAAAAATGTTGTTAAGTTCCTCGCTCATATTTTTTGACACAAGAGCTGCTCTGTGAAGCATGCAGTGCGTCTAGATAACTTTGGGTGCTTTCTTTTTAACTAATGACATTAACTGTGCTCCATCAGTACAGAGTCCAATGCAGTTATTCCACTTTATGTCGTTCTCATCATCATTTTAATGCAATTATATTAAAAATTTCATTGGATGTGGCCTTTCCAGGAATCAGGTTGCAAAATAATATATCTTCCATTATATTAGTTTCTGAAACATATCGAACATATGCAATTAAATGAGCATCTTTAGCTACATCAGTTGCCTCATCTACTTGTATGGCGAATTTCGAAGTACGCAGTCGAGAAACTAACTGATTGCAAAGATTTTCAGATATATCATTAATTCTTCTGCAAACTGTATTATCAGCAAGTATTTGTCGCAACTGTTTCGCCGAGCATTATTTTAACCATATCAATAGCTGCTGGGAAAACTAGAGTTTCTCCTATTGTGTGTAGTTTTTTACATTTCGCAATTCTGTAAAAAACTTGGTACGATGCTAGCAATGCATTTGATGGAACAGAAACTATTTTTTTGAATGTATGCTTTTGTTTATTAAATTCATCTAATTTTCTTTGAAAAAATTCTATGGGCTCACCAATGTATTCAGAATGCATATTTTTAAGGCGCCGTTTTAATTTGCCTGGTCTCATACTATCTGCAGCCAAAACTTTCGTACAAAACAAACACATTGGTTTTTCCAAGCCATCTATAATAACACTTGTGAATCCTAATGATAAATAGGATGAATCGAATTTTCTTGTCTTGGGAGTTCTACCTCCTTGTTCCCTGTTGCTTCTATTCCCACTACCTTTACTTGTATCAGCATCAGTATCTTCATTATTAGTGGATTTTCTCTTGTAACCAGTCCAAAATTTATCCATTCGTCTAAAAATATTAGAATTAAATTTATATTCTTAAAAAATACAACTTCTAAATTATTAACAATTATTATCAGTAAGTAATCATGCCAAAAACAATAAAAAACACAATCGCACACTGCTGAAACCGTATTTTCGACCATGCTACTAATGCTATACTCTGCAATCTACCTATATATGTCATACATAGTATGCACTAAATTAGTTAGAGTGAGGTAGGTGGCGGTGAACTAACCAAAGTTAGAATGAGATAGGTGGCGGTAAATGCTTTATAAAATAGGTTATAAAATTTAATGTTATGTTATGAAAGTTTATTTATATGTATATATTTTTTATTTATATATGTTATGTTACAAAAATTACATTTCTATTAAACTTTTCGTGCCTCCTTTTGCACTAGTCCGAGCCTCCCAGTTTGGAAATCGCTGCCTTAAACTATGACCTCTCTATATGATCTCTACAGGATATTATTTGATAAATCATTGGACACCATGGGCTTTCCTCTCTGCCTAGTTAAGGATCAGAGAACTTCATCGGCTTGTATCACAACTGTCGCATTTTTGATCATTCTGAGCATTAGTAGATGCATATGATGCAAAAAAGCAAGCTCATATGGGATCAGCCCAAAACAAAAAAAAAAAAAAAAAAATCCTTCCCATTTCACCCATCCATTCACTCCATATGTTTGTCTAGTTCTGGCTTTGAATTTATTTAAGCTGTCAACTTCTATAATGGCAGATGAAAGTTTGTTCCAGCAATCAGCAACCCGCTGGCTAAAGGCAAATTTCTGCACATCTATTCTATAACTGTCTTTCCTCAATTTGAATTTATGTCCACTCAGGCGATTAATCTGGGAAAGAGGAAGAATCCCATCAGCATTGAGCTTGCTTAAACCATTCAAGGCCTTATCCACTTCAATCCATTCACCTCGCAGTGCCTAGTCTCCAGACACTGCAATTTGCAGAACTTAAGCATTTCTTCGTAAGAGCAATCTTTTGTTCCATTCACCAACCTTGTTGCCCTTTTCTGTACCTGCTCCAGCAGCTCTACATCCTTCCTAAAATGAGGCCTCCAGACCTGTATACAGTACTAAAGGTGACCATTGCCTTATACAAGGAGATAATTACCTCCTTATCCCTGCTAGAAAAATTCCTGTACATCACTGACAAGACACCATGAGCTACTCTTTCAGACTATCTGCATTGCTCAGAAAACTTCATATCTGACTGCACCATTATCCACAGGTCTTTTTCATTCTCTATCACAATTGGTTGATATGTTACTCTGGGGTTACAGCTACCCATATGCAGTACATATACAGTTTAACATTTGTCAAACTTCATAACATTTGTCAAACTTCAAGCTTCAGTTGCCATCTCTCAGCCAATCTGCTCAACTTTTCTAAATCCTGTTGCAATAGTTTACTATCATTAACAAACCCTGCAAACCTTCGTATCGTGTGCAAACTTGGCCATTAAACCTGATATACCATCATCAATATCATTATAAATACAGAAAACAACAATAATGGACCCACACCGAACCATAGGGGGGGGGGACTCCACTAATAACATTAGTCCACTAAGAGCAGTGTCCATTGATTACCACTCTCTGTCTTCTTTCACTGAACCATCCCTTTATCCATAGCAGCAATTTTCCCCTAATGCCATACTGCTTCAATTTGTACAGTAGTCTTCCATGTGCAACAGTATCAAAAGCTTTCCTAAAATCTACGTATATGATATCAGAATTATTTTTTGCATCCATCTCCTTTGTGACCACATCATAGTATACAATCAAATTGGTCAGACAAGACTTCCCCTTAACAAACCCATGATGCATCTGAACTATAACTGCAGTCTTGTCTAGATAATCCTGCAGTGCTTCTTCAACCAGCACCTCCATTAATTTCCTTGGAACAGAAGTTAAACTAATAGGTCTGTAATACTTGTCACCCTTCGATCCTCCTTTGTGAATTGGGGTCACATTTGCCTCCTTTAATATAACTGGATTGATCCCATCTACCCTAGGTGTCTTTCTTATGTTTAACTTTAACAATTTCTCTTCCACTTTGCTCTCAGTCATTACAAAATCATTTAGGTCACTGTCAGAGTTTGATAAACTTCTGGCATTCTCCTCATGTGTGAATGTTGCAAAATATTCATTCAGCTTGTCAGTACCTGAGCAGGATCATCAACATTTGATCCTTCAATATCAAGTGGACCAAGCTGATCATCCCCTTCCTCCTAGAGTTTACACATTTAAAAAGTGTTTGCTTTTCCTCTTTGCATCCTTTGCCAAAGATTTCACTTAATCTGCCTTCACTTGCCTAACCTCCTTTGTGACTTGATTAGAGACCAGCTTATATCTAACATAGGTTTCTGTGTCACCTGATAATTGATATGCATTCCATACATTTTTCTTCTTAGCCACGAGTCTGATTAGTTTATCTGACATCCATTTAGGCTTAAACCTTGAACAATATTTCTTAGTTCGTATGAAAAGCCCAGTAGCTTCCAAGATTAATTCTTTGAATACTTCCCATTTACAATTTGCTGTTGGTAACATCATCAGTTGGTCCCACTGTATAGAATTTAAAAACTGTCTCATACCACCACAGTATTTGCTGCAGGATTCCTGTTCCCTGTTAATTTATAATCATTCCATGCATTTCCTTCTCTGCCACTAGTCTCATTAATTCATCGAACATCCATTTAGGTTTAAACTGTGAACTATATCTCTTTTTAGTGTAAAAGGCATAGTAGCTTCTATGAACTCTTCCCTGAATACTTTTCATTTTGAATTTGCAGTTGGTAATATCATCAGATGGCCCACTCAAGGGAATTTAAAAATTGTCTAGCCATGTTTTTGAAATCAAGATAATTTCCCTTTACCCTTAAAGTAGTTGCATCCTTATTCCCACATCCACCATCAACTTTATCTCACGTCCATATACTGTGATCTCTGCCACCTAACGGTTCTTTTTTCTGCAGATTCTTAATGCATGAAGAGTTATTGCTGATAATCAGATCAATGGTATTGCTTTATCCTTGTTGCCTCTCTAATATGCTGATATAGAAAGTTATCATCCAATAAATTTAGAAATGTTCTGCTATTGTGCTAGTGCTTTGTGACCACAAGTTCCATATATTTGGAAATTGTGGTCACAAAGTTAAGTCTTCCATTATAAGACATTCTGAGTTACTGGCCCACTCTTAATTACACTTATTACCATCTGGCCAAAACTCCTCCATACAAAAATTTGTGAAATTTGTGCTGCCAAACATATGAAAACATCTTTGGTGGCACCTACTAAATTTCGGATTGAGGTAAAACCAATTTGTCATGATTTTTCAACGTGGAAATGACGTGTCTCAAAATCGCGACAGAATAGTGAATTCCAAGTGGATGAAAGAGGTATCAATCAGAGGTGTCAATGATGTAAATGACCAACAATTCAATAGTATGATTGCAACAATATAAATACTTGTATTGTTGCAATCATACTATTCAACAAATGGCTACAATCAAATGAGTAATTAGGCTATTGGTTTGGATTTTGCTAATTTCTTCCAAACGTTGATTCAGTAGAGTAAGTAGCAGGCATGTGCGAAAAACATTACATCATTCATACTAACTATTTCAGACTGAAGTATGTCACTAATGTTAATTTGGCAGAGTAAGCAGCAACCATGAGCATAAAACATTAAATCATTCATGATTTCGGTTCTAGCTGTTCGATTTTAAAACGGTTCTGATTTTCGTCAAAGATAAAACATCTTTCATGTGTAAAGGTTACACACTCGATTTTTTTTATCCAGTGCTTTTGTCACACGAAACTGACTCAACATCATAATGGTCACCTATGTTAACAGGGTGCACTGTCTTAGAGGCTACAGCTTCCTAACCAAGAACGTAATTCCTCAACTCCCTCCGGTCATTTCTGTAAACACTGTAATCATCACATTCAAATTCCATATCTCGTGTTCAAGTGGCACCATGTTTCTGATATCCTTACACTGTCTGTACTTGATAACTTAACTAGTATCTCAGATTCATCAATCTTTACTATACTCAAAACATTAGTGTACAAGAAATGATACATGCACCTGTTTTGTCTCTTAGTTTCCCTTAGGTTACAAAAGCCATTTGTCTCTAGTCTCTTTCAAGTAAGCTCACTTTCATGCTTTAGGTGGGCCTCTGGACCTGAACACAATACAGTATTGGCTTCACCATCGATTGCCTTGTATAATGAGAGTATAACCTTCTCGTCTCAGATGCTAAGACAGCATAAAGCACTGACAAGACATTATGCAATTGTCTGGTCAATTGTTTATGCTGGATGCTAAATCATTCTGTAGGAGCCCAGCCTAACTTGCATTGTGAACCACCTTCATATCATCTGCAAATTTCAATACTGTATCTTTATCCCTTGCAGTTATCTTTCAAGGAAATCAGAAACAATAGTTTCAATATTACCCATTAAATATTGAAACCCTTTGCAACTCTGAAGTGTGACTATTTTATAACAACCGTCTGCCTCCTGTCCTTTGGTCATTTTTCAATCCACCTCAGGATCCCATCCATAATCTCAATACACCATAATGTATGTGGTAACCTTGCATGTAAGAACAAGTCAAGTGTTTTGATAAATCTAAGTATATAATATCAAAATTATTTCTTGCATCAACTACAAGACATGGTACATGGGAGTTATCTGTAACTTCTATGTGACCCCTGTCATAATAATTTATCCAGTTGATCAAACATGATGTTCAAAACCATTCTGTAAGGAATTTATTCTATGTATAGTGTCTTCTGATGACAGCCTATAAAACTACAAATGCACGTGCACGGTGTGAACAGTAAATGAGCATGCAATTCAACATACAAGAATATGTACTTATGATGGAATATTACTCAAAATAGAACCATTTAAAACTACTTAACATGATTTTTGTAAGCAATTTTATGATGTAAGGCACATAAAAATCTTTGATATGGAAGTTCCAAGTTGTGTTCACACATTGATTCTTATGACCATGGAAAGTTTAGCACATGCATCAACATTCACAGTTATGTTGTTATCATGATTGTGATCATTTTCAACATTTTTGTGGCAAATTAAGACACACACCAAAGAATAAAGAACATCACTTGCAAATGTCATGTCAACAGCACTCTAACTTGAAGTTGTTAACATTTTCATGATTTTCATGGGTTAAAATGATTACCCAGTACCTCTCAAGCTCTTTTAATGTATCCTCAACTATAGAATCCATGACCTTTCTCATCACTGAAGCCAAACCAACCAACCTATAGTCACGTATAGATTAGTTGCATGGGATGTATATAAATTATCAGGCGACACAGAAGCCTATGGCTGATATAAGCTAGTCTGTAATCAAGTCACAAAGGAGGTTAGGCAGGCGAAGGCAGATCATGAGAAATCTTTGGCAAAGGATGCTAAGAAAAATAGCAAGGATTTCTTTACTTATATAAACTCTAAAAGGAAGGGGATGAATCTGATTGGTCCACTTGATATTAATGGTTCGACTGTTGATGATCGTGTTCAGATAGCAAACAAACTGAATGAATATTTGCATCTACATTTACACATGAGGAGTTATTAAGGTTTAAAAATGCCAGAAGGTTATAAAATTGTAGCAGGGTAATTAATGATTTTGAAATAAATGAGAGCAAAGGGGAGGAGAAATTGTTGAAGTTAAATATAAGAAAGGCACCTGGGGTGGATGGGATCTATCCAGTTATATTAAAGGAGGCAGAAAAGGAAGTAAGCAAACCCTTAGCTATAATTATGAGAGCACTGCTGGACTCAGGGGAGGTCCCCACGGACTGGAGATGTGCAAATGTGTCACCAATTCATAAAGGGGGATCGAAGGATGACACGAGTAATTACAGACCACTTAGTTTAACTTCTGTTCTGGGAGAAATAATGGAGTCACTGGTTAAAGATGCATTGCAGGATCATCTAGACAAGAGTGCAGCAATAATTCAGACACAGCATTTGTTTGTTAAGGGAAAGTCTTGTCTGACAAATTTGGTAGGATATTATGATGTGGTTACAAAGGAAGTGGATGCAAAAAATAATTCTGATAGCATATACTTGGATTTCAGGAAAGCTTTTGACATTGTTGCGCATGGAAGACTACTATACAAATTGGAGCAGAATGGAATTAAGGGTAAGTTGCTTCAATGGAGAAAAGGATGGTTGAGGGGGAGAAGACAGAGGGTGGCAACCAATGGGTGCTGCTCTTCGTGAACTAATGTGATTAGTGGAGTCCCACTAATAACATTAGTCCAGTGTGGGTTCAGTGTTGGGTCCATTGTTGTTTTGTATATTTATCAATGATATTGATGAAAGTATATCAGGCTTAGTGTTGAAGTTTACAGATGATAAAAAGGTTGGCAGGGTTGTTAATGACAGTAATGGCAGTGTGCTACTGCAACAGGATCTAGAAAATTTGGGCAGATGGGGTGAGAATGGCAACTGAAATTTAACCTTGACAAATGCAAAGTACTGCATGTGGGTAGAAATAACCCCAGAGAAACATACCAACTGTGTGGTACTACACTTAAGGTGGTAGAAAATGAAAAAGACCTGGGAGTAATTGTGCCGTCAGATATGTTTTCTGAGAAATGCAGACAGGCTGCCAGGGCAGGTCATGGGGTTTTGTCAATGACATATAGGAATTTTGCTAGCAGGGAAAAGGAGGTAATTGTCCCTCTACATAAGACAATGGTCAGGCCATGCCTTGAGTACTGCTACAGGTCTGGAGGCCTCATTTTAGGAAAGATGTAGATTTGCTTGAGTGTGTACAGAGAAGGGCAACAAGATTGGTGAGGGGAATACCAAGAGAGGCTTAAGTTCTGCAAATTGCAGTGTCTGGAGACTAGGCACCTGTGCGGTGATCTGTTTGAGGTGTATAAGGCCTTGAATGGGTTGAGCACACTGAATTCTGATGGGATTCTTCCACTTGTTCAGATCACGAACCTAAGGGGACATAAATGCAAATTAGGGAAAGACAGATGTAGAATAGTTGTGTGGAAATTTGCCTTTAGCTGGTGGGTGGTTAATTGCTGTCATTGTGGAAGTTGAAAGGTTAAATAAATTTAAGGAGGAACTGGACAAATATTTAGAGGGAATAGTGGTGTGAAATTTTTTTTTTGGCTGATGTTGCATAAGCTCACACACTTGCTTTCTTGCCACCACTACTACTACCTATCATATCTCTAGTTCCTCCTTTGTGGGTTGGCATTAGCATTAGCATTTAGCATTAGTAGAGGCATTTGATGCAAGAAAGCAAGCTTATGGAACATCAGTCAAAAAAAATAAATAAATAAAAAAAATAAATAAATAACAAATAACCACTTCCACTTCACCCCTCTGTTCATTCGAAATACCTGTCCACCTGAGACTTAAACTTATTTAGGCTATCAACTTCCACGACAAGGGATGCAAGTCTATTCCACCAACCAACCACCCGCTGTCTAAAGGCAAATTTCCTCACATCTATCCTACATCTGTCTTTTCTCAATTTGAATTTATGCCTTCTCAGGTGATTATTCTGAGCAAGAGGAAGAATCCCATCAGCATTGAGCATGCTCAAACCATTCAAGGTTTTATACACCTCTATCAGATCACCTCGCCGGTGCCTAGTCTCCAGACACTGTAATTTGCAAAACTTAAGCCTTTCTTCATAAGAGCACCCCTTTGTTCCATACACTAATCTTGTTGCCCTTCTCTGTACTCGTTCCAGCATCATTACATCCTTCTTGAAATAAGGCCTCCAAACCTGTATACAGTACTCCAGGTGTGGTCTGACCATTGCCTTATACAAGGGAATAATCACCTCCTTATCCCTGCTAGAAAAATTCCTATATATCATCGACAATACACCATGAGCTACTCTTGCAGCCCGTCTGCACTGCTCAGAAAACTTCATATCTGCCTGCACAACCACGCCCAGGTCCCTTTCATTTTCTACCACTGTCAATGTAGTACCACAGAGTTGATACGTTGCTCTGGGGTTGCTGTTTGCCATATGTAGTACTTTATATTTGTCAATGTTAAACTTCATTTTTCCCCTCTCAGCCCATCTGCTCAACCTTTCCAGATCCTGTTGCAGTAGCATAGTGTCAGTAGTGTCCTTGACAACCCTGCCAACCTTCGTATCGTCTACAAACTTGGACATTAAGCGTGATATACCATCATCAATATCATTTATAAATACAGAAAACAATAATGAACAACAATGAACCCAATACTGAACCCTGAGGGACTCCACTAATAACATTAGTCCACGATGAGCAGTGTCCATTGATTACCACTCTCTTCTCCCCCTCAACCACCCCTTTATCCATAGCAGAAATTTGCCTCCAATGCCACACTGCTCCAATTTGTGCAGCAGTCTTCCATGTGCAACAGTATCAAAAGCCTTTCTAAGATCCAAGTATATAATATCGAAGTTATTCCCTGCATCCAGTTCTTTTGTGACTGCATCATAGTATCCAATCAAATTGGTCAGGCAAGACTTCCCCTTAACAAAACCATGCTGTGTCTGAGCTATGACTGAAGTCTTGTCTAGATGATCCTGCAGTGCTTCTTTAACCAGTGCCTCCATTAATTTTCCTGGAACAGAAGTTAAACTCACAGGTCTATAATTACTTGTGTCAACCTTTGATCCTCCTTTGTGAATTGGGGTTACATTTGCACATCTCCAGTCCATGGGTACCTCCCCTGAGTCCAAGGAAATTCTCATAATTATGGCTAAGGGTTTGCTTACTTCCTTTGCTGCTTCCTTTAATATAACTGGATGGATCCCATCCACCCCAGGTGCTTTTCTTGTATTTATCTTCAACAATTTCTCCTCCACTTTACTCTCAGTTATTACAAGATTCTCTAGCTTACTGCCAGAGTTGAATACACCTCTGGCATTCCCCTCGCTGAATAACTCCTCATGTATGAATGTCGATGCAAAATATTCATTCAGTTTGTTAGCTACCTGAGCAGGATCATCAACAGTTGACCCATTGATATCAAGTGGACCAATCTGATTCATCCCCTTCCTTCTAGAGTTTACATAAGTAAAGAACTCTTTGCGGTTTTTCTTTGCATCCCTTGCCAAAGACTTCTCGTAATCTCCCTTCGCCTGCCTAACCTCCTTTGTAACTTGGTTACAGATCAACTTGTATCTATCATAGGCTTCTGTGTCACGTGTTAATTTGTATGTATCCCATGCATTTTTATTCTCTGCCACATGTCTCATTAGTTCATCTGACATCCAATTAGGCCTAAACCTTGAACAATATTTCTTAGTTGGTATGTAAAGCCTAGTAGCTTCCAAGATAAGTTCTTTGAATGCTTCCCATTTTGAATTTGATGTTGGTAACATCATCAGTTGATCCCACTGTATAGAATTTAAATACTGTCTCAGTCCATCGTAGTCGCCTTTACGAAAGCAATAACCCTTCCCTTTACCCCTAATGGTAGTTAGCTCTTTTGAGTAAATCCCACTTTAGCACACTGTGATCACTGCCACCTAATGGTTCATTTACCTGCAGATTCTTAATGCATGAAGAATCACTACTGATAATCAAATCCTCTACTTGCTCCTCTGTATTACTCCTCTAGTTGCCTCCCGAACATGCTGATGTAGAAAACAATCAGCCAATAAATCCTCAAAAGCCTTGCTAGTGTGTGAGTGAGCAGCCCCCAAATTCCAGTCAATATCTGGGAAATTAAAATCTCCCATTATAAGACTCTCTGATTTACTGGCCCACTCTATTTCCCTGTACAGTTTCTTATTATACTCATCAGAGTCATTAGGCCTATAGCACACTCCTACTCTCAATTTTGATCTCCCAATGCTGATGTCACACCAAACTGACTCAACACTGCATTGTCCAGCAATGTCGACTGGCTTCACTTTCTTGGATTTTATGTATTTCTTAACTAATAGCATTACCCCTCCTCCCTTCCTACCTGTCTATCCTTTCTGTAGACATTGTACTCCCCAAATTCCAGTTCTGCATTCCTTATATCTGTGTGACACCACGTCTCTGAAATCCCCACAATATCTGCCTTTGATGTTTTGAGCAATACCTCAAATTCATCAAATTTATTTACCAAACTCCTAGCATTGGTGTACACGCAAGTATACATGCACCTGTTCTTTTTCTTAGCTACCCTAACACAACCTATGTGTTTATTTGTACCCCAGTGATTCCCAGCAGTCTCTGAACTATCCTGCAACTTATTTTCCAGGCTGCGGCTAATTCCAATAGAAGCAGTGCAAGAATCACTTTCACCTCTGCCAGTGGCTACTGTTAATCTATTAGTCCTTGTATCTCCCCAATCTAGCAGTTTTCCGACCCACCTAACAATATGACAATATGGCAATATGATATTCTCCAATCCAAGGGCATTCTGATGATTGAAATGGAAAAGGCCTATGTCCTGAGAGTTCATAATGTCAGTAAGTTCAGCCTTTTCTGAGAAATACAGAATACAGGTTTATTAAATTCCTTTGATAGGAAGACAGATAAAAATAAGTTATAATAAACAGTTTGTTTTAACTTTTTAATCTGTCTTCCTATCAAGAGCCACAAGCCTCTACTTCCAACTGCTAATTGTTGTCACCATCTATTCACGCAGTTCATTTCACATGACCACCACACTGGGCATTCTTTATTATTTATTTTGTAGCAACGTTTTTCGGCTGAAGAAGGGTAACCTATACCTGAAAACTATCAATGTATGATTATTTTAACTGTTTATTGTAACTTATTTTTATCTGTCTTCCTATCAAAGGAATTTTAATAAACCTGTATTATGTATTTCTCAGAAAAAGCTGAACTTATTGACATTACAAACTCTTTTCTGTTTCATTTGTACTGTTTTTGGACAGAGCACTTACAATGTTTTTCTATAACTACAAAAAAGCTTCATCTTCATAGCCTGGAGCAACCAACATCTCCGATTTGCCCATCGATGTAAGACCCACCATGTCATTCCAAAGGGCTTTCTCTACAAGGCTGCCATTAACAACAAGCATATGCAACGTGCCTGTTGTAACTTCAGTTTCAGAATTCTGAATATTTGGATTGGCTGTCTTCACCGATTGTCTGTGCAGGGCTTTCACCAGGAAAGCCATCCTCATGTACGAGCTCAGTAACCTGAAGGTGCCTCCATAGCCAGGTGGGTAGGAGCAGCAGTGCATAGCACACGCTTCTTGATTAGACCGGGGTTCAGCCCGTGCCCACCAAATACGGAGGATGCGGAAAGGTCAGGGAATGACCACCACATATCCCAGGAGCAATATGGCCTTAGTTGCTAATGCTCCTAAAAACCAAATAACAAACAAACAGAAACCTGATCCCCACCTCTGTATATTCCAAGGTGATCAGAACCTTGTGCAGCCAAGCTGTCCGAGAATCGGATCGTTATTGCTCTCATCGACAAAGTAAGTTTAACAATTTAATTTAAGAGACCCATAAAAATGGTTCCTTGCAAAGAGCCCCTACCACAGCCTGCTCACAGTTTGTGCTAAATTTGAGCGACAAGCACTTATCAAATGAGCAAGTAGAGCTGCTCACCCTAAGGATGAAATTTGCAGTTCTTCCCCGCAGTTCTCCAGTCATGGAGCTTGCTATGAGTGTTGAGGTGTCATTGACATGGTTGCCTGAGGAGACTGCAAAAAAATCAGCCTCAAGACTACAACGTTCTACAACATGCCCATCTGGTCAATTCTAATCTAAGTCATCAACAATGCTCCGTCCTCAAATCGTTAAAACAGGATGACTCGATTATCGTTCTACCTGCAGATAAAGGACATTGAACGGTTGTTTTAAATCATTCAGGTTACAATATGAAAGCCCTGTCTCTCTTACAAGGCACTTCCATCTACGAGCCAGTACCCGATTCCCCTGTAAAGGTTAACAGCCAAGGTTAACAGCCAAGTCTATGGTTGGTTTAAATCTGGCAAAACCCATGGATCCATTCGGTGGTATCTGCATGCTTCTGGTTGCCAGATACCCCAATTCTACAGCCCACTGAAGGTCCATAAAAAAGGTGTTCCTTTAAGACCCATTGTCTCTTGTTGTGGTTCCCCAACATACGAATTGTCAAAATTTGTTGCTGACGTACTTTCGCTTTTGGTAGGCAAGAGACTGTTCACACGATCTCCAACAGCAGCGAGTTTCTTAAGCTAATTTCCACTCTATCCATTTTGAAAGGCTAGGTTATGGCATCGTTTTATGTCGTATCTCTCTTTACTTCAATTCCTGTCCAACTGGCCATCACATGTGCTAAACAGCTTCTGGACAGTGACCAAATCCTGAGCAGCAGGAATTCTGTCAATGACATTTGACCCTCAAGTTGTGCCTGACTGGTAGTGTGGTCATGTACAATAACTGCCTTTACCAGCAAATCCATGGAATAGCTATGGGTGCCCCATCAGCTCAGTCGTGGCTAACATCGTCATGGAGGAATGGGAGAATGCACGTGTACAGGGCTATCAAAACCTATAGCCTTTTGGTGTTGCTACATCAACGATATATTTACCATCATTCCTCGTGAGTCAGGAGACCGACTCTTACAGCATCTCAATTCTCTTTCATCCTTCATTCAGTTCACCGTTGAGACAATGTTCTTCCATTTCTGGATATCCTTGTTCGACACAAGGGCATGCATCTAAGGACCTCTGTCCATCAGAAACCAATGTGTGCTGACCATTTCACTAACTATCGGTTGGCACATGCTTGCAGTCACCTCCTTAGTACAGCACAAGCCTTATTAACTGGCGCCTTGACCCGCTCCAGGTCTGCAGATGGAAAACGTTAAGAGATCGCTAGACTAAAGACATTTGGCCAAGTGTGGTTACCCCACTAGTGCCTTGGATAGATGTGACCTACAGTCCCACGACTATGCGGCAAACCATAGGACCACACGTACCGTTGAACCAACCTCAACCATTTATATTCCATACTACTTGAACTTGTCACAGCAACTGTCAAAGGTCTTTGGAGTTATGGGATAAAGTGCCTGCAGCTTCCAGTCAGAAAGTTGCAGTCCCGTGTGTCAAAGGTAAAGACACTGGTTCCCCCACTCTTACAGAGCGGTTCAGTGTACTGCATTTTCTGCTGTGACTGGGCAGGCTGCTACATTGGGGAATCTGGCAGAAGGCTCAAAGATTGAATTGCTGAGCATGAGAGACCAATCCACTCCAAAGATGTGGAGCACTCAGCTGTCACCAAACACATCTGGTCAGCACGATATTGACCCCTGGCATGACATTAAGATTATTGACTGCTCTCGTCAGTACCACCATCACGTCTGGTTAGAATCACTACACATTACATCTCGTCGTGATTCTTTTAACCGGAACAAAGGAGATCATGTCTATCCTATCATTGAAGCAGCCAAACTCCTGAATGATGGACGTTGGCACACACAGTAAACCCAAGCTTTGCAATTGCAGCCACAAGCCTCTATTTCCAACTGCTAATTGTTGTCAGCACCTGCTTATGCAGTTCACCTCACATGACCACCATACCAGGCACGCTTTATTTATTTTGTAGCAACATTTTTTGACTAAAGATGGGTAACCTATACCCGAAAGCTATCAATGTATGTTTATTTTAACTGTTTATTATAACTTATTTTTATCTGTCTTCTTATCAAAGGAATTTAATAAAGTTGTATTATGTATTTCTCAGAAAAAGCTGAATTTATTGACATTATGATGAATATCTCTAATGGTTTGATACACTCCTTTGCAGCTTTTGTTTGAATTTCATTGAATAAATATCAATAGTAACTGGGGTATTTCCTATCTTCAAGCTCAGTAAGTTTTCTGTTTGACGCTCCTCTTTAACATCAATCTCCTTTTTATCACTTATCCTGCAGTGCTTGATATATCGGCACAATATTTCCAGCCCAAAAGGGATGCCCTTTTAATTCTACATTTGAGCCATGCCTGTTCTATAAAAACTTATAAGTGAGCAGAATATGTGCCTAGATGTTTAAGAGATAAGTCTGCTCCTCTGAATTATGCAACTTATGTTGTTGTTGTTTGGTTTTTAGGAGCATTAGCAACTAAGGCCATATTGCTCCGGGATATGCGGTGGTCATTCCCTGACCTTTCCACATCCTCTGTATTTGGTGGTGACAGGCTCGAACCCCAGTCTAATCAAGAAGCGTGCGCTACGCACTGTTGCTCCTTCCCACCTGGCTACGGAGGCTCCCTATGCAACTTATGGTTTCACCAACATGAAAAATAAATTTAATACAGAAAATGAAATAATTAATCTAATTTGGTCTTAAGAATAGGTAATCTAAGCAACTTACCAGCATCAAAAGGTACAGAAAAGACAAATGCTGAGTTATTGATATGATAAAAGTCTACTGCTCTTCTATAAAAAAGTTCTTCAATGGCCTTGGTATGGATTTCATAAAAAGGTCTACAGAAAAACACACAAGATTATGTAGTTATTTTTACATAAATCCATATTTTTGTGTTTTAATTTAATTAACTATTGCTTAATAACAGCTGCAAAAAACTCTACATCAAATTCCTTTATTACTGTTATAAACATGAAATACGCATTGAACTACATGAAATATGTGTTCAAAATTTGACTCTGCACATAATAAATTCTCAGGTAATGATGCACAAAATTAAAACACTATTGTACCAGGTACAGGAATTGCTGTGAACTAAAAAAAATAATGATGAAGAGGTGCTAATTGTTACTTGCATAGAAGCAAAAAAGAAATTAAATTTTATTTAGTGTTTTTGATAGTTTGCATTTTTCTTGTGTTCATCATCCCCTTCTACTATTCGTTCTTTGATACAATTACCCCTCATTCTAATTTAGGTTGTTAAGTTAATTTCATTTCATGTATTTTGAATTTGCTTGTTTAAATATCCTTATAATTAATATTTTAATTTTTGTTTTACTTTGTAATTTTAATTACTAGATTTATTTTGCATATTTGCATTTCCATTAAGCTTGTTAATTGGCTTTGGTCAACATGGAAACTTACATTTTGGCTTTTCAATTTGTTGGTTCTTGATTATCAAGCTAACTATACTAATGAAGTGTTTTATTTTGTATCTGTTTGTTGATCTCATAGGGGCACCCATGGTCTTCTTTGTTGTTCAAGTAGGTCACAGAAATATAACTGTTTGGAAATTTCTATGGTGCTGATGCTTTCTTGAAGAAGTGGTCACTGTGATTCTCCTAAACTTTTTCTAATGTTATTTTCTTCATAATAGGTGTCTGTATCTGACTATCATGGTGCAATTTGAAGGGAGGGGGGGGGATTCCTTGTATACTTCTTAGGCAGCAGTTGCATTATACTTTCCACAGAATACTGTGTTTATGTCTGTCAGAATTACAATTTCTATATCATTTTTAATCACTTAACAGTCACACATTTTTTCAAGATAATTTCCAAAAAATGCTTAGGTTTTTCTAGCCTACTTTCCAAAATCTATGTGTTTCTGTCCTTACTCAAATAAATTTTGTTTTATAATCTGATCAAAACTGAATTTACTATGCACATGGGGAAGGGAGAGGGTACCTGGATAGAGAAAAATTAAAAGCTGAAAATTAAAGAATCAAAGATAAGGGAAAAGAAAGGCTTTTTGCTGCAAGTTTTCACCTGAGAGAGAGAAAGAGATGGGGGGGGGGGAAATAGGCAGATGAAGGAAGTGGAGAAAGTTAAAGAATAACAGAAAGACATAAATAAATAACAGAAATATGGGATAAATGAAGAATCTCTATTTTGTTGTTGTAACTCAAGCCACAACAACAAAAGGCAGGTAATGAAAAGGAAAATAAGAGAACAGAGAACAAGAAAAAAATAAATAAGAGCTTAAGTAGGAACCATTTCCTGCCTCCTGAAGGACAGAGGTCAGCATAAGAGGTTTTTTTTTTTTTTGGGGGGGGGGGGAGTAAGAGGAATGCAATTGTCAGGGATACCATCATTGGGGTACTTCTATTTCAAATCACCATCTTGAAACAAGAATTATACCACTGGAATTATAAGTGAATCTATTTGAAACTCTTCTGTTTACAGAGCAATTAAAATAAAATTTACAGGATTTCTGAGTATCTTCAAAATAAACATTTTTGCAGGATTTTTGATTGTCTTCAAAATAAAAATATCACAGAGGGGTATTTCTATTTTGAACCACCATCTTGAAACAAGATGGCTGCCACTGGTAATGACAGCCACCTGTTTAGAACCTGTCTTTGCAGTTTGATCTTGATCAAATTTACAATACTTGGTACACAAATCAATAATATAAAAGCAACTGAATCTATAGAAGAAAAGCTCAAATGTTATTTTTCAGCTATATTTTGCAATAATCAAAAGACAAACAAACATACTGATACCAGTCAAAAAAATTTAGTACAGAATTTGTATCAAATTTTGCTGCATAATTGGGATTTCAGCTATGGAAACAACTGAGCTATTAAAAGAAGAGGTCATACCTTCAGCAAAAGAATTATTTGTAACTGGTACGCTAAATTAAAAAATGGCCAGGAGAATCTGTTCAAGATGATCTCCATGCTGTATGTCTGTAAATTTCATAAACTGCTGCCATTGCACCAGTGAGGGACCTTATGAGAAGTTTTTGCTGATTCACAATATGCACAATAGCCATGACCAAGAATTGACATTTTATGTATTACAGTCCACCTTAACTGAAGTTTTGCAGGTGTAGCACATTTGCAAAATCCATTCCAAGAATTCTGAGGACCACAAGAGAAACACGCTGTCAGGAGCTGAAATATTTCAGTGCATACACTGAAAAGAATCCTAACTTCATGAATTTAATCACCATGAGTGATGAAACATGGGTCAACAGTTGTGACCTTGTAACAAGACCAAATCTTCACTTGAGTCAAGGTTCTTGACAACCAAAAACAAAAGAAACAGAGTTATTCATATGCTAAAATAATGGCATCATATAAAAAAAAAACATTATGGAAATTCTAATGTCTTAAAATGATACTACAACAAGTTGTCTGTCCAACTTAAAATAATGTTGATCATTCTCTGGAGTTATGTATCATTCACTATGAATTTACTTCTCCACATCAGACAGTAAAACAGCAGTTCTACAAAAGGATATTGAAAAACAGAGAAAATGGTCTGAACTTGTTGCAGCAAGAGCTAGACTCTGCATCATGATAATATGCTGATAAACTGTAAAACTCACTGTGACTGAATTATTTGTTAAATATCAGGACCTTGTTCTATCCCTTTATTCACAAGATCTCTCTTCCTTATGATTTCTATTTATTCTCGAATATGAAAATTTTCATTCAATGGGAAAATGTTGTTGGCACTAATAATATTAAGAGTAGGAGACTGGCAGAATTACTTAACAAGTACAGGTCACTGTTGAACAAAAGCTGAGAATTAGGGTTGAATTTGAAAGTGTCTGCAATTCTGCCCAGACACGATAGGAGGGAGTATATGATGAGAGCCTTGTCGATCAATTCGGCCCTGGAAAGACTGTGCAAGGCTCAAGGGGTAGAATTTTTTTTTCAGCCTGGACTGTACTTGTTAACAGGAGAGATTGCTTCTACAGGGATGGGATGCACTTAAATAGAAAGGGTGCAAGAATATTTGCTGATGCTATCGAGGCAGTGTTAGGTGGGTCGGAAAACTGCTAGCTTGGGGGGAGACAAAGACCAATAGATTGACAGTAGCCACTGGCAGAGGTGAAAGAGATTCTTGCACTGCTTCTATTAGAATGAGCAGAAGCCTGAAAAACAAGATGCATGATATTTCAGAGACTGCTGGGAGCCACTGCGGTACAAGTAAACAGTGGGTTGTGTTAGGGTAGCTAAGAATAGAAACAGGTGCAGGTATACCTGCGTGTACACCAATGCTAGGAGTTTAGTAAATAAATTTGATGAATTTGAGGTATTGCTCAAAACATCAAAGGCAGATATTGTTGGGATATCAGAGACATGGTGTCACACAGATATAAGGAATGCAGAACTGGAATTTGGGGAGTACAACGTCTACAGAAAGGATAGACAGGATAGGAAAGGGGAAGGGGTTATGCTATTAGTTAAGAAACACATAAAAACCAAGGAAGTGAAGCCAGTCGACATCGCTGGACAGTGCAGTGTCGAGTCAGTTTGGTGTGACATAAGCATTGGGAGATCAAAATTGAGAGTAGGAGTGTGCTATAGGCCTAATGACTCTGATGAGTATAATAAGAAACTGTACAGGGAAATAGAGTGGGCCAGTAAATCAGAGTCTTATAATGGGGGATTTTAATTTCCCAGATATTGACTGGAATTTGGGGGCTGGTCACTCACACACTAGCAAGGATTTTGTGGATTTATTGGATGGTTGTTTTCTACATCAGCATGTTCGGGAGGCAACTAGAGGGAGTGATACTCTTGATTTGATTATCAGTAGTGATTCTTCATGCATTAAGAATCTGCAGGTAAATGAACCACTAGGTCGCAGTGATCACAGCATGCTGAAGTGGGATTTACTCAAAGAGGTAACTACCATTAGGGGTAAAGGGAAGGGTCATTGCTTTAGTAAAGGCGATGGACTGAGACAGTATTTAAATTCTATACAGTGGGACCAACTGATGATGCTACCAACAGCAAATTCAAAATGGTAAGCATTCAAAGAACTTATCTTGGAAGCTACTAGACTTTACATACCAACTAAGAAATGTTGTTCAAGGTTTAGTTCAAGGTTTATGTCTCATTAGTTCATCTGACATCCTAAGTGGATGTCAGATGAACTAATGAGACATATGGCAGAGAAGAAAAATGCATGGGATACATACAAATTAACACGTGACACAGAAGCCTATGATAGATACAAGTTGATCTCTAACCAAGTTACGAAGGAAGTTAGGCAGGGAAGGCAGATTACGAGAAATCTTTGGCAAGGATGCAAAGAAAAACAGCAAAGAGTTCTTTACTTATGTAAACTCTAGAAGGAAGGGGATGAATCAGATTGGTCCACTTGATATTGATGGGTCAACTGTTGATGATCCTGCTCAGGTAGCTAACAAACTAAATGAATATTTTGCATCGACATTCACACATGAGGAGTTATTCAGCGAGGGGAATGCCAGAGGTGTATTCAACTATAGCAGTAAGCTACAGAATCTTGAAATAACTGAGAGTCAGGTGGAGGAGAGGTTGTTGAAGATAAACACAAGAAAGGCACCCGGGGTGGATGGGATCTATCCAGTTATATTAAAGGAGGCCGCAAAGGAAGTAAGCAAACCCTTAGCCATAATTATGAGAGCTTCCTTGGACTCAGGGGAGGTACCCATAGACTGGAAATGTGCAAATGTGACCCCAATTCACAAAGGAGGATCAAAGGCTGACACAAGTAATTATAGACTTGTGAGCTTAACTTCTGTTCCAGGAAAATTAATGGAGGCACTGGTTAAAGAAGCACTGCAGGATCATTTAGACAAGACTTCAGTTATAGCTCGGACACAGCATGGTTTTGTTAAGGGGAAGTCTTGCCTGACCAATTTGATTGGATACTATGATGCAGTCACAAAAGAACTGGATGCAGGGAATAGCTTTGATATTATATACTTGGATCTTAGAAAGGCTTTTGATACTGTTGCACATGGAAGACTGCTACACAAATTGGAGCAGTGTGACATTGGAGGCAAATTGCTGCTATGGATAAAGGGGTGGTTGAGGGGGAGAAGACAGAGAGTGGTAATCAATGGACACTGCTCATCGTGGACTATTGTTATTAGTGGAGTCCCTCAGGGCTCAGTGTTGGGTCCATTATTGTTTTCTGTATTTATAAATGATATTGATGATGGTATATCAAGCTTAATGTCCAAGTTTGCAGATGATACAAAGGTTGGCAGGGTTGTCAAGGACACTACTGACACTATGCTGCTGCAACAGGATCTGGAAAGTTTGAGCAGATGGGCTGAGAGGTGGCAAATGAAGTTTAACATTGATAAATGTAAAGTACTACACATGGGAAACAGCAACCCCAGAGCAACGTATCAACTCTGTGGTACTACACTGACAGTGGTAGAAAATGAAAGGGACTTGGGGGTGGTTGTGCAGGCAGATATGAAGTTCTCTGACCAGTGCAGATGGGCTGCAAGAGTAGCTCATGGAGTATTGTCAATGATATACAGGAATTTTTCCAGCAGGGATAAGGAGGTGATTATTCCCTTGTATAAGGCAATGGTCAGGCCTCACCTACAGTACTGTATACAGGTCTGGAGGCCTCATTTCAAGAGGGATGTAGAGCTGCTGGAACGAGTACAGAGAAGGGCAACAAGATTAGTGAATGGAACAAAGGGGTGCTCTTACGAAGAAAGGCTTAAGTTTTGCAAATTACAGTGTCTGGAGACTAGGCACCAGAGAGGTGATCTGATAGAGGTGTATAAAGCCTTGAATGGTTTAGCAGATGGGCTGAGAGGTGGCAAATGAAGTTTAACATTGATAAATGTAAAGTACTACACATGGGAAACAGCAACCCAGAGCAACGTATCAACTCTGTGGTACTACACTGACAGTGGTAGAAAATGAAAGGGACTTGGGGGTGGTTGTGCAGGCAGATATGAAGTTCTCTGACCAGTGCAGATGGGCTGCAAGAGTAGCTCATGGAGTATTGTCAATGAAGAATCCCATCAGCATTGAGCATGCTCAATGCTGATGGGATTCTTCCTCTAGCTCAGAAAAATCACCTGAGAGGACATAAATTCAAATTGAGGAAAGACAGATGTAGGATAGACGTGCAGAAATTTGCCTTTGGCCAGCGGGTGGTTGGTTGGTGGAACAGACTTCCATCCCTTGTAGTGGAGGTTGATAGTCTAAATAAGTTTAAGGCTCAGCTGGACAGGTATTTTGAACGAACAGAGGGGTGAAGTGGAAGTGGGTTTTTTTTTTTTTTTTTTGGCTGATGCTGTATAAGCTTGCTTTCTTGCATCAAATGCCTCTACTAATTCTAATGCTAAATATCTGATGCATTAGCATTTAATTAATTAATTAACATTAGCATTAGTAGAGGCATTTGATGCAAGAAAGCAAGCTTATGCAGCATCAGCCAAAAAAAAAAAAAAACCCACTTCCACTTCACCCCTCTGTTCGTTCAAAATACCTGTCCAGCTGAGCCTTAAACTTATTTAGGCTATCAACCTCCACCACAGGGGATGGAAGTCTGTTCCACCAACCAACCACCCGCTGGCTAAAGGCAAATTTCCGCACGTCTATCCTACATCTGTCTTTCCTCAATTTGAATTTATGCCCTCTCAGGTGATTTTTCTGAGCTAGAGGAAGAATCCCATCAGCATTGAGCATGCTTAAACCATTCAAGGCTTTATACACCTCTATCAGATCACCTCGCTGGTGCCTAGTCTCCAGACACTGTAATTTGCAAAACTTAAGCCTTTCTTCGTAAGAGCACCCCTTTGTTCCATTCACTAATCTTGTTGCCCTTCTCTGTACTCGTTCCAGCAGCTCTACATCCTTTTTGAAATGAGGCCTCCAGACCTGTGTACAGTACTCTAGGTGTGGCCTAGGTATGCTGTTCAAGTGATCTAAGAAAATACATGGAATGCTCTGCAGATCTGAGAGAGAGAGAGAGAGAGAGAGAGAGAGAGAGAGAGAGAGAGAGAGAGGAAAAAATAACTTCAAAAAATGCTAAAATAAAATTTGCTTAAATCGTTGTGCTGAAGCGTAAGGAGACTGTTTTGAAGGGGGAAAAACTTGCGATAGCCTGAATTACCCTTGTTTGTATTTACAGCCTTACTCCATGAACTTTTCAATCACATCTCATATATATAATCACTAAAAATACACCACTATACACAACTGTTAAGCATTGAGGTATTTCAGAAAGAAAAATGACTATGCAGAGTTGAAAGCAGAATTGGGTGAGCAAGATGTTTTAAGTACAGTTCGGACTGCTGTAAGTGTATTTTTACTTTGTTAAATACAGTAAACTCCCACTATTCGCGGGGGTTACGTTCCTGAGAAATGTCGCGAATACCGAAAAGGCGAATACTGAGTTATGGCTCCCATAGTAATAAAGGGGTTCCGTTCCAAAGTATGAAATATATAAGAAAAACTAGTCTAAAATTTTGTCTATGTATGTATTATATGTACCTTCATAATATGACTATGTACATAGACAGTACATAGTGAAATGAAAGCATATGGCATCAAAATGAAAATAAGAAACAATTTAATATTAAATGTAATATTTATTAGAAATTTCAAACAAATCTTTCAAACCAGCACCTTTGCTAGCAAAAAAACTTATCCCGCCAGTGCTATCACCAGTTTCGCTAAACTGTTGATAAAGGAGTTTTGCCTTTTCACGAATGATGAGTGAACTTAACGGAATTTTATTTTGAGTTCGGTCTTCTATCCACAGATTTAAAGCCTTTTCCATTTTTTTCTAATTTAACATCACAAGTTACAGAGCAAATGTTTGAAGCAATTAGTGCATTTTCACAGACACTACGGTGGATTTTTTTTCCCGATTTTTTGATTGATCGTACCGTTGACTCATTGATTTTATAATGTTTTGCCACCGAAGAGACACTTTCACCATTAGAAATTTTGTCTAATAACTCAATTTTATTCGCTAATGTCATCATCTTCTTTGATATTTTCACATTTCCCTTGTTATTCGTAGCCATACGAATAACAAGGGAAATGTGTTTTGTACGGGTAAAAAAGAACTTGCCGCAATAAAGGCACTTTCTTCCGTTAACACACTTGAAAAAGTCTGTTTTACACTGCAGAATGGTAGATTTATCACTTTTGTAAGCATATCAATTTATAAATTGATAAATTTATTCAATTTATAAGCATATAAATTAAAAGCAAACGACCAAACCTTCCATGACAAGTGCATAACACATACTGAACAAGGATTAGCGAGAAACATCCACGCTCGCGATTTTGTCACCCCTCTCCCCCCCTCCCACTGAATGCCGTTTTGACTGGGAAAGATAATTTTAGCCACGCCCATGTTTTTTTATGGTGGAAAATATTCACGGCTCTTTAAAATTCACATTTTTTTAGGTTTCATTTTATATTAAATCAGCGATCGCGAATACAGATACCGCGAATAGCGGGGGTTTACTGTTCTTTATTGTGTATTAACAACATTATTATACATACATTTTATTCATATTTTGCCAGTACCACTACTGGCAATTTGAGTCATATTGCTGTGAGTAATAACATGGGTGAAAGAAGCAGTACAATTTCAGAGCAAAGCAAGGGGAAACCACTAAAGGACTGAAATGAATTTTATGGTTGAAACAGCCAAAAGAAAATGCTTCTGTAGTCTCTCACCCATCAATCTGTGTTACAGTTTGTAACTGCCTGTAATTTTTATGTTCTTTATCAGCTTGTCCAATTTTAGTTCCTTTTTTTATGGATTTATAGAAGTTTGTAACTATTCATTAATCCATAAGAAAAGAACTAAAATTAGATGTAAAGTCTATAAACATATTTCTATTATGATTTCTAAGTGTGATAAATGTCAAATTTGAATTATTGTGCAAATATTAAACTTTTATAATGATTAGAGAAATATGCATCTGCAACTTTGGAAATGTTCAGTTCACAGGGAGGACTTTGAATGGCATTGTAGATTTAAATAGGGAAGAGAAAGTTTAGCTGACAAATTACTATTCTGAAAGACCATTAACAGCATGTATGCCCAAAAAATATTGAAGCATGATTGTTTCAAATTTTGACACAAAAACTGTTCCAAAAATGGACATATAATGCACCAGAATCACTGTGTGATTGTTGATAAACTTATGAAACCTTTAAACATTTCACATGGAATCCATTTATTTATTTATTGTACTAGGTGGTCCCAACCAGCTTTCCTGGCAACTCTGCCACTATGTACATATTGTACAGATAATTACAACTGCTCCATCATCACATATTGAAGTGCCACACAGAGCCGGCCTGAGGCATGGGCGACCGGGGCAATCGCCCAGAGCCCCACACTCACACAATACACAACACAAAATAGTTAATGAAGTAATTATTATAAATTATACGGTTTTCCACAAAATCAAAAAGAAATGAAACAATTGTTCTTGTTTGATGTGGTGGTCTCTGATTGGTCGATGTGTCAGCTATGTGGTAATTGCTAATTGGTGCTTACTGACACGTGACCAATGCCCTGATTGGTCTATACTTGTCATGCGTTGTATTTCTATGAAGCAGCACACTTCAATAATTTTTGATAACCCTGTAGTTATCTATGCAACAAGAGTAAAAAGTGGTGTATTATTTCACAAATTCGTATAAGTTAATAAAACACTTTTTACTTGAGTTGCATATAATATTTTTTCTACGCCCGTAATTAAAACAGTTTGAAAGAAATATTTGACATTCTTAATGGCATGGCATAACCTAACGAAAACTGTATAATTTGAATTCTACCATTTGACATTACTATTTCCCAAAGTTGAAGATTATTGGTTAAAAATGACTCATAACCATGGTAATCAGTGCAAGAGTGAAATAATGACACGTAACGGACTTTAATCGCACTCTTCCTTACATTTTTTTTTTAACTGTTAGAAAAGCCACTACTTTAAACACACATATGAATGAATGAAATATAAGGTATTGTTTATCTCGGGTGTAGAAAAAAACTAATTTATTGATATTTCTGGATAATTGTTTGTTTGGATCATTACTGATTGTTTTTCTTTCTTTATTTTTGTAATGGAAATGCATGTAATATTTCAGTCAACTGTTTATTATTTACCAGCATATTAAATATTGATCATAATATCACATTATTTTCTTATATTCTTCCTACATGAAATAAATATGTAATAAGTATTAAAATTTTAAACACTGATTAACCCCCCACCTGTTTTAGTCCGAACTTCCTAGACTGTTTGTCTCACCTTGCACAGGGCTCTGCAAAGTTTGTGGCTGGCTCTGGTTCCACACTTCATATGCCCACTCCATTATAGGGTATTGAAAGCCTACAGTTCATGTCATGTGAGTTTGAATTTCTTTCAAGAAAAACTGCTAGTGAGAAAGTCCTTGCCCTAGCCCTCTTGAATCATTTCAGCTGTCTTCTTCCTTCATGTTTGTCACAGCTGAAGAGACATTCCACATACATGTGTTTCACTCACAAAAAATTGGAATGTGCTATGGAGGTATCCGGTGCAGCACATAAAAGTGCAGGGATCATCTTATTCCATGTTGCTTCTACACAAGAACCATTTCACCGTGAACAATAGCTGCATTTGTTGTAGTTTCACAGGGTACATTTCACCCACCATTAATTGGAATGGTACTACACATCCTATGCTTTCCCTGACTGCAAAATCTCTGTTCTTATGTCTAGTGGACCATCTAGCCCATCCACTCAACCACAATTTTACACAGGCAGTTTATCACAATTGTTCTTGCTCCATTTTCAGCAGGACTTATCTCTTGAAAACTTGTACTGCAAAATTTTGGAAAGCACCAGAGTCTGCCCTTGTCCTCAGCAGAAGGGCCTCACATCCAGAAGTCAGTGTTTGCACACTGGGTGCTCCATCAATCAATTCCTCTTGTAGATCCTGGTATTCATGGCACCTATACAAAAGATGTACCCAATCTTCTTTTTCTCCACAAGTACACAATGAACGTACTGAAATATCAAAATCATTTAATTTTCCAAAGTTGGCCCGGTGTCCTGTAAGCAAGAAAGTTGAATACAGTTTTGGTTTAATACTTGAAAGAAACTTTTTGGTTATCAAACTCTTGGTACAATTGTTCCATCTACCTTGCCACCAGTCAATAAGAAGAGTCCACAATAACTGCCTCTCCTTATTATAACCATTGTCACAACAAATCTCAACTAATATCTGCTCGTGTGGCTATCTCTGCCACAGAAAGCACATCGTCTTGAATACTAAGACTAGGTCCAGAGCAGCCATCCTGTTACCACCTGCAAGGCCCCATTTGACACAGTCCTACAGGCCATACTGAGTTGTAACATTACCCGTTGAATTGAAAATATTTTCCTAACATTTGCCTTTCGCAATGCACAATCTAGCCAGACATGCGAGAGCTCGCAATTGGCAAGAAGATACAGTCATAAAACAGATTTGGTACCTTGCCTTTTAACCCCACTCCTTCCTAGTGACATGCCCAATCATACCAACAAATTTGTGAACCTTCGCAATGTAACTGATGTGTGAGACAAAACGAAACTGTCTATCAATATTAATTCCTAGGTACAGTCAGTCCTCGTATAGCACGATAGTTGTGTTCCTAGAAACCCCTGTGTAATGCAAAATCGTGCAATATAAACAACAGGCCCTATGGGAAAAATAGGGTTAGGTGCCAACCACCCGAGATTGAACACACATTTGTAACCGAAACATTAACAAACACAATAAATTATCGTAATAAAATACGTATTTTATTACGACTATTACATGGCTGCACTTTACTTTTTTTTTTTTTACATAAAAAAATATTGCTAATGCTTTTGCTTTATCGTAAGCAAACTTGTTTTTTGTTTTATTTTCTATCCAAACAGATGAACAGCCATTCCATCTCTTCCAATTCTTTGTGTCTTGATCTAATGGATTTTAATTACACTTTGAGTTGTTCCTGCTATGAAAGTTGTTTTCTCTGCATTCTTTCTAATTCTCGGCATTGCCTTATTTAAGCCTGTAGCATGTGCAATATCACATGGTCTTTCATTTCGCTCAAAGCGTTTCACAATTTCACATTTTTTCCTCTATCGACAGAGGTGGACTGGCCATAAGCCTTACCGGGGAAACCCTGGTGGGCCAGAGGCCGGTGTGATTTTGGCCATAAACACTAGTATGAGGCCACTACAAATTTTCCCGGGTAAGAATTTTTGACCCAGTCCGCCTCTGTTTATCGATATTGCTTTTCTTTTTCTCTCTGAATCTGTAGTCTTCACCTGGATGCTTCCTTTTCACACCTTTTAAGTATTTTACTCATTTTTAGGGAATAAAGCACATTTACAAAATGAGGAGGCACGCTTGATACACATAAACAAAGCTGCGCACATGTAGCAATTGAATAAACAACACCGTAAAGGCAGAGACACTCTATGAACACCTCACTAGCTCACATTTTACTAAAGCACATTTCTGGGGGTTACTACCATAAAACAATAAAAACAATTTCCAGTTGCATTTCTGCTAGTGGAATCTGTTATAAACTGATAGTAAACTCGATCTAATCGCATTTGCGATAATACCAATAGCTGGAATTGTGTGGGTTTTTACGTAATTATGGTGAAATGTGTTTCCCCTTCACTAATATAAAAAACATAAATACATTTTCAGAATCTTCTCTTCATTCCTATCATGTTGCATTCAGTTGGGGTGATTCCGCATTCGATTGCCATTTCTTGTAAACACAAAGGCGAATCATGCATAAGCGAATTCGATTCATGTTATATACGACATCGTTCTCCTATTTATAAATCATGTATGATCAAATTCGTGTAGCGTAAACATGTATTATACGAGGATTGACTGTATTTGATTGTCTTCACACACACTGCAGACTGGCTCCATCTATTCAGCATTGTGGATTTCTTGTAATAGACTGGTATCCTCTTCACAACACAGTTTTGCTCTTTTCTGTTGAAAACACCAGGTACTCAGCTTCGACAAAATGAAGTGTGATTGCTCCTCTAATTGAGGCCTTGAGCCACCATCCACCAGCAAAACACCAGCATATGCAATCATAACAAGGTTGTCGTTGGTTGCAGCTTCAATCAATCATTTAAGACTAAATTCCACATTAATGGGCCAAGGCCTGACCCTTGTGGGTAGCATTGTACAACTTGTCTGGTAATACTCCCACATGCTGATTTAACTATAACTGTTCTGTCGCAGAAGTAATCTCTTGTAACAGAGTAAATCTGTGGTGTTTAATTTGCTTCACATAATACCAAAAGAGCACTGTGCTAGTCAATGCTATCAAATGCCCGAGCGTAATCTATAAAGATACCCAGATAATAATTTGATCTGCACCAGTGTACAAATTCCCTAAAACTGCCCTTTCAGTTTCAATGGTGATTTCAGCAGAAGTTTTAAAAGTACTTCTTCCATGGTGGTGCAAATACTCCATCTCAAAGATATGCATTAAAAAAACTTAGCAGGTGCTTTGGCATCAATTTCAGACTCATGACTTCCCCCCTTAATGAGGTCCATTCCTGGCTATTTGTTGTCCTTGATTCTTTCTACTTGAGTATCCACAGTTTCTACTGCAGTATCCACTGCAGCATTCTACTGTATTCACGATGCTAATAAACTGAATAAATATTTTGCATCCGCATTCACACATGAAGAAGTTTTATCCAAAAGTATACAAGTTATACATGAGAATTGAGAACTAAGTGGAAGAGAAACTGTTGAGCGTAAAAGTAAATAAGGCAACTGGGGTTGATGGGATCTATTCATTTATATTAAAAACAGCAAAAAAAGCAAACAAACTCTTAGCTATAATTATGAGAGCATGCTTGGATTCAAGGGCAGTCCCTATGGACTGGAGATGTGCAAATGCTTCCCCAATTCACCAAGGCGATTAAAGGGTGATATGAGTAATTACAGCCTATAAGCTTGACTTCTGTCCAGGAAAAATAATGAAGCAACTGGTTAAAAAAAAGTAATGTAAGACCATCTAGACAAGAATGCAATTATACAGTAGTCAAAGCATGAATTTGTTAAGTGGCAATCATGCCTGAAAAATTTTACTGGATAGTACAACACAGTAACAATGAAACTGGATGCAAAATATATTTTTGGCAACATATACTTAGATTTCAGAAAAGCTTTTAATACTGTTCCATATGAAAGTGCAAATTTGAGCAGTGTCACATTATGGCACTGCTCAAATTCTGCTATAGACAGGATAGTTGAATGGGGTACAAGAGACAGTGGTTATGAATGGACACTACTATTTTTGGACTAATGTTATTAGTTGAATGTCCTAGGGTTCAGTGCTGGGCCATTGTTGTTTTTTCAATATTCATTAATAATACTGATTTGGGAATATCAGCTTAATGTCTAAGTTTGCAGTTGATAAAAAGGTTGGCAGAGTGATGAATGACAGGAATAAGGGTATGCTACTGCAACAATGAATTTCAATTGATGAAAGTGCTGTTCAACAAATCAAAAGTGGATATCGTTGGGATATCAGATGTGATGCCAAAGAGATATTAGAAGTACAGAATTGGAATTTGGGGAGTAGATTGTGTACAGAAAGGATAGACAGTACAAGAGGGGAGGAGGAGTTATGCTGTTAGTTAAGAAACAGATAAAATACAACATTGCATTGTTCACCAATTGCCATTGGTGGACAATGCAATGTTGAGTCAGTGTGATGTGACATAAGCACTGGGAAAAGGATAATGTGAGTAGATGTTTGTTATAGGATGAATCTGATGAATATAATGAGCCACTGTGCAGAGAAATAGAGTGGGAACAGTAAATCAGAATGTTGGGGGATTTTTAACTATCCAGATATTGACTGGAACTTGTGGATTGGTCACTCGTGCATTAGCAAGCCTTTGTGGATTTATTGGGTGACTGTTTTCTACTGCACCATGTTCGAGAGGCAACCAGAGGGTTTAGTACTCTTTATCTAATTATCAGCAGTGATCACAGTGTACTGATGTGGTATTTACTTAAAGATGTAATTACCATCAGGGAAAAGTGGAAGGGTTTTGCTTATGTAAAGGTGACTACAGTGGTCTCAGAGAGTTTTTGAATTCTATACAGTGGGATCAACTGATGATGTTACCAACAGTGAATTCTAAATGGGAAGCCTTCAGGGACTTAATCTTGGAGGGTACTAGGCTTTTTATACCAACTAATAAATACTGTTCAAGGTTTAGGCCTAAATGGATATCAGATGAATTAATGCGACTCGTGACAGAGAAGAAAAGTGCATGGTATGTATATAAATCATCAGGTGACACAGAAGACTATGGCAGATATAAGCTAGTCTGTAATCAGGTCACAAAGGAGGTCAGGCAAGCAAAGGCTGATTATGAGAAATCCTTGGCAAAGGACGCAAAGAAAAACAACAAAGACTTCTTTAATTATGTAAACTCTAGAATGAAGGGGATGAATCAGATTGGTCCACTTGTATTGATGGTTCGACTGTTGATGATCTTGCTGAGATAGCTGACAAACTTAATGAGTATTTTTCATCTATATTCACACATGAGGAATTCTGTAAGGAAGGGGAGGACAGAAGTTTAATAAACCCTAGGAGCTAAATGATTTTGTAATAACTGAGAACAAAGTGGAGGAGAAATTATTGAAGTTAAACATAAAGAAGGCACCTGGTGTGGATGGATCTATCCAGTTATATTAAAGGAGGCAGCAAAGGAAATAAGCAAACCCTTAGCCATAATAATAAAAGCTTCCTTGGACTCAGGAGACATCCCCATGGATGGGAGATGTGCAAATGTGACCCCAATTCATAAAGGGGAATCAAGGGGTGGCACTGGTAATTACATACTTGTTAGTCTAGCTTCTGTTCCAGTGCAGGATCATCCAGACAAGACTGCAGGCAAGGTCTAATAATTTAGACACAGCATGGATTTGTAAAGGAGAAGTTTTGTCTGACAAATTTGATAGCATACTGTGACATGGTTACAAAGGAACTGGATGTAAAGAATAATTTTGATATCATATACTTGGATTTGGGACAGCTTTTGATACTGTGGCACATGGAAGACTGCTGTACAAATTGGAGCAGTATGGCATTAAGGGCAAGTTGCTACAATGGATAAAAGGATGGTTGAGTGGGAGAAGAGAGAGAGTGGTTATCAATGGACACTGCTCTTCATGGACTAATATTATTAGTGGAGTCCCCAGGGTTCGGTGTTGGGCCCATTGTTGTTTTCGGTATTTATCAGTGATATTGATGAAGGCAAATCAGGGGTAATGTCCAAGTTTGCAGACGATACAAAGGTTGGCAAGGTTGTTAATGACAAGTAATGATAGTAGGTGGCTGCAACAGGATTTGGAAAAGTTGAGCAGATTGGCTGAGAAGTGGCAACTGAAGTTTAACATTGACAAATGTAAAGTACTGCATATGAGTAGCAGTAACTTCAGAGTAATGTATCAACTGGGTGATACTACACCCAGTTGATAAAAAGGACCTGGGGGGAAGGGGATTATGCAGTCAGATATGAAGTTTTCTGAGCAGTGCAAAAAGGCTGCAAGGTGTCATGATGTCTTGTCAATGATATACAGGAATTTTGCTAGCAGGAATTTTGCTAGATAAGGGGTGATTGTCCCCTTGTATACAGGTCTGGAGGCCTCATTTTAAGGAGCATGTAGAGCTGCTGGAATGAGGACAGAGAAGGGCAACAAGATTGGTGAGTGGAACAAAGGGTTGGTGTTACCAAAAATGGCTTAAGTTCTGCAAATTGCAGCCTCTCGAGACTAGGCACCTGTGAAGTGATCTAATTAAGGCCTTGAATGGATTGAGTAAGCTCAATGCTAATTGGATTTTTCCTCTTGCTCAGATTACTCACCTGAGGGGGCATAAATTGAAATTGAGGAAAGACAATTGTAGAATAGATGTGCGGAAATTCGCCTTTAGTCAGTGGGTGGTTGATAGTTGGAACAAACTTCCATCTGTTGTAGTAGAGGTCAGCAATTTAAAGAAGTCCAAGGCAGAAATAGACAAACATTTGGAGTGAATGAATGGGTGAAATGGGAAGGGGTTTTATTTAATTTAATTGAATTGAATTTATTTATGTTATTTTTTATTTTTTTTTTGGCTGATGCTATATAAGCTTGCTTGCTTTCTTGTGTCATATGCCTCTACCAATGCTAATTTTGCTAGCAGAGATAAGGAGATAATGATTGTGTTGTATAAGGTAATGGTAAGGCCACATTTTGAATATTGTATATGGGTCTGGAACCTTTGTTTTAGGGTGTTGTGGATTTTCTGGAATGGGTATAGAGAAGAGCAATGAGATTAATGAGGGGAACAAAAGAGTAATCTAACCAATAAAGACTTCAGTTCTGCAAATTACAGCATCTGGAAACTAGGTACCTGCACAGAAATTTTCATCTGATTGATTGTGTTGAAGGTGCTGAATGAATTTAATAACCTGTTGTTGATGGCATCCTTACTGTAACTCAGGTAACATAGACTTCAACAATACCAGATGCAAATTTGCTTCTATCCAGAGCATAGTTGACTGTTGAAATAAACTTACATCTGGTGTTGTCCGTTGGTGAAGTGGGTAGTTAGAACAAATTTAAGGAAGAGTTAGATAAATTATTAGAGAGGATGGACGGTTGATGTGGGCAGTGTTTTTTTTTTTTTTTTTTTTGTTGATGCTGTATAAACTTGGTTCCTTCCACCATTTATCAGTCTACCATTCACTAATACTAAAGATCCTAGAGCCACTTTCAAAATGACAAAATGAGTTATAATGTATTCTAAATTTATTTTCAGTGAAAAAAATGGTATTGTGCCAGGAAGGATGGAGGGGGGAACAGAGAGTTTGTTCTTTTAGTTTGGCTATATGCGATGCTTTCAGTAAATAGGCAGAATGGGGAATATGTATGAATTGATGAAATTTTTGGATATGACACACACACACACACACACACACACACACACACACACACACACACACACACACACACACACACACACACACACACACACAGTAAGAAGATATCCAACTCCTTGATATAATGTGGCTTTTATAATGCCTCCTGCATACACACTATTCAAACTCCTTCCAATCATTAATTGGCAGTGCAGAGGCAGCAAAGTTATACACTAGCTGATCTGGTTGCTTCCTAGAGTATTACCAACAGGTTTCATGGACTGTCTAGTGGTCAGCCTGTGAAATCCCTTGAAATGTTAGCAATCTTTACACAGTCTACATAATACATACTTCTTAACACACATTTGTACAGACAATATATGATAAACTATGTGAATCTGAGTATCTTGTTAACTGGTACAAGTAGTCTTAAGTAGTCAATTAAGTAATCTTCACTGATTGAAGTAGTTAAAAGACACAAAATTCTCAAATCAGCAAACAGTGCAATGGCGTTTAAACTTTTTTTTTTTTTTTGTGATGTGGCCTAAAATTAAATAAGTTGTAGTCCTGAAATTAACCAGCATACCTACTATGAGCCTCAGAAATCCAGTAGCGACTCTACTACTGGATTTCTGAGTTTGTTGTTCTGTGGATGGGCAACTCATCACTGCAACTCACCATTTGGTTAATAAATCTCTAGTTACATGGCTGGTATGATCACCAGTGGGCAGCTAAATGCTTCTAGTGGAAGGAATTCGTGTGAATGCCAGTGAAATATTTCTCTCCTGTGCTTCATATAACAATACTGCTTGATAATAATATAAGGGAAAATTTAGCTATCTTTTTGCCAAGTGATATTTTATTACTGAAAGTTGCCATTACACTTACAAACAAGTTTTAGTTAGAAATAGTGTCCTTATTACAGCAGAACAGTTATTTTTAATTTCCTTAAAGGTGGTTCTTCTATGCAGCATATACCATGACTGCTCTGCAAAAAGCAATGTGAAACTTCTCTTTTTTTTTTTTTTTTGATTTGGTAGTTGTTGACACATCGGCTTCTGTGGCCATATTGCACCTCCCAAGGTTTTTGCAGTACTTTGATCCAAGCCCAAGGCGTGAAACTTCTCTAACAGAGCATTAGTGGGTCACTGAAATCTTTGACTGACATTATTTCTAATTATTCATTACTACATAATGCAAAACTTGAGGGAAATTCTCAAATACTATATTGCTTTATGAACACTGTTATTGATCATGACAGAGACAGCATCAAACAATATATGAAGACACGAGTGAGTCAACATTGCCCGTTACATCAGTGACAATTGATTTAGTGGGGAGGGGCAGTGGGTAAATAATTAATGCCTATTTAGTGCAGAAATTAGTTCTAATTAAGCACAAAATCATGCCAACTCTCACTGTTGATTCAAGCACATCAATAGGTTAAAAAAAAAATAAAGAAAATAATAATAATAAATAAAAAAAGAAAATTTCCTGCCAGAATGAATAAATGTGTGATTTTCGGCTTTGCATGATTGGATTTGTTAAATAATGAAAGCTAAACTTAAAATTAATAAAAATTTAAATATTATTCCTGATATTATGGATGCAGTAATGTGCCCAAAGTATACCTAAAGTAATATATAAACTCAAATCCATAACAATGCAGTAGTTGTTCTATTCCCAAACTTAACCAGCATATATCTGTGAACATAAAAAAATTAAAATTAGTTGTTCATTTTATTCAATTTACACTACACTGTTCAAAGAAAATATACAATTTAAAATAATATAAATATAATATAATAGAAAGAAATAACATCAAAGCTTCTGAGGAATCTTGCCTCCTCTGAAACTAGTATTTTTGAAGGTTGCTGGATTTGTGAAATAAAATGCAAAAGGATAATGAACAGAATAACAATTAAACAACATAAAGGATTTCTAGTGGTATCCCAACATTCCACGGACACATACATTCCAATGTATGTCACAGGACTGGGTTGAAAGGCTAACAGCTCTATGCAGTGCAAACCCATGAGACACTGGAGAACTAAAGGAAACCTTGAAAGCATTGCTAGTGTAGAAACAAATATTTACATACATATATTATATAGTTTTTCTGTATGCAAATATTTGTTTGTACACTTCCAATTTTCTCCTTTCACTTATGTTTTATTTATGGCTGTAATATGTCACAAACATTTTTTGCAATCACTTGAATATCTTGCTACCCAGTTTCTACATCATAAACATAATTTAAATAAGAATGAGGGGGGGGATTGCTTTCATGTTAAAAACATTATTTTTGTACAGTTTTTCAAGCATATATTACCCCACATTTAGTATAAATGCTTACTAAACTAATTGTTATAAGCTACGTTTCCAGATTTATCAACTGCATAATTCAATCATAAAGAAAAATGGAGTTTAATTCTAGACAAAATTAAATAACAAAATTAGTTAAAATTAAATTAAATGCAAATACAAAGTAAGACCACTGAAAAATTATAATTAAACATATTAAAAGTAAATTCAAATGTTTTCTGTGAGAGAATATAAGGCAACCACTTAACAGATAGAGATAAGCACAACTTCACACATCAAAACTGAAATGTTGGTGAAGGGTGATGGAGATTAAGGCTGATATCAGGAGAATGATATTACTGTACAATGATTAGTGAAGAGATTAATGTCGACTTTGGCTAGTAATTAGATTAACAACAATAACAGAAAGTACTTGGTTGAATGTTAATATAGATGAAGGTGACATCAGGAGCATGAATGGGTTAACAGTGACAACACTATTTTTTTAAGATTATTAAGGAAGAAATAAACAGAATCAGCAACATTATGACTTACAGTATGAATTATAAAATTAAATCCACGGATGGGATGTCTTATGTTAACCTGTTAATGATAATGGAGCATTTTTGCGCTGATACTGAGAAGACCAGTTTTCCTTCACTATCTCACTATAACTCACTGGCTTGTCAACTTTGACAAGATATGGTGGCCCAGTATCCTCAAAAGACTACAACATGCAAATGTTCCCCTCAATCTCTACAAGTGTATCAGGTCCTACTTAAACTGCCAAATTCTAACAAGCATCAAAGTTAATCTCCGGGGGCTCTCTTCAGGGCACGGTCCTTGGACCATTTTTCTGGTCCACTGTTCTGGAACGGTTCCTTGGGTCAGACCTCAGAAATATTGAATCACTCACCTTTTCAGATGACCTCATCCTTGAGGTCCATTCTGACAGAAGGGTAGAGATGGAAGTTTGTACTTGCCACCCTGCAATTATGGGTGACTACACACTGTCTGCATATCTCGAGGGGAAAAACTAGGTCGATACTTCTTAAAGGAACCTTTCAATTTGCCAATGATTAAAATAGCAAACATCCCTATCAGGCTCTACCTGGATGTTAAGTATCTAGGCATCATATCAGACATTGAGGGTTTAATGTTAAACAACGTTAACTACAAAATCATTTTGTAGTAAACGTTTTTGTAATTAACTCAAAAAAAAGTAATTTGCCATTTTCTTGGTTTACTGGAAATGTGCTTATAGCCCAAACTAACTTGTTAAGTATTAGAGAAATACAGCTGTGTGATATGACATGCATTGCTATTTGTATAAAGTACAACTAAAGTTGTCTCAAAACAAAAATGCAATTTTGTAGTTAACATTGTTTGACACTAAACACTTGACATGGAGTTGACCTTCTACCCACATATAGTCTACCTGGCTAAAAAACTGAGAACTACACAACTATGATAATCCGAATCAGTCATGAAGACTGAAGTTTAAAATGGGAAACACTTGTGCTCACTACAAAGTCATTTTCATACCTATTTTTTGCTATGATGCTGTAGTCTGGTGTACCAAAGTTATCCTTGATCATAATTAACACAAACTGGATTCAACACAATGGCTCATACTTCTCTATTACCAGAGCAAGCGAAACAGTCAGCTCCCCTGCTTTGCATGTGTTAGCAGTCTTTATGCCCCTCTATTTGGAGGTCATTAAGAGAGGTCTTTATGATAGACCTCTCTTGCTAATAACCTCAAAGAGGAAAAGAATAATGAAAACATGGCAAGAATCATGAGAAAATACTACTAAAGGGTTAATTACTACAAACTTTTTCCTATCGGTTACATTCACTTGCCTCAAGCCTCCTCTGTGGTATTCACCAGATCTGCAGGCAACCTTCCCTTTAAGTGGTTACAGCCCTTTTAAGGAAAAGCTAACTTCACTTGGAGTGGAAGACAACACTCTTTGCACATGTGAAAACATCAAGAGTTGGTCCATATAATGTACAGCTGCCCAAATTATGAAAACCACCAAACCAGAATCATCACTAAGATCCAAGAACTTCTGAAAGTTTAGAGGCAGACTGGGTAAAAATTCTTACTGGGGAAACTTGTAGACTTTGTCACTAGGAAAACTCTACAATGGAACAACAACTGATGACGTGAACCTCAAGATAGCGTGCTGCCAAGACCAACTTCGTTAAACACCTTTCCTTTACCCGTACTGATAACACTTCCTTGGAAGCTCAAAGGAGGAACACCATCTCCCGGTTATGCCCTCATAAGGAAGGACTTACTGCCTCGATAGCACTACACCTGCAGTTTGGGATTGAAAACCCGAGGTGGGTAGGATATCCAGCTGGCAATAAACTTTTAGTGCATGATCTCTAGGATGAACTACTAACCCCATCCAGGGTAGGATTAACTGCAAACCCTTTGGGGGTTGGACTAACTGTATACCCCCCTTCGAGGGTAGGACAAACTACAAACCTCTTCAGGATAGGATCAATAACCGCCATATGGGTGAAATGGCAATCACACGGTTGCTCCTGTCTCCATGATTTTATTCCCTTCGGCTAGTGCCCATTCCGCACTGATCTCTTGTCCTCCTACTTCTAGTAGGCCCTTTTGACCATACATTCTTATCAACCCTTCTTCGCTACTTCCCTTTTAATACCTTTCAATTTTTTTTCTTTTTACTCAGCCTCCATACAGGAAACTCGGGTGACCCTGGTGGAGACCAGCCAGAGAATAATGGATATCTGGGCTCACCTCTCTCAGCAGTGGTGGTGGGCAATACAGAGTCTCGCTAGGGGCCCTGCAGCCAAGTAACCAGAACACAACAACAGAAAACAACATAATACTATATACATACAACACTACACATTTCTGGCATTTACAAAGTTCTGTATACTACACTAGAGTACTGATGGTACAGTTGTGGGAAACCACTGGCGGCACCTTAACCAACCAACCAACCAACCAACCACTATGCCATTATTTTTCTGAATCATTTTCTAATGCTGATTTCAAAAATGACTTCCATTTGCTTTCTACCTGTCAGGTTTCTTCAAAATTGAAAGAAATAAAATTTGATTTTTAGCAAATTTTTATTAATTTTGGCAGAATTTCTGCACTGAAATTATAACAAAATGCTAATTTTACCAGACCTTTATATTTAAATACACCACTAAACACTCACATCTCATTTTAAAAACTAATCTATGATGGGTCAAATTTTTGTTTCTTTGATTTTCTTGCAGATCCTTCTACCTTACAGTCCTTCAGCATCCAGCAATAGCCAGTCATCATGTTGACATTTCACCTCTCCTACTACCTCATTTCCATGTCGTTATAATGTCATGGAGAAACCCTGCTCTTCACTAATACTTCCTAGATTTTCTGGGAAGTAGTCAATGTGAGAGTGTAAAAATGTACCTTGTCCTTTACCTTTGTTGCAGCCCAGCTTCTTGAAGTTTGCTAACATATTTTCAACTATATTCTTGTAGTCTGGATCCTTGTTGTACCCTAAGAAGTTCTCAACAACAGACCTGAAGCTAATCCATGCCTGTTTTTCTCTTTTATTCATAGTTCCCTCAAAATCTCAGTCCCTCATCAGTTTGCAAATTTCAGGTAACAAATACAAAGGGTACTAGGAAAGTTTTGCAATATGACGCAACAATGAATCACAGGAAGCTGCTTGTTGCTGCATGTTGAGACATGTTCATACGTGCATAGTAGCTGCCGCACCAAGTCGATGGGCTCAGTTATTCATTAGTAGTGAGAGTGTAAAGTGCTTGCGATGGCATCGTGGTCACGAAATGAGATAAGGACAGTTTTGCGGTATAATTTCGTGCGTGGTTTAACCATAGACCAGTGCTTAGAAGAAATGACTCTTGCACTAGATGATGATTGTCCACATCGTACAACGATATTCAGGTGGTATAGAGAATTCCAAAGGGGAAATTTCACTCTGGAGGATTCGGAGAGGCCAGGAAGGCCACGAACGTCAGTTACGGAGGAAAACGTTACTGCTGTGAGGAAAATGCTTGACGAAAACAGGCGAGTGACCTACCAACAGATAGAGGATACTTTGGGCCTAAATTCACCAGCAATTCGTTCGATTCTGCAAGATCATTTGCACGTGAAGAAACTTTGTTCTCTCTGGGTGCCGCATCAACTGACTGAAGAGCAGATGACACTACGTGTGACTTGGTGCCGGTAGATGTTAAAAAAGTTTGATAAGGGACAATCTCGGTATGTGAACAACATCATGACAGGTGACGAGACTTGGCTATACTATTACGATCTGCCGACCAAGGCTCAAAACAAAGTTTGGGTCTTTGATGATGACGACACACCCGTAATTGTCAGAAAATCCCGATCTGTAAAGAAGAAAATGATAGCTGTATTTTTCAAATCGAGTGGAATTGTGGAACGTGTCATTTTGGACACACAGAAGACAATCACAGCTAAGTGGTATACTGAACAATGCCTGCCTAAAGTCATTGGATCTATGAAGAACCTGCGGCCAAAGTCAAGAATGGACACCTGGTACCTCCATCACGATAATGCTCCAGCTAACCGCGCCAAAGCCTGCACCGAATATTTGACCACGACAGGACTGAAACTTCTCGAGCACCCTCCCTACAGTCCAGACCTTGCTCCCTGCGACTTTGCACTGTTCCCGCATGTGAAAATGAAACTAAAAGGGAGGCGGTTTTCCAGTGATGAGGACCTTCTACGGGCTTGGGACGAGTGTGCTTTACTCCCTAGTGAAACTTGGCAGAACTGGTTTAAAGATTGGTTTCGGAGGATGGAGAGGTGTATTGAATGTAGAGGAAATTACTTTGAAAAAATTAAATAAACAAAGCTGTATTGCAAAACTTTCCTAGTACCCTTTGTATACCTTGTCTTCTCTCGGGTGATTGATGGGAATTTAGTACAAAGGTAGTTGATGAATTTCCCAAAATAAGACTTTTGCAAACTGTTTTATCAAGCCCAGTTTGATGTGCGGGGGGGGGACAGTTTTTGGGGGTCTACAAGTGATTTATGAACTATGTTCTTTAATCCAGGCAACAAATTGTCCTTCTTTGGCCTGACCATCATATCCCAGTGCTTACTCCTTACCCGAATGTCCCACTCACACAAAAACCGAGGCCTTTTTGTGTAGTCAGATTGCTGTCTAGGTAACATGCTTATCATTTTAAAGTCAGCACAGACCAACCAACCATGTTCTTACTTCATACTTTAAGAAGTTGTTTGTCAACAACTTCTTAAAGTTCTCACAGTTTCTTTCAAATGCACAGAATGAACTACTGGATTGGTTTGGTTTGTATTGGGGTTTAGTGGGGCATGGACTAGGTGGGTCATAGTGCACCAGTTCACTTGGTATGATGCGTTTCAGAGGTGTTTACTTTGGATTTAAATTGTTCCTTCTAACATGATTCGTACTTCATTAGGTTAGTCTGCTGCTTATGTTTAATTCCTTAGGAGATGGTATAAATCAATAGCTTTAAGGAAGATGAAACATCTGTGAAGTCATCTCTATCATTCAAGAGGTATGTTAGGATAATGGTGTGATGTGTCCTATAAGTATCTATGAAGGCTTGTTTGCGTTCATTTGCATAAAGAGGATAGTCTGTTAATATTTGTGTTGGACTGACTGGATACTGTCACAAGTCTGGCAGAAGGATACTGTCACAAGTCTGGAAGAAGCTCTTGTGGAGCTTCTTCTGCTCGCAACAAGAAAGAGTGCATAATATAGGTATGTCCTATGCTTAGTCTATCAAGTACAATTTCTTCTTTTCGTGACTTTTGTATGCTAGAGACCCAGATTTAAACGTTCGGCTTTATTTGGCATAATTTGTTTGCAGTTTGCTGGTTCCAAGTTTCTTGTCATTGCAACTGGTAAGTACGCTGTATCGCAGGCTTTTAATCGGAATACGGCACTGATTTATCTTCTCCAATCTATAGTAGGGCTTCTTTTGCTGACTTGTCTGCTGCTTCATTACAGCAATCCCTGTATGTCCTCGGATCCAGCAGAAAAGTGTATCCTGTTAATTTCTGGCTTAGTCAGGGGCTCAGATCTGGTGAGTATGGGCTTGGCACACCCAGGGTCCTGAGCTGGCTAGATATCACCATTCTTCTCTTTCTTGGTGATTTCCCCCCCCTCCTCTCTCTCTCTCAGTGTAACTTGGAAATTTTTTTTGGCTGGTGCAGTATAAGCCTCAGGCCTCCTTGCGCTATATGGCTAGTAATAATAATAATAATAATATTTGTCATATGTTAGCCATTAGCAAGGGCACATGATGCAAGAAAGCAAGCTTATATAGCATCAGCCAAAAAAAAAAAAAAACACACACCCCTTCTCATTTCACTCATCCACCCGCTCCAAACGTTTGTTTAGTTCTGCCTTCAATCTGTTTAAGCTATCAACTTCTACAATGACAGATGGAAGTTTGTTCCAGCAATCAACCACCAGCTGGCTAAAGGCAAAATTTGTACACATATATCCTATAGCTGTCTTTCCTCAATTTGAATTTATGACTTCTCAGGCAATTATTCTGAGCAAGAAGAAGAAGAATCCCATCAGCACTGAGCATGCTAAAACCATTCAAGGTTTTATATACCTCGATCAGATCACCTCGCAGGTGCCTAGTCTCCAGACACTGTAATTTGCAAAACTTAAGCCTTTCTTCATAAGAGCAACCCTTTGTACCATTCACTAATCTTGTTGCCTTTCTCTGTACTTGTTCCAGCAGCTCTACATCCTTCTTAAAATGAGGCCTCCAGACCCGTATAAAGTACTCAAGGTGCAGCCTGACCATTGCCTTATACAAGGGGATAATCACCTCCTTATCTCTGCTAGAAGGATTGTGTGTTGGGTATACCTATGTTTTGCACGGGTTGCAAGGAACTCAAAGAATCTGTATATAATACTTCTTATGTAACTCTTACCTTGTACATGAGTTAAGGCTATTTTTATTGCATATAATTCTGCCGTGTATATGCTGCACTCTTTCGGTATTTGTTGTGTTAAAGTAATATCTGGGAATACAGATACTGCTCCCACTAAAGTGTAAATTTTCAAGCCATTTGTGTATATTGGAATACAGTCAGGAAATTGAAATTGAATTACATGCAATGCACCTGATTCAACTGAAATTGAATCAGGTGCATTGCATGTAACTGTTGGAAGATTGTTGCAAGTATTGCTTTTTTAATCCATTTTTGAAAGGAGAAGTTGTATATAGGGATATGCGAATTCCATGGTGGAGGAGTGTGAACTGGCAGGTGTACTACACTGTCTATATATAAGACAATGTCTTAATATAGAGTGTCTACTGCTAAAAAGGCTTGCATTCTGATTCCCAGGGGTCGATTTGCTTGTTGGCGATTCTGGTAAATATTTCTGCAACGTAGATCAAAGAGGAACAGAAGTAATCCAATGCCAGTTGTTGTCACCTAAGAGTTAAAGGTGGTTTGTTGGCTTTGGCATAGAGACTATATATGGGAGAGGTACGATAGGCGTCAGTAGCTATACGCAGTGCTTTATGATGAACTGGGTTCAGCCATTTCAGAGCTGTTTTCCATGCTGAATAGTACATTGGGGATCCAAGTCCAACTTTGATCTAATTAGTGCTTTATATAGGTTTAATAAGGAATATCTGTATGCTTTCCATGCTGTTGATGAAAGGATTTTAAGTATGTTTGGCTGTTTTGTACAGCTTTTATGTAGTTCTCGGATGTGCTCCATGAATGTGAGTTTCTTATCTAAGATTAGCCCAAGAAATTTTGCTTTTGGCTGGGTTGGTATATTCTGACCTTCTAGTTTTAATTCAGGATCAGGACGGAGATTTCTTTTGTGGCAGAAACGTACACATATTGTTTTTTGAGTTGATAGTCTGAATCGTTATCTAGTGCCTACTTACTTATATTGTTGATTGCACACTGTAACTGCCTCTTGATTGTTCTCATGTTCTGGGCTGACTAGACATACTAAAGTCATCGACATAAAGTGAATATGAGACTGAAGGAGTGAGTTAATTTGCGATTGAATTAATCTTTATGGCAAACAAAGTTGCACTAAAGACTGAGCCCTGGGGGACGCCTTCTTGTTGGTAGATTTCGGAGAAAGCAGTTTGTATTTTGACTTGGAAGGTTCTGTTCATAAGGAAGTTCTGGATAAACATAGGAAGATTGCCCCTGAGTCCAGCATGGTGCATATCTCTTAGGATCCCATATCTCTTTGGTGCTTCCGTAGACAGGTGGGCAGGAGCTGCAGTGCATAGCACAAGCTTCTTGATAAGACTGGGGTTTGAGCCCGTGACCACCAAATATGGAGGATGCGGAAATGTCAGGGAATGACCACCGCATATCCTTGGAGCAATATGGTCTTAGTTGCTAATGCTCCTAAAAACCAAATAACAACAACAACAATCCCATATCTCCAAGTGGCATCGTAAGCTTTCTCAAAGTCAAAAAATACTGTAATCATATGTTGTGATCTGATAAATGCATTTCTGATTTGGCTTCTATCCTAACTAGGTGGTCTAGTATAGACCTATGATGTCTAAAGCCATACTGTGTGTTTGTGTAGAAGTTATTTTCTTCTAAATACCACATGAATCTCTTCTTTATAATTTCTTCTAGTAGTTTTCCTAAACAACTAGTGAGAGTTATTGGTTGATAGTTACATGGGTTTGTTGTCTTTGTCATGTTTAGGAAAAGCTAGTACTATTGCATGGGGCCATTTGCTTGTAAATACATTTTCTTGGAATATTCTGTTGTACAGTTTCAATAGACTTTCTAATTCAGTCTTGTTAAGGTGCTTGATCATATCATAATGTATGTTGTTTGGACCTACTGCACTTGGCCTGGCTGTGGACAAAACTTCGTGCAATTCATTTCTATTTAATTACCTATTTTCTATTTAATTAGTTAATTACCTTTTGATTTAAATTTAATCTTATGCTTTATTTCTTTTCTTTTTTGAATCAGAAAGTCCGGATTGTATGAAGCTTTCGCTGATACCTTTGCAAAGGTATCAGCGAAAGGTATCAGACCACATCTGGTGAGTATGGGCTTGACACACCCAGGGTCCTGAGCTGGATATCATCATTCTTCTCTTTCTTGGTGATTCCCTTCTACTTATCTCTATCTATTCTGTAATTCAGAATTTTTTTTTTTTTTTTTTGCCTGGTGCAGCATAAGCCTCAGGCTTCCTTGCACCATATGACTAATAATAATAATAATAATAATCTTCAAATACCTCCCAATTAAATGCTGTATAAAGTGTAGGAGTAAATATGGTGAAGTCTATTGCTGTAGTGGAAGTAAGTGTGGTTACCCCTGTTAAGAATAAGAGGCTGTGATCATCTAATAGTTGTTCAATGATGCGTCCTCTTCTGTTGTAGTCTGAGTATCCCCACATATACTGAACATATGGCTAACAGAGATCCTGCTATTGTACAAACTGCTACTGCTTTGAATCGGCTATTTATATGCACTTGTTGAGTGGGTATTCTGTCATTTACTAATATAGCCACTCCTCCATGGGTTATTTGGTCTCTCCTGTACATTGAATAGTTCGTGATATTCAGGGTACATAAATACTGTACTGTTTGATCCAGAAAGTTTAAGAAATGATAACTGACATGTAGCTTTCGGGGTTAAATGGACCCCTTCATCGGCAATTCTAACAGGATAAAGATGTTAGCGACAAAATTTTTAATGAGTATAGAGTTGTGTATGCAGTGATGCATGCATGAGATTAAACATTCAACTACTAGGCTGCTGCTCATTGTTGTTGCATGGATGTGTGTGGATTTGCTGCCAGTGTTTATCCAGTTTCAAGATAGTTGCCTTTAAGATAGGATGTAGCGCAATTCATAATTCTTGAATTGCACGAGATGTTAAGTGAGTCTTGCCAGAGGTGGTAGTGAAAGTGTTGGGATTGGTTGACCAGAAGTGTTCCGCAATTGCGGACTGGTCAGTCTCACCAAGGCGGATTGACCTGCTGTGCTCTTAAAGGCGATCTTGAAGGCGTCTCAAGCTCTTCCCTATGTAGCAGCTGCCACAATCTTTGCAAGTTATGTGGTATACCACCCTGCTGTGCAAAAGCGGGGCGACTGGAGTCTTTATGTTAGAAACCAGAGATTGCAAGCTTCTATTGGGTAGCTGCACACATTTTATGTGGTATTCCTGGAGGATTTTTGAAATCTGGCCCGACATGCCTGGAGGGTAGGGAATGTAGGCAGTAGGCATATTGACATGCGTTGATGATGATGTCGGGTGGATCGTGAGTTCCTACGCTTGCAATAAGCACTTGTCTAAAATGTGGCTTGAATAACCACAATTGACCAGGTCTGTTCTCACTCTGGAAATCTTGATGCGTCTAGCTTCATCTGAGCTGGAATGGCTCCAAGCATGGTAGAATAGGCTGCGGGTGGTGCTGTTGAGATAGATAGGGGCGTGGCCTGATCTGTAGTTGGTAAACTGGCCGCACCACATTGGCTTATGGTATATCGAGGTTTCCAGGTATGGGCCCACACGTTTTATCAGGACATTTAAGAATGGAAGGGACCCATCAACTTCCAATTCTAAAGTGAACTGGATGAACACTGACAATGAATTGAGGTAGTCCAGTAATGTTGTTTCAGAACCACGTGGAATGGCAGTGAAGATGTCATCGATGTACCTGCACCATGATGTAATAGGCCTTGGTGGGTCCAGGAATATCTGTTCTTCCAATTCCTCCATGGCGATGTTGGCCACGACCAAGCTAACAGGGGCGCCCATGGCAGTACCGGGCACCTTCTTGTATAAGGAAAACTCGAAGGTAATGACGCTGCCTGATAAGCATAGGTTGAGGGCGGTATAGATGTCTTCTGTGGTTAGTGATGTTTTGCTCAGTAGATTTGAGTCATTCTCCAAGAGCCTCTTGGCACAGTTTACGGCCTGTTGGACTGGGATCGATGTAAACAGGGACACTACATTGAATGAACCATAATCTTGCTGTCAGAGATTGAGAGCTCTTTAATAAGGTGAATAAACTCACCGCTGTTAGTGACAGTGTGGGCAGTATTTCCCACAAGAGGTGTAAGGAGTCGTGCAATATACTTAGATAGTTTATATGTAGGTGCATTGCAGCAGTACACAATCGGCCGGAGGGGAATGCCTTGCTTATGAATCTTAGGTAGGCCATAAAATTGAGGCAGTTGGCAGCCTGTGGCATGCAGAAGCCACCGAGTCGAAACAGAAATTTTCCCCAATTTAAACCATGCATAGACTGCAACATAATCTAGAAAATTTGGAGAGATGGGCTGAGAAGTGGCAACTGAAGTTTAACATTGACAAATGCAAAGTACTGCATATGGACAGAAGTAACCCCAGAGAAATGTACCAACTGTATGGTACTACACTAAGGTGGTAGAAAAAGAAAAAGACCTGGGAGTAATTGCACAGTCAGATATGAAGTTTTCTGAGCAATGCACCCAGGCTGCCAAGGCAGGCCATGGGGTTTTGTCAATGATATACAGGAATTTTGCTAGCAGGGAAAAGAATTGTCCCTCTGTATAAGGCAATGGTCAGGCCATGCCTTGAGTACTGTATACAGGTCTGGAGGCCTCATTTTAGGAAGGACGTAGATTTGCTTCAGCATGTACAGAGAAGGGCAACAAGATTAGTGAAGGGAATGAAGGGATCCTCTTACCAAGAGAGACTTAAGTTCTGCAAATTGCAGTGGCTGGAGACTAGACACCTGCGCGGTGATCTGATTGAGGTGTATAAGGCCTCGAATGGGTTGAGCATGCTGAATTCTGATGGGATTCTTTCACTTATTCAGATTACAAACCTAAGGGGGCATAAATTCAAATTGAGGAAAGACAGATGTAGAATAGATGTGAGGAAATTTGCCTTTAGCCAGTGGGTGGTAAATTGCTGGAACAAACTTCCATCTGTCGTTGTGGAAGTTGATAGGTTAAATAAATTTAAGGAGGAACTGGACAAACATTTAAAGGGAATTGTTTTGTAAATTTTTTTTTTTTGGCTGATGCTTATACACTTGCTTTCTTGCATCACATGCCACTACTACTACTACTACTACTACTACTAGATTTCAAACCTCCTCCAGGAATACCGCATAAAATGCGTACAGTTACCCGGTAAAAGCTTTCGTTCTCTGGTTTCTAACATGAAGACTCCGGTTGTCCCTCTTTTGCACAGCAGGGTGGTATACCACATAACTTGCAAACATTGTGGCAGCTTCTACATAGGGGGAGAGCTCGAGATGCCTTCAAGAATGCCTTGCAGAGCACGACAGGTCAATCTGCCTTGGTGAGACTGACCAGTCCGCAATTGTGGAACACTTCTTGTCGACCAATCTCGACACATTTGCCACTGCCTCTGGCTAGAGTCACTTAACATCTCATGCAATTCAAGAAATATGAATCACTTCAAGGGCACAAGGCTACACCCTATCTTGAAACTGGATAAATGCTGGCAGCAAATCCACAGACGTCCGTGCAACAACAATGAGCAGCAACCTAGTAGTTGAATGTTTAATCTCATGCATGCATCATTAGAGACAAAATTTTGTCTCAAATGTCTTTATCCTGTTAGAATTGCTGATGAAGGGAGTCCATTTAATCCCGAAAGTCACGTCATTTATTGTTTAATAAACTTTCTGGATCAAACAGTACAGTAGAGTACAGTAGAGTCATGCAATTCAAGAAATATGAATCACTGCAAGGGCACAAGGCTACACCCTATCTTGAAACTGGATAAATGCTGGCAGCAAATCCACAGACGTCCGTGCAACAACAATGAGCAGCAACCTAGTAGTTGAATGTTTAATCTCATGCATGCATCATTAGAGACAAAATTTTGTCTCAAATGTCTTTATCCTGTTAGAATTGCTGATGAAGGGAGTCCATTTAATCCCGAAAGTCACGTCATTTATTGTTTAATAAACTTTCTGGATCAAACAGTACAGCAGAGTACTTATTTAGCATTAGCATTAGTAGAGGCATTTGATGCAAGAAAGCAAGCTTATGCAGCATCAGCCAAAAAAAAAAAAAAAAAAAATAAATAAATAAAAAATAACCACTTCTACTTCACCCCTATGTTGGTTCGAAATACCTGTCCAGCTGAGCCTTAAACTTATTTGGGCTATCAACTTCCACGACAAGGGATGGAAGTCTGTTCCACCAGCCAACCACCCGCTGGCTAAAGGCAAATTTCCTCACGTCTATCCTACATCCGCCTTTCCTCAATTTGAATTTATGCCCTCTCAGGTGATTATTCTGAGCAAGAGGAAGAATCCCATTAGCATTGAGCATGCTCAAACCATTCAAGGCTTTATACACCTCTATCAGATCACCTCGCTGTCTCCAGACACTGTAATTTGCAAAACTTAAGCCTTTCTTCGTAAGAGCACCCCTTTGTTCCATTCACTAATCTTGTTTCGTTCCAGCATCTCTACATCCTTCTTAAAATGAGGCCTCCAGACCTGTATACAGTACTCTACGTGTGGCCTGACCATTGCCTTATACAAGGGAATAATCACCTCCTTATCCCTGCTAGAAAAATTCCTATATATCATCGACAATACACCATGAGCTACTCTTGCAGCCCATCTGCACTGCTCAGAAAACTTCATATCTGCCTGCACAACCACCCCCAGCTCCCTTTCATTCTCTACCACGGTCAGTGTAGTACCACAAAGTTGATACGTTGCTCTGGGGTTGCTGTTTCCCATATGTAGTACTTTACATTTGTCAATGTTAAACTTCATTTGCCACCTCTCAGACCATCTGCTCAACCTTTCCAGATCCTGTTGCAGTAGCATAGTGTCAGTAGTGTCCTTGACAACCCTGTCAACCTTCGTATCGTCTGCAAACTTGGACATTAAGCTTGATATACCATCATCAATATCATTTGTCCACTAATAACATTAGTCCACGATGAACAGTGTCCATTGATTACCACTCTCTGTCTTCTCCCCCCTCAACCATCCCTTTATCCATAGCAGCAATTTGCCCCCAATGCCACACTGCTCCAATTTGTGTAGCAGTCTTCCATGTGCAACAGTATCAAAAGAATTTCTAAGATCCAAGTATATAATATCAAAGTTATTCCCTGCATCCAGTTCTTTTGTGACTGCATCATAGTATCCAATCAAATTGGTCAGGCAAGACTTCCACTTAACAAAACCATGCTGTGTCTGAGCTATAACTGAAGTCTTGTCTAGATGATCCTGCAGTGCTTCTTTAACCAGTGCTTCCATTAATTTTCTGGGAACAGAAGTTAAACTAACAGGTCTATAATTACTTGTGTCGCCTTTTGTTCCTCCTTTGTGAATTGGGGTCACATTTGCACATCTCCAGTCGATGGGTACTTCCCCTGAGTCCAAGGAAGCTCTCATAATTATATATATATATATAATCTTTATTGTATACAAACATGCTATATACAATAGACCCTTCACAGCAGCAATGCCAGGGGTTATGGCTAAGGGTTTGCTTACTTCCTTTGCTGCCTCCTTTAATATAACTGGATAGATCCCATCCACCCCAGGTACCTTTCTTGTATTTATCTTCAACAATTTCTCCTCCACTTTACTCTCAGTTATTACAAGATTCTCCAGCTTACTGCCAGAGTTGAATACACCTCTGGCATTTCCCTTGCTGAATAACTCCTCATGTGTGAATGTCGATGCAAAATATTCATTTAGTTTGTTAGCTACCTGAGCAGGATCATCAACAGTTGACCCATCGATATCAAGTGGACCAATCTGATTCATCCCCTTCCTTCTAGAGTTTACATAAGAACTCTTTGCTGTTTTTCTTTGTATCCCTTGCCAAAGATTTCTCGTAATCTGCCTTCGCCTGCCTAACTTCCTTCGTAACTTGGTTAGAGATCAACTTGTATCTATCATAGGCTTCTGTGTCACGTGTTAATTTGTATGTATCCCATGCATTTTTCTTCTCTGCCATATGTCTCATTAGTTCATCTGACATCCACTTAGGCCTAAACCTTGAACAACATTTCTTAGTTGGTATGTAAAGCCTAGTAGCTTCCAAGATAAGTTCTTTGAATGCTTACCATTTTGAGTTTGCTGTTGGTAGCATCATCAGTTGGTCCCACTGTATAGAATTTAAATACTGTCTCAGTCCATCGCAGTCGCCTTTACGAAAGCAATGACCCTTCCCTTTACCCCTAATGGCAGTTACCTCTTTGAGTAAATCCCACTTCAGCACCCTGTGATCACTGCCACCTAGTGGTTCATTTACCTGCAGATTCTTAATGCATGAAGAATCACTACTGATAATCAAATCAAGAGTATCACTCCCTCTAGTTGCCTCCCGAACATGCTGATGTAGGAAACAACCATCCAATAAATCCACAAAAGCCTTGCTAGTGTGTGAGTGACCAGCCCCCAAATTTCAGTCAATATCTGGGAAATTAAAATCCCCCATTATAAGACTCTGATTTACTGGCCCACTCTATTTCCCTGTACAGCTTCTTATTATACTCATCAGAGTCATTAGGCCTATAGCACACTCCTACTCTCAATTTTGATCTCCCAATGCTTATGTCACACCAAACTGACTCGACACTGCACTGTCCAGCAATGTCGACTGGCTTCACTTCCTTGGTTTTTATGTGTTTCTTAACTAATAGCATAACCCCTTCCCCCTTCCTATCCTTTCTGTAGACGTTGTACTCCCCAAATTCCAGTTCTGCATTCCTTATATCTGTGTGACACCATGTCTCTGATATCCCAACAATATCTGCCTTTGATGTTTTGAGCAATACCTCAAATTCATCAAATTTATTTACTAAACTCCTAGCATTGGTGTACACACAAGTATATATGCACCTGTTCTTTTTCTTAGCTACCCTAACACAACCCATGTGTTTACTTGTACCCCAATTATTCCCAGCAGTCTCTGAAATATCCTGCATCTTATTTTCCAGGCTGCGGCTCATTCCAATAGAAGTAGTGCAAGAATCACTTTCACCTCTGCCAGTGGCTACTGTTAATCTATTAGTCCTTGTATCCCCCGAATCTAGCAGTTTTCCAACCCTCCTAACACTGCCTCGATAGCATCAGCAAACATTCTTGCACCCTTTCTATTTAAGTGTATCCCATCCCTGTAGAAGCAGTCTCTCCTGTTAACAAGTACCGACCAGGCTGAAAAAAATTCTACCCCTTGAGCCTTGCACAATCTTTCCAGGGCTGAATTGATCGACAGGGCTCTCATCATATACTCCCTCCTATTGTGTCTGGGCAGAATTGCAGACACTTTCAAATTCAACCCTAATTCACGGCTTTTTTTCAACAGTGACCTGTACTTGCTAAGTAATTCCGCCGGTCTCCTACTCTTAATATCATTAGTGCCAACGTGTACAACTATATCACCTTTTGTGCCCTTAAAAGGTTGATGACGCTCTACGTCATCAACCTTTGCCCCTGGCAGACATACCCTGGTCCTGTTCCACCTATCCTTTTTACAAAGCATGTTTCCCGTTTCCGTGACAATAGAGTCACCAACAACTACTAGTTCCTTTGGGACCAGCGCATTCTGCCTTGGGGGGCTGCTGTTGTGTCGCGTGATGACCAAGTGCAAGCTCTGGCATTGGTGTGGGCAGCTGAGAGCTTGATGGGCCCTCACTTTTAATCCTTCGAGGGCATCCACCCTGTTCTTCAAGCTCTCATATAGGCCCATAACAATGCTGAGTTGTCGCCTGATTTCCTTACACTCCTTGCTTCACGCGCACACACAAAGACATCCCCCATGGCAGTATCATGTCTTGTAACCGAATGCTCCACAAACATCAAGCAAGTAGTGCATTTTAATAGGCTATGATTCAGAGGGCAACAGCCCCCACCCCCTCAGTTCTCCTCTGAGTCACAGCACTCCCATTTGCTTGAGCCTTTTGCTTTGCTGCTCTGGTCTGAGTCATGATTTCGATTTAATTTCAGTTTCAGTACAAAATTAAAACCCTAAACTTATATCCCAACACAGTTATAACGCTATATCTATGTTTCAGTATCAAGTGTTATCTACGAAATCCCTTTATATAACTTCCGTATCAAGGTAAGTATTAATTGTTTATTTTTTACTAATTATTTATGTTACGTAATCCAAGTCATTATATGTATAGTTAAAAGTACAATTTAATTGACAATGAAGTTCAACAAGATTAATTATCTGATTAATTGACAATATTATGTACTATACTGTCATTTCGAAATAGATATTGACATTTCGAAATAGATTTTGACATTTCGTACAAAATCTATTTCGAGATATTTTGTATCGCGTAGCAATGGCGGCAATTACGAACGGTAAACACGTGGATTTGATACCCTTTCCGATACTAAGTAATACCTATAAAATCTCTATCTAAGTTACTTTAATCTAAGTATCGTAAATAGGAATAATAACCTACTCTAGAAAATAAGTTAATATGCCAATTTAAGCTAATAAAACAGAAAATCAACCCCAGGGGCTCACATCTGGTGAGTATGGGCTTGGCACACCCAGGGTCCTCAGCTGGATATCATCATTCTTCTCTTTCTTGGTGATTTCCTTCTACTTCTCTCTCTCTCTCTCTCTCTCTCTCACACACACACACACACACACACACACACACACACACACACACACACACACACACACACACACACGGTAACTAAAAAATTTTTTTTGGCTGGTGCAGCATAAGCCTCAGGCTTCCTTGCACAATATGGCTAATAATAATAATAATAATAATAATAATAATAAAATAAATCAGTAAAAATTTCTCTGTTCCAGGAGCGGCAAAAATGTACGTCCGCACAGGCTACACTTGTTATCCCGAGATTCATCATCGTAAAAATTAGTGCATAGTCCTCAACAATTCCACTGAATAATTTTATCCATTATTTATATTTGCTCAGCCCCTCAAGCTGTTTTCATTGGGTTGTAGTCTTTTGCTTTTCTGTCCTTAGACTATCTCTTTTGGGAAAAACCTGGTTTTCCAGTATCATATCATCTTTGGCATGGATTTCCAGTACTTCTACCTTTTCTGTATTCTCTAATTGCATAAATTCTGATGATGGTTCATAAATATGCGGTCCTTCATTACTATTACACTGTTTCACAGTTGGAGAATCTGAGGGGATTGAGATTGGTGTGTTTACTGTTTTCTTATGTTTATCTTTTTGTTTTGCTTGGAGTAAGTGTTTGACTTCTGGTGAGAAAGATTCATTTGGAGGAAGATTCATAACTGAGATTTCAGTTTGACATTTAACTGATTTTTATTTGGCTGCTATTTGTGCATATGTTGGTCTACTAGTTATAGTTGGCTGGACCATTTTTCTTGCTTCTTGGTATGTAATATTGTGGTCAGTTTTGTATTTCTGTATTTCTTTTTCTTTTTTTTGATCTTTCACATGATCTGGAGTGAGTAGGCAGGATGTTCTCTTATTTACACACTTTGGGGTTGGAGCTGGGCAGTCTTTGATCAGACGTTCTTTGGATCCACATTTCGCGCATGTTGGTGTACTTTTAAATACAGTATGTGAGTGTCCATATTAGCATTAGCATTAGCATTAGTAGAGGCATTTGATGCAAGAAGCAAGCTTATGCAGCATCAGCCAAAAAAAAAAAAAAAAAAAAAAAAAAAAAGTAACATAAATAAATAAAAATAACCACTTCCACTTCACCCCTCTGTTCGTTCGAAATACCTGTCCAGCTGAGCCTTAAACTTATTTAGGCTATCAACTTCCACGACAAGGGATGGAAGTCTGTTCCACCCACCAACCACCCGCTGGCTAAAGGCAAATTTCCGCACATCTATCCTACATCTGTCTTTCCTCAATTTGAATTTATGCCCTCTCAGGTGATTTTTCTGAGCTAGAGGAAGAATCCCATCAGCATTGAGCATGCTCAAACCATTCAAGGCTTTGTACACCTCTATCAGATCACCCCGCTGGTACCTAGTTTCCAGACACTGTAATTTGCAAAACTTAAGCCTTTCTTCGTAAGAGAACCCCTTTGTCCCATTCACCAATCTAGTTGCCCTTCTCTGTACTCGTTCCAGCAGCTCTACATCCTTCCTGAAATGAGGCCTCCAGGCCTGTATACAGTACTCTAGGTGTGGCCTGACCATTGCCTTATACAAGGGAATAATCACCTCCTTATCCCTGCTAGAAAAATTCCTATATATCATTGACAATACACCATGAGCTACTCTTGCAGCTCGTCTGCACTGCTCAGAGAACTTCATATCTGCCTGCACCACCACCCCCAGGTCCCTTTCATTCTCTACCACTGTCAGTGTAGTACCACAGAGTTCATACGTTGCTCTGGGGTTGCTGTTTCCCATATGTAGTACTTTACATTTGTCAATGTTAAACTTCATTTGCCACCTCGAAGCCCATCTGCTCAACCTTTCCAAATCCTGTTGCAGCAGCATAGTGTCAGTAGTGTCCTTGACAACCCTGCCAACCTTCGTATCGTCTGCAAACTTGGACATTAAGCCTGATATACCATCATCAATATCATTTATAAATACAGAAAACAATAAAGGCCCCAATACTGAACCCTGAGGGACTCCACTAATAACATTAGTCCACGATGAGCAGTGTCCATTGATTACCACTCTCTGTCTTCTCCCCCTCAACCACCCCTTTATCCATAGCAGCAACTTGCCTCCAATGCCACACTGCTCCAATTTGTGCAGCAGTCTTCCATGTGCAACAGTATCAAAAGCCTTTCTAAGATCCAAGTATATAATATCAAAGTTATTCCCTGCATCCAGTTCTTTTGTGACTGCATCATAGTATCCAATCAAATTGGTCAGGCAAGACTTCCCCTTAACAAAACCATGCTGTGTCCTAGCTATAACTGAAGTCTTGTCTAGATGATCCTGCAGTGCTTCTTTCACCAGTGCCTCCATTAATTTTCCGGGAACAGAAGTTAAACTCACAGGTCTATAATTACTTGTGTCAGCCTTTGATCCCCCTTTGTGAATTGGGGTCACATTTGCACATCTCCAGTCAATGGGTACCTCCCCTGAGTCCAAGGAAGCTCTCATAATTATGGCTAACGGTTTGCTTACCTCCTTTGCTGCCTCCTTTAATATAACTGGATAGATCCCATCCACCCCAGGTGCCTTTCTTGTGTTTATCTTCAACAATTTCTCCTCCACTTTGCTCTCAGTTATTACAAGATTCTCTAGCTTACTGCTAGAGTTGAATACACCTCTGGCATTCCCCTCGCTGAATAACTCCTCATGTGTGAATGTCGATGCAAAATATTCATTTAGTTTGTTAGCTACCCGAGCAGGGTCATCAACAGTTGACCCATCGATCTCAAGTGGACCAATCTGATTCATCCCCTTCCTTCTAGAGTTTACATAAGTAAAGAACTCTTTGCTGTTTTTCTTCGCATCCCTTGCCAAAGATCTCTCGTAATCTGCCTTCGCCTGCCTAACCTCCTTTGTAACTTGGTTACAGATCAACTTGTATCTATCATAGGCGTCCGTGTCACGTGTTAATTTGTATGTATCCCATGCATTTTTCTTCTCTGCCATATGCCTCATTAGTTCATCTGACAACCATTTAGGCCTAAACCTTGAACAATATTTCTTAGTTGGTATGTAAAGCCTAGTAGCTTCCACGATAAGTTCTTTGAATGCTTCCCATTTTGAATTTGCTGTTGGCAATATCATCAGTTGATCCCACTGTATAGAATTTAAATACTGTCTCAGTCCATTGTAGTCGCCTTTACGAAAGCAATACCCCTTCCCTTTACCCCTAATGGTAGTTACCTCTTTGAGTAACTCCCACTTCAGCACACTGTGATCACTGCCACCAAGTGGTTCATTTATCTGCAGATTCTTAATGCATGAAGAATCACTACTGATAATCAAATCAAGAGTATTACTCCCTCTAGTTGCCTCCCGAACATGCTGATGTAGAAAACAATCATCCAATAAATCCACAAAAGCCTTGCTTCTGTGTGAGTGACCAGCCCCCAAATTCCAGTCAATATCTGGGAAATTAAAATCCCCCATTATAAGACTCTCTGATTTACTGGCCCACTCTATTTCTCCGAACAGTTTCTATTATACTCATCAGAGTCATTAGGCCTATAGCACACTCCTACTCTCAATTTTGATCTCCCAATGCTTATGTCACACCAAACTGACTCGACACTGCACTGTCCAGCGATGTCGACTGGCTTCACTTCCTTGGATTTTATGTGTTTTTTAACTAATAGCATAACCCCTCCTCCCTTCCTATCCTGTCTATCCTTTCTGTAGACATTGTACTCCCCAAATTCCAGTTCTGCATTTCTTATATCTGTGTGACACCACGTCTCTGAAATCCCCACAATATCTGCCTTTGATGTTTTGAGCAATACCTCAAATTCATCAAATTTATTTACTAAACTCCTAGCATTGGTGTACACACAAGTATACATGCACCTGTTCTTTTTCTTAGCTACCCTAACACAACCCATGTGTTTACTTGTACCCCAATGATTCCCAGCAGTCTCTGAAATATCCTGCATCTTATTTTCCAGGCTGCGGCTCATTCCAATAGAAGCAGTGCAAGAATCAATTTCACCTCTGCCAGTGGCTACTGTTAATCTATTAGTCCTTGTATTCCCCCCAATCTAGCAGTTTTCCGACCCACCTAACATTGCCTCGATAGCATCAGCAAACATTCTTGCACCCTTTCTATTTAAGTGTATCCCATCCCTGTAGAAGCAGTCTCTCCTGTTAACAAGTACAGACCAGGCTGAAAAAAATTCTACCCCTTGAGCCCTGCACAATCTTTCCAGGGCCGAATTGATTGACAGGGCTCTCATCATATACTCCCTCCTATCGTGTCTGGGCAGAATTGCAGACACTTTCAATTTCAACCCTAATATTTTTGACATTTGAAACAGCACAAGGGATTTGGGATAAATGCTTTTACTTGGCAGATCAAATATCCTGCTTTTACAGTTGGTGGGACTTTTGGTGTATTAAATGTCAGAATTAGGGTTTTGGTTGGTATTATATTTCTGTCTTTCCGAATATACCATATTCCCCATGTACAAGACGCACCTTTTTTCGAAAAATTTGGGGTCTAAAAACTGGGTGCGTCTTATACAGTGGTTGTAGATTTTTTTACTTGCATTTCCCACTTTTTCGCACTTGTTGTCTTTATGCTCATTGTTTCGCACTTGTTACCGGTATATTAGGTTATGTTTTGCCACGTTCTGCCCAGAAATGGCTCAGAAAAGATTTTCGTACATGCTGAATTCAAGTTATGAGCAGTTGTATGAATTTTATGATGAATAAAACTTGAGTTCAATAACTTTATGTAATACATTTTTTTTCAAATTTCGGGCCCCAAAATTAACTTGCATTTGTCAATCCTTGATTTTGGAGTTCGCTGCTGATTTCCTCTTCAGTAATGTGTAAGAGATCCCATTCAGAGTTTACTCCCCGCAAAGAGTTTAAGGTGTTGTAGGGGGTGACCACTACTGGTAATACCTCCAAAGTTCGATACATTCAGTAACTTTTCAGAATGTCTGGTACTGGATGTTTCAATTAAAAAAAACCCAGATCAGAGTCGCCTAACCGTTTTTGGTGTTCCGTCTAGTCCTTCCAAGGCTTTTGGATGAAAAATGGGGATTTTTTTCCTAATGTCTCCTCTCCAGTGGTGTGAATGATTAGGAATAACGGTGCTGGTTTTGAACTGTCTGTCCTTTTCCTTTTGGCAGTATTTTTAGGAACTTCAGCAGTTTGATTTATTGGGATCTTCTCTGAAGTCCCTTGGGAGTGTAACTTCCAACTCCCAGGTTTCTGACCATGCCATGACGAGGCAAGAGCAGTGCCACCAAGTGACCAAGCAGCAGCTATAAATTAGTAAGGTTGGTGGTTAGTTCCAAAATAAGCACATACACATTTTTCACAAATTCGCTGATGTCTTTGCTCGAGGACTACATAACTTGCACAAATATAACAAAATAAGTTTGGATTGTTCAAACACTTTCGCTAAAGGTATTTTAAAGCACAAATCTAACACGGTAAGCCAAAAAATAAACTGAGCTCACACTGAAAAAGACTGCTGAATTGAGCTCTCAGGGTCAAGAAACAAATGACTGCAGCCAGTGTTGCAACATATGAAGATTTACTTTACAATTTCCCAGCATTTACTCCTAACTTACTACATTAGCATTAGGAGAGGCATATGATGCAAGAAAACAAGCTTATGCAGCATCAGCCAAAAAAAAAAACCCACTCCCATTTCACCAATCCATGCGTTCGAAATACCTGTCCAGCTGAGCCTTAAATTTATTTAGGCTATCAACCTCCACAACAAAGGATGGAAGTCTGTTCCACCAACCAACTACCCACTGACTAAAGGCAAATTTCTGCACATCCATCCCTCCTCAATTTGAATTTATGCCCTCTCAGGTGATTATTCTGAGCAAGAGGAAGAATCCCATCGGCATTGAGTATGCTCAAACCATTCAAGGCTTTATACACTTCTATCAGATCACCTCGCTGGTGCCTAGTCTCCAGACACTGTAATTTGCAAAACTTAAGCCTTTCTGCGTAAGAGTACCTCATTGTTCCATTCACTAATCTTGTTGCCCTTGTCTGTACTCGTTCCAGCAGCTCTACATCCTTCTTGAAATGAGACCTCCAGACCTGTATACAGGGAATAATCACCTCTTTATCCCTGCTAGAAAAATTCTTGTATATCATTGACAAGACGCCATGAGCTACTCTTGCAGCCCGTCTGCACTGCTCAGAAAACTTCATATCTGCCTGCACAATTACCCCGAGGTCCTTTTCATTTTCTACCACTGTCAGTGTAGTACCACAGAGTTGATACACTGCTCTGGGATTACTGTTTCCCATATGTAGTACTTTACATTTGTCAATGTTAAACTTCATTTGCCATCTCTCAGCCCATCTGCTCAACCGTTCCAGATCCTCTTGCAGCAGCATAGCATCAGTAGTGTCTTTAACAACCCTGCCAATCTTTGTATTGTCTGCAAACTTGGACATTAAGCTTGATATACCATCATCAATATCATTTATAAATACAGAAAACAACAATGGATCTAAACGTATTCAGCAGTCAGAGGCTTGAACCCCAGTCTATTCAAAAAGCATGTATTATTGTACTCCCACTCCTGACCACTTGGCTACGGAGGCCATTTGTATATATGAGAGGTATTTTAAGAATATATAAAAAAAAAATTCTGCGATTTAAAATGTGTTATCTTTTTTTTTTTTTTGTAGCTACACTACCCACTCTCATCTTTCTTTTTTTTCTAACCCTCTCTTCTTTTCTCACCAACTATTATTTTTTTTATACATATGTGTGTGTATATATATATATATATATATATAAAATAAATTTTGCAACCATTGTCAATCCACTGCATGATGGAGGCCTCAACAAGTCATGTTGAGGGAAATGGACCATAATCTGCCAGACCGGTCTAGTGGGGGTTGGCAGATTGAACGTATTCAGCAGTCAGAGGCTTGAACCCCCAGTCTATTCAAAAAGCATGTATTATTGCACTCCCACTCCTGACCACTTGGCTGTGGAGGCCATTTGTATATATGAGAGGTATTTTAAGAATATGTAAAAAAAATTCTGCAATGTCTTTATTCTAGAATGTAAACTTTTGGAAGGAAAAGTCACAAACATGTGTCCAGTTCTGAATGTTTATGGAGTTATTTATGACTGTTTGAATTTTAAAAAAAATGGATAAAAAGTTTTAAATAATAAACAAAAAAAAAAAAAAAGGAATATGCAGATGTCGTCATCATCAGCCATTTTCAATCCACTGCAGGATGAAGGCCTCTCCAGCAACTTTCCAGTTCCTTCTGTTTTGTGCAATGCCCATCCATTTACTACCCACAAACTCATGAAACATTTAATAATACAACTCGTGACATCAACTTAAGTTATTTGTGAAAAAAAATGTATGTAATAAAAAAACGAATAACATTTTTTAAATCACTGTAAAAAACAGAGTTAAAAATAGCTATTAGTTTACAAGCATCAAAAACCATGCAGAGTTCTGTTATCAACCTTCAAAATAGCTGAATAATTTGAAACAATGAGCCTCAAGATTTTTCTTCAAGAGATATGGTGAAACATAGCCCACTCCAAAATTACAATATTCACTGCAACTGCTGTGATTATCGAGACAATGACCATGTACAAAGTAAGAGGTTAATACCACGTTGGTCAAGATTTTTGCAGCTTCAGCGAAAACATGTCAGCGAAAACAAAAGTCACAAACATGTGTCCAGTTCTGAATGTTTATGGAGTTATTTATGACTGTTTGAATTTTAAAAAAAATGGATAAAAAGTTTTAAATAATAAACAAAAAAAAAAAAAAAGGAATATGCAGATGTCGTCATCATCAGCCATTTTCAATCCACTGCAGGATGAAGGCCTCTCCAGCAACTTTCCAGTTCCTTCTGTTTTGTGCAATGCCCATCCATTTACTACCCACAAACTCATGAAACATTTAATAATACAACTCGTGACATCAACTTAAGTTATTTGTGAAAAAAAATGTATGTAATAAAAAAACGAATAACATTTTTTAAATCACTGTAAAAAACAGAGTTAAAAATAGCTATTAGTTTACAAGCATCAAAAACCATGCAGAGTTCTGTTATCAACCTTCAAAATAGCTGAATAATTTGAAACAATGAGCCTCAAGATTTTTCTTCAAGAGATATGGTGAAACATAGCCCACTCCAAAATTACAATATTCACTGCAACTGCTGTGATTATCGAGACAATGACCATGTACAAAGTAAGAGGTTAATACCACGTTGGTCAAGATTTTTGCAGCTTCAGCGAACGCAAAGTTTTCATTTATATTTAGTCGTTTTATTGACTTAATTATTGTACTGAATTATTTTCTATAAGTAGCTTTATAGTTATAACCAAGCTCCGTGGTTTATTTTGAATTTAGATAGCGATTTTGAAAGTTAATACTTAGTGTCTCCGTAGATTTTACATTGGAACTTGGCACCATTGTTATACGATATAGACTACTGTAAGGTTTAACATAAAATCAGATAGCGAAATACGTAGCAGTGTAAATTATACTTAAATGGAATTATGACCCACACTAGAGCAGCAAAGCAGTGTTTACAAAATAGCCAGATTGCTGTGTCTCACAGGAGAACCGAAGGGGGCAATTCTTTCATACATCACAGTCTAAAACAATGCGCAAAATGTGAAATGTTTGCAGACCTGTCTACAACAGGATATGATCTACCCAAGGAGGATGTCTTTGTGTGTGCTAGGTGTGAAGAAAACTCTGTGAAGAAATTAGGAGGCAAATCAGCATTCTGATGGGCATCTATAAGAGTTTGAGGTGTAGGGTAAATGTCTCGATGAAATTAATATGAGGGGGCCCATCAAGCTTTCAAGATGCCGAACTCAATGGCAGAGCTCACTCCTGTGCATCAGGCAACAGGGGCTATCTCCAAGGCAGAATGCGCTGGTCCCACAGGAACTAGTTATTGTCAGTATTTTGTTTGTTTTGTTTTTGTTTTTAGTAAGTTGTTGGCGCATCGGCTTCTGTGGCCATAATGCACCTCCCAAGGTTTTTGCAGTACTGTGATCCAAGCCTGAGCCGGGATTCGAACCCGCGACCTTTGGGTTGCCAGGCAGGCATTTTACCCACCTGGCTAGCCCGGTCGGCTTATTGTCAGTGAGAAGGAGAATATAGTATGCAAAAAAGGATAGGTGGAACAGGATCAGTGTATGTCTGCCAGGGGCAAAAGTTCATGGCGATGTAGAGCAGATATCTTTTAAGGGCACAAAAGGTGATATTGTTTTACATGTTTGCACTAATGACCTTAAGAGTAAGAAACCTGCAGATTTACTTAACAAGTACAGGTCAATGTTGAAAAAAAAAAAAAAAAAGTTGCAAGTTGCAATTCTGCCCAGACACGGACAGGAGAAATTATATGAGGAGAACCTTGTCAATCAATTCGGCCCTGGAGAGATTGTGCAAGACTCGTGGGGCAGAATTTTTTTCAGTGTGGTCTGTGCTTGCTAACAGGAGAAACTGCTTCTACACGGATGGGATACACTTAAATAGAATGGGTGCAAGAATATTTGCTGATGCAATCGAGGCAGTGTTAGGTGGGTCGGAAAACTACTAATTTGGGTGGGGGATTCACAGACTAAAAGATTAACGCTAGCCGCAGGCAGAAGCGAAAGTGATTCTTGCACTGCTTCTAGTGTAATGAGCAGCAGCCTAGAGAGCAAGTTGCTGGGAATTTCAAGAGCTGCTGGGAGTCATTATGGAACGAGTAAATACATGGGCTTTGTTAGGGTAACTAAGAGTAGAAAGAGGTGCACGTATACTTGCATGTACACCACTGATAGGAGTATAGTTAATAAATTTGATGAGCTTGAAGTTAAGAAATTAAAGGCAGATAATGTCGGGATATCAGAGACATGGTGTCACACAGATATAAGCAGGGTAGAATTGGAATTTGGGGTGTACAGAAAGGACAGACAGGGCAGGTTATTTGTTATTGTTGTTATTTTGGTTTTTAGGAGCATTAGCAACTAAGGCCATATTGCTCCAGGGATATGCGGTGGTCATTCCATGACCTTTCCGCATCCTCTGTATTTGGTGGTCACGGGCTCGAACCCCGGTCTAATCAAGAAGCGTGTGCTATGGACTGCTGCTCCTGCCCACCTGGCTACGGAGGCGCCGACAGGGCAGGAAGGGAGGGGAAGTTATGCTGTTAGTTAAGAAACACATAAAATCTAAGGAAGTGCATCCAGTTGATGTTGGTGGACAATACAATGTTGAGTCTGTTTGGTGTGACAAAAGCACTGTGAAAAGGAAAACAAGAGCAGGAGTGTGTTATAGGCCTAATGACTCTGATGAGTATAAAGAACAATTGTGCAGAGAAATAGAATGGGCCAGTAAATCAGAATGTCTTGTAATGGGGGATTTTAACTTTCCAGATATTGACTGGAACTTGTGGTTTGGTCACTTGCACGCTAGCAAGACTTTTGTGGATTTATTGGAGGAATTGTTTTATACAGTAACATATTCGAGGGGCAAACAGAGGGAGTAATACTCTTGATCTGATTATCAGCAGCGATGATGCATGCATGAGGAATTTGCAGATAAAGGAACTACTAGGTGACAGTGATAACAGTGTACTGATGTGGGATTTACTTAAAGATGTAACTATGATCAAAGCTAAACGGAAGGGTTTATATTCTTGTAAAGGTGACTACAGAGGTCTCAGACAGTTTTTAAATTCTATAGAGTGGGATCAACTGATGCTGTTACCAATGGAGAATTCTAAATGGGAAACCTTCAGAGACTTAATCTTGGAGGCTAGGCTTTTCATACCAACTAAGAAATCCTGTTCAAGGTGTAGGAGTAAATGGATGTCGGATGAATGAATGAGGCTCGTGGCAGAGAAGAAAAATGTATGGGATGCATATAAATTATCAAGCAACACAGAAGCCTATGACAGATATAAGCTAGTCTGTAATCAAGTCACAAAGGAGGTTAGGCAGATTATGAGAAATCTTTGGCAAAGGATGCAAAGAAAAACAGCAAAGAGTTCTTTACTTATGTAACCTCTAGAAGGAAGGCTATGAATCAGATTGGTCCACTTAACATGGTTTGACTATTGATGATCCTGCTCAAGTAGCTGATAAACTAAATGAATATTTTGTATCTAAATTCACCATGAGGAATTATTCAAGGAGGGGAATGTCAGAAGTTTATCAAACTCTAACAAAGAGCTAAGTGATTTTGTGATAACTGAGAGCAAAGTGGAGGAAAAATTGTTGAAGTTAAACATAAAAAAGGCACCTGGGGCAGATGGAATCTATACAGTTATAATGAAGGAGGCAGAAAGAGAAGTAAGCAAACCCCTATGCTTATCTTCATGCAATCCCGCAATATTACTGTACAGATACATATATAATAAAAAGATTATAAAATGTATTGTTTATAGGCTGCAACCAAACTGTCTTGTTTGCGGTATACAAAGGAAGAATTAGCCACAAGTAGACTCTTGCTGTGAAAAAAACAAATAAAGGGAATCTGAAAACCATAAAACAAAACTGCAGACAATTGAAATAGTGGCTGCAGTAGACTCCTCCTCCTATCTCTGCCCAGATGTTGTTTAGCCCTTCCTCTGAAAGCCATGAGACATTCTCTAATTACAATACCATTCATCACTGAACAGAAATCATTTCAGGGCCTGCGATCCAGTCATTATCTTGTTTGCAATATACAAACAAAGAATTAGTTGCAAGTAGACCGTTTGTGTGAAACACTATCAAGAGATGGTTTGTGTGAAAGTAAAGGAAACCTCAAAACCATAAAATAAAAATGCCGACACTTGAGCTAGTGCCATTTAATTACAATTTTCACAGTTACAAATATTGCCCATTTAATTATTTAAAAAAATTCCTGTCGTTTGAATTTTGGTGATTTATTTTTTCTGTGTACCACCTAATGAGTACCACACTTAGTTGATGTGATTTCTTGTGTTATGTTTATTTGACATAAATTTATGGAATTCATGTTTTCTAATTACAACGTTGTGTAAACTGATAATATGGACCCTAAAGAATGCACAGTAAAAGAAAATTTCAATTAAAATTAAAAAAAAAAAAATGTGGCAAAAATTTCAATGTCCGAGGTCTTTGAATGAATATTAAATTAAAATTACTATTTTTTGCTGAGGGGTTGGTTGATTGGTTTAAATGGAAGTTTATTGGCACAAGGGCAACTAAGGCCAAATTGTGCCTGTCACAGTAATTGTGCAAATGTTTTTTTTTTTTTTTTCTTTCCAGTCATATGTCAGATAAGTTCATATAAATGAATTTGTTTTAAAAAATTAAATAAATCAGATAAATTTGCTTCATCACTGAGAATATGGTTCATCTCTAATGAATTGTTTTGGGTTAAAACCGATTTAAAATTTGTTAATCGGGCAGCATGATTGTAGGGACACTCGAGGAGAATGTGTTTCATTGTAAGTAGGGTGGAACAATGACGACAGTGAGGAGGTTCATCCCCTGTCAACAAATGGAGGTGGGTGAGATGGGAATGCCCAATGCGTGTCCTTGTAAGGACAACCTCTTCTCATCTGTTTAATCGTGAACTAGATTTCCAGTATTGTGGCTTTTGCTTTATTTGGAAAAGTTTATTATGGGTCTGTTGCTGCCATACTGATGTCCATTGGTCAATACATAACTGTTTTATGATGAGTTTACAGTCCATATAAGGAATCGAGGCAAGCGAAGATATGGGGTTGACTGGATTTTATGCTGCTTGATCTGCTTTCTCATTTCCCTGGATTCCGGCATGCCCGGGAATCCAGCAGAACCTTACCTCTGTGTTATGCCCTGTAAGATTAATTAACTGTGCACTGATTTCTTTCAGAATAGGATGAGAGTTCGGACATTTATGTTGTAAAGAAGTTACTGCACTCAAGGAATCGGTATAGATTATAATTTCTTCATTGGACCTGTTGTTGATGTGTTTGATAGCCATTTTTATTGCATGGAATTCAGCAGTGTAAATACCGCAACTTGGGAAAAGTTTTTCGGAGATTGCGCAAGTGGGAAGAACTACTGCAGCACCTTTCATCTGTATCAGATTTGGATCCATCAGTATATATTTGCAGACAGTGTGTGTTTGCTGATGCATGAGTTGAATGTAGCTGCTGTATATTTTGATTGTCCAATGCCTGTTTTTCCCACTTTTGAAAGAATTCATCAAATAAAGGTTTGAAAGTGGACCATGGAGGCTCCATTTTTCCAATGTCTGGGTGGATATTGTCTAGTGGGACACTCCAATTCTGTGCAACATCCTTCAATCTGATTCCAGCAGATTTATTTTTATTTGGTTTATTTCTGTATAAATTTTGGAAAGTCGGAGTAAACATGTAAGGCCAGATGGGATGTGAGGGCATACTCCGAAGTTTGGCAGTGTACGTAAGCAGCAGCATCTGTCTCTGAAATGATAATGGAGGTTCATGTGCATCAATATAAAGACTCTGGACTGGCGACGTTCGGAAGGCACTTAGAGCTATTCTAAGTGCATTATGTTGAATGGTATTTAGGGACTATAATGCTGATTTTCTAGCTGAGTCATATATGGGTGCACCATAGTCTAGTCTGGATCGGATTATAGATTTATACAGGTGAAGAAGGGAGAGTCGGTCAGCTCCCCATGACAGCGCAGAAAGCACTCTAAGAATATTCATTTTCTTTAAACAAAGAGTTGTACATGCTGTATGTGTTTCAGGAAGTTTAATTTCTTATCTCATATTGTCATTGACTGGAATAGCATGATTTCCCAAGCGCAATTCAGGATCAGGGTGCAGTTTTCGCTTCTTGCAGAAGTGTATAGCAACAGTTCTCTCTGGTGACAGTCTGTAACCATTTTGTGACATCCACGTTTGTATTTTATTTATTGATAGTTGGAGTTTACTTTCAATACAGTACATATTTTGTGAGTGACTGGATATAGTGAGGTCATCGGCATAAAGATAAATTTCTATTGAATTAAGTATGGTTGTTGTTAGAGTGTGTATTCTAACTGCGAAGAGTGTGGCACTAAGGACTGACCCTTGTGGGACTTCTTCCTCCTGTATGTAGATTTTGGAGAGTGTACCTCGATAACAGACCTGGAGAGTTCGATATTCGAGAAAGCTCTGAATTAATGCTGGTAAATGTCCTCTTAGTCCTTGGGCACGTAGATCACGAAGGATGCCATGATGCCACATAGTTTCGAAGGCTTTCTCTATATCTAAGCTCACCATAACCAAATGTTCGTTTTTTTTAAATGTATTTCACACATTTTCCTCAGCCTTTATCATAAGGTCTAAGGTGGATCTGTTTTTACGAAATCCAAACTGATCGTTGTTCACAGTAGTTTGAGTTTCCAGATACCAGGTGAGGCAACGATGTACCATTTTTTCCAGAGTCTTACCTAAGCAGCTAGTAAGTGAGATTGATCTATAATTATGCAGGTCTGATTGGTCTTTTCCTGGTTTTGGATTGGGTAGAACTACAGAATGTCGCCAGGATAGGGGAAAGTAATTTGTGGCAAATATTCAGTTGAAAAGTTTTAGGAGAGAGTAACGAGTTCTCTCATTTAGATTCTTTAACATTAAGTAGTATATGCCATCTGGAACAGGTGCACTATTGGCTGATTTTTTTAAAGATTCTTCTAATTCATACATGGTAAGTGGTTCATTATAAGAGAGGGCTGACTTCGTTTTGAAATTTATTTTATATTTTTTAGCTATTGATTTGGCTTTTAGGAAAGTTCGATTGTATGCGGTTGATGCTGAATGGTGAGCAAAAGGTTCCGCAAGGATGTTTGCAATATTCTCGGGAAGGGCTACCTCTTGTCCTTTATAGACGATGATTGAGGAGGGAACTGATGGTGACTTTCCAGTAAGGCATCTTATTTCCGCCAGATCAGTCCTGCACTTGTGTCTTTAGTGACAGATGAAGCAAAATGAATCTAAGACTCTTTTTTAGCTTTTCGCCAGATGTAATGGGCCTGGGCTTTAAGTTTCTTGTAGATAATGAGATTGGCAGTGGTTGGATTTTTTCGGAACTGATTCCATGCCTTTCACCCTTAGCAGTGTTACATGCAGAATTCCACGAGTAATTTTGGTGTTTGGATCCTTTAATTGAAGTTTTAGAAATGGTAGTAGCAGCTGCCACCAACATTTGTTCTGTGATGTGTTTAACGGCATCATCTATGGAGTGATGATGGATAATATCATCATCTAGTGTAACGCTTGGTGCATATTTATTCCAGTCAGCTTTTGAGAATTTCCACTTAGTTCGCCCACTTACTGGTAAGTTTCTTCTTGTGCAGAGCTTACAGATTATAAGAAAATGGTCACCGTTTAATGGATTTTCTGAAACTCTCCAATCGAAATCTGGAAATAACGGTGAGTATAATGACAGATCTATAGCAGAAGTTGAGCCTGTTAGGTGTCGGAGCCTGTGTTCAGCAGTGTGATATTATGCTTTACAAGAAAAGTATCTATCGTGCATCCCTGGTTGTCTGTATGTAAAGATCCCCATAACTGGTGATGTGCATTAAAATCACCCAATATGCAGAAAGGAGAAGGTAGTTGTAAGATAACATCATCTAGTTCAGTTATCGAGCAGTTCTGATTTGGTGAGATATATATGGATACAAGAGTGAGCATTGTGCCAAGAGCGAGGTGTACTGCAACTACTTCTAAAGTGCTTTGTACAGGAATACGTCTGGGCGGGATTTTACTGTCAATCCATATAGTGACACCACCATGTGACCCATGGGAAGAGATCCTGTCTTGCCTGAACAAGGTATAGTTTTTAACTGAAAGTGTCACTTGTGGGGAGAGATTCGTTTCTTGTAGATAGATGCCTACTGGATGATGCTGATTTATCAAGTCGTGAATATCATCTATGTTGCTACGGAGGCCTCTACAATTCCATTCAATCAACTGATCCATTATTTAGCTTTTGAAGTAGAAAGTATTTCTGACTGTTTTTTAGAGCCAATCTGCATATGGTGTTCCAATTTTATTTTATCTTTTCTCGGGAAAGTGGGTTGTGCAGTATCCATGTCTTCCTCAGCATGTATTTCTAAGATGGTTTCATCATTGTTAGTGGTGTCATCGGTTTCCATATCTGTGGTTAGAGTATTTTTCAGTTAAAGATTTCTCAGACTTTCAGTATCTGAACGTGATTGAGTAATAGTTGGTTGGTGGTACGGTGACTGGGGTATTATTTGCTTGGTCTTTTACTTGTTCTTTAGGGGACTCTTGCGGATTCGCTAGAACAGCCCAAGCCCAGCTGGAAATGGATGTAGCTGGTGGTATGGACACTTCAGTTTGGGTTCCTTCTGATTTTTATTTTTGTGTTGCAGCTGCATATGTGAGTTTCGGTACTGTGAGCAAAACTTGTTTCCTTGCTTCTTGATAAGTCACTTTATTTTCTATTTTGTATTTCTGTATCTTCTTTCCTGTTTTCCAGGTTTCACAAACTTTTGAGTAAGCTGGATGGTTACCGTTACAGTTTGGACATACCGGTGTTTGTGCTGGGAAGTCTGTCTGAGTGTGTTCCTTGGATCCACAGATGGGGCACACTGAAACCCCTCTACACACTGTTTGAGAATGGCCAAATTTTTGGCACTTGAAGCACCTGAGAGGATTGAGGATATAAGATCAGATATGGCAGTTCAGATATCCAACCTTAACTGTAGCTGGAAGGACTGGTGTTGAAAAGGTCAGTATAACACTGCGTGTCGGAACCAGTTCACAATATTTCTTGATTTTAATTCGCTTTGCCTGTATAACTTTTTGGTCTTGTAGCTCTTGGACTAATTCCTCTTCAGTAACATTTAATAAGTCCCACTCAGAGAGCACTCCTCTGGAAGAATTTAGGGTGGCATGTGGAGTTACTGTGACAGGAATATTCACAAATTTTGAGATTCTTAGTAGGGCTTCAGTGTGCCTACTATTCATAGTCTCTATAAGTAGATCTCCGGAGTGGAGTCTTTTCACCATTTTAGGTGGTCCGGCAGCATTCTCGAGACATTTCGGGATAAGAAATGGAGAAAGTGCACCTATCAGTTGACTTGTTTGGGAATGTATTATAAGAAACAGTGGTGATTCCTTTTTGGAAATTTCTGTTCTTTGTCTTTTAGGATGGGAAGTATCAAAGTCAGTTTGGTCTGTCCTTGAACAGGTTGAGGCACAAGGCTCAACAGATGGATAACTATCTTTGTGATCCATGTCAGATCCTTTTAGCCCTTGGCAGAGAACCTTTTCTGCCAAGGTTACTGGCCCCACCACGGGGAGGCAGGAGCAGTGCCGCTAGAGTGACCAAGCGGTGTAAGTTAGTTTGTTAGTTTTAAGGAAAGTAACTTACTTACAATTTGTAAGAGTAAGTTAACAATAAATAACTTTAAACGTAAGAAAAACTTTCCAAATTAACAAGAACTGTCGCAATGAGAAAAACGCTTTGTAAATAGCTCACAGAACTGCTCGATCACAATAACGCTTGGCACCCGGGGCCTTGCTGAGGGGGAATTTTATTCCACCGGTTTTGGTTTGGTTTTTTTTTTTTTTTTAGGAGCATTAGCAACTAAGGCCATATTGCTCCGGGATATGCAGTGGTCATTCCTTGACCTTTCCACATCCTCCGTATTTGGTGGTGACGGGCTCGAACCCCGGTCTAATCAAGAAGCGTGTGCTATGCACTTCTGCTCCTTCCCACCTGGCTACGGAGGCGCCTATTCCACCGGTGGTGAGTTTCACCACCGGTGGAATAAAATTACAGAAAAATAAAATACAGAATAGGCTTCTGTATCTTTTCTTCTTTGCAACATGTTTCAATAGTTCATCTGACATTCATTTAAGTCTAAGCCTTGAACAGTATTTTGTTACTGGTATAAAAAGCCTAGTAGCTTCTATGATTACTTCCTGCTTAGAATTTGTTGTTGGTAATATCATTAGTTGGTTCCACTGCACAGAATTTAAAACTGTCTGAGACCACCGTAGTCACACTTACGAAAGCAAAAGCTTTTCCCTTTACCCGTGACATTAGTTATGTTTTTCATTAAATTCGACATTAATACACTGTAATTATTGCTACCCAGTAGGGATCTTTTACCTGTGGATTCTTAATGCATGAAGAATCACTGCCTGATAATCAGATAAAGAGTATTACTTCACTCATTGCCTCTCTAACATGCTGCTGAAGAAAACAGTCATCCAAGAAATCTAAAAAAGTCTTGCTAGTGGGTGTGTGTGTGTGAGTGAGTGAGTGAGTGAGTGAATGAGTGAGTGAGTGAGTGAGTGAGTGAATGAGTGAGTGAGTGAGTGAGTGAGTGAGTGAATGAGTGAGTGAGTGAGTGAGTGAGTGTGAGTGAGCGAGTGAGTGAGTGACCAAGCCAAAAATTCCAGTCAAATGTCTGGAAAGTTCAAATCTCCCATTTAAAACATTCTATTTACTGGCCCACTCTATTTGTCTGTATAGCTTTTTGTATACTCTCATCACAATCTTAGACCTATAACACACTCCTACTTTCAATTTTGTTTTTCCAGTGCTTATATCACAACATTGCACTGGTTACGCATGTCGACTGGATGCACTGCCTTAGATTTAATATACTTCTTAACTAAGAGCATAACCACTCCACCCCTACTGTCCTATCTGTCCTTCCTGTATACATCGTACTCTCAATATTCAAATTCAGCGTCAAATTATGTCTGAGTGACTCCATGTCTTATCTATCCCTACAATATCTTTTCTATCCCTTCTTAACTAAGAAGGGATAGAAAAGACATTGTAGGGATGGAGCCTAACCACTCCATCCCTACTGTCCTGTCTGTCCTTCCTGTATACATTGTACTCTCAATATTCAAATTCAGCGTCACTTATATCCGAGCGACTCCATGTCTTCTCCGTCCCTATAATGACATAATCAGTACCTCAAATCCATCAAATTTATTTACAATGCTTCTAGCATTCATTAGTATACATGCACATGTTTTTACTTTTAGTTATCCTAACACAACCAATGTATTTACACGTTCCATGATAGTCACAGTAGGGCCTGAAATCCACAACACTTTACTTTCCAGTTAGCTGCATGTTCCAAAAGAAGCAGTGTAAGAATTACTTTCACCTCTGCCTGTGGCTCTAGTTAATCTATTAGTCTGTGTATCTCCAAAGGTAGCAGTTTTCCGATCCACCTATCACTGCCTATCAACACGTAAGATAAGCAAATATTCTTGCACCTCTTCTATTTAAGTGTATCCCATCCCTGTAAAATCAGCGTCTCCTGTTAACAAGCACAGACCAAACTGAAAATATTTCTACCCCATCAGCCTTGCACACATCCTTTCCAGGGTCAATTTGATCGAAAAGACTCTCAAGCATGTACTCTCTCCTATTGTGTCTTGGCAGAATTTCAGAGGTTCAAATTCAGTCCCAACCCTGATTTTTTCCCAATATTGACCTGTACTTTTTAAGTAAGTCCTCTCAGATCTACTTTTAATATCATTAATGCCAATGTGTACAACAATATCACTTTTTGTGTTCTTAAAAGATGATATCTGCTGTACGTCATCTACTTTTGCCCCTTAGCAGACATACCTTGTCCTTCTTCACTATCCTTCTTGCACAACATATTTCCAATTTTCCTGACAATAGAGTAGTAGTTATTAAGTAATTCACAGTAAATTATTGTGCAACTTACTTTAATAACTTGCTGCTGAATTGAAATAAACAATTATAGAAATGAATCGATGTCAACAAATAAAATTAATTTTGCACTTCATCAAACGTTTCATAGTGGCAAATATAATCACTGTAACTAAAGTTTTGTAAGAACATTTTAATTTCTTTTAAGTGACTTTTAACTGATATTCAAAATTACTTTTTAATTACAGTGTCTCCTTATGTTTATTTATTTTGTATACTGCATTTAATACATAGCATCTAATTTATCTAATTTATCATTAAAGAGTGAATAAGCTTAGCTGGGATGTAAAGCAGATACTAAAATATACTAAAGTCTATAAAGAATGAATTATAATAGTCAAACAAGGCAAAGACGCTATAAAAATGATTAAAATTCATTTTCCCTAACATGTATTTTAAACCTAAAATGCTTAAAATATGTATCTTTATCATTTTGTTATTAAACACAAAAAAAATTATTTTTTTATTTTAGCATTTAATCCCCCCCCCAACTTTGAAAGTTCTTGTAAAGTTGGCTGCTCTGTCTGGTTTTGACCAAAGCCAAAACTGTATGTTCCAAGTGTAAAAATATACAACTCAGTCACAATTTAAATCAAAAGATTAGAAATAGCAAATTCTGTATAGGATAAATATATAAAAAAAAAATTTATAAACAGTTACGTAATAATGAACTTTTACTAAGTAAAAGTGCAGGGTATAAGACCATACTTGAATGGACTGAGAAGCTCAATGTTGATGGCATTCTTCCTCTTGCTGAGATTACACATTGAGGGTGCATAAATTCAAATTGGAGGATAGATGTGCAGAAGTGTGCCTTCGGCCAGCGGGTGGTTGATCTTTGGAACAAACTTCCATCTGCTGTGGAAGCTGGTAGTTTGAATAAATTCAAGGAAAAACTATAAAAATTCTTGCAGAGGATAAATGGGTAGGGTGGGTAGTTTTTCTTTTTTATTTGGCTGATACTCTAAAGCTTGCCTTCTTGCATCGGTGCTACTACTAATACTAACATACAAATTACGTGAATTTGCTTCTTTTTGTTATTTAAAAGGAGTAAGTCCCGAAAAACTGGCTTTGATCTCTCAGTTTTTGCAGTACTAGCAGTTTATGCAATTTGGCATCTCTCATTCCATGATAAATTGTCGGTGGTAATGAGGTGTTTGGTCTCCCACTAATGCACTGATGAGGCGTTTGGTCACCTCCCAATGAACTATAAATAACTACTGAGATGGCTTCTGGCTTAAGGAAAAGGCTGGGGGTACATCACTTTAGTAATAAATGCCATTATACTTCTCATTATGGCATCTACTTCTCATTGTATACTTCTCATTAAGTGTTATTTATTCGTAATGCACATCATTACAAATAACACAATGTTTTTGCACTGACAACTCAATGCAAAAACATTATTACATGTGAGATCAAAGCATAATATCCTTTATACAACGAAAAGGGAAGAACCATACTTAACTGGCATGTGGCTAATGTCCTGCATGGTAATGAATAATTATTAAACTTTAACAAGGAGCAGCTGTTAATAAGATCAGCTTTTAGGAGTGTGTTAACCACAAAGAGATTCATGTTCAAAAAAGCTCTTGTATTAATAAGTTAAAGCAAAGGACAGTTGCTTTAACTTATTCTGAAGCAAAATCAACATGACGCTCATCTGAGTTGAAATCACTTTACACATAGATCAGTCTACTTTCTTTACATTTCTTAATCAATAAAGACAACAGCTTTATTGGTTATTTATTTATATAGGAATTTATATTTATTCATATTAGCAAGGTAAATTCTAAATTTTGTCTTTGGAGAATCTCTATAATGGGCATATGTCCTTTATAGAGATTAGATATGTCCTTCATATAGAATTGCTACATGAAGGATATATCAATTCTACATACTTTAACACAAAATTTAGCATATAACATGCTAACATAAATAAATATTTCAGAGACTGCTGGTAGTCATTGCGGTACAAGTAAACACATGGGTTGTGTTAGGGTAGCTAAGAATAGAAACAGGTGCATGTATACCTGCGTGTACACCAATGCTAGGAGTTTGGTAAATAAATTTGATGAATTTGAGGTATTGCTCAAAACATCAAAGGCAGATATGTTGGGATATCAGAGACGTGGTGTCACACAGATATAAGTAATGCAGAACTGGAATTTGGGGAATACAATGTGTATAGAAAGGATAGACAGGACAGGAGGGGAGAAGGGGTTATGCTATTAATTAAGAAACACATAAAGTCCAAGGAAGTGAAGCCAGTCGACATCGATGGACAGGGCAGTGTCGAGTCAGTTTGGTGTGACATAAGCATAGGGAAATCAAAATTGAGAGTAGGAGTGTGCTATAGGCCTAATGACTCTGATGAGTATAATAAGATATTGTACAGGGAAATAGAGTGGGCCAGTAAATCAGAGAGTCTTATAATGGGGGATTTTAATTTCCCAGATATTGACTGGAATTTGTGGGTTGGTCACTCGCACACTAGCAAGGCTTTTGTGGATTTATTGGATGATTGTTTTCTATATCAGCATGTTCGTGAGGCAACAAGAGGGAGCAATACTCTTGATCTGATTATCAGTAGTGATTCTTCATGCATTAAGAACCTGCAGATAAATGAACCACTAGGTGGCAGTGATCACAGTGTGTTGAAGTGGGATTTACTCAAGGAGGTAACTACCATCAGAGGTAAAGGGAAGGGTTTTTGTTTTCGTAAAGGAGACTATGATGGTCTGAGACAGTATTTAAATTCTGTACAGTGGGACCAACTGATGATGTTACCAACAGCAAACTCAAAATGGGAAGCATTCAAGGAACTAATCTTGGAGGCTACCAGGCTTTACATACCAACTAAGAAATATTGTTCAAGGTTTAGGCCTAAATGGTTGTCAGATGAACTAATGAGACATGTGGCAGAGAAGAAAAATGCATGGGATACATACAAATTAATGGGTGACATGGAAGCCTATGATAGATATAAGTTAGTCTGTAACCAAGTCACAAAGGAGATTAGGCAGGCAAAGGCAGACTACGAAAAATCCTTGGCAAAGGATGCAAAGAAAAACAGAAAAGAGTTCTTTACATACTTGAACTTGAGAAGGAAAGGGATGAATCAGATTGGTCCACTGGATATTGATGGTTCAACAGTTGAGGATCCTGCTCAGGTGGCTAACAATCTAAACGAGTATTTTGCATCTACATTCACGCATGAGGAGTTATTCAGGAAGGAGAATGATGTAGGTAAAGTAAACATTGGCAATGAGCTGGATGATTTTGTAATAACTGAGAGGAAAGTGGAGGAGAGATTGTTGAGGATAAACATAAAAAAGGCACCTGGGGTGGATGGGATCTATCCAGTTATATTAAAGGAGGCAGCAAAGGAAGTATGCAAACCCCTAGCCATAATTATGAGAGCTTCTTTGGACTCAGGGGAGGTACCCATAGACTGGAGATGTGCAAATGTAACCCCAATTCACAAAGGAGGATCAAAGGCTGACACAAGTAATTATAGACCTGTTAGTTTAACTTCTGTTCCAGGTAAATTAATGGAGGCACTGGTTAAAGAAGCACTGCAGGATCATCTAGACAAGAATTCCGTTATAGCTCAGATGCAGCATGGTTTTGTTAAGGGCAGGTCTTGCCTGACCAATTTGATTGGATACTATGATGTAGTCACAAAAGAACTGGATGCAGGGAATAACTTTGATATTATATATTTGGATCTTAGAAAGGCTTTCGATACTGTTGCACATGGAAGACTGCTGCACAAATTGGAGCAGTGTGGCATTGGAGGCAAATTGCTGCTATGGATAAGGGGATGGTTGAGTGGCAGAAGACAGAGAGTGGTAATCAATGGACACTGCTCAACGTGGACTAATGTTATTAGTGGAGTTCCTCAAGGTTCAGTGTTGGGTCCGTTGTTGTTTTCGGTGTTTATGAATGATATTGATGATGGGATATCAAGTTTAATGTCCAAGTTTGCAGATGATACAAAGGTTGGCAGGGTCGTTAAGGACACTACTGACGCTATGCTGCTGCAACAGGATCTGGAAAGGTTGAACAGATGGGCTGAGAGGTGGCAAATGAAGTTTAACATTGACAAATGTAAAGTACTACATATGGGAAACAGTAACCCCAGAGCAACGTATCAACTCTGCGGTACTACACTGACAGTGGTGGAGAATGAAAAGGACCTGGGGGTAATTGTGCAGTCAGATATGAAGTTCTCTGAGCAGTGCAGACGAGCTGCAAGAGTAGCTCATGGTGTCTTGTCAATGATATACAGGAATTTTTCTAGCAGGGATAAGGAGGTGATTATTCCCTTGTATAATGCAATGGTTAGGCCACATCTTGAGTACTGTATACAGGTCTGGAGGCCTCATTTCAAGAAGGATGTAGAGCTGCTGGAACGGGTACAGAGAAGGGCAACAAGATTAGTGAATGGAACAAAGGGTTGCTCTTACGAAGAAAGGCTTAAGTTTTTAAGCCTTTTAAAATTACAGAGTCTGGAGACTAGGCACCGGCGAGGTGATCTGATAGAGGTGTATAAGGTTTTGAATGGTTTGAGCATGCTCAATGCCAATGGGATTCTTCATCTTGCTCAAAATAATCACCTCAGAGGGCATAAATTCAAATTGAGGAAGGACGGATGTCGGATAGATGTGCGGAAATTTGCCTTTGGCCAGCGGGTGGTTGGTTGGTGGAACCGACTTCCATCACTTGTTATTGAAGTTGATAGCCTAAACAAATTTAAAGCTCAACTGGACAGGTATTTCGAACGAACGGAGGGGTGAAATGGGAGTGGGTTTTTTTTTTTTTTTTTTTGCTGATGCTGAATAAGCTTGCTTTCTTGCATCATATGCCTCTACTAATGCTAATGCTAAATTATTAATGTGAAGCATAAGTAAAAAAACATTAATGGATTTTTTTCCCTATTATTCTCATTAATCAATATAGCAAAATTTAGTCAAATATGGTGGATGAGATTGAGATAACCTTTCGCTATAACACTCTTCCATCTTAGAAAGAGCCATACTAATTGCATAATCAGTATTTTGATCTATTGTGATGGCTGCTCTGTCTGATTTCAATCAAGCCGAAATGATATTTCCCAAGTGTGGGAACAGACAAATCACAGAACATCATGAGTTTTTGCTTCAGAATAAGCTAAAGCACATTTAAGTCTAAGACTATTTATGATAAAGTAAGCATTCTTGAAATATCACTTTTTCAACTTAATGTTTGTTCTAGCTTGAATCACTTTGCTAATATCAAATACCTTTTATAGTTTAGATATACATATACTAGATTTCATACTTTTCAGTACTGTTGGCTTTCTCTTCTTCAGTTCTGTGGTCTTCAAACCTTAGAAGTCCACTTCGAGTAGCAACAAAAGTAGTGGTAATACCATGCATCTTGATCGTTGTTCCCCTGTAAACAATCAAGGAATATCACCAAACTAAAGAAATTATTTTTTTATAAATATCACTTCCATTATGTCATTTGTCTTTATTATTAACCAAATGAAATTTATCAGTCCACTGACTGATGAATGACTGCTTATAAACAATAAATAATTACTTCCTTTTTATATAAAGTCTATCAGTAGATAATTAATACATAATATTAAAATTAAGATTTATTAACTGGAACTAATATTTAGATTTTCTTAAGTTATATTATTTAGTTAAAATTTTGTTAAAATACTTGCAATAAAATTTAAGAGTTCTTAAAATAATTTAAGAACTTGACTAAAAACATTGCAATAAAAATCATGCAAAATCACATTACCTGGGAATTAATGCCAGTAGCAGACCTAGTGGGCTTATGCATTAAACAATGAAGTATAGGTTAGTGGTGCAAGAAGAAACAGTAACATATACAGAGAGGAACAGCCTCAGTACCAAAGCAAACAGCAACATACGAAAGAAAAAAATCCAGTTTTTTGCACTTTTCTATAAATTTTAATATGACTGTGCTTTAGGTCGTATACATTGGGAATATAAATTATTACGGTCCATCTTGGGTTTAAATAGTAAATATTTTTAATCTGATCACATGCTATATGTAAGCATTAAAAGGAGGAAAAAATAGCTATTTCAATATGCATTTTTTTTAAATAAAATTTTTTTAACCCTCCGTGACTTGCACCCTCAAATATAACAAAAACTCTTGTGGTGTCTGTGTGATACCCCTTTTCATTTTAATTATAAAAAAATAATTTTTAGCTTTTTAATTGAATTTAAAATGGTGATCTATTATGAATAACCATTATTTATGATTCACTAAACAAGATTAAAAAACATTGAATGAAAATAAACAACAAATACCAATAAAATGAAGAAAGTTTTTATCATAACCCAGAGTGGTGTTTGGGTTTCAATCTGGGGATTGAAACCCAGCCACTCACATGGCATCTGTCAGATGCAATGTGAATGTCCATATTTTTGTCAGCTGTTTTTGTTTAGCAAACAGCTGACAAAAATGACACTGATGTATAACAAATGCCACATGGAAATGAATGTTACCTAGAAGAAAGGTAGTAGCTGCTTTTGTTCTTCTGGTGTTTGTTAAATGCTTAACAAAACTGTCTTGTAATTTGTAGTATATCAAAATAGAAACAAAATATACTACATAACCAGTTAGAGAACACTGGTGGGCAATGGTACATGGAAGAATTTGATTTCATTTATAAATTGAGAAAAAAATAAATAAATGAAAATAAAACAGTGGCACCTGTCAGGCACATGTTAGCAATGGAAGGTAAAATGTTTTTTTGAAATTTTAATATTTTCTAAAAGCATAAAAGGCTGTAACTGTACATGAATTTAGACACACTTTTATTTGTGTAATGAATGGGTAATAGTCAGGCAATATCCAGAGTGTCCCTAATGAAGAGAAAACTTTTACTTTTCATTATAAGTAAAGAAAAGATTTTAAATCAGAATTCAAAGAAAAGAAAAGTTTATAATATGCAAACTGTGTTCAGGTATGATTTTCTGAGATTTCACTTCCTAAAATTATTCACTGCTAAATCTTTGGGATTTAAGTACAGTATCTGAACACCCCACTGGACATAGCAAAAGCATATGATATCCAACAAAATAAAAAAAAGAGTTCTTTTTGTTTATTCTACATTTTAATATTAAAATGTTATATAGTATTAGTAATAAAATGGCATAACATTGTAAGGAAGCAAACTTATTCTCCATTGACCCCAGGGGGGGCTCACATCTGTTGAGTATGGGGTCCTCAAGCTGGATATCATCATTCTTCTCTTTCTTGGTGATTCCCATCTATTTCTGACTGACTCTCTCTCTCTCTCTCTCAGGGTAATTCAGAATTTTTTTTTTTTTTCCCTTTTTTGGCTGGTGCAGCATAAGCCTCGGGCTTCCTTGCACCATATAGCTAATAATAATAATTCCCATTTTGAAAAAATGGCTATCAATTTTTCGCTTAAAATTTTGAAGAACTTGCTGCTACAGCCACCCTTGCAATCACTATTATGTTAGTAAAGACTTTCCACAACATACTGCCCAAAGGTAAATTTCATAAGATCTAGTCTTTTATCACTCCCTGAAATATTACAGTTGTGTCCTCCAATTCTTGCCTCAATCACTAGTGATAATATTGCTCTCCTATTCGTTTTACTAATCATCCTCAGGCTTTATACACTTCAATTAAATTCCCCTTAAAGTGTTTAATTGCTAAGTTCTGCGAACCACATCTTCTAGAACATTCTTACAGATAACAATAACTCTTTTACTTGAATAATGCTCTTACTTATAATAAATTTTAGTGCTCTTACTTGTAATGCTCTTACTTATAAGTAAAAAATAAATAAAAAAGAAAACAGGAATTTTTTTTTTTTTTTTTTTTGGCTGAGGCCGTATAAGCTTGCTTCTTTGCATCACATGCCTCTACTAATGATAATGGTCATTACCTGATAAAACCTGGCTGAGTCAGCTTTTTGTATTATTGTAGTAATATTTTAGTAATAAATCATTTTATAATTAATCAAAATAAAATAGCAAAATTTTATTATTAAAATAATTTCAGTTTAGTAATGAAAATGTATATATCAGGTAATGATAAATTCTGACTCAGCCAGATTTAATGTTTGTTTGTTTGTTTTGTTTGGTTTTTAGGAGCATTAGCAACTAAGGCCATATTGCTCCGGGAAATGCGGTGGTCATTCCCTGATCTTTCCGCATCTTCCGTATTTGGTGGTGACTGGCTCGAACCCCGGTCTAATCAAGAAGCGTGTGCTACGCACTGCTGCTCCCTCCCACCAGCCAGATTTAAGATTCAGTCAGATGGTTAAAAGAAGTAAAACATACATGAAGACTGGTACGAAAGTAATGCCTCATAATTTTTTACTTTCAAATATGGTGCCGTAAATCATTTTGTGTATCATTGAGTGGTCACTAGAAGTCTCCAGTTTTGCAATACTAAGTGGCGCTGTGATCGGTCTCACGAGTGCAGCATGGATAGTTCAAAATGGTAGATGTTACAGATATATGTATCAAGCAAAGAGTGGTGACTGAATTTTATGTATAGTCACAGGTGACGAAACCTGGATTCACCATTATGACCCCAAAACAAAGAGACAATCGATGGAGTGGCACAGTCAAAATTCACCATGCAAGAAGTTCAAAAGACTGCCTTCTGTCAGTAAAGTAATGGTGACAGTGTTTTGGGACAAAGATGAGGTCTTGCTTGTGGACTGATATGTGGAAACATTGATAAAGTTGAAAGCCTGCATCCACAGAATTCGACCGGACAAAAAACCTTAATGAGGTTCTTCTTCTCCATGATAACACATGACCCCACACCAGTCTGCACATGATGGGGGCCATTGCAAATCAGTGCACCCTAGTGCACTGTTTTTCCTCACCCCTCTCAAAGCCTGGATCTTGCACCTTCCATCTATCACCTCTTTGGCCCACTGAAGGATGCACTCCATGGAACCCATTTTTCAGACGACGACCAGCTTAAGCATACTGTTCGCGAAGCCCTCTGATACAAGAGTAAGGGTGCCTCCGTAGCCAGGTGGGAAGGAGCAGCAGTGCGTAGCACACGCTTCTTGATTAGACCAGGGTTCGAGCCCATCGCCACCAAATATGGAGGATGCGGAACGGTCAGGGAATGACCATCGCATATCCCGGAGCAATATGGCCTTAGTTGCTAATGCTCCTAAAAACCAAATAACAAACAAACAAACAAACAAACAAGAGTAAGGAATAACTCAGAGATGGCAGAAGTGCATAGAAAATGATGCTGACTTTGTGGAAAAATAAGTGTTTATTAATGATTGAGGATTAATTGATGTAAAAGGCATAGTTGTAGGAATTAAATTTTCTGAGAAAAAAAACATAGGAGGCATTATTTTCATACTGCTCCTCCTATTCAGTATTATTAAAATTTGGACAGTCAATGAAAATATGCTGGATAGATAAGTGTCACAGAGCTCTCACACACACACACACACACACACACACACACACACACACACACACACACACACACACACACACACACACACACACACACACACACAGGAGGCTCATCAAACCTGAGCAGAAGAGTAATGGCTGTGTCCTATTGAAAGCCAAGGGAGACAGCTCCATCTTTACAATTCTGCGTCGATTAGATGTTTTTATTGCAGGATTAATATAATATAATTTTTGGTGGTCTGTCCATGCCACAAACCTTTCCATTGATGATTCAGCATATTATGTATAATTTGTCTTTAGTCTGTATGGGGACTACAAACCAGATTTATCTGCGGGAACTGTTGATTGGGCTGTGGTATCAGCTAAATCATTTCCCCCTAATCCAAATGTGGAAAGGGAAGTAGCAAAAGCAGATGTCAAGTTCATGTTCATAAAGAGAATGTATTATCTGTTGAATCCTGGACATTCTGATAAAGGCTGTAATGTGTGTAAAGAATCTGTGTATATGATATACTAGTGGTATTGTCTAGTTCTTATATGATCCAAAGCTAATTTTATGGAATGCAACTCAGCTGTCTGTCAGTATATACATATTACCCAGATATCTGTATGGATATAGCAGAGTCTGGAAAGAAAGCACAAGAGCCCACAAATGAGAAATCTATATGAAATTGCAAACAATCACTTTTCAGCAATATTAGCATTAGTAAAGGCATATATGATGCAAGATAGCAAGCTTGTATAGCATCAGCTGAAAAAAAAAAAAAAACCCCATACCCTTCTCATTTCATCCATCCACTTGGTCCAAATGTTTGTCTAGTTCTGCCTTGAATCTGTTTAGGCTATCAACTTCTACGACAGATGGAAGTTTGTTCCAGCAATTATCCACCCGCTGGCTAAAGGCAAATTTCCACACATCTATTCTACATCTGTCCTTTCTTAATTTGAATTTATGCCCCCTTAGGTTCGTAATCTGAACAAGTGGAAGGATCCCATCAGAATTCAGCGTGCTGAACCCATTCAAGGCCTTATACACCTCAATCAGATCACCGCGCAGGTGCCTAGTCTCCAGCCACTGCAATTTGCAGAACTTAAGCCTCTCTTGATAAGAGGATCCCTTCATTCCCCTCACCAATCTTGTTGCCCTTCTCTGTACACGTTCAAGTAAATCTACATCCTTCCTAAAATGAGGCCTCCAGACCTGTATGCAGTACTCAAGGCGTGGCCTGACCATTGCCTTATACAAAGGGATAATCATCTCCTTTTTCCCTGCTAGCAAAATTCCTATATATCATTGACAAAACCCCATGACTTGCCCTGGCAGCCTGTCTGCATTGCTCAGAAAACTTCATATCTGCCTGCACAATTACTCCCAGGTCTTTTTCATTTTCTACCACCTTAAGTGTAGTATCACACAGTTGGTACGTTTCTCTGGGGTTACTTCTACCCATATGCAGTACTTTGCATTTGTCAAGGTTAAACTTCAGTTGCCACTTCTTAGCCCATCTGCCCAAATTATCTAGATCCTGTTGCAGAAGCACACTGCCATTACTGTCATTAACAACCCTGCCAACCTTTGTATCATCTGCAAACTTCGACATTAAGCCTGATATACCTTCATCAATATCACTGATAAATATACAAAACAACAGTGGACCTAACACCGAACCCTGTGGGACCCCACAATTAACATTAGTCCAAGAAGAGCAACACCCATTGATTACCACCCTCTGTTTTCTCCCACTTAACCATCCTTTTATCCATTGTAGCAACTTACCCTTAATACCATTCTGCTCCAATTTGTACAATAGTCTTCCATGCGCAACAGTGTCAAAAGCTTTCCTGAAATCCAAATATATGATATCAAAATTATTTTTTGCATACAGTTCCTTTGTAACCACAACATAATATCCTATCAAATTTGTCAGGCAAGACTTTCCCTTAACAAACCCATGCTGTGTATGAATTATTGCTGCAGTCTTATCTAGATGATCCTGCAATGCATTTTTAACCAGTGACTCCATTATTTTACCAGGAACAGAAGTTAAACTAACTGGTCTGTAATTACTCGTGTCACCCTTCGATCCCCCTTTGTGAATTGGGGATACATTTGCACATCTCCAGTCCGTAGGAACCTCCCCTGAGTCCAAGGATGCTCTCATAATTATGGCTAAGGGTTTGCTTAGTTGCTTTGCCGCCTCCTTTAATATAACTGGATAGATCCCATCCACCCCAGGTGCTTTTCTTATGTTTAACTTCAACAATTTCTCTTCCACTTTGCTCTCAGTTATTACAAAATCATTAAGTATCCTGCTACAATTTGATAACCTTCCGTCATTTTCAAACCTTAATAATTCCTCACATGTGAATGTAGATGCAAAATACTCATTTTGCCTCTACATCTGTCTTTCCTCAATTTGAATTTGTGCCCTCTCAGGCATTTATTCTGAGCAAAAGTAAGAATCCCATCAGCATTGAGCATACTCAAACCATTCAAGGCTTTATACACCTCAATCAGGTGCCTAGTCTCCAGATACTGTAATTTGCAACATTTAAGCCTTTCCACATAAGAGAAACCCTTTGTTCCATTCACTAATCTTGTTGCCCTTCTCTGTACTCATTCCAACAGCTCTACATCCTTCTTAAAATGAGGCCTCCAGACCTGTATACAGTACTCAAAGTGTGGCCCGACCACTGCCTTATACAAGGGGATAATCAAGTCCTTATTCCTGCTAGAAAAATGCCTGTATATCATTGAGAAGATGCCATTTCTGAGCAGTCTGCACTGCTCAGAAAACTTCATATCTGCCTGCACAATTACCTCCAGGTTCTTTTCACTCTCTACCACTGTCAGTGTAGTACCACACAGTTGATATGTTACTCTGGGGTTACTGTAAAGTACTGCTACCCATATGCAGTACTTTACATTTGTCAATGTTAAACTTCATTTGCCACCTCTCAGCCCATCAGTTCAACTTTTCTAGATCCTGCTGCTGCTGCAGCGTACTGTCATTATGTCATTAACAACCCTGCCGACCTTCGTATCATCTGCAAACTTGGACATTAAGCCTGATATACCATCATCAATATCATTAATGAATACAGAAAACAACAATGTACCCAAACACTGAACCCTGGAGGACTCCACTGATAATGTTAGTTCACGAAGAGCAGTGTTCATTTATTACCACTCTCTGTCTTCTCCCACTCAACCATCCCTTTATCCAGAGCAGCAATTTGCCTCTAATGCCAAATTGCTCAGATTTGTGCAGCAGTCTTCCATGTGCAACAGTATCAAAAGCCTAACTAAGATCCAAATATATGATATCAAAATTATTTTTTGCATCCAGTTCCTTTGTGACTACATCATAGTATCCAATCAAATTGGTCAGACAAGACGTCCCCTTAATAAACCCATGCTGTGTTCGCATCTTCTACAGCATGTTCATAGATAGCATGTTCTTGTTTATACCAGGTCAGAGGAGATGGCATTATTTATTCTTACAATGAATACAATCACTAACTGTATTTAGCAGATTTGAACCATGGTCCACTCAAAGTTCATGTGCTTCTGCACCCTTGTGCCTGACTGCTTTGCTACATCCTGGTGGACTTCTGAAAATTCTAGCTCTTTTATTGTATGGCCGTGTCAGATATGTGTTACAAAGGCAACAAAAAAAAATTATGATTGCTGAATTAAACATGGAGTTATCTCTGTAATTCGAGGCTTTAGCCAACTGCATTCATTGGACATATCAATTAAAATAACCCTTTAAAGTAATCATGTTTCAGGAGTGGACCAAATAGATGGAGGCACCAAATCATATTTGACATTAACAGGGTGAATGACGTGCCCAACCATTTCCCAGGTGTGCGTGAAATGGGTAAAAAATTGTGAGAGTTAGGAAAATACAAGACAATTGGCAAGTCTTTCAAGAAATGCGAAATCAGCAATGTCCTTGACTGCCCCAAAGATGACGCACTCTTTCAAGCAAGCTTGAAAGAGTGCTTCCTGGAAGAAAGTGACAGAAACATCTAAACAACACACATATTACACAACCGCAGCATAGGTGAATGACATTTGGGAGTCGCTCCACATCAAACATATGTCCATGTGATTGATATAGTATATAATAAACAAATACAACAGACTTTCAGAATAACAGCACCTTCGAGGATTCAAGGTGGCATTATTTCAATTTTTCCGTTATCTAGAAAGTTTTATTTTTAATATATTTAATGCAGAAATAATAAGGCTAAATAAGAAATAGAGGGATTAAGAATGCGATATTATTGACTGCACACAAAAAAACATAAACATGTTGATGATCCAATGTTATATTCTGCCATTAATACACTCCTACTTATGCCTCATTCTATTTTCTTTATTATGCCAAGTTTAGTCTGCACGGGTAGCACAGTGGTATCATCACAATCCTCCCCACACTGGGTGGAAAAGGCCTGGGTTCGAATCCCGTTGATGATGTGAGGAACTTTTATGGGCTTTTTTAACTCCACGCCTGAGAGTTAGTTGGTCTCAGGTGTAGATAGCAAGGTTTTCCCTCCAGAAACTGGGGTTTTTTTTGTCCAACAAAACAGGCAACTCGACCAGAGAACACACGCAATTTACCGATAAAATGCACATCGGTATATGAATTAATTTTCTGGGTAACCCTAATATAATAGCTTGGACTATATCAAGTTTATCCCTAAGCTTCAATGTTGTTTTTCTTTTCTTCTCTGGATGAGGTTTATTAACTTTAGGAGCCGTAGTGCGGGTTTTTAGTTTAAAATAAATGTAAAACAGCGATATAATCTGTGATATCAGTACAGAATTCACTTTCAAAATTGTAAATGGAAACAAATACAGTAATCACATGACTTGCCATTTTCTTTTTTCGGCAATGCAAGACACCTGCGCTGTATACAAACATTCGATCTCAATGTGCTGTTAGCTCGAATATTCCATTATTTGGGGTGCAATTATTTCAACAGTCTACTGTAATAATAATTCAAGATTTATATATTTAGCAAACTGATAATAAAAAAAAAAAAAAAAAGGAAAAGAAAAAAGAAGCTCTTCAAGGAGCTTTAATGTGAATAGTAAGCTTAAGCCAAAAACATTTTTGTGTGCATCCGACTGCAAATTTGTTCTTTAATCATGTATGGCCACAAACATAATATCCAGCTTCAGCTAAAATATATATTATATGAATGGACTATGTAATATGCATGAAAAAAAAAAAAAGAAAAAGAAATAATAACTCTGGATTTATATTTATCCAATTTTAATGATGGGGATGGTTCAACAAATATAAAATTTCATGAAAATTGATCCACTGGGCAAATGTTAGAAGACACCTAAAATATGGGCTAAAACACTATTAAATATTGCATCAATAAAAGGTTTGAAAATTGAGGGTTTGGTTGCTTTTGGTAATATAGTGTATAGAGAGAAAACAATATTCAATATATATCCTTTCTGGAAAAAGGGTATATAGTAAATAATTTTAAAATAGCATGTAAAATAAAATAAAATAATTACTTTATGACTTTATATATGTGTGCAGTTAAACTAGGAACAAAGAAAGAAGGGGAGAAACTCCATATCAATACATTTTGCATGGAAGCAAACATATGTCACATATATGTAAACCTGGATGTTAGCAGAAAAACTGGTAATCACACAAAAAACACTGGAGGGGTTATTATGCTATGCTATCCATAGAAATGAATAGTATATCACTAAAAGTAAACAGTAATTCCAAAAAAAAAAAAAAAACATATTCTTTATAGCTTTCTGAAAATGTTAACAAATTCAGATTTGAGCCATTTAAATATTTACTTCAGATTTTCTTGGATAAACTTATTTACCTAGGAAAATCTAAAATAGGAAATATAGATTTTCTATACTAGATTGTCTAATATAGACAATTAGTATAGGGGGAAAAAAAAACACAAACAAACAATAACTGGAAACAATTTTAAAAATATGTTAATAATGAGCATTGCTTTGTATAAAAAAAATGGATATCTATACATTTTAATGTCACAATACACTGAATATTTATCTTTTTGATTATATAATTAATAGCATTTCCATCCCACAAGCTTACTGAAATTTTTATTGAGGTACAAAAAAACCCAAAAAAAACTGGATTTTTATCTTGGCATGCCCACTGGTATGCAGAGCCAAGAGCAGATTTAAAGAAATATTGCTGCACTTACCTTATCCTGAATGCTAAGTAAACTTGAAATACTTACCTTCAGCATTAGGGACAGAATGGATTTTTTATATAGCAATTATATCAACTTAAGTTAATTTTGAAAGATACTCAGAAAGATAGACTCCTTACTTTTTTTTTAAAAGATGATCTAAACACATGCAACATATATTTTCTGCATTATTTCAGTTATTATTATAAGCATAATAACTGAATGTGTCCTTAATAATACCACCATAAACTCTTTTCATCATGGTTTATGAGACTTGACATAGTGTTTAATACCAGATTTAAATTATTCCAGTGTGCGAGAATTGTTAATGTGTAATAAGTCACTCCTTTTATATCTTTATCTTATAAAAGGAGTGATACACGTTAACAATCCTCACTCACTAGAATAATTAAAATTAAAAAGATATAAAAAAAAAACAACATTTTGGAATTCAAAAGTGCATCACCAAGGATGTCAAAACTACTACTCAAGATTTCTAAAAGGTACAAACTAAAGGTTATAATGATTTATGCACCAACATTGAGCCATGATGATGAAAAGGTTTAAGAAACGTACACCGAAACTGAGAGACTTCTAGATGAACAGAAAACTCACTGCACCATTATTATTCATTTTTTCCCGGACATAAACAGGATCTCCCAAAATGATAATGCACCATGTCATAGTGCCTGCACTGTGCATTAGTGGTTCGAGAAACATGGTGAAGATATCCCCCATCTTGGTTTGACTAATAGCCTCAATCCAACCAAACACCTGTGGAATGTTTTAAAACAGTAAGTGAGATATACATGCAACTATCATCTATTCTGACACTGTGGAAAGCCTTGCAGGAAGCATGGCTTCAGATCCTTATAGATGTCTTCAGATATCTAACAGAACTGATGCCTAGGCAAATAGCTGCTGCTATCCATGAGAATGGTAGCCCAACACAGTATTAGGTAGGTGATCATAATAACCTATAATTTCCCACAGGGAAATAGTGAATCTCATAGCAGAACATTTTTGGAAATTGAAATGATAGCATTAATGAAGGATTTCAATATTAAATAATTTCTGAAAAATGTAATACGCATATTTCCTGGTGCAATATAGTCAGGTTTAGGTAAATTAATGAATCACCAAGCTAAAGATGGGATGAACAATGAAGTGATACAATTTTATGAAACCACAATTATTAGTTCTATAAGCAACACAGAAACTCAACTAAAGAACAGAAAATAGTTATTACTGGTCTTAAAATGGGTTAAAAATTTCGAGATAAGACTGAAGTAACACTACGACTGTTATAGACAAAGAAGTATATGATAACAAAATTAAAACTTTTTTCTGGATAGCAGCACATACCAAGAAAATGATCCCATTCAATTTACAGGAAAAACAAGTTAAAGCCAAGTTTATACCTCTCCTAGCAATAAATAAATTGATGAACAGCTATGCAAACAAATGAACATCAATAATTTTTAAGAGCCCCAGATCTTTGTCTAACATAAAATTACACTAACAAGATTTTTGAGCATGTTCAATAATCAGTAGAATTATAACCCAGGAAGAAAAATTTACGGTTGATTGGTAAAAGTTCTTAAACAAATAGTCCTTCAAAACCATTTGAAAAAAACAAAAAAACAAAACATATTTAATCAAAAAAGTTGGAAGTAACAAAGATACATACAGACCCATGATATTTTGCTGTCTTTTTATGAAAACTCAATGTTTATGCATTACAGGAATGAATACACAATATGTTATTGTTGGAAAACACCAAACAAAACTTACAAGAAATTAATGATCAGAGATTACTTAGCATTTACGAGATCTTTAAAAATCAAACAAATAATTTTGTTAGCCTTTCAGTAGGCCAATTGTATTTTCCTTTCAAGAAATATTTGATATAAAAAGTTTAGTATGGAGAATTTTTTATTCCCAATTTCAGTGGCAGTCTTCATGCAAAATTCAGTATCAAAATGTCTTGAAGAGAAATTTTTATTTTAAATCATATGTGGTAAAATGGCCATAAAATGGATGTCAGAAATAAAAATTAATGCAGGAAAAAAAAAAGAAAACAGTAAAAGGAAAGGATTAAAATATAGATTTTATATTTGGTAATTCAAAAAGAAAAGAGAAAGAAGATACAAATAAACCTGTGTGGCTTAATTTCTTTGGTGATAATATTAACTCCAGATTAACCCCTTAATTCTCTTATTAATTTCTTAATCTCATTATATACTCAATTATCCCCCCCTCCTCACCACACGCATATATAAAGATACTTGCATTAACATTTAAAAACACAAAGAAACACACAAAAAAAACCAAGTTAGGTAATGTAGACAGTGCATACTGTGTACATTATCTAATAATGTACACAGTATAATGTGTCTGAAGTGCATTATACTTCAGACACATTATACTTTTTAAATTTATTTATTTATTTATTTCTTAAATAACTGAATTTCTTCTTTTTCTGTAATTAAAAGAAGTGGAAAGTCAATGACTAATATACACTACTCTGCATTTTGAAAAAAAAAAAAAAAAATCATTTATGTTTTCTCAGAAAAGAGTGTTTCTGAATTATTCTCTAATGCTGATTTTAAAAATGACTTCCATTTGATGACCAAATCATTTTGTTTCCATTCTTTCAGGTTTTTGCCAAAAATCACAAAAGAAAATTCAATTTCTTCCACAAAATTTTATTAATTTGGTAGATGTTGCACACTGAAATTATAACAAAATGCTACTTTTGCCAGACTTTTATATTTAAATATATGTTGAAAAAACTATTAAAAAGGGCAGTGTGATAAAAAGTCCATTAAACTCTCATTTTAAAAACTAATCTACGATGTGTCAAATTTTTGTTTCTTTGATATTCTTGCAGATATTTCTACTGTACAGTCCTTCTCCAGCATCCAGCAATAGTCACCCATCATGTTGCCATTCTACCTCCCTGGTACCTCATCTCCATGTCTTTAAAGTGGTCAATGTGAGAGTGCCAATCTGGGAGCAGTCAATGTGGGAGTGTAAAAAATGTACCTTTACACTCAGGTTGCAGACCAGTTTTTTTTAAAGTTTGCCAATATATTTTAAACTATATTCTTGTAGTCTGGATCTCTGTTGTACCCTAAGAAGTTTGCAACGACAGACCCAAAATTAATCCACACCTATTTTTCTCTTTTACTCATAGTTCTCTCAAAACCTCACTCCCTCATCAGTTTGTGAATTTGAGGTACAACAAAAATATCTTGTTTTAGCTTCTCTTGGGTGATAAACAGGAATTTAGTACAAAGGTAGTTGAAGCAGGGACCTTCCTGAGGTAAAGCTTTCACAAAATGTTCCATCAAACCCAGTTTGATGTTCAAGTAGGACAGTTTTATGTTCAAGTAGGGCCTACCAATGATTTATGAACTATGTTCTTTGATCCAGGCAACAAACTGCTCCCCTTTAGCAAGACCTTGATATCCCAGTACTTAGTCCTTGTTCAACTCTCCCACTCACAAAAAAAGTAAGGCATTTCAGTGCAGTCAGCTTGCTGTCCAAGTGACATGCCTATCACTTTAAAGTCAACATAGCCCAACAAACTATGTTCTTCATACTTAAGATTTGTCAATAACTTCAAGTTCTCATATGTTTCTTTCAAATTCACAGAGTGAGCTACTGGAATTGACTCATATTTATTTCCACTGTGGAGCAACTTGAGACTCCTCTTAGATGAGTCAATAAAAAAAAAAAAATTGAGACTCCTCTTAAATGAGTCAATAAAAGGTCTCCAATTTGCAGGATTGTAGCTAATTCCTAAATAGTTCATTTAGTTCATATTGCTGCAAAAAAACATAGAACTGTTCTCAGAAACGTAGGGGAGTAGTTCTCATTCTCTGCATCTGTATCCCACATTCACAAGTTTGACTTAAGTCTAGAACCAAGGATTCCTTTGGTAAATTTAAATCTTTTACTCGATCATTGAGTTTGTGCTGCAAAAACAGTTGGACACTGGACTCAATGTCTTCAGGTATGTAGACTTCAGTTTCATCTTCAGAAGCTTCACTGCTACATTCTCCAATATAAGTGGAGGGCACGGAATCAGCAGGTTATCTCAAGGTGTGACTGGTCTAATGGCAGATGGAATATTAGGATATACAGTGCTCTTCTTACTCTTTGCACTGTATCTCTTTACATTAACTAAGCAAAAAATAACAATCATCACAGTGGTTTGTAGTCTCCTGTCAAATCATGGGAATTGCAAATAGTATAGCCTTCTTTTTATCAATTTTCTACAATCTCAATGCTTCAACACAGGGTCAGCAAACTTTATGTGGAGCCCACTGTTTATCTTGGTCACCAAATTTTACTCCAAAATAAGAACAAAAAACATTTTTCACAAATTCTTGTCATTTTTTGAGAACTACATAACTTCCATAAATATAAGAAAATAAGCTCGGATTTACTCACTTTTCAGCAAGTTTGACACAACCTCAAAAGTACTGAGCTCACACTGATAAACACTGCTTGATGGAGCTCTCAAGATCAAGAAACAAATGACTGAAGGCAGTGTTGCCAACATGTGAAGATTTAGTTTACAAATTCCCAGAATTTACTCCTAACTTAATACAATCAATAATACAATTCATGATATCAACTGAACTGATTTTCAAAAAAAATAGTATGTGATAGGAAAAAAATGAATAACATTTCTGAAATCAGTGTAAAAAAACTTAAAAATAGTTATTAGTTTACAAATATCGAAAACCATGCAGAGTAGTGTTATCTTTTTACCAATTAATTAACTAATAATATACAAAAGTAATTGTTTTCAGTCACTGCACGTACATACCTCACAATGTAATATCACTCAACGTTTCTAATATTTTACTTATTTTCTCCTCTCTTTTAATAACAATTGAAGTATGTAATGTATTTCACGTTTCTGCTTTGATATTAAGAAAATGATAATAATTCATGATTTATATGTTCAACAAACTGATAAGCAAAAACCCCTGAAGTTTCATATGTGCAAACCAAGAACATTTATTTTCTGCACATCTGCCACACTGCCCACTCATTTCTCCAATGAGCACACATCACAGAACATAATATCTGGTGCTTCAGCTAAATATGCAGTCCATGGATAGCCTATGCGATATATGAATGAAAAAACAAAATAATATAACAAAATAATTGTTTAATTTCTTGGTTCAATTTTAATGACATTTGGGTTGGCTCGACAAATTGTTTTAAAAGAGCCAAATATAAAATTTCATGAAAATGCACTAGGAATTGAGTTATTACTTGAGAGTAGGAAGCAAGCAGACAAGACACACAGACAGATGGACATGGTGAAGAAACTTTATACATATACGCTAATGCACCTAATAGAGAAAGTATCACAAATAACCACCACTTGATACCCTTGAACAGCCATATATATTAGTGCCAATCAAAAAGTGCCACTTAATAATAATAGCAAACTGATTAATATTCTGATCACAAGTCACATTAAGAAAAAGAATATGATATCTAAATGAATTCTGTTACACACTCATTATTTATATAAAAATTCTTTTATTATAATTCTGATGTCGTGCATTTAAATACCCACTTTATCTAAAGGTATTATTAAAAATTTTTCATTTTTAAAAAATAAAGCTTTTCTTCAGTTTTAACATGTACTATATTATATAACACAATGTACATATACAAAATAAAATTATATTATATTTAACATTCTAAGTCAACTCTATTCCATTTTCTTGTTGTTTTAATGGAATCATCTTCTAATTAATTTTCAAAGCCTTTAATTTTAATGTTGATTCTAGGTGCACCATATTTATTTATAGTTTTCTAGGTGCACCATATTTTTTACTACAGTAATAATATAGGGAGTACAAAAGAGAGCACTCACCTGATGTTCTCAGGTCAGTGCTTTCTGTTGCTTAAAACATTAAGATTATATAAAAAATGGAAAAAAATATGAATCAGCTCTTGGCTCAGACTGAGGTAGTCTCTTAATGCAAAAATAACATACACATATTGAATTTACAAATGACAATGTTCAGGGTTCATAATTCAATAAGTGATATGTACACTGGCAACCATAAAATTGGCCTTGTCATAAATAACGTTTTTCTGCATACTAAGAATTTTATATTTCTGACAGAAGGAGAATAAGATATGATTATGGAATAATCATTGTAATTTTGGGCATAAAATTATAATCTAACTTCACTAAACAATGTAATGCACTTGCTGCAAAGAAATAAACGCTATGTAATGATAAGCAAATTTTATAACTGCCAATCAAAGTATACATTAATTCAAAAATTGGAATGCATATACAAGTGTGTATTTAATCTAGTTTACTATATTTAATAATACAAACAAATAAATATGAATTTTTCACATTTTTTTTTAAATTTTAAAAATCAAGATCGATAAAACATTTATAGTGGAATACAAATTAAAAAACAATTTCAAAGCAACTCACTTATCAGGACACACACACACACACACACACACACACACACACACACACACACACACACACACACACACACACACACACCAAAATCCACAACATTTCAAGAAGATTGTTATTTTTGATCATAACTTTCATATCTGAAAATACTTCACTAAATGTCAGTTAAGTGAGGCAATTGCCTTGGATGAATAAGATGGGTGCTGCAGATTCTCAAAGCCACACCTGATTGCAAAGTCCACGGTGTGAGCAGTCTTGTGAGTAGGAGCATTGTCAGCTAGGAGATGAACATTTTTAGCTAGCTTCCCATGTCTCACAGTGGGCTATTCCACTTTAGCTATAGTGGCAGGTTCTGTGCTGAGGTGGGTCTTTCTCTTGGGTCACCATGCCCACTGCTTCACCCATACCTGAACTGTCATTTCCAATTATTCAATCTCATATGATGGGCAATCCTCCCCATACTCATATACAGTGGTCATCTCCTCGTGGATATGTTTTGCTTCTTTCCTTGCAAATAAAGAAATTTTATAAATATAAATATAAATATTTGTATTTATATTTATATTTACAATTCCTTGCAAATAAAGAAATTTTATAAATATAAATATAAATATTTATATTTATGTTAATAGTGGCAAATGATGCAAGAAATAAGCTTATACAGCATCAACCAAAAAAAAAAAAAAAAAAAATCCTATTTCACCTATCCATCCCCCCTCCAATAATTTCTTTTGGAAGCTTGTTCCAACCATCAATCACCTGTTGGCTGAAGGAAAGTTTCTGAACATCTATTCTGGCAACCACCCTTCCTCAATTTGAATTTATGCCTCCTCGTGTGCAAAGGAAGAATCCCATCAGCACAGAGTTTGCTCAAGCCAATCAAAGCCTAAAACATCTCAATCAGATCACCTCATAAGTGCCTAATCTCCAGATTCTGCAATTAGCAGAACTGAAGCTTTTCTTGGTATGGGTACCCCTTTTCTCCTCTCAACAATCTCACTGCCCTTCTCTGTACCCATTACACCAGCCACTACATTCTTCCTAAAATGAAGCCTCCAGACCTGTATGCAGCACTCATGATGTGGCCTGACCATTGCCTTATACAATGGGATAATAACATCCTTATCTCTGCTAGTAATATCCCTGTATATCATTGACAAGTCCACATGAGCTCTGGCAGCACTTCTCTGAAAACTTCATATCTGACTGCACAATTACCTCCAGGTCTTTTTCATTCTCCACTAACCTGAGTAGTACCACACAGTTGGTATGTAACTCTGGTGTTACTGCTACCCATATGCAGTAGTTTGCATTTGTCAATGTTAAACTTCAATTACCATTTCTAAACCCATCTACCTAATTTTTCTAGATCTTGATCATAACTTTCATACCTTCATTAGTCATTAACCCACCCCACCTTTGTATCGTCTGCAAACTTAGACAATCAGCTTGATATACCTTCATCACTATCATTAATAATATTAATAAATACAATGGTCCAAGCACCAAAACCTGTGGAACTCCGTTAATAGCATTAGTCCACAAAGAGCAGCATCCATTGATAATAGACACAGGACCATAGTTCTCCACAGAACAACAGCTGCCAGCATTAAGCCGAAATGTTAACCTGACATGCCTATCACATTTTTCCATCTTCTGCCAGATTGCTCCATTGGTAAAGTACTTAAGAGATAAATATTGCAATGTGAATGCTACCTGTGGCATGGCTGTCCCAGTTGTCCAATATTTTTTAATATGAGGTATAAATAGTGTAATATGATTTTAGCAATGAAAACACCTCGCAAACTAAAAATCATATACTTGGATTTCAGAAAAGCTTTTTATACTGTTGCACATAAAAGACTGCTGCATAAACTGGATCAGTGGGCATTAAGGGCAAGTTACTGCTCTAAATAAAGGGATGTTTGAGTGGGAGACAGAAAGCAGTTATTAATAGACACTGTGCTTCATAGAATAATGTTATTAGTGTAGTCCCCAGGTTTGAGTGCTGGGCCCATTGTTGTTTTCTGTACTTATTAATGATATTGATAAGGTATATCAGGTTTAATGCCTGATATACCTAAGTTTCAGATGATACAAAGATTGTCAGGATGGTTAACGGGATAAACTACTGCAACAAGATAAACTGCAGTAGTTTATCCTGCAATCAGGATAAACTACTGCAACAAGATCTAAAAAATTAGGAGATAAGCTGAGAAATAGCTGATGAAGTTTAGCACTGACAAATGCAAGGTATTCCACATGGGTAGGAGTAACTCCAGAGTAACTTATCAACTGTGTGGTACTACACTCAGGGAGAATGAAAAAGACCTGGAGGTAATTGTGCAGTCAGATATGAAATTCTCTGAGCAGACATGCTGCCAGAACAGCTCATGGTTTTGTCAAAGATATACAGAAATTTTGCTAGCAGGGATAAGGTAGTGATTATCCCTTTGTATAAGGCCATGGTTATACAGCATCCTGAGTACTTTATACAGATCTGGGGGCCTCACTTTAGGAAGGATGTAGATCTGCTGGAAAGGGTGCAGAGAAGGGTAACCAGGTTAGTGAAGAGAACAAGAAGGTGCTCTTACCTAGAAAGGCTTCAGTTCTGCAAATTTCAGTGTGTCAAGACCAAGCAATTGCAGAGAGATCTGATTGAGGTGTTTAAATGTTAATGGTATTTTTTCACTTGCTGAGACTACACACATGGGAGGGCAAAAATTCAAGTTGAGGAAGAATGGTTGCAGGATAGATAGGTGGAAGTTTGCCTTCAGCCAGCAGGTGGTTGATTGTTGGAACGGGCTTCCATCTGTTGTGGAAATGGATGGGTTTAATATATTCTAGGGAGAACAAGACAAATTCTTGGAGGTTATGGATGAGTGAATTTTTTTTTTTTTTTTTTTTTGGCTGATGCTATATATAACATAAGCTTGATTTCTTGCATCATTTGCCACTATTACTACCACAACAAGAATTACAAAATATGTCAGGTGTGTGTGTGTTGCCTATCTGTAGTCATGCTAGTTTGACTTCATGTCTGTTCCAATGTATACTGGATTTCTATAGTTTGAGATATTTCTTTATACAGAGTCGTTTGTTACCAATTTGACTCTGCCACAAGTATTGACATTGTTCAAGGCATGACTTGTTTATAATGAACTTGTAGTCTGATACCAGTGTACTAGATTGCTCTATAGCAGGGGTGGCCAACAAGTAGATCACGGCTTTAATTTCGGTCGATCACAATGAATTTTAAATATATATAAAAAAAATAGATTAGTCAAAATCTAAATGTTATTATTACTATGCATATGCTTATTACAAATTCGTTGAACAACGTGACTACTCTTGTTGCCGTGCAGTTATTAGGCTTCTTTTTAAAAAATTCACGCGGTTATGTTGTGGAGAGCATAGTGTATGTGTCGAATTCTTATTTAGCTTACTTAATATTAATAAATGGACAGTACTTATACGTTAATTTAATACCCTTTGATTTTAAATGAATGCTACGAAAAAGAGTAAAATGTATCATTTTCATCAAGAGTGGGAACTAGAATACTTTATTATTATTATTAGCCAAATGGTGCAAGGAAGTCTGAGGCTTATGCTGCACCAGCCAAAAAAAAAATTCTCGAGTTACCCTGACAGTGAGAGAGAGAGAGAGAGAGAGAGAGAGAGTTAGAAATAGAAAGGAATCGCCAAGAAAGAGAAGAATGATAATATCCAGCTCAGGACTCTGGGTGTGCCAAGCCCATACTTACAAGATGTGAGCCCCTGGGTAATGATAAAAGAAAAATGTTGTTTGATTTGTAATGCTTCTGTGGCTATGCCCAAAAAAAAGTAAATTTAGAAAGGCACTTCAATGCACTCCATGGTAAATACCAATCGGATTTTCTGCCTAATACTGATTTTAGAAAAAATTAATTAAAAGAACTTACATCCAAATTATTTGCACAACAAAAGCTTTTTATAACACCTAATTTACAATCAAAAGCAGTAACTACAGCATCATTTAAAGTGAGTCATCTTCTTGCAAAAAAATGAAAACCATTTTCTGATGGTCAATTCATTAAAGACACATTTTTAGAAATAACAGATTCTTTTTTTGAAAACTTTAAGAACAAAAATGAAATTAAAAGTGCTCTTCAACATCTGCAATTATCTCGAAATACTGTGTGATGCATTGAAAAAATGCATGCTCACATTGCTAATTGTATGTCCTTTTATTTAGAACTGGATGAATCTACAGATGTCAGTGATACAGCTCAATTGCTCATTTTTATTTGTATGGTTTTCAATGATTCTGCCACTAGAGAACAACTGCTGGGTATGGTTTCATTAAAAGAAAGAACTAGAGTTCTTGATATATTTACATTTAAAAATTTTATTGAAAAAATAAATTTCCACTATTTAAGCTCATATCAATAACAACAGATGGAGCTAAAGCAATGACGGGGCTTCTTAATGGATTCATCACATTGTGCCAAAAGGATGATGAATTCCTAGATTTTTTGAGTTATCCTCTGTATCAACCCCCAACAAGTGTTAGCCAGCAAAAGATTAAATACTAAAAATTTTATAGACATAACTTTCAAAATCATGAATTCCATCAGAGGACAATCTCTTCAAAGGAGACTTTTCAAAATGCAACTCAATGAAAATGAACCAGAACTAATATTACACACAGATGTGAGGTGGCTGAGGCAGAGTAAGTTTTTACAGATATTTCAAAATTTGCTGATTGAAATTAAAAAATTTGTTGATCAAAGGGGAGATGATTATCAGCATATTACAAGATATGGAGTAGTTGTGTGATCTGGCTTTTTTGGCAGATTTTAACAGTAAATTAAGTGATCTGAATTTGGAATTACAAGGAAAAAATAAAAATGTGGGTGACATGATTAGTAGTATTTCTGCAAAATATCAATTTTTGGCAATGGCTAAGGATTTCAAAGAAAAAAAAAAATTCAATCACTTTGCAAATATGCAAGATCATTTGCAAAAATATCCTGTTTACGAATTTAATAGTGAGAAATATGTTTCTGAAATTGAGAAATTTGTGGATGATTCTGAAATCAGATCAATTCAGTAATTTTAAAACAATTGATGACATTGTTCAATATATTTCTTATCCATTTAATGTCGACTTATATACAAAACAAACTGCAGAAAAAAATCGCTGAGATTTTTCAAATGGAGAAAATATTACTTGAAAATGAAATTATTACATTGCGAAATGCTATCCTTCCTAAAAGCCCGATCATCAGAAAAAGACTTTTGGAAATATGTTTGCCAAGAAAAGTATCCAATTGTAAAAACATGCAGTGAACTTTTAAATTGGTGTTTTGGTTCCACATATCTATGTGAATCGGCCTTTTCATATTTGAAACAAACAAAGATGAAGAATCGCTCTACTCTTACAGACGATTCAAGGTTGGCCTTATCACAGTATATCCCCGATTTTGAAAGCTTAGCAGATGACATGAACACACAAAACATCACATAAATTAAAATTTTAAATACGTATGAATTTAAAATAAGAATTCTGAATTGTATTTAATTTTAAAATTTATAAACATTTTTCAATATGTGTTGATTAACTTTTTTAACCATGTGCAATGAAATTCTTGAGATGGTAGATCACGGCACAAGAAACAAAGTATATTGCACCACAAATCCAGTTGGTCACCCCTGCTCTATAGGATATACTGCAGTTTTGGCAGTTAGGTTGGCATGTTCATTTCCAGTGTGACCAGATATCCAACAAAAGTGAACTTGTTGTTTCTTCTGATTTAATTTAGTCAGAGTATTCCAGATCTGTCTAAGTAAGGGATTACCATTCTTTGTATTCCACTGTAAAGCTTGGATAGTGCTAATGGATACAGCACTGTGCATTGTGTAATTTGTAGCTACATGGATGGCACAGAGTTCTCCAGTATAGCTTCTACATTCAGTAGGGAGTTTGTTGGCTATGGTAACATTGGGAAATAATGCAGCTGCACCAACATGTCTGTCAGTTTTAGTTCCAGCCACATAGATTAGCGTGTACTTGGTGTGCTGAGTTCTCAATGCAGTATGAATTTGCAGTATGTTCTGTTGGGATAAGGTGTGTTTTCCCAGGCTGTGAATGAAAGGTCTCACAGTGGTATATGATACGTACAAGGTGAGTTTGTATGAGAGGCAGTAGGCTGTACCATACTAAAGTTAAGCTACCAGTCAGCAAGCAGTGAGCAAAGGCGTATCCTGGTCGGTGGGTTTATAGATGTGTAAAGGCTGTATAGGTTTCCCATTTGGGAGAGAAAAGTCCATTCAAAGTGGGGTGGTTTGGTTGCCTTTTGAGTTTTGCTGCATAGTTGAATAAAAGCATTTGTGTGCAAAATTCAAGGAGATTTCATCTGCTTCAGTGTATAGGTTCTAAACTCGTGATGTGGAGTAAACCCCCAATGCAAGAGTAAAAGCACTATGATGTACAGGATCAAGCCAACTTAAAGTACTTGGTTTAGCTGAGCTATAATCTACAGAACTATAGTCTAGACATGACATGGTACAAATACAGTAATGTGTGGCAATTGGCTCCCCATGTTGTGCCTGATAGCACTCTTAAGATGTTTAGCTTCTTAAGACAAGTAACCCAGAGTGCTTTTATATTCAAGGAATGCAAGTTTTTCATCAAATATCACATCAAGAAAGCAGACAGGAGAAACCACTGGGATGATTCGATTTTCTAGCTGAAGTTCTGGGTGTGGATGTAGGTTATGCTTCCTACAGAAGTGTATCCCAATTGTGTTTTGTTGTGTGAGGTGAAAACCATTGTTTTGGTCATCAGCATACAGCACAGTGGACATTGTTTGTGATCGTTCCTGAGTTACTGAATTCATTATTATGTTAAATAGAGTGGAACTTAGCACTGAATCTTGCAAGACCACATCTTCCTGGATAAAATTAGAAAATAAGTGTTGTGGACTCTAACCTGAAATGAGAGGTAGTGTAGGAAGTTAGTGTCTGCGTAATCCCAGATTGCATAGGTTTCACATTATGCCATATTTCCAAGCTGTGTCAAAGAGGACCATAACAAGGCATTCTTTCTGTACAAAGGTAACACGGATATTTATTTCTATCCTAATCAAAAAGTCAAGAATGGATCTGCCTTTGTGGAATTTGCACTGCACTGGGTTTATGAGGTTATTTCAAGCTAGAAACCAGGATAGCCAGGCATTAATCATTTTTTTTTCATGACCTTGCTTATACAGCTGGTGAATGCAATATTTTCAGTAGTGTTGTGGATCTTTTCCTGGTTTTGGAAATGCTATAATATAAGCATGACCATTTGTCCGGGAAATGTTTTCTTTGAATATTCTGTTGTACACAAGTAACAGAGTCTTGAAGGCTGGTTCAGTAAGTTGTATAATCATGATATAATGTCTGGCCCTGCTGCAATGAGTTTGGTGTAAGCTAGAACACGGGGCAATTATAATATTGTGAAGGGGAGATTCTATGCCGCACTGGATGCTGTTTTTTTTTTTTTTTTGAATGATGCTTTATAAGCCTGCTTTCTTGTATCATATGCCACTACTACTACTAATAATAATAATAATAATACATGATGTGAACTGTTCAAGTAACTTTGTACTAAAGTTATGGTTATGTCAAGGAGCATATCTGGGGATGCAGAGGGGCATATGCCCCCCTTACCCATGAGGATAACTGTATGCATGAGTGTTCTTAGGTCTATCTAAAAAACACTCAAAAATCTGGTAGTCATGCCCCCTTATGATACTACGATGATACCTCGATATGGCACCGGTTATGTCAACCATTTTTATATGCCCAGATGCAGATGAATATTTTCTTTCTGTGGCATGCTGCAGGGATTACAACTGGAATTACAGTTGAAGAAATTGAAATAAGCATCCCACACTACACAGGTTAAAATCTGTTTTATATTTTAAGAACAGATACTGCATTCAGATGTTTCACAATACATTCTTATATCATTTTGTCAGCAATTGTTAAACAGTAATTCTCTTACAAATAGTTGACCATTATTATTAATAACACTGGTTAACAAGTAAAATGTTATGAAAATGAAAATACCCAATCTTGACTAATTTCATGCTGCTGAACATGAAAATCACATTGAATTTTGGCAATTGGCTCTTGTTTTTGAATTACAGTTGGGGGTCTCATATTAGTGAGTTATGCTACATTATCAGCTACGGCTCTTGGCAAAACACATGGCAACACCGCAGTTTCAGTACCACTATGCTCTTGTCACGTGATCGGCAACTGTCGCCTCACTCCGCATCATGGCATCTCTGTTGCAGTAATCCTCAAATATGGCTAGATACTGGGTGATTTGTTCTCAGTTAATAGTGTTCTCTGTGAAATTCCAACTTTTTGCACAGTATTTATGTTGTGTAAGATCAATATGCCCTGTGATTGTGTGAATAGTCTGAACGACTTCTGTTACGTATGTGGAGAAGTCACGTTAGCGTCAAGAAAGCATCCCTTAACTCGAGCCATAAAAAAGGTCTACTTCTTGTATTTAGGGTGTATAGTTGGTGACCAGGAGAAGAACTGGCTCTACATGTATGCTGCACTACCTGTTCATCAAAATTCAATGTGAGTGAATCGAAAGGGTCATTTTATGCCTTTTGCAGTGCCCATGATATGAAGGGAGCCGACAAATCACACCACAGACTGTTATTTCTGTGATGCCTCCTATTAAAAAGGGATGACAATGAAGAAAAAGTGGACAGTGATGTACCCAAATATACCATCTGCAATTCATCTTGTGCCTCACGGTCAAGTACTACCTATTCCTGAAACACCAGACAATTTTCTGTACATTCTGATGAAGCTGTCTACTTCAAGGTTGTTGTTGTTATCTGGTTTTTAGGAGCATTAGCAACTAAGGCCTTATTGCTCTGGGATATGTGGTGATCATTCCCTGACCTTTCCGCATCCTCCGTATTTGGTGGTGACAGGCTCGAACCCCGGTCTAATCAAGAAGCGTGTGCTATGCACTGCTGCTCCTTCCCACTTGGCTACGGAGGCGCCTTTTACTTCAAGCATCACACCATTTTTGACCAAACCATTATCTTTCTGAACCACATAAGATTACAAACAGTGAGCTTAATGACCTCATCAGGGATCTCGAACTGCCATAGAATAATGCAGAGCTTTTGGCTTCAAGGCTACAACAGTGGAATCTTCTAGATCATTCTGTGAAAGTGACATTTCAAACTCAAAATAAAGACTAGTTGTTGTTGGTTTAGGGATTTATTAGGCACAATGGCAACTATGGCCATAGTGTGCTAAAAATAAAGACTATGATAAATTCTATCAAACAGAAGGCGAACTCACTGTTTGTAAGGATGCTGGTGGTCTAAAGGCAGCAATGAACATGAGGCATGGTCCTGAAGAATGGATACTATTTATAGACGCTTCTAAGGTTAGCCTTAAGACTGTGGTATTACTCAATGGAAATATGCTGTCTTCAATACCTCTTGCATATGCTGACCACACAAAAAAGAAACATATGCAAACATGGAGAATTTCTTCTTAGGTGTACACTATCAGATGTATGAGTGGAAGATATGTGGTGATTTAAAGGTAATCGCCGTTTTATTAGGGCTACAAAAGGGTTATACTAAGTATTGTTACTTTCTCTGTGAGTGGCATAGTTGTGCCAAGGATATACATTACGAGAAGAGAGTTGGCCTCAACAAAATCTTTAACACCTGGAATGAGGAACACAGAAATTTGAACTTCTGGTATATACAAATAAAGTTTTGCTTCCACCACTCTACATCAGACTGGGGCTCATGAAAAATTTCATGAAGGCTTTAGAAGTGAATGGTCCTACATTCACATACTTGCAAGAGAAATTCCCAAGACTTAGTAGACAAGATTAAGGCAGGCATTTTCAGTGGTCCACAAATAAGGAAACTTTTCAAAGATGAACAGTTCAAATGTGCCTTTACTGATAGCGAGAAATCAGTTTGGAAAGCCTTTCGAAAATTTTCGACTGGTTTTCTAAGGAATGTTAAAGCTGGCACGTACAGGCAATTTGTGGAAGATCTCATTACTTCTTACAAAAAACTGGGGTGCAACATGTCACTGAAGATGCATTTCTTTTACTCACTGGATTTCTTCCCGCCAAACTGTGGTGCCGTCAGTGACAAATATGGTGAGCACTTCCATCAAGACATCGCAGAGAGGGAACAAAAATACAAAAAGCAAATTGAGTGCCAAAATGTAAGCCGATTATTGTTAGATAATGAAAAAGGATGCTCCCAAAGCTGAATACAAGCAAAAGGCAAAAAGTTCCTGTATTTGATACAGGTATGTTTGCAGCTACAGCTTATATAACTTACTGCCATATAAATAAAAAATACCTTTTATAAATATAAAAAAATTACTTTTTTTCGAAAACAAGAGCCGATCTGCCGCTTTAAGCACTATTTCTGTGTTTAGCAAGCCAAAATCTATAAAGTAAACTTACTTTCATGCCTGTAACAAGATATGACCCAAAATTTGTTGTTCAGTGTAATCAGTAACATATATAAAATAATATTTAAGGATTTAAGTTATAATAAAATTTAGTTTCAGTTAAAACACAAAAGACAAGTTTTAAAAGAATTTAAGTCTGAAAAGTAAGTACCTGTTCCTTATCTCTGGTTTCACTATCCCACAATTTATATTTGACAAACGATCAAATTTAGCTTTTTTACAGACACATGCACACACTTACCTGCAACTTGTATTTCCTCATCCTTCCAAAGATGAGGTAATACAAGGATGAGGAATAATGATTACTTCCATAGATAAGATAGAACAGAATGAGATGAAAAAAAGGACCTAACTCCTTCCACAAGAATTGCATGTAATAACAGGCTGTGGCATAGCAGTCATTTTCATTTTCCAGGTAGCAAAAAGGGTGGGACACCTAAAAGCAACTAGTGGGAATATCAATATGCCAGTGGAATTCAGAAAATAACAATCAGTCATTCTATGTTGGGTCAACTACTATATAAAACTCTCAGATCATGGTTACTGTGGAAATGGACAATGAGAGGATATGCCTGATATCTGTTCCTCTATCCTTCCTCTTACTCCCTTAACTCACCAGTAGTGACGGAGAGAAGTCGGATAGGCTTCCTCTCAGTGAAATTTTCAAATTAATGACTGTTGCTCCAGCAACATTACTAAATATACATACAGTCTTAATTGAGTAGTTTTAGAAGTGAAAGCTTCTAATGGATGGATGTTTATGACACAGCAACATTCAAGGTCATAGTATGCCAAGTCCAGATTCTTAAACAGATAACAGGATTAGTATGCTGCACTCAAAAGAGGTGACACAAGCACAAAGTTTAAAAAACTAAAGAGACAGTATGTAAATTCATACATATTTTAAAATAAAAGTATAAGATGATTCTCTTTAAAAAGAATGAAAATGCTAGATGTATTATTATCATCAGTCAAAATCTGGCCAAGTGTATGTGGTTCAGACAGATTCTTAGAAGCAGTAAAATATGCATAACAGTCATTTAAAATGTGAACAGTCAATTAATATATGTTTAACAGTTAAAATATCTTTGAAGTAGTTACATAAAGGAGGTTTTGACAACTCTCAATAAAAAGGAATATGTCAGGTGACTATTCCTAATAAAATCTAGCGTGAATAATAGCCAGAGGGTCATAACATAATTAAACGTTTACAGACTATGGCATAATTACAGTTTTAATTTGATACAGTTTATTTGTGTTCTGCATATGGCAAAATTTTTGCTAGTGTTCAAGGCACACGTATGATGGATGATAGGTCTGTATTCAGTATATGAGACTAAAAATTCACAATCACAATGAGGCAGCTGATTTAGCTGCCTTATTTTCTTCACTTACAATATAAGTCAAAATCCAACAGAACTGAATATTTGGCCCTGACTGTAGAAGAGAGGAGAGCATTTTAAGGACACAGTACAAAAATGGACGAGTGCTATACAGTGTACCTATCATAACCTGTAAAGTACTCAAGGAGTTGCTATATAACATACATTTAGAATATGGCATAGATCTCTGCAGTATAACTGCTGCATTCCAGGGGGATCTAACTTGATATGATGTTGTTCAGGAAAACTGTTGCAGATCGTACAGAAGATTAAGACTTGAACACATCAACGTAAATAGGCAGGTGTTACAGAAATGAGTATGATGGGCAGCATCCAGTTTCTGATAGATTATCAGTAGTGTAGTTCCCTTTCCATATCTCTGAAATGAAAAGTCAAACTGGAGAACAACACTCTATGGAGATAAGGACTGTGCAGACGAGGAGGCAACATGGTCTGTTGTCAAGCTAAAATTATGAAGGCATTCTCAAATCTGAACTCCAAAAGGTCAGTTTAACCCCAGAATGAGCATCAAAGATTTTCAAAGTGTGGTTCAAAGACTGCTGATGGCCAAGATTTTAATTTAATTGCATATTATAATACCAGTTGTATACAGCAAATGGGATAAGGATGGTTCATTTGCATCAATGTACAAACTCTTAAATGGAGATGTCCAAAAGGCACCAGCAGCAAATACAGACTCCATGATGATGAATCAGATCAAGCCATCAAAAGTACTTTCTCTTGCCAAAACATACCTACAGAATATAGTCCAGTTTACTATGAACTAGTGCATGATACAAATAGAGTGGGTGCAGCAGTCTAATCCCCAATTAAGAGCAGATAGAAAATGCAGTATATTAATATCTCTTGTGTATTTTGTTCATAACTGACACATGCTCAAAGGTCAGATTGCTGTCAAAAATGACCCAAAAGAATTTAACTTCTGTTCTAACTGGATGACTTTTCTATCTAACTTGAATTCTGGGTCCAGATGCAAATTTTGCTTTCAAAAGAAATGGACACATATAGTCAAAATTTGGATGAAAATCTGAAATCAATGACTGATGCCCACTTACTAAGATGGTTTTTAGCCCACTGCAACTGCCTTCCATTCATCCTCATGCTGAATGATTGACAGAAGATGCCAAATGCATCAACATGAAGAGCACTGGAAACCACTGGTGGAAGTTGGCTTATGATGAAGTTTAACCTGATAGCAAAGAGTGTGATGCTTAAAATGGATCCCTGGGGAACTCTCCTTTCAATGGAAAAGGCGAAAAAAGGACTTGACCCAAACTTGATATGTGCGATCTAATAAAAACGGGGAATTTCCCGTCAGACTAAACTTACAGAGATCTTATAAAATGTCATATCTTTGTGCTGTATCATATTTTTTCTCAACGTCAAAGTAAACCTATACAAGATATTCTGACTTCAGAAAGGTATTCTTTCTAATACACTGTAGCAGTCGAGCCCTCCCAATATACCATAGCAGTCAGTCCCTTCTCAGGGAAAGGAACCCAAAAAACCTAATCCAGATTAAGTTCTCAAATGATAAGCATGTGAAATGCTTCATGCAGAACATTCAAAGCCTAAAGAACAAGCTCAGCACACTGATTGAAATATTTTTCAGTGCGGATTATGATTTTGTGTCCTCATTGAAACCTGGCTTTGAGATGACATGGACATATCATCCTTAACCACCAACCTTGGTTATCAGTCAATTCTGGAAAACAGAAAAGATAGGAAAGGAGGAACCTTAATCTGCCAAAGACAACAGCCCCCACTTATCAAATCTTGGGCATACCCTGGTAGCGATTTTGAGGCCATCCTTGGATACTACCCAGTCTGTGGAATCCAGTTGCTAGTATGTGCAGTCTACTTACCCCCCACCTGTTACAGATCAATGTATTATTAACTTCTCTGCCTGGCTCTTGACCTCAATCAAGTGCAACCAGAGAGTGATAATTTTAGGAGACTTCAACCTGCCTCTGCCATCCGCATCAAAGCTCCTTGATAGGTTAATTTTGGATCTGTCAAACCTCAATATCCATGGCATCTTTGTCCACCCTCTCATGGAGAAGCCACATTACAAAGAATTTTTTCCAGCTATGGCAGTGTAGAAACTGTAATCAGCTCTAATTCAACATTTACTTCCGACACAGTCCAACTGATGCATTTCTAATCTTTGTGGTAAAAGAATGCCGTAATCAAGGATCAGGAAGAATCAAGAATCTATGATCCAAAATACTTAAAATTGAAACGTCAATTGACCTCTTTAGGCTCTACCCCTGGAAAGCTCTTAGTGAAATTAATATTGAGGAAGCAGTGTTTTTGGTTTCAAGGATTGCTGTCATTCATTGCAGGAGTGGCCATGTCAAGAGTGTGTCATCTGCCTATGCTCAAAGCCATGGTGGTCCAACACCCTTATGCACCAATTTAAGGAAAAGCAACAACTACATGCTCAATTCAAAACGCTACCTTCAAAGAGATCATACTCAGCTTATTCACTAGCCAGAAGCATCTTTCACAAATCCAAGAAGCAGGCAATTGACAAGTTCATGGAGAAGAGGATAGCCTGTGGATAGCAAGCCTGGTCAACGAATCAGATCGGGTCACTACAATTGTTAGACCTGGCCAAATGGAGTGATCATGTAACTCGATTCTTCAAAAACAGACAGTGAAGCAGAGATTTCTCCTGAAACAGTACCCATCATCATCATCAGCCATTTTCAATCCACTGCGGGATGAAGGCCTCTCCAGCAACTTTCCAGGTCCTTCTGTTTTGTGCAATGGCCATCCATTTACTACCCACAAACTAATGAATTTCATCTATCCATCTCTGCCATTGTCTTCCAGGTTTTCTTCTAGCTGCTCTTGGGTACCATTCTGTTATTTTCTTAGTCCATCTGTCATCATGTCTTCGAGCTATGTGTCCTACACAAGACCATTTTAGTTCTTCAGTTTTAATAAGAATGTCCTTTACTTGAGTTTGCTGCCCCTAATCCATGTGTTTCTCTTCTTATCTAACAGTCTGATTCCCAATATAATTTGTTCCTCCTTCGCTGTGTAGTTCTCAGCTTCTCTTCCATTCATTTTGGTGAGTTTCCAAGTTTCACTTCCATAAGTCATGATGGGGAGTATACATTGGTTCATTATTTTACGTTTCAGAGTCTTCAGTATGTGACTATATTTCCTGAATGCTATCCATCCAAACTTTATTCTTCTCTTGACTTCCAGCCATTTATCATTATTACAGCTAATAACTTGTCTTAGATAAGTATATGACTCCACTATTTCAATTACTGCTCCTTCAATCATTATATCCCTTTCTGCGGCATACGTGTTCATCATTACTTTTGTTTTAGCCATATTCATCTTTAGTCCAAAATCCTTACTAAATCTGCATAACTGATTAAGATTTTCCTCTAATTCTTTGGGATCATGGCTTATGACCACAATGTCATCTGCAAATCATAAATGGTTTAGGTACTCTCCATTCACATTGACTCCTTTCTGCGACCAGACTAACCTTCTGAAAGCTTCCTCAAGGGCAGCAGTAAACAGATTCGGAGATTAGCATTAGCATTAGTAGAGGCATATGATGCAAGAAAGCAAGCTTATGCAGAATCAGACAAAAAAAAAAAAAAAAAAACACTTCCACTTCACCCCTCCATTCATTCAAAATACCTGTCCAGCTGAGCCTTAAATTTATTTAGGCTATCAACTTCCACAGCAAGGGATGGAAGTCTGTTCCACCAACCAACTACCCGCTGGCTAAACGCAAATTTCCACACACCTATTCTACATCTGTCTTTCCTCAATTTGAATTTATGCCCTCTCAGGTGATTGTTCTGAGCAAGAGGCAAAATCCCATCAGCATTGAGCATGCTCAAACCATTCAAGGCTTTATACACCTCTATCAGATCACCTCCAGACACTGTAATTTGCAAAACTTAAGCCTTTCTTCGTAAGAGCAACCCTTCGTTCCATTCAATAATCTTGTTGCCCTTCTCTGTACTCATTCCAGCAGCTCTACATCCTTCTTGAAATGAGGCCTCCAGACCTGTATACAGTACCCAAGGTGTGGCCTGACCATTGCTTTATACAAGGGAATAATCACCTCCTTATCCCTGCTATAAAAATCAGACAAGACACCATGAGCTACTCTTGCAGCCCGTCTGCACTGCTCAGAGAACTTCATATCTGCCAGCACAATTACTCCCAGGTCCTTTTCATTCTCTACCACTGTCAGTTGATACATTGCTCTGGGGGTTGCTGTTTCCCATATGTAGTACTTTACATTTGTCAATGTTAAACTTCATTTGCCACTTCTCAGCCCATCTGCTCAACCTTTCCAGATCCTGTTGCAGCAGCATAGTGTCAGTAGTGTCCTTGACAACCCTGCCAATCTTTGTATCGTCTGCAAACTTGGACATTAAGTTTGATATACCATAATCAATATCATTTATAAATACAGAAAACAATAATGGACCCAACACTGAGCTCTGAGGGACTCCACTAATAACATTAGTCCACGATGAGCAGTGTCCATTGATTACCACTCTCTGTCTTCTCCCCCTCAACCACCCCTTTATCCATAGCAGCAATTTGCCTCCAATGTCACACTGCTCCAATTTGTGTAGCAGTCTTCCATGTGCAACAGTATCAAAAGCCTTTCTAAGATCCAAGTATATAATATCAAAGTTATTCCTTCATCCAGTTCTTTTATGACTGCATCATAGTATCCAATCAAATTGGTCAGGCAAAACTTTCCCTTAACAAAACCATGCTGTGTCCGAGCTATAACTGAAGTCTTGTCTAGATGATCCTGCAGTGCTTCTTTAACCAGTGCCTCCGTTAATTTTCCTGGAACAGAAGTTAAACTCACAGGTCTATAATTACTTGTGTCAGCCTTTGATCCTCCTTTGTGAATTGGGGTCACATCTGCACATCTCCAGTCTATGGGTACCTCCCCTGAGTCCAAGGAAGCTCTCATAATTATGGCTAAGGGTTTGCTTACCTCCTTTGCTATCTCCTTAATATAACTGGATAGATCCAATCCACACCAGGTACCTTTCATGTGTTTATCTTCAACAATTTCTCCTCTACTTTACTCTCAGTTATTACAAGATTATCTAGCTTACTACCAGAGTTGAATACACCTCTGACATTCCCCTCGCTGAATAACTCCTCATGTCTGAATGTCGATGGAAAGTATTCATTCAGTTTGTTAGCTACCTGAGCAGGATCATCAACAGTAGAACCACTGATATCAAGTGGACCAATCTGATTCATCCCCTTCCTTCTAGATTTTACATAAGTAAAAAACTCTTTGCTGTTTTTCTTTGCATCCCTTGCCAAAGATTTCTCGTAATCTGCCTTCGCCTGACTAACCTCCTTTGTAACTTGGTTACAGATCAACTTATATCTCTTACAGGCTTCTGTGTCACATGTTAATTTATATGTATTCCATGGATTTTTCTTCTCTGCCATATGTCTCATTAGTTCATCTGACATTAATTTAGGCCTAAACCTCAAACAATATTTCTTAGTTGGTGTGTAAAGCCTAGTAGCTTTCAAGATAAGTTCTTTGAATGCTTCCCATTTTGAATTTGCTGTTGGTAACATCATCAGTTGGTCCCACTGTATAGAATTTAAATACTGTCTCAGACCATCGTAGTCACCTTTACGAAAGCAATAATCCTTTCCTCTACCCCTGATGGTAGTTACCTCTGAGTAAATCCCACAGTGATCACTGCCACCTAGTGGTTCCTTTATCTGCAGATTCGTAATGCATGAAGAATCAGTACTGATAATCAAGATATTGTGTCTTCTTGTCGAACTCCTTTCTCAATTTTAAATTTACTACTGTCTTTGTCTAGTCTAATAAAGGAGGTAGTGTTCTCATATATTTTCTTAAAAATCATAATATATGGGGTATCTATGCCTTGTCTTTCCAGTGCCTGAAACATTACCGTATGCTGTATGCAGTCAAATGCCTTTTCATAATTCAAAAATGCCAGGCATAATGGTGTTTTATATTCATTTGCTTTCTCCATTAGCTGTGATATTATATGAAGGCGATCCATAGTTGAGAATCGTGTCCTAAAGCCAGCTTGCTCTTTCGGTTGATTCTCATCAAGTAATCTTTCTAATCTGTTAGTTGTTGTTGTTGGTATGAAAGTTTCACGACACAAGGGCAACTGTGGCCAATATATGTCTGTCAGCGTTATTACGTTCATTTTAATGATTTAGGATGGATATATCAGAGTGTATTTATTATTCCTAGATGTTTAATATATATAAAGAGCTCACTTAGGTTTACTTTGTCACCAAGTACATGAGAGAGAGAGGGTTAGAGGAGCTTGCAAATTTGCTAATGATTGGAAGGATGTGGTTCGAATAGCTGAATAGGATGGACAATCAATCAGGATGTACCTTACTGTAAGTTGTATCTGACAGACAGAGCAGAGCGGTGGATCTTCTCTTAGAAGTAAATGTTTGTGAGTGAGGAAGGTATGTCCAATTCGCAGTCTTGTTAATATAACTTCCTCCTGTCTATTTGTACGTGAGCTAGATCACCACAAACATAGATCTTTTTTTATTCTGCGAAGTTTATTGCACGATTGGTCCCTCCAAAGTTGTTTCCAGATGGAAGTATATTTGGTACGAAATACATCCCTATAATCTGTAAATGGTACAAACTGAAAGTTATCTTGTATATTAAGATCTGGATTTTTTGCGGCTTGGTCTGCATGATTATTTCCTAGAATTCCAGCATGGCTGGGAATCCAACAGATAGACACTTGTTTTCTTGCTTTATGCAAAACTCCGAGTTGTTTTTTGATATGCTGAATCAAGGAATTTGAGGAATGTTTGTTGTTCTGTAAAGCTGCTACTGCACTAAGGGAGTCAGTATAGATTAGAGTAGATAGAAGTTGATGCTGGGTAATATCATCCAGTGCTAGTTTAATAGCATATAATTCTGCTGCGAAAATACTGCAAACATGAGGCAAGGAGACAGATATAATATATTCCGGTAAAACAACTGCGGCACCTACTGAGTTGTTCGATTTTGAACCATCCATGTAAATCTGATGACTGTTTCTATTTTCAAAACTGTGCAGTGCATGAGGCTTCTGTATAACGATTGGAGAGATCTCTTTTTTATTCCTGTTTGTAAGATGTGATATGGATAAAGGCACAGTCGGAATCCAAGGAGGTTCTGGGTTTATATCTACTGCAGGAATGTGCTGGAAATGTATTTCCCAAACTTGAGCTAAGTGTCTGAGGCGCAGTTCTACCGGTTTATTTTCATTTGGCTTGCAATCATAATTACTCGTACATGGTGGATTGTGAATAATGGACCAATTTGATGTGATGGTTGACCGTATATTTTTTGCCGCATACATGCACAGTAGATAATCTCATCAAAGATGCAGCGGGGGTTCCGAAGCATCTGCATACAGGCTGTAGATTGGTGAAGTTCTAAATGCTCCTAGAGCTATGCGGAGAGCATTATGGCGAATGGTATCTAGGCGACGTAAGATGCTCCTTCTTGCTGAAGCATATACAGAAGATCCATAATCTAAACGAGATCTAATCAAAGTTTTATATAATAGTAATAATGTGGACCTGTCGGCTTCCCAGGCCATTGAAGATACTGTGCGCAAGATGTTAAGTTTTAAGAGGCAACTAGTTCGAAGTCTTAGTATATGTTCATGAAAGTTTAGTTGTCTATCTATTGTTAAGCCCAAAAAGGAGAAATTTTGAACAACAGGTAGAGCAATTTTATTTAAGTATAAGACTGGTTCAGGATGAAGACCACGCATTTTACAGAAGTGTATAATAACTGATTTTTTCTCAGATATTCTATATCCATTATTTTGAGTCCATACTTCTATTTTGTTTATGGATAATTGCAGCTGTCATTCAATTGTGTTCATGCTTTGTGATTGAAATGAAATGGAGTATAACCTTTGTGATATTGTTCACCCGTAGTGCAAACAGGGTTGCACTTAATACTGAGCCCTAGGGAACCCCTTCCTGTTGTATATAGATTGTAGATAAACAGCCTTTATATCGTACCTGAAATGTTCTGTCGGCAAGAAATTTTTCTATAAATTGTGGAAGTTGTCCTCTGTATCCTAATTGAAATAGATCTCGTAGAATTCTGAATCTCCATGTTGTGTCAAAGGCTTTTTCAAGATCTAGATTTACCATCACCATATGCTGCTTTCTTATAAATGAGTTTCTAATATTTGTTTCCACTTTGACATGTAGGTCAAGTGTTGATCTATTTTTCCTAAATCCAAATTGGTGGGGTGATAAAACATTCTCTTTTCCCAGCAACCACGTAAGTCTATTATGCACCGTTCGTTCAAGGATTTTTCCTAAGCAGCTGGTCAGTGAAATCGGGCAATAATTATATGTACAGGAAGGATCTTTTCTGGGTTTGAGAAATGCAAGGACAATTGCATGCCGCCATATGGATGGATATAGGTTGTTCAGAAAAATTCTATTATATAGAGCTAGCAGGATTTCCAGACAATCAGAGTTTAGGTGTTGTATCATAGTATAATAAATGCCATCGGGACCTGGTGCGCTATTAGGTAATTTTGTAATGGTTGTAAGTAATTCCTCTTTTAGAAATGGTAGATTATAGGAATGAGATATCTTGGTAGAAAAATTCAATTTACTCCATTCAGCTTGCTCTTTATATTATTGAAAGTCAGTGCTGTAGCTTGTAACTGCTGATATGGAAGCGAAAGAGTCAGTCAAAATTTCTGATATCTGGTCTGTTTGAAAAACGTCCTGCCCTTTCCAATGGAAGATTGGAGATTGTGTGATTGGATATCTTCCACTTAAAATCCGAATTTTTTTCCACACCAAACCAGGATTCGAGTTCCTAGTAAGTGAGGAAGCGAACACGATCCAAGACTTTTTCTTTGCTTTTTTCTGAATTCTCCTCGCTTCAGCTTTGGCTTTTTTATATGCAATTAAATTGGCAGTAGTTGGATATTGACGGATTCTATTCCATGCACGATTTTGTTTTGTTTTTGCTGTTGCACATTCTGCATTCCACCAAGAGTTGTATCGTGCCTGCCTTGCCTTACTTATTTGAGGTATTGTAGCTTTGGAAGCTTCAAGCAGTTGATCGTTGATATATAAGACAGCATCATCTATTGGCAGGGTTTCTATTAATTGCTTATCCAGTTTGATTAATTGCATATATTTACTCCAATTAGCTTTTTTAAAATTCCATACTATTCTGGTTCCTTCTGTAAGAGTTGATTGTGTCTGTATGGAACATACTATCGGAAAATGATCACTGTTGTAAGGATCATTCAACAAACCATTCTATACTAGGATAAATTGATGGAGAACATATTGTTAAGTCTATTGCAGAGGTGATACCTGTATCCAAACTGTGTCAGATCCGGTATTCAGTAAATTCAGTTGTTGATCATCTATGAAAGTTTCGATTATGTTACCTCTACTGTCTGTGTGAGTAGATGATGATGGGCATTCATATCTCCCATAAGGCAGTAGGGAGGTTGGAGCTGCATAGTAAGATCGTTTAATTCCGATCTGGAGAGAGGGATATTTGGTGGAAGATAAATGGACGAGATTGTGATAGAAATTCCGATGGCTATTCTTACTGCTACTGCTTCTAAGTTGGTTCTTAATGTTGTTTGCTTAGCTGGTATATGAGTATTCACCAAAATTGCCACTCCTCCTTTGGCAGTTCTGTTATCATTCCTGTCTCTCCGTAAAAGTGTATAATTTTGAAATGTGGGTGAAGATTGAGGTTTTAGATGGGTCTCCTGAAGGCAAATGCAGGCCGGTTTATACTGCTGAATATCTTTTATTTCATCCAATTTTCCACATAAACCACGACAGTTCCATTGTATAATAATATGTTGCATTATTTAGGTCTCGGGACGATTTGCTGAATCTGACTGCGCTTTTGAGTTTTTCCGTTTATCATATTTGGGTCTATCTTTCTTCGGAAAATTAGCATTAGCATTAGTAGAGGCATTTGATGCAAGAAAGCAAGCTTATGCAGCATCAGCCAAAAAAAAAAAAAAAAAAAACCACTTCCACTTCACCCCTCTGTTCGTTCAAAATGCCTGTCCAGCTGAGCCTTAAACTTATTTAGGCTATCAACCTCCACCACAAGGGATGGAAGTCTGTTCCACCAACCAACCACCCGCTGGCTAAAGGCAAATTTCCGCACATCTATCCTACATCTGTCTTTCCTCAATTTGAATTTATGCCCTCTCAGGTGATTTTTCTGAGCTAGAGGAAGAATCCCATCAGCATTGAGCATGCTTAAACCATTCAAGGCTTTATACACCTCTATCAGATCACCTCGCTGGTGCCTAGTCTCCAGACACTGTAATTTGCAAAACTTAAGCCTTTCTTCGTAAGAGCACCCCTTTGTTCCATTCACTAATCTTGTTGCCCTTCTCTGTACTCGTTCCAGCAGCTCTACATCCTTCTTGAAATGAGGCCTCCAGACCTGTATACAGTACTCTAGGTGAGGCCTGACCATTGCCTTATACAAGGGAATAATCACCTCCTTATCCCTGCAGAAAAATTCTTATATATCATTGACAATACACCATGAGCTACTCTTGCAGCCCGTCTGCACTGTCAGAGAACTTCATATCTGCCTGCACAACCAGCCCCAGGTCCCTTTCATTCTCTACCACTGTCAGTGTAGTACTATAGAGTTGATACGTTGCTCTGGGGTTGCTGTTTCCCATATGTAGTACTTTACATTTGTCAATGTTAAACTTCATTTGCCACCTCTCAGCCCATCTGCTCAACCTTTCCAGATCCTGTTGCAGCAGCATAGTGTCAGTAGTGTCCTTGACAACCCTACCTACCTTTGTATCATCTGCAAACTTCGACATTAAGCTTGATATACCATCATCAATATCATTTATGAATACAGAAAACAATAATGGACCCAACACTGAGCCCGGAGGGATTCCACTAATAACATTAGTGCACGACGAGCAGTGTCCATTGATTACCACTCTCTGTCTTCTCCCCCTCAGCCACCCCTTTATGCACAGCAGCAATTTGCCTCCAATGTCACACTGCTCCAATTTGTGTAGCAGTCTTCCATGTGCAACAGTATCAAAAGCCTTTCTAAGATCCAAGTATATAATATCAAAGTTATTCCTTGCATCCAGTTCCTTTGTGACTGCATCATAGTATCCAATCAAATTGGTCAAGCAAGACTTGTTTGTTTGTTTGTTTGTTATTTGGTTTTTAGGAGCATTAGCAACTAAGGCCATATTGCTCCGGGATATGCGGTGGTCATTCCCTGACTTTCCGCATCCTCCGTATTTGGTGGTGACGGGACAAGACTTCCCCTTAACAAAACCATGCTGTGTCCGAGCTATAACTGAAGTCTTGTCTAAATGATCCTGCAGTACTTCTTTAACTAGTGTCTCCATTAATTTTCCTGGAACAGAAGTTAAGCTCACAGGTCTATAATTACTTGTGTCAGCCTTTGATCCTCCTTTGTGAATTGGGGTCACATTTGCACATCTCCAGTCCGTGGGTACCTCCCCTGAGTCCAAGGAAGCTCTCATAATTATGGCTAAGGGTTTGCTTACTTCCTCTGCTGCCTCCTTTAATATAACTGGATAGATCCCATCCACCCCGGGTGCCTTTCTTGTGTTTATCTTCAACAATTTCTCCTCCACTTTAGGAGAGGTGTATCAATATCTTCTGCATGGTGTAGTTCTAGTTCGTTCTCTCTCTGTTCATCAGTATCCATTTGGTCTATGTTTGTTTGTTTCTGTTCACACAGTTTACTAGATGATGTTTGCTTTGTTTTTGAAGATTTCTGTTACTTCTGATTTCTGCTTTCTAGGCACGGAAGTATCCTGCTCTTTAGTACTGGATGTTTCTTGTGAAACTGTTTTTGTCATCAATATTACTTTACTCCAGTCTATAATTTGATTTAGAGGTATTGCTACCTCCGTTTGAGTGGCTATAGTTTTCTGTTGATAGAGGTGTTTTGTTGTTGCAACCAAACCTTCACGTTCCTATGCTGAAGCATAGGAACGTGAAGGTTTGGTTGCAAGTATCTGTTTTCTTGCTTCCGGATAAGACACTTTATTTTCTACTTTGTATTTTTGAATTTGCTTTCCCAATACCCACATTTCGCATGTCTTTGAAAAAGCACGATGATTTTCGTGACAATTGGGACAGAGTGGTGTAGCGGATGTGCAGTTTGCTTGATTGTTGTCTTTTGATCCACAGAGTGGACAGATGGGATCACTGCGACATGTCGCCTGAGAGTATCCATATCGCTGACAGTTGTAACACCTTATTGGATTTGGTATATATGGTCAGATTTTGCAATTTAAATATCCTGCTTTAACTGAATGGGGAAGAGAAGGATTGTTAAAGGTGAGAATTACTGATCGGGTTGGAATGAGAATTCCGTCTTTCTTCATCATTATCCTCCTAACATGTATCACTTGTTGTTCCGTTAGCTCGCTCAGTAGTTCTTCCTCTGAAATAGAAAAGGTCCCATTTGGTAATAACACCTTTCGATGTATTCAGGGAATTATGTGGGGTAATTTCAACTGGTAGTCCTGCAAAAGTTTTCATTTGTAGCAATTTTTCCGATTGATGATTTAATGAGGTTTCTACTAAGAGATCACCTGATTGTAATCGTTTTATCATTTTTGGCGATCCAACCATGGACTCTATAGTCTTCTGAATTAAGAAAGGGGATAATTTCCCAATGGGTTGTGATGATAACGAATGTATCACCAAAAAAAAACGGGACAGTAAGATGAGAGCTGTTTATTTTCATTCTCTTAGCCTGAGACATGTTCAGCTGTAAGTCATCACATTTATTGGAGTTAACTTTCTCCAAACTTGTGTTGTTAGTTTTTTGGTCCATTTTCAACTCCTTTTAGTCCTGGGTGATGTCTTTTCACCCAGGTCCAGCCCCGCCACGGGGAGGCAGGAGTAGTGCCACCAAGTGACCAAGCGAGTAAAATAGAAGGTTAGTACACAGAAAAATTAAGAAAGGTTATTTTCCTTTCTGAAACTTCTTCCTTATGCTTTGAGAAAGAGAGTTCTTATTATATATTTGAATAACGGAAGGAAAAACGTGTGAACTCAAAGTGAAAAGCTTATCGCTCTAATATAATCGCAGTAGAATTCGCAGGGAAGATCGCTTGGCCTCAAGATTCGTTTGGCACCCGGGGCCCTAATCTGTTAGTAATGACCCTTGTGAACAACTTGTAGATGTGGGATAACAAGATAATTGGTCTATAATTTCCAATTTCTGATTTATCTCCTTTCTTATGCAGCAAAACTATGATTGCATTATTCCACTGCTTAGCATTAGCATTAGTAGAGGCATTTCATGCAAGAAAGCAAGCTTATGCAGCATCAGCCAAAAAAAAAAAAAAAAAACCCACTTCCACTTCACCCCTCTGTTCGTTCAAAATACCTGTCCAGCTGAGCCTTAAACTTATTTAGGCTATCAACCTCCACCACAAGGGATGGAAGTCTGTTCCACCAACCAACCACCCGCTGGCTAAAGGCAAATTTCCGCACGTCTATCCTACATCTGTCTTTCCTCAATTTGAATTTATGCCGTCTCAGTTGATTTTTCTGAGCTAGAGGAAGAATCCCATCAGCATTGAGCATGCTTAAACCATTCAAGGCTTTATACACCTCTATCAGATCACCTCGCTGGTGCCTAGTCTCCAGACACTGTAATTTGCAAAACTTAAGCCTTTCTTCGTAAGAGCACCCCTTTGTTCCATTCACTAATCTTGTTGCCCTTCTCTGTACTCGTTCCAGCAGCTCTACATCCTTCTTAAAATGAGGCCTCCAGACCTGTATACAGTACTCTACGTGTGGCCTGACCATTGCCTTATACAAGGGAATAATCACCTCCTTATCCCTGCTGGAAAAATTCCTGTATATCATTGACAATACTCCATGAGCTACTCTTGCAGCCCGTCTGCACTGCTCAGAGAACTTCATATCTGCCTGCACAACCACCCCCAAGTCCCTTTCATTCTCTACCACTGTCAGTGTAGTACCACAGAGTTGATACGTTGCTCTGGGGTTGCTGTTTCCCATGTGTAGTACTTTACATTTGTCAATGTTAAACTTCATTTGCCACTTTTCAGCCCATCTGCTCAACCTTTCCAGATCCTGTTGCAGCAGCATAGTGTCAGTAGTGTCCTTGACAACCCTGCCAACCTTTGTATCGTCTGCAAACTTGGATATTAAGTTTGATATACCATCATCAATATCATTTATAAATACAGAAAACAATAATGGACCCAACACTGAGCCCTGAGGGACTCCACTAATAACATTAGTCCACGATGAGCAGTGTCCATTGATTACCACTCTCTGTCTTCTCCCCCTCAACCACCCCTTTATCCATAGCAGCAATTTGCCTTCAATGTCACACTGCTCCAATTTGTGTAGCAGTCTTCCATGTGCAACAGTATCAAAAGCCTTTCTAAGATCCAAGTATATAATATCAAAGTTATTCCCTGCATCCAGTTCTTTTGTGACTGCATCATAGTATCCAATCAAGTTGGTCAGGCAAGACTTCCCCTTAACAAAACCATGCTGTGTCTGAGCTATAACTGAAGTCTTGTCTAAATGATCCTGCAGTGCTTCTTTAACCAGTGCCTCCATTAATTTTCCTGGAACAGAAGTTAAGTTCACAGGTCTATAATTACTTGTGTCAGCCTTTGATCCTCCTTTGTGAATTGGGGTCACATTTGCACATTTCCAGTCTATGGGTACCTCCCCTGAGTCCAAGGAAGCTCTCATAATTATGACTAAGGGTTTGCTTACTTCCTTTGCTGCCTCCTTTAATATAACTGGATAGATCCCATCCACCCCGGGTGCCTTTCTTGTGTTTATCTTCAACAGTTTCTCCTCCACTTTACTCCCAGTTATTTCAAGATTCTGTAACTTACTGCTAGAGTTGAATACACCTCTGGCATTCCCCTCGCTGAATAACTCCTCATGTGTGAATGTCGATGCAAAATATTCATTTAGTTTGTTAGCTACCTGAGCAGGATCATCAACACTTGACCCATCAATATCAAGAGGACCAATCTGATTCATCCCTCTCCTTCTAGAGTTTACATAAGTAAAGAACTCTTTGCTGTTTTTCTTTGCATCCCTTGCCAAGGATTTCTCGTAATCTGCCTTCGCCTGCCTAACCTCCTTTGTAACTTGGTTGCATATCAACTTGTATCTATCATAGGCTTCTGTGTCATGTGTTAATTTGTAAGTATCCCATGCATTTTTCTTCTCTGCCATATGCCTCATTAGTTCATCTGACATCCATTTTGGCCTAAACCTTGACCAATATTTCTTAGTTGGTATGTAAAGCCTAGTAGCTTCCAAGATAAGTTCTTTGAATGCTTCCCATTTTGAATTTGCTGTTGGTAACATCATCAGTTGGTCCCACTATATAGAATTTAAATACTGTCTCAGTCCATTGTAGTCGCCTTTATGGAAGCAATAACCCTTCCCTTTACCCCTAATGGTAGTTACCTCTTTGAGTTGCACCAAAAGGTGCAACGCCTAATGTTGCCATTAGGCGTTGCACCTTTTCTAATGCATTTTGTGAAGAGCCTTGCCAGTTTTTGTGTTATGTCTCTTCCTCCCAATTTTAACAACTCTACAGTAACTTCATCTTCCCCTGGGGCTTTCTGATTCTTCATTTTCTTCAATGCATGTTCTACCTCATCAGGAAGAATATCGGGTATGTCGTATGTGTTGCTAATTTGCGATCCATCTTCCCCACTGCTGGCATCATTCCTTCACTCCTTGTATAATCTCTATAGTAGTCTTCTTCTATTTGAATTATGCCTTCTCTGCTATTTATAATACACCATCGTTATTCTTCAATTTCAGTATCATTTGTATTTCTGTATCAGCTCATTAAATCAACAGCTCATGGCTGTTGATTTAAGTCCTTTGTTTTCCCTTAATGCTTGTTCTACTTTTCTTGTGTTAAATCTTCTTATGTCCTCTCTGAGTTTCTTTCCAATGGCTTTGCATAACTTAGTATACTCAATTTTCTCCTCGTTTATCTTGCTCTTCATTTGTCGCCTTCGGTTCATCATAACAAGTGTTTCTTGACTAATTTTTTCTTCTTTGGATTTCTTTTTCCCTATAGGTTTTTTGGGCTTTATCACTTTCGGAAAGTTGTAATATTAACTCGTCGATATCTTGGTCCTGAGCAGTCTGCAGAACCTGTTCTTAAGTTCAGTACATACTGCTCTTTCTCATCTTCTGTTATCTCAAAGACCTTTGTATTATTTACTCGAGTCAGTTTTTTCCTCTCCTACATCTATATCAAGTGTGCATCTTACCATTCTGTGATCACTTCCAACATTTACCTTATTCAGGATGGTAACATCATTCAAGACATATCTTTTGTTAGTGAGAATGAAGTCGATTTCATTAGTTTTTAATCCATTTGGACTCTTCCATGTACACTTTCTGTTCACTCTTTTCTTGAAAAAAAGTGTTCATTACTGACAATCCTTGAGATTCTGCAAATTCCACAAGTCTTTCACCTCTTTCATTTCTTTCACCAATTCCAAAATTTCCTATAGTTTCTTTTCTGTGCCGTTTGGTCTTTTTCCAACCTTAGCATTGAAGTCCCCCATAATAATAGAGTATTGGGTTTTCTGCTCATCTAGACGACTCTCAATTTCGGTGTACATTTCTTCAGCCTCTTCATCATCGTGCTGGATGTTGGTGCACATGCATAAATTATTATATCCTTTAGCTTGTACCTCTTAGAAATCCTGAAAGAGGCCTCTGAGGTCGGGAAAATTCATGTCTAAGAAATAAGTGAACTCATACACCAAACATTAGATGAATTTTACTTTAACTAAAGTTTTTACAAATAAATATCAAAAAACAAATTATATAATTTACAATAAACTGGTGGCTGTATATAGGGAATGCTAAAACTATAATAAAATCATTTACTATAAAATATGCTAAAATATAAAGATTAAAAGTGCTAAAAAACCTGAAGCTTTCGAGAGCGTCAGCTTCCATCCTCAACAGTGATAAGACTTCCTGCAATATCTCCTTATATAACAGGCTCACTGTACCTCCACATGTGGTATTTCTCCACATGGTTCCCTCGGCACATGGGCAGACCCAGAAGCAGAAGTGGCTCAGGTACGTGGCAAACAAAATCTTTCATTCGTACTTAGGACAATTGCTTCGAAAATAGGATGTATGTGCATACCTCTGTCTCTATTCATGGTATTCTTACTGGATGAGCCAATCCGTAAACCCTCTAGCCACTTATGCTCCCAGTACCAATGCACGTTGTCCACGATAATTGCGTCCTCAGGGGAGATTTGATGCTGCTTCTCCCAAAAGTGTTCGGCCACAGCAGACTTATTATAATCAACGGTTCTTATAGCATTTAAATGCTCCTCCAGATGATCCCTGAGCCGTCATTTTGTTTCCCCCACAATCCGGGCATTCTATTCTATATACAACTCCACTACTGAGGTCTTTTGGTATACGGTCTTTCACCTGGGACACAGCTGTGCACAGCCTCCGCCCGGGAAGCTGTACACAGCGTGTCTTATAACCCCGTAAAATTCTCGCTAGATGCTCAGTAAGGCCCGGATAGCAGGGGATTATGCAGTGGCTCCCTATGTTCAGACACTCCTCTGCTATATCTGTCCAGGATCCTCTGGGGGTATCCGCATTTTCTAAGGTCTGCCGTGACACAATTAATTTCCTTTTCTTTATCCTCAGAGGTGGTGCAGTGTGATCCTGCTCTATCAAATAGAGCTTTTACTACACTGTTTTTGTATTGTCCAGCTTGTGCTGAGTTGTAATGGATATATTGGCCTCTACACATGGGTTTCTTAAAAACTGACGTAAGTCTGGAACCCATCCTAGAGACCAATACATCCAAAAATGACAGGGTACCGCCTATTTCCACCTCTGAGGTAAATTGTATAAATTGGGAGAAGTTATTAAGCCAGCAAACTGCATCATCCTCCCTCCCCTTCTGGACCAGGCAAAAGTATCATCAACATATCTCTTCCAATTTCTAATAGGAAATGAACACCCACCAAAAACCCTACTTTGTAACTCCTCCATGGCCAACTTGGCCACGGTGGCACTAATGGGCAAACCCACGGCCGTACCGTGAACCTGTTTGTACATAGTTCCTTGAAATAACATGGTGGTACTAGCCAGACACAATTCCACCCTGGCACAAATATCTTCTACACCAAGCAGTGATCTGTTACGTGAGACATCCTTGGTCAATGCCATTTTTACACAATATATTCCATGTTTTATAGGAATACATGTGAATAAAGATACGACATCAAAAGATATCATACTCTCATTATCATTTATAGTCAAATTTCCCACAAAATTTATAAACTCTCTACTATCTTTAATAACATATTCGGACAGCCCCATTATGGGCACAATTAATTTAGCCAAGTACACCGATAGAGCATAAGAAGGACTCCCTATAAATGATACTATGGGTCTCAGGGGTACTTCAGCCTTATGAATTTTTAGCAGTCTGTAAAACCTAGGGAATTGACTACTTGTAGCATGTAATGCCCAGAAAGTCTCCTTGGAAATCTCCGTATTTAACCAGGCTTGTGCTAATTTGTTGACTCGCCATTACAGGCCCACCAACGGGTTCCTCTGGGTCACCTTATAAGTATTATTATCTTGCAGAAGATCCAATGCCTTCTTATTATAATCCTCTGTATTTAGGAGTTGATCTCCCTTTGTCCGCTGATAGAACTACTATTCCTTCGTCTCTTCTCAACTCTTCTAGGGCTCTCTTTTGACTAAGGCTTAGTCAAAAGAGAATCTTAGCCTTAATCAAAAGAGAGCCCTAGAAGAGTTGGGGAGGGGGGATACTGCAGAGCAGTTATCATCTTTTAAAGGCAAAAAAGGTGATACTGTTGAACCACCAAGTTTTAATATTAATGATATCAAAAAATGTGATCTGAGGATTTACTTTGGAATTACAGGGCAATGTTGAGAAATAGTCATAAATTAGGATAAATCTGAAAGTGCCTGCAGTTCTGCACAGACATAATGTGAGGGTCTTGCCAATCTATCAACCTGAGAGAGAGAGAGAGAGAGAGAGAGAGAGAGAGAGAGAGAGAGAGAGAGAGAGAGAGAGAGAGGGGGGGGGGGACTGTGTGAGGCCTTTAGGGTAGAATTTTTCTCATTATGGTCTGTGCTTGTTACAGACCATAATGAGCTTGTTAACAGGAGGGAGTGATTTATAGGAATGGGATACACTTAAAATAGAAGGGATGCATAAATATTTGCTGAAATTAGCTAGGAAGTATAAGGTAGGTTGGAAAACTGCTAGCTTGGAAGGGTATGTGGACTAATAGATCAACAGTATCCACAAGCAGAGGTGAAAGTGATTCCTGCATTACTTTTATTGGGACATGCAGCAGCCCGGAAAGCAAAGTGTCACATATTATTAGGCCCGCCTGGGGATCAAGAAAATAATGGAAAATGTTAGGGCCACTAAGGGCAAAATATATTCCATATATACTTGCTTGTACACTAATTCTAGTAATACAGTAAACAAATTTGCAAATTTAATGAATTTGAGGTACTGGTTAAGTCATCAAATGCAAATGTAGGGTTATCAGAAACATCATTATACAAATCATATCTGATTGGTATAATGGATGGGGAATAATGGATAAGGAATTTGAATATGGTAAGTACAATATGTACTGAAAGGACAAACAGACCAGTAGGGAGAGGGAAGAGTTATGCTTATAGTTAAGAAACACAGAATGTAAGGCAGTACACCCCAAGTGATGTTGGTGGCCAGTACAAGTGTGCAACATGAGTGCTAGGAAACAAAAATGAGAGGAGTATGTTCTAGGCCAGGGGTGGCAAACCTTGCCAAAGTTGGCTAAATCTTTTAAAAAAACTATCCTAGCATGGCCAGAAGACAAAGTTGACTAAATATTTTAAAAACTACCCTTGCATTTCAGAAACAAAATGCATAATGCTTTATTATCCTTCTTAATCGTACTAAATCTTTCACTCCAAGATTCTTGAAATTCTTTGTTATTCCCCTCTTCATTTGAATATTTTTGTTTCTTTGCTGGTTCAGCTGACATTCTAAACAATCTGTAATGGGCAAATAGCAATTAAAATATTTATGAGAATTTATGGGAATTAATGAAGAATAATCTCCAATCTCTATACCGCACACAAACCGTAATTGACAATGAAGAAGACTACATCAAATACTGAATGTGGATAATATATCTTACATAACTTATGTTCTGAATAAATGTGTGAAATATACAATTTTTTTTTAAAATTTTGTTTCATGATTTCGTCAGTATGTCTCACCACTCCGACTTCAAACAAATCATGGAATGGAGTATGAAATTTTTCTGAAATGCTCTGAATTCCACGTGCCCAAAAAATTTGTACATGTGCACTTTGGGCACACACATGCCATGGGTTTGCCACCCCTGTTCTAGGCCAAATGAAGTGCTGAATATAATGAATAACTATAAAGACAAATAGAGCCAGCCAGTAAATCATAATTTTAAAATGAAGGGCTTTAACCTTTCTGATACTGAATGGAACTTGTAGATTGATCACAAACACATCCGCAGCACTTTTCTAGATTTCTTGGATGATTGATCTCTAAAGCAGCATGTTGCAGAGGCAATGCAATAAAGCAACACCACTGACTTGATTATCAGCAGTGACTCATCATGCATTAGGAATCAGCAGATAAATGCATACAAGTGGCAATGATCACAGTGTATTGATGTGGGATGTGTTTAAAGATATTGTTTAAAGAGCAGTGTGACATTGGAGGCAAATTACTGCTATGGATAAAGGGGTGGTTGAGGGGGAGAAGACAGAGAGTGGTAATCAATGGACACTGCTCATCGTGGACTGATGTTATTAGTGGAGTCCCTCAGGGCTCAGTGTTGGGTCCATTATTGTTTTCTGTATTTATAAATGATATTGATGATGGTATATCGGGATTAATGTCCAAGTTTGCAGAAGATACAAAGGTTGGCAGGGTTGTCAAGGACACTACTGACGCTATGCTGCTGCAACAGGATCTGGAAAGGTTGAGCAGATGGGCTGAGAGGTGGCAAATGAAGTTTAACATTGACAAATGTAAAGTACTACACATGGGAAACAGCAACCCCAGAGCAACGTATCAACTCTGTGGTACAACACTGACAGTGGTAGAGAATGAAAGGGACTTGGGGGTGGTTGTGCAGGCAGATATGAAGTTCTCTGAGCAGTGCAGACGGGCTGCAAGAGTAGCTCATGGAGTATTGTCAATGATATACAGGAATTTTTCCAGCAGGGATAAGGAGGTGATTATTCCATTGTATAAGGCGATGGTCAGGCCACACCTAGAGTACTGTATACAGGTCTGGAGGCCTCATTTCAAGAAGGATGTAGAGCTGCTGGAACGAGTACAGAGAAGGGCAACAAGATTAGTGAATGGAACAAAGGGGTGCTCTTACGAAGAACGGCTTAAGTTTTGCAAATTACAGTGTCTGGAGACTAGGCACCAGCGAGGTGATCTGATAGAGGTGTATAAAGCCTTGAATGGTTTAAGCATGCTCAATGCTGATGGGATTCTTCCTCTAGCTCAGAATAATCACCTGAGAGGGCATAAATTCAAATTGAGGAAAGACAGATGTAGGATAGACGTGCGGAAATTTGCCTTTAGCCAGCGGGTGGTTGGTTGGTGGAACAGACTTCCATCCCTTGTGGTGGAGGTTGATAGCCTAAATAAGTTTAAGGCTCAGCTGGACAATGTATTTTGAACGAACGGAGGGGTGAAGTGGAAGTGGTTTTTTTTTTTTTTTTTTGGCTGATGCTGCATAAGCTTGCTTTCTTGCATCAAATGCCTCTACTAATGCTAATGCTAATGCTAATATAACTATTGTCAAGGATAAAGGGAAGGGATAGTGCTTTCATAAAGACAATTATAGTGTTCATAGCCAGTTTAAAATGGAAGCTACTAAACTTTTTTATACCAAATAAGGATATTATTCAAAGTTTACACCTAAATGGATGTTAGATGAACTCATGAGACTAGGGCAGAGAAGAACAATGCATGGAATGATTACAAATTAGCAGAGACACAGAAATCTATACAATCATATAAAAACAAGCAAAAAAAGAGTTAAGCAAGTCTTTGACCATAATTAAGACAACATCCTTAGTTTCAGGGGAAATGTGCACGTATCTCTCCTATTCACAAAGGGTGATCAAAGAGCAAAGAGCAAGGTGAGTAATTACAGACCTGTAAGTTTGGCCTCTGTTTAGAGAAAACAATGGAATTAATAGTTAATGAAGTATTGTGGAACTCCAAAACAGGAATGGAATTATATAGAAACTACAGCATGGTTTGGGTTTGTTAATGGGAGTAACTACTATTAGGTCATAGTAACTACTATGATGCAGCAACAAAAGAATTGAATGGGGGAAAAAAAATTGTCATTGCATACTTAGATTTCAGTAAAGCATTTGATACTGTTCCATATGAAAGGCTAATTTTTTTGCTTACAAATTTAGACAAGTGTGGCACTGGGAGCAAGTTACTACTATGTATAAAGAGGAATAGTTGACTGGCAGAAGACAGAGAGTGGTTATAAATTTACACTGCTCTTCCTGGAATAATGTTATTAGTGGAGTCACCAAGATTAGGTGCTGGGTCCAGAAAAATGAGGCAGATCTAAAAATTTAAAAGTCTAGAAAATTAGGAAGATTGCTAAAAAAAAATCTATCTGTCTGCATAAATAACAAAAATTAGGCACATGGAGTGAGAAGTGGCAATTGAAGATTTCAAAGTTGACAAATACAAGGTACTGCATTATGTGCAGCGGTAATCCCAAAATAACATACCAGTTAGATGGTACCATAAAGAGTATATTATTAAGCTGTTGCTGTTGTTAGGAGCATTAGCAACTAGGGCCATATTGCTCCGGGATATGCGGTAGTCATTCTCTGACCTTTCCGCGTCCTCCGTATTTGGTGGTGACGGACTCGAACCCCGGTCTAATCAAGAAGCGTGTGCTATGCACTGCTGCTCCTTCCCACCTGGCTACGGAGGCGCCTACCATAAAGAGAGAGAGAGAGAGAGAGAGAGAGAATTTCCCACAAAGCATCAAAAACAATTCAACTTATTTCTAAATATCTCTGTAATCAGCAATGTTATTAACATCTCATAAGTGTTAAGAACACTTAACACTGATACTTGATTAGCTCTTAAACATCTGATCGCTTAGTGTACATGAAAGGTACAGGGTGATTCAAAAGTATGGGAAAAAAATTCTACCATTTATTCTAGGATTCAAAATAAGAAAAGAAAAAATTAAAAAATCATATAAAAGTGTTTGTTATTTGGTTTTTAGGAGCATTAGCAACTAAGGCCATATTGCTCCCAGAATATGCAGTGGTCATTCCCTGACCTTTCCGTATCCTCCGTATTTGGTGGTGATGGGCTTGAACCCCGGTCTAATCAAGAACTGCTGCTCCTTCACACCTGGCTATGGAGGCGCCGTGTGTATATATATATATATATATAAAAATGTGTGTCTGATTCTGAACCTTTAGAGAACTATACCATTTAAATTAACCCTTTACTGTCCAGCGTTATTTTCATTGTCTTCCCCATGTGATCCAGCTCTATCAATGAAACAAATGGCTAGTTAAAATTTGATGTTCAAAAATTATTTAATTTCAGGTTTAGTTTACATTAGCTAAATAAAAACAGTTTAAAAGCTCTAATGCAATATTTCTTCCTGGAAACAAAACATTTGCAAAACCTGCTATCTGGATAATTGGCAATGTGTTTTTACTTTAGAGCTCCTACTTTGAATTCATTGTTTGTCCTTTTATCCATTCTTGAAAAAAAATTAATACTGTCTGTCTGTCCATTCTTCAGACCAATATTTTTTACATCAGATATTTCTGTTAGTACCATGTTGATAATAATTCCAAAAATCTCCTTCAGTTCACTTAATGAAACCTAAATCTAGTGACACTATGTGGAACAGTTGAAAACCACCTTATTTGTAAGTTTCCCTTCTTTCCTGCTCAGTTTCTTCAGAAAGGTCTAACAATTTCTCAATTTTGCCATCAAAAGGTCCCTTTACTTGATATTTATGGCATGTTCTAAATACTTCACTCTAACATATAGTATAAGTTACTTTGCGATTTATACACTGGAAAAAAAAACAAAAAAAAAAAAAAAAACAATGCTACCTGCCACTAACAATTAAGTATAAACATAAATATAGCTTTTCATATCATTTATATAAAGTATAAATGGATGGCAGCACAGTAGGAAAACAGATTTTATAATTGGGATTGCCAACAGTTGCAACAGTTTCCAGATTAGACTTGAGAAGGACAGAAAAAAAATAAAAATTTAAAAAATACATGGCTTGCCATTAACTATCAAATACAAATATCGATTTAATTTTTCAGATTGTGTACAAGAAGTATAAATAAATGGCAGCACACCAGGAAAGAAAATTTCATAATTGGAAACACTGATAGTTGTCCAAGTCAAGACATTCATTCTTCAAGACAAAAAAAAAAAAAAAAAAAAACCACCACTGCCTGCTGATAACAATTGAATATAACATAGTTTTAGTTTGTCAGATTCTTTATATGAAGTATAAATAAACATATCACAGTACAATAATTGAGTCAGTACAGTGGGATAACAAATTTCATATGAAATGCCAATTCTTGGCAGCAACAACATCTGACTGAAAGAGGAGTAAAAAACATTTAGCTTTTCAGAATGCTTTGTATGAAATGTAAATAGATGGTAGTACAATAATTGCACCAGTACAGCTGGAAAACAAATTCTGTAATTGAAAATGCTGATGAGGTGGACACGACATTGGAATTTTACAATGTCGTGTCTAGTGAAATACTGGATGGCAAAAGGTTTTAAAAAAATGACTATGGAGTGTTGAATGGTAAAAAATAAAATATTAGAAAAATAAATAAGAATGAGCAGATATATATATACATGCACATTTAGCACGAATAAACGATTTTATTAGGCATGCATGTCTGCCTATATTATTATTTTTCCCTATTCAAAACTGCACAGCCATTTTTTAAATTCAAACAGCAATATCCTGTAACCACTTAGAATTAGATGTTTACATGATTTTTTTTTCTGATTTTGGATTATAGGCCAGTTCTTCCCTAGTCAGCCCACATTTCATCACTGAGTGGTCTTTCAAGTCAGAGTATTCGAGAAGGATGCTTCTTCACAAAGACTTTTTCTCAGACTGGATATCAGACTGGACTGCATGAACTAACTGCAATTTCTCATTATGTGAACTGCTGGGCTTCAGCGTCTTATAATGGAGTGGGTACATCAAGTGCAGGCCTTCAATATCATATAAGGGAGCAGGTATTAATTAGTGGCTGTAAGTTTGTAATTATCTATACAATACTGTAAATAGATGGCAGGGATGCCAAGAAAGCTGGCTGGGACTGCCTAGTACGATAAATAAATAAAATCTATATAGAACACATTCCAGGATTTTTTTTTCACATACTCTAGAAAATTCCTGAATACGGGTAGGACTATGAGTGTCAAAAGGCAAGTTTTGTGGCAACTGGCAGAGGAGACAGAAACAGGCTGGTTCTTTTGGAGCTTAAATTCTTTTTAATTCTTATGTCTTTTGAAACTGAAACTTCAACTTTAAAATTTTATTATAACTCAAAATCTTAATGAGTATTCTTTATATAAGGTGTGGCAATAAAGTTCCAGACTGGTGCTGTTGCAGTCATGTTCAATGAGTTTGAAAATAACAAAGTGGTATGTTGTAATTCAAATTTTTTCCAACAGATGGGGTTAGAGGGATTGTCCAGTAGGCTGACAGGTTTCAAGTAACAACCAGTTTCATTAGTAGTGTTAACATTACATGTTATGATTTTACAATGGAGCAAACAAACAAATATTAAATTTTGCTTTAAACTGGGAAAATCTGCAAGAGAAAAACATGAAATGTTAAAAATGTTTATGGTGATGAAATATTAAGTAGAATCAGTGTCTGAATGGTATAAGTGGTTCAAAGATGAATGTGAGGATGTTTGCTGTGACCCAAGAAGTGAGCGTCTGTCCACCTCTTGAAATGAGGATAGAGTTGCAAAAGTTCAGGTAACTGTGGGAAGAGATTGTTATTTCTAACCCCTCAGCCATCGTTCTGATTACCCTCAGAATGATGGCTTAGGGGTTGGATATGAATAAGGAGATGATTTGGCAAATTCTGTATGAAGATTAGGGGAAAAAGGAAGATTTTTACAAAATTTGTGCCACACAGCCTCACACAGATTAGCAGAAGCAACAAAGAGTGGTATCAGATGAAGACTTCATCCAGACTTGTCAAGACAATCCTAAATTCCTTGACTGCATTGTTACTGGAGATGAGTGTTGAGTGTTTCAATATGACTCAGAGACAAAGCATGAGAGATGCTGTGGACTTCAAAATCATCACCAAGGTCCAGAAAGTCTTTGTTTACAGAAATCTAGGATCAAGACAATGCTGATCATGATTTTCAACAAACAGGACAAGGGGGGGGGGGGAGAGTCACTGTTACATTCTAATCAGAGGTGCTTCAAAAACTACTGAAGTGAATTTCCTGGGTGAGGCTGCAATTTCAAGAGAGAAAGAGAGGCAGCTGGTTCTTGTCGTGAAAATGCTCCCACCCATTCTGCACTTGTGAAGACATTTCTGATGAAACATGGTATTATACAGATCAACTATCTCCTTACTCTCCTGATCTAGAACAGCAGACTTTTCTTATTTCCCAAGGTGAAAACTGCCCTCAAAGGAAAGAGATTTCAAGATGCTGAGGACATAAAAAAACTATAACTGCTGAACTGAACATCATGTTTTTGAATGCCTTTGCCAATTCTTTTCAGAAAGCTTTGCTTTCAGTGAGGGAGTGGTTACTTTGAATAAAAAAAAAAAAAAAAAAAGAAACTATTTTTGAGCTCCTTCACGTTGTGTTCTTTTTATTGCATCAGTCCAGGAACTTTATTGCCACATCTTGTATATAGCAATTACTAGTTACTATTAATAACTTTCACACTACAATGTTTTTAAAAATGTAGTATAGTACAGCCATTCTAATACAAACATCCTAAGAGAATCCCTATTCTGTTGTCCTGCACTCACAGACAACATAATACAAAAATGCATTACAAAATGTCTGAATTTATATATCAGTTCTTTATGAAAAATAAATTTTAACCTATGTAGGAAGAAGTGAAGAAGTCAATTTCTTCATTTATGAGGGGAAGGCAATGTGTGTGTGTGTGTGTGTGTGTGTGTGTGTGTGTGTGTGTGTGTGTGTGTGTGTGTGTGTGTGTGTGTGTGTGTGTGTGTGTGTTATTGGCTGATGCTATAATATAAGCTTGTTTCCTTGCTATTTTTTTTTTAGGAGCAATAGCAACTAAGGCCATATTGCTCCGTGAATATGCAGTGGTCATTCCCTGACCTTTCCGCATCCTCTGTATTTGGTGGTGACAGGCTCGAACCCCGGTCTAATCAAGAAGCATCTGCTACGCACTGCTGCTCCTTCCCACCTGGCTATGGAGGTGGCTTGTTTCCTTGCATCACATGCCACTACTAATACAAATACTAAAATGAACATTGCTGAAGTGAGTGAACCCAACACATTAAATTAGATCATCAAATCAAGATAATCAAATTACAGGGTATGGTGTTGGTGAGGGCTGTATATGGACACTGCTCCCCCAGTTTCAGAGTTTTATTTTCTTTTATTTATTTATCTATCTATTTTTTTGATTCCGGTAATTAACGTCATTCCCAAAAATGAATGAAATATGCAGGAATGGATTCCACATATTTAACAGAGAAAACAGATGCATTGTATACTGAAATGTGTTTGTTAAACAATTTGCCTAAGAAGGTAGGTCAAAATTTCACTGCTCATTTATAATTTGCAACTTGTTGCCAATAATGAAATAAATTGTGATTGCTTATAGTGATGTGACTGGGATTTGGGTCTGCTTTCTTCTTAGAACTACATAAATAAAAGGAGATTTAATTTCAATATGTGATCATCACAATTATGACAATGAAAACAAAAATCTTCATCGCCTTTCTTCACCTGATATTTCATTATTATTTTAGGGATGTCATCACTATTACTGTTGGTGCACTGCAGAGTAATGGAGTGCCAACAAGGAGGCAACACAAAGAGTGCTGAGTCCCACTCATAATTGCTTATGAAACTTTGCTTTTACACTTTCTGTCCACACAGTGGCCCATTGACATAGTTGTAATCATGTGAGCAGCTGCAAGTATATGTTACAGGAAAGGACTGTTAACAACTGTTAATTAAACATTATATGCAGTATATGCAATAAAAATATTATTAGGTATCATTTCCATGTAATATGAATTTTGTGTCTACATGACACAGTTAATTTAAACAGAAATAGTGTTTTCAATCATTTTAAAATATTTAGTTCTGCAGTGCACTGAAAGTAGCTTTTAACTTAATGAGCAGGCATGTCTGAGGATTAAAATACTTTTTGTGAATTTGCATAACAATATTCCATTTCTAAAATTTTTGTTGATAATTCTTGGGCTTTAACTGATTCTTTCCAGTTCTTAAAAGCCACTTCAATCTATTGTATACTATGTAAATCACATGTAAATTTCTTCATACATGGAGTAATTTAACTCTCATAACTTCCAGTTACACATAACTGAAGGTAACAGTCTTAAGTATCCCAAAGGAAAAGGGAGGGCAAACTGATAGCTAAAGAGTATATAATCTTAAATAGTCTGTTGGAAAATTTTATTCCACCATTTCATATAATGGAAAATCAAAGAAGAAATTCATATTGTTTAATTTCAAGCATTGGATATCTGCAAAGAACAGAAACATTTTTAATTTCTGTATTGCATTCAAGATTTAAAAATCATTTTCAAAATAACTGCCATGTTATCAATTTCAAATTTACCAATTTTTTCTGACTTGCTGTTATATTTTCAGTAATACATAAAAACTACACTTTACACTTAAGCAAGTTATTAAATGTAATAAAAAAAAAATAGAATACTTACTCATACTGTGTAGGAGACTTGGAAGATAAGCATTTTTCTATATCAATATCTGTAGCTTTTGCATCGAATACCAAACTTTGAACAAGATCACGTTCACCTGAAAAATCAGATAAAATATTAAAAGGTAAATATAGGCAACCCCTGTATAACACGGTACTTCTACATGGTTTCACTCTAATATGATTGATAACGTCAGCAATCCTCGCACAACGCGGTACTTTTATGACACAGTTTCGCTCTAACATGGTTAGAGAATTGTGGCAACCTCGTATAACACGATATTTTTGAGCTTTGTGGGGGGGGGGGGAACTCTGTATTATGTTGGATGTAATTTTTCAACATTTCGATTCTTTTTTGTGAATTCCCATTTTCGGCTGGCTAATTATTATGTAAAAAAAATAAATTACTGGGAAATCCCTGTGTTACGTTCTGTGCTAATGAACTTGTGTTTGTTAAACTTGTGGAAAAATCTAGATTTCAAAGTTTTATTACTATTGGATAGTACCCCAGGCCATCCAAAAGATTTAAGTCATCCAAACATTGAAGTAATGTTTGGACAACTAGTACAACTTCTTTAATTAGATCAAGGCATCATATCTACCTTGGAAACTCATTACATCAGAAAATTGTTACAATGGATTTTGGAAAAAATTGATTCCGAATTGAATTGATTATGGAAAATTGAAGTGATGGAGGCATGGAAACATTTTTCAATTGTGGACTGTATCAGAATCATAGCTTTATTGCTCAAAGAAGTAAAACTGTCAACATTAAATGCATGTTGGAAAACTGTATGGCCAGAATGTCAGTTCATTCAGGAAATATGGTTGACCCAACAGAAAACAGAATTCGTGCGATAGCAGAACTTGCTAAATCAGTAGGACGAAAAGGTTTTGATGATATAACTACTGAAGCCCTCATAGGTAAACAGTTGACAGAATCGCTGTCATCCCCACACCAGGTGGAAAAGATCTAATTTGAATCCTATCAATGATGGGAGGAATTTTTATGGGACTTTTTCACAACATGGCTGAGTTAGTCGGTCTCAGGCAAGGGTTGCACTGTTTTTTGATCCTGGAAACTCAAATTTTTCATCCAGAAAAATAGAAAATCAACCTCAGAACACACAAAGCAACATAGCCTTAGTCACCAATGTTCCTAAAAAAAAAAAAAAAAAAAAAAAAACATGATTACTGAAGACATTTAAGAATTACTGGTAGAAAAAGAGGCCAATTAGAATCTTACTTTTTGAATGCAGATTCTTCAATGAAAGGAGCCGAAAGTTTAAAAGGGAGCTTCAAAAATGCTTAGTTCCATATGATGAAATTCACAAAGATCTATCAAGCAAAAGCAAACAAACCCAGATTAATGATTTTTTAAAGAGAGTAGAAGATATATGAAATAAGAATTGTGTATTTTTGTCAGTTTTTTTAACATTTTTTAACGAAATGGTGTATTTTTGTTAGCTCTTGAAATGTAAACTCCCTTTTTGTAATGGTTCTTAGTCCTGTAGTTGCACTACACAAGATTTTATAGGAACCTAACTACCATGTTACACGAGGGTTACCTGTATTATGTTTTTTTATTTTTTTTCTCTTTTAGTGACCAGTACTGCTGTTGTTGTTGTTGTTATTTGGTTTTTAGGAGCATTAGCAACTAAGGCCATATTGCTCCGGGGATATGCGGTGGTCATTTCCTGACCTTTCCGCAAACTCCGTATTTAGTGGTAACAGGCTCGAACCCTGGTCTAATCAAGAAGCGTGTGCTACGCACTGCTGCTCCTTCCCACCTGGCTACGGAGGCGCCGACCAGTACTGCAAAATGTTATTGGAACCTACAGTATTTTGGTCCTTGAGGTTTGTTACAGGCATTCTCCCAGGTATGATAAGCTAGGGCTTGCTAATTGGGAGTCTAAAATGCTGATGGAACTGATATTCAGGTGACACTTGTGAGTTAAGTAGACAGAATTTTGGTAAAATTTGGTCATTCTGCAACACCCAAATCCTCTGCATGCAATTTCATGGGACTCTGATATAATTTCTATGCAAAAGTCCTGAAATGCTGCAACTAGTACACTGGAGGTGACTCCCCTGAGGTGCGAATCAACAAAGCATGGGTTGAAATGCAGAGTCCACACCACCTTCTATGGTGTGGACACTGCACCTTCTAAATGCCACCTTCTGTGTTACTCTTTCTTGAACAGCACACATAATGGGACATAAATTTAAACTGAAAAAGGATGACTGCAGGAAAGATGTGCGAAAATTTTCTCCCAGCCACACAGTAATTGACTTTTGGAACAAAATTCCATTTAGTGTTATGGAAAAGAGTAGTTTAAATAAATTTAAGGAAGGATTACACAAATTGTTAGACTCCTCTGTAGCTTTTAATATAATTGGATAGATTCCATCAGCTACAAGGGTTTCTTCACTTTTTCTCAGTGATCATAAAATCATTTATCTTCTAGTTAGAATTAGATGTACTTTTGGTATCTGCATCCCTACTATCATTTTCATGTGTGAACATGAATATACAATATTTATTCCATTTTTATTCAAACGATACATGACCTTCAATATTAATGATATATTCATATTGAGTGAACCAATATGGTTCATCCCTTTCCTTCCATTGCTAACATAAGCAAAAATTTTTTTGCTAAAGACTTAGCAAAGAATTCTTCACTCAATCTTAGCCAAAGACCTCGTCATCTGCTCTGGAATTCCTAATTCGTTAGAATCTTTATGGCAGATTAGTTTATATCACTGTAGGCTTCTGTGTCCTCTGATAATTTCTAATCATTCCATGCATTTTTCATCTCTTTCGCTTGTCTCATCAGTTCATGTGATGTCCATTTAGGGCATCAAGTGAACTGATGAGGTTTAGAGTTAAATGGTCTAAATCTTGAACAATATCTTTTAGTGGATATATAGTGGGTATAACTTATACCCACTATATAAGTGTTCGGGAAAGTAATTCCCCGAACACTTCCTATTTGTTGAATTTGATCATATTCTTATATTTTTACAAATATTTGTTTTACGGCTAAAATAAAAGGGTCTAGATCTGTTCCTGTCGACTGAAATAGTTTTTTTGAAGATGTACAAGATCAATAAAAGATACATTATTATCATTGTATGTTGTACTAGCTAGGTAAATTCCAAAATAAACGAAAGTGTTCTTTTGCAAACATTTCTTCCAAATCTAGTGGGTAAAGGATTAACACAATGTGCTTCATCTGAAATTACTGATGGTTCCATCTATATTATTAGCATTAGCATTAGTAGGGGCATATGATGCAAGAAAGCAAGCTTATTCAGCATCAGCCAAAAAAAAAAAAACACACACCACTCCCATTTCACCCCTCCATTCGTTCGAAATACCTGTCCAGTTGAGCTTTAAATTTGTTTAGGCTGATGGAAGTCGGTTCCACCAACCAACCACCCGCTGGCCAAAGGCAAATTTCCGCACATCTATCCGACATCCGTCCTTCCTCAATTTGAATTTATGCCCTCTGAGGTGATTATTCTGAGCAAGATGAAGAATCCCATTGGCATTGAGCATGCTCAAACCATTCAAAGCCTTATACACCTCTATCAGATCACCTCGCCGGTGCCTAGTCTCCAGACTCTGTAATTTGCAAAACTTAAGCCTTTCTTCATAAGAGCAACCCTTTGTTCCATTCACTAATCTTGTTGCCCTTCTCTGTACCCGTTCCAGCAGCTCTACATCCTTCTTGAAATGAGGCCTCATTTCATTTCTACATCCTTCTTGAAATGAGGCCTCCAGACCTGTATACAGTACTCAAGATGTGGCCTAACCATTGCCTTATACAAGGGAATAATCACCTCCTTATCCCTGCTAGAAAAATTCCTGTATATCATTGACAAGACACCATGAGCTACTCTTGCAGCTCGTCTGCACTGCTCAGAGAACTTCATATCTGCCTGCACAATTACCCCCAGGTCCTTTTCGTTCTCCACCACTGTCAGTGTAGTACCGCAGAGTTGATACGTTGCTCTGGGGTTACTGTTTCCCATATGTAGTACTTTACATTTGTCAATGTTAAACTTCATTTGCCACCTCTCAGCCCATCTGTTCAACCTTTCCAGATCCTGTTGCAGCAGCATAGCGTCAGTAGTGTCCTTAACAACCCTGCCAACCTTTGTATCATCTGCAAATTTGGACATTAAACTTGATATCCCATCATCAATATCATTCATAAACACCGAAAACAACAACGGACCCAACACTGAACCCTGAGGAACCCCACTAATAACATTAGTCCACGTTGAGCAGTGTCCATTGATTACCACTCTATGTCTTCTGCCACTCAACCATCCCCTTATCCATAGCAGCAATTTGCCTCCAATGCCACACTGCTCCAATTTGTGCAGCAGTCTTCCATGTGCAACAGTATCAAAAGCCTTTCTAAGATCCAAATATATAATATCAAAGTTATTCCCTGCATCCAGTTCTTTTGTGACTACATCATAGTATCCAATCAAATTGGTCAGGCAAGACCTGCCCTTAACAAAACCATGCTGCGTCTGAGCTATAACTGAATTCTTGTCTAGATGATCCTGCAGTGCTTCTTTAATCAGTGCCTCCATTAATTTACCTGGAACAGAAGTTAAACTAACAGGTCTATAATTACTTGTGTCAGCCTTTGATCCTCCTTTGTGAATTGGGGTTACATTTGCACATCTCCAGTCTATGGGTACCTCCTCTGAGTCCAAAGAAGCTCTCATAATTATGGCTAGGGGTTTGCTTACTTCCTTTGCTCCCTCCTTTAATATAACTGGATAGATCCCATCCACCCCGGGTGCCTTTCTTGTGTTTATCTTCAACAATCTCTCCTCCACTTTCCTCTCAGTTATTACAAAATCATCCAGCTCTCTGCCAATGTTTACTTTACCTACATCATTCTCCTTCCTGAATAACTCCTCATGCGTGAATGTAGATGCAAAATACTCGTTTAGATTGTTAGCCACCTGAGCAGGATCCTCAACTGTTGAACCATCAATATCCAGTGGACCAATCTGATTCATCCCTTTCCTTCTTGAGTTTAAATATGTAAAGAACTCTTTTCTGTTTTTCTTTGCATCCTTTGCCAAGGATTTTTCATAGTCTGCCTTTGCCTGCCTAATCTCCTTTGTGACTTGGTTACAGACCAACTTATGTCTATCATAGGCTTCCATGTCACCCATTAATTTGTATGTATCCCATGCATTTTTCTTCTCTGCCACATGTCTCATTAGTTCATCTGACAACCATTTAGGCCTAAACCTTGAACAATATTTCTTAGTTGGTATGTAAAGCCTGGTAGCCTCCAAAATTAGTTCCTTGAATGCTTCCCATTTTGAGTTTGCTGTTGGTAACATCATCAGTTGGTCCCACTGTATAGAATTTAAATACTGTCTCAGACCATCATAGTCGCCTTTACGAAAACAAAAACCCTTCCCTTTCCCTCTGATGGTAGTTACCTCCTTGAGTAAATCCCACTTCAACACACTATGATCACTGCCCCTAGTGGTTCATTTATCTGCAGATTCTTAATACATGAAGAATCACTACTGATAATCAGATTAAGAGTATTGCTCCCTCTTGTTGCCTCACGAACATGCTGATGTAGAAAACAATCATCCAATAAAATCCACAAAAGCCTTGCTAGTGTGCGAGTGACCAACCCACAAATTCCAGTCAATATCTGTGAAATTAAAATCCCCCATTATAAGACTCTCTGATTTACTGGCCCACTCTATTTCCCTGTACAATATCTTATTATACTCATCAGAGTCATTAGGCCTATAGCACACTCCTACTCTCAATTTTGATTTCCCTATGCTTATGTCACACCAAACTGACTCGACACTGCCCTGTCCATCGATGTCGACTGGCTTCACTTCCTTGGACTTTATGTGTTTCTTAACTAATAGCATAACCCCTCCTCCCCTCCTGTCCTGTCTATCCTTTCTATACACATTGTATTCCCCAAATTCCAGTTCCGCATTACTTATATCTGTGTGACACCACGTCTCTGATATCCCAACAATATCTGCTTTTGATGTTTTGAGCAATACATCAAATTCATCAAATTTATTTACCAAACTCCTAGCATTGGTGTACACGCAGGTATACATGCACCTGTTTTTACTCTTAGCTACCCTAACACAACCCATGTGTTTACTTGTACCGCAATGACTCCCAGCAGTCTCTGAAATATCCTGCATCTTGTTTTTCAGGCTTCTGCTCATTTCAATAGAAGCAGTGCAAGAATCACTTCCACCTCTGCCAGTGGCTACTGTTAATCTATTAGTCCTTGTATCCCCCCCCAACTAGCAGTTTTCCGACCCACCTAACACTGCCTCGACAGCATCAGCAAAAATTCTTGCACCCTTTCTATTTAAGTGTATCCCATCCCTGTAGAAGCAATCTCTCCTGTTATATTTTATTTAGTCAGAAATGGAATGAATTATATGCATGACTGCACTAAATCAGTTAAAATTCCGGTCTATTCAATACAAGGGAAAATATAGTTACATAAAAACTGTCTTTTATTGCCTTGAATTTCATGATATACAGTGGAGTAGATTAAAAGGAAAGAGCTAGTGGAAGGGTAGCAATATTAATAGATCAGAAATCTATTAATAGATGGAAAACCAAAAAATACATATTCTATTATTTATAAATGATAGAATAATAACAGTAAGATTTAAATTAGTAGTAGTAGTAGTAGTAGTGGCACTTGATGCAAGAAAGCAAGTGTAGGAGCTTATGCAGCATCAGCCAAAAAAAAAAAAAAAAAAATCACACCATACCCTCCAATTGCCTGTCCAGTTCCTCCTTAAATTTATTTAACCTATCAACTTCCACAACGACAGATGGAAGTTTGTTCCAGCAATTAACCACCCACTGGCTAAAGGCAAATTTCCGCACATCTATTCTACATCTATCCTTTCTTAATTTGAACTTATGTCCCCGTAGGTTCGTATTCTGAACAAGTGGGAGGATCCCATCAGAATTCAGCGTGCTCAACCCATTCAAGGCCTTATAGACCTCAATCAGATCACCGCGCAGGTGCCTAGTCTCCAGCCACTGCAATTTGCAGAACTTAAGCCTCTCTTGGTAAGAGGATCCCTTCATTCCCCTCACCAATCGTGTTGCTCTTCTCTGTACACGCTCAAGCAAATCTACATCCTTCCTAAAATGAGGCCTCCAGACCTGTACGCAGTACTCAAGGCGTGGCCTGACCATTGCCTTATACAGAGGGACAATCACCTCCTTTTCCCTGCTAGCAAAATTCCTATATATCATTGACAAAACCCCATGACCTGCCCTAGCAGCCTGTCTACATTGCTCAGAAAACTTCATATCTGACTGCACAATTACTCCCAGGTCTTTTTCATTTTCTACCACCTTAAGTGTAGTACCACACAGTTGGTACGTTTCTCTGGGGTTACTTCTACCCATATGCAGTACTTTGCATTTGTCAAGGTTAAACTTCAGTTGCCACTTCTTAGCCCATCTGCCCAAATTATCTAGATCCTGTTGCAGTAGCACACTGCCATTACTGTCATTAACAACCCTGCCAACCTTCGTGTCATCTGCAAACTTCGACATTAAGCCTGATATACCTTCATCAATATCATTGATAAATAAACAAAACAACAGTGGACCCAACACCGAACCCACACTGGACTAATGTTATTAGTGGGACTCCACTAATAACATTAGTCCACGAAGAGCAGCACCCATTGATTACCACCCTCTGTCTTCTCCCACTTAACCATCCTTTTATCCATTGTAGCAACTTACCCTTAATACCATTCTGCTCCAATTTGTACAGTAGTCTTCCATGCGCAACAGTGTCAAAAGCTTTCCTGAAATCCAAGTATATGATATCAAAATTATTTTTTGCATCCAGTTCCTTTGTGACCACATCATAATAACCAATCAAATTTGTCAGACAAGACTTTCCCTTAACAAACCCATGCTGTGTCTGAATTATTGCTGCAGTCTTGTCTAGATGATCCTGCAATGCATCTTTAACCAGTGACTCCATTATTTTACCCGGAACAGAAGTTAAACTAACTGGTCTGTAATTATTCGTGTCACCATTCGAACCTCCTTTGTGAATTGGGGATACATTTGCACATCTCCAGTCCGTGGGAACCTCCCCTGAATCCAAGGATGCTCTCATAATTATGGCTAAGGGTTTGCTTAGTTGCTTTGCCGCCTCCTTTAATATAACTGGATAGATCCCATCCGCCCCAGGTGCCTTTCTTATGTTTAACTTCAACAATTTCTCCTCCACTTTGCTCTCAGTTATTACAAAATCATTAAGCACACTGCTACAATTTGATAACCTTCTTCCATTTTCAAACTGTAATGATTCCTCACGTGTGAATGTAGATGCAAAATACTCATTCAGTTTGTTTGCTATCTGAGCAGGATCATCAACAGTCGAACCATCGATGTCAAGTGGACCAATCATATTCAGCCCCTTCCTTTTAGAGTTTATATAAGTAAAGAAATCCTTGCTGTTTTTCTTAGCATCTTTTGCCAAAGATTTCTCGTAATCCGCCTTTGCCTGCCGAACCTCCTTTGTGACCTGATTACAGACTAGCTTATATCTGCTACAGGCTTCTGCGTCGCCTGATAATTTATATGCATCCCATGCATTTTTCTTCTCTGTCACGAGTCTCATTAGTTCATTTGATAACCATTTAGGCCTAAACCTTGAACAATATTTCTTCATCGGTATGAAAAGTCTAGTAGCTTCCACGATTAATTCCTTGAATGCTTCCCACTTAGAATTTGCTGTTTGTAACATCGTCAGTCGATCCCACTGTACAGAATTTAAAAACTGTCTGAGACCACTGTACTCCCCTTTACGGAAGCAAAAACCCTTTCCTTTACCCCTGACGGTAGTTACCTCTTTGAGTAAATCCCACTTCAGCACACTGTGATCACTGCCACCTAGTGGTTCCTTTATCTGCAAATTCTTAATACACGAATGATCACTGCTGATAACCAGATCAAGAGTATTACTTTCTCTGGTTGCCTCTCGAACATGCTGCTGCAGAAAACAATCATCCAATAAATCCACAAAAGTCTGACTAGTGTGTGAGTGACCAACCCACAAGTTCCAGTCAATATCTGGGAAGTTAAAATCCCCCATTATAAGACATTCTGATTTACTGGCCCACTCTATTTCTCTGTACAATTGTTCATTGTACTCATTCGAGTCATTAGGCCTATAACACACTCCTACTCTTATCTTTGCTTTTGCAGTGCTTATGTCACACCAAACTGACTCAACAGTGCACTGTCCATCTATATCAACTGGATGCACTTCTTTTGATTTTATGTTTTTCTTAATTAACAGCATAACACCTCCTCCCTTTCTGTCCTGTCTATCCTTTCTGTACACATTGTACTCCCCAAATTCCAGTTCTGCATTCCTTATATCTTTGTGACACCACGTCTCTGCTATCCCAACAATATCCGCCTTTGATGTCTTGACCAACACTTCAAATTCATCAAATTTATTTACTATACTTCTAGCATTGGTATACATGCAAGCATACATGCTCCTATGCCTATTCCTTGTTACCCTAACACATCCCATATACCCAACTATTCCAGGATGACTGCCATCCGTCCCTGAAACCCCCAACACCCCTCGCTCCAGGTCGCTTCTTATTCTAATAGAAGTTGTGCAAGAATCACCTTCACCTCTGCCTGCGGTTACTGTTAAACTATTAGTCTTTGTATCCCCCCAAGCTAGCAGTTTTCCGACCCACCTAACACTGCCTCGATAGCATCAGCAAATATTCTTGCACCCTTTCTATTTAAGTGTATCCCATCCCTGTAGAAGCAATCTCTCCTGTTAACAAGTACAGTCCAGGCTGAAAAAAATTCTACCCCTTGAGCCTTGCACAATCTTTCCAGGGCCGAATTGATCGACAAGGCTCTCATCATATACTCCCTCCTATCGTGTCTGGGCAGAATTGCAGACACTTTCAAATTCAACCCTAATTCTCGGCTTTTTTTCAACAGTGACCTGTATTTGTTGAGTAATTCTGCCGGTCTCCTACTCTTAATATCATTAGTGCCAACGTGTACAACTATATAACTTATATAGACAGAGGTTATTTATGTATACTTTATGTATATTTATGTAGAGGTTACTTAGACAGAGGTTATTTATGTATAATTGGAATTTATGCTCCAGAAGATGGAAAAGAGGAAGAAACAGATAAATTTTATTTAGAGTTACAAAAAGAACTAGATAAGAATATAAAAAAGGACCATTTAGTTATTTTTGGTGATTATAATGCTGGGTAGGGAATAAGCCAATAAAAAATATTATGGGATGTTATGGGCTTGTTGTTGTGGTGTTTTCTGGTGCAAGGGCTACTTAGGCCATATTGCGCCTCCCAAATTAATTGAGTTACTTATGATAACTGCACGGTGGGCAGTTAGAAACGGTCATACATTTTTATTTGTTTTATGTAGAAAAAAGAATTCAGAGAGATTTGCTTCTTTACCTATGATGCTATTGAGAGACAGAGGTTGTTGCAGATCTGAGATGAAACTAAAAGCCATTTGTCGGGCATTGTTAAACAAGCTACATTCGAGGAGTATATGTTTTACTGTAAGTGGCACAAGCAGTGCGCATACTGCGGAGGATCGTTTCCTGTTGTTGTTGTTGTTGAGTTTAATGACACATAGGCTGCTAGGGCCATATTGTGTCTTTCTAATGGTGAATATGAAATATTAACTTAATTGTGATAACTATATTTTATGATATATTCCTATATATCATAAAATATATAGGAATATATCATTAGGAAAGTAAATAGTTCTTTTTCATTAGACTCATCTCCAAGAATCTGTAATAAATTTATTGATGACTGTGTATTAGCTATTGATTTAAAGGTGTTTAAGCATATATTTTGAAAGTGGGGAAGTCCACTAACAAATGGTGAATGGTCAGTTGTACTTGACATGATGTACATTGGGGAGCGCTGTCATTAGTTAATAGATACAGGTGAGTGAGGTGAGTATGCCTAAAATTATTTCATCTCGCCTGTTTTTTCGGAAGCTGGAGAGCCACAGCTTTGGTTCCGGTTTTATTTGGTAGAGTTTATTTCCTGGATAACCTTTCCAGATTAATGACCAGCTATTATAACATGCTTTACAGATAATGTGTTTGTAATCTGTATATGGAATTTGAAAAGTCTGCAAAATAGTGGTTTCTGGTTGTTTGGCTGCATGATCTGCTCTTTCATTGCCAGCTATTCCAGAACGTCCTGGGATCCAGCAGAATGCCACAGTTTGGTCCAGTTCCTTACAGGCAAGTAACTTAGAATGAATCTGTTTTATTACAGGGTGAGAGGAGTTGGTATTAGTATTTATGGCAGAGACAGCACTGAGCAAGTCAGTGTATATTAAAGCAGATGGAATTGGATGTTCAATAATGTGATCCAGAGCTAAGGTTATAGCATAGAGCTCAGCAGTGAAGATACTGCATTCTATTGGCAATGAGACAGAAGTGTTAAATGATGGGAAGATTGCAGCAGCACCTACTTGGGTCTCGATTTTTGATCCATCTGTATAGATTACACATGCATTTGAATTAGAAAGAGTGTAAGTTGCATGTAACTGTGCGATATTGGAAGAAGACAGTGTTCTTTCCCCACTGTTGAAAGTAGTCATCATATATTGCACAGATATTTTTCCAGGGTGGATCTGGTGGTGTTTTGCCCTGAAATATATTGCTGATTTCTATATTCCATGATTGAGCCAGTTCCTTAAATCTAAGTGGAGCAGGTCGGTTTTCATTAGGTTTACTGATGTAAAATGACTCGCATTCAGTATTGTAAAGACATCTTCAACAAGGATGAGAGGGCAGACTACGGATTTTTGCAGCATACATCAGAAGTAATGTTTTTCTGTGAAGATGTAAGGTAGGTTCATGAGCTTCGATGTAAAGGCTCTGAACCGGGGAGGTTCTGAATGCGCCTAGAGCGACTCTAAAAGCACAGTGCTGAATAGTGTTTAGTCATTCTCAAGTACTTTTCCTTGCTGAATCATATACTGGAGAGTCATAGTCCAAGAGAGAGACCTGATGAGAGCTCTATAAAGATGGATGAGGGTATGACGATCAGCGCCCCATGACATGGATGACACACACCGGAGGATGTTTAATTTCTTCAAGCAGATGGTTCGAAGATAGGCCACATGCTTGAAAGTTCAGTTTCCTGTCTAGTATCAGGCCAAGGAAATGGACAGTGTGAGCAAGAGGAACTGGCACGTTATTTATCTTCAGCTCTGGATCAGGATGAAGTGACCAAAGTTTGTAGAAATGAGTGGTAGTGGTTTTCTGTTCAGCAAGATGATATCCATTGCGTAATGGTCCAGGATTGAAGCAATTTGTAGCTGTCTTTCGATAGTATTTATGCTTTGCGATTGGTAGGATACGGTGAGATCGTCAGCATACACGTATACTTCAATCGTTTTTGGAAGTTCTTCCAAAATATTGTTGATCCTAATTGCAAATAGGGTTGGACTCAGTATGGGACCCTGTGGGATGTCCTCTTCTTGAATGTGAGATGTTGACAGCATGTTTTTATATCGGACCTGAAATGTATGCAATTTTAAAAAGTTCTGAATTATTAAAGGGAGATGTCCTCTCAGCCCCAACTAATGCATATCGTTAATAATACCATGATGCCATGTGGTGCTTTATGAATATCCAGGTTGACCATCATTAGATGTTGCCTTCTGACGAAGGCATTACGAATGTTGGATTAAATTTTTACAAGTACATCTAGGGTGGACCTGTTTTTATGAAAGCCATATTGGTGATCAGAAAGGAGATTTTCGGAGTCTAGAATGGTGAGCCTCTTATGTATCATCCTTTCAAAGATTTTGTCCAAACGGCTTGTCAATGATATTGGTCTGTAATTCTCAACTAGAGAAGGATCTCTGCCTGGTTTTGGAATAGCACAAATATAGGAATGATGCCACGACATAGGATACGTATTTTCTGAGAAGATCCGGTTATAAAAGAGTAATAGTATGCAGAGATCGGCTTCACACAGATGCTTCAGCATACTGTAGTGAATGCCGCCTGGTCCTGCTGCGCTGTTCGGAGATTTGCTCAAAGATTCTCTCAGTTCAGATAGGCTGACCGGGCTAGCCAGGTGGGTAAAGTGCCTGCCTGGCAACCCAAAGGTTGCGGGTTGGAATCCCACCTCGGGCTTGGATCAAAGTACTGCAAAAACCTTGGGAGGTGCATTATGGCCACAGAAGCCGATGTGCCAACAACTACCAAAAAAAAAAAAAAAAAAAAAAAAAAAGTTCAGATAGAGTAAACAGCTGGTTATATGGAAGTGAAAGTCTAGTTGCGAAAATTAAACTTATGACATTCTGAATCAGTTTTACTGCGTTTAAAGGAAATTACATAAGAGGAACAGGCAGAAATGTTATAAAAAGATTTGGCTAAAGCATTTGCAATGTCAGTAGGAGAGGATGGGATGTTATGGAGAAATTAAAGTAAATGGAAATGGATATAAATTAAGAGATTTTGCAACATTTAATAATTTAAAGATAACAAATACATTTTTTAGAAAATGTGATATACATAAATATACGTGGTCAGCAAGAGGTACACAATCAATAATAGACTATGTCATAGTAAATCAAAAATTAGCAAAACAATGTCGAGATACTAGGGTGTTTAGAGGACATGATATTAATTCAGATCATTTTTTAGTGGCTTCAAAAATAGAGTTATGGGCTAAATGGAAGAAGAGAAAAGCTTTAAAAAGGAGAAGAAGGAGGAGTTGGATTATAAAGTATATCTACTTCAAGAAGAAAGTATACAAAATTCATATAAAAAAAGGATTAAAGACGAAATAAGTAAAACATTGGAGAGAGAGAGAGAGAGAGAGAGAGAGAGAGAGAGAGAGAGAGAACAAATAGAAGAAGAAGAAGAATGGAATAATATACGAAATATAATTCAAAAGATAGCAAAAGAGACACTAGGACAAGTCAGGAAAAACTATAAGAAGAGGGGTTAAAGATATGGAATGAAGAAATAGCTAAAGCAATACAAAATAAACAAGATAAATATCTTAAACATATACAAAACAGGACAAGTGAGAATGAAGAAATATATAAACAAGAACGCAATAAAACTAAAGATATAATAAGGAAGGCTAAAGCAGAGTCATGGGATAGGTCTATAAGCACAATAGAACATGGTGTTCATGGAAGACAAAATCTGGCATATAAAATGATGAAACACTTGAATAGCACAGAGAAAGACACTTCAAGAATAAATATAATAAAGGAAGAACAATATAAAAAACATTATGAAGAATTGTGGAAAGACCCAACATATCAAACAAAAGAGATACAGTTAGACCCAGTTAGTGACATTCATCTGATAACAAAGGAAGAATTGGAAAAGGCATTGAAAACTACAAAAAATAGGAAAGCAGTAGGAATGGATAGTATAAATGCAGAACTGATAAAGTATGGAGGAAGTTTTTTAAAAGACAGGATACTAAATTTATTTAATAAATGTTGGGAACAATATAAAATACCAGAAGAATGGAAGATAGCAAAAATTATTTCAATATTTAAAAAAGGAAACAGAAATGATACAAAGAATTATAGAGGGATTACCATATTAAATACAGTATATAAAATGTATAGCAAAATAATAAATAATAAAATTAAAATAATCTCTGAAGAAATACTAATAGAAGAACAGGCAGGATTCAGAAAAGGATGATCATGTAGAGATAATATATTTATATTAAAACAAATAATAGAAAAACGAAAAGAGTTTAATTTAGAAATGCGTTTAGCATTTACAGATTATGAAAAAGCATTTGATCGAGTAAACAGACGAAAACTATGGGACATATTGAGTAAAGGATACCCAAAGCATCTTACAAAAATAATACAGAGTTTATATCAAGGAACAAAAATAGTAACAGATACAGGCAAATTAACAGAAGAAAGTATAATAAATCAAGGAGTTAGACAGGGATGTAGCTTGTCACCAATGCTGTTTAACATATATATCGAGGATATGATATGTAAATGGAAAGAAGAAATTAATACAGGTATATATTTAAATACAAAGAATAGGATTAATACACCGTTATTTGCAGATGATCAAGTAATTATTCAAGATAGTGAAGATAATTTACAAAGAGCAGTATTTAAATTAAACGAAATAACAGAAGGATATAAAGTTAAAATATCAACGATGAAAACTAGAACAATGGCTTTTAACGGGAAAAATACAGTGGGAACAAAAATAGTTATAGACAATAAAATATTAGAACAAGTAAAACATTTTAAATATCTAGGATGTGATATAACATATGATGCCAAAGAAGATATGAACCAGAAATTGGTGAAATTTCAAAATATATGTGGAACAATAAAAAGAACTCTGGCTAAGAAAACAAGGAAAGAAACACAATTGAAATTTTATGAAGTAATGGCAATACCAACTTTTCTTTATGGTTCTGAAACATGGATACCGAAACAAAGAGATATAAAGAGATACAAGCTGCAGAAATGAAATTTTTAAGATATGTTAAAGGATGTACAAAATTAAATAAAATACCAAACGTAAATATTAGAAAGGAATTAAAGATTTACTCAATTAATGGAAAAATTATAGAATATAAAAAGAATTATAAGACAAAGATGGAAAGGACATGTAGAAAGAATGGAAGATAATAGATTCCCTAAATTAGCTTATACATATAGAGCAAAAGGAAAAAGAGACAGAGGAAGACCAAAGAAAAGATGGGCAGACTTCTTCGAGATTGGAACAGGCAGATCACCTAATCCATGAAGGAAGATAAGATAAGAATTTCATGAATTTTCTTTTTCTTTTCTTTTCTGAACTTTCTCCAACAGATGGTGAAATTTGTTAAATTTTGTTCAAAATTGTCAAATCATTTCTGCATGACAGAACTACTATCATAAAGCGATAATAGTACTGTCAGCAGAACATATGAAAGCTATATGTACAAGTTCTGTACAAATTCTTTTCTGTGATGTATCATTTTCAATTATTTCTAAAGCAGCATTCTTCTTTTCCCATTGATCCTAAATTTATGTCCAGGGTGGAGAAACTGAGACATGTATGTTATGCACTGCCCTGCTGTCTACTTTGAGACAGTTTCTAATTCCCCCAGGGGCTCACATCTGGTGAGTATGGGCTGGCATACCCAGTATCCTGACCTGGATATCACCATTCTTCTCTTTCTTGGTGTTTCCTCTCTCTCTCTCTCTCTCAGGGTAATCTGGGAATTTTTTTTTTTTTTTTTTTTTTGGCTGGTGCAGTATAAGCCTTAGGCTTCCTTGCACCATATAATAATAATAATAATTATTCTCAAAAGAAGCAAATATTAAGGAATTTTTTTTTTAAATGAAAACAAAGGAACATATAAAATAAAAATGACAGTAAGAGAAAACCATGTAGTATACACAATAATCATAGCCTAGGTAGCATAATGGTATTCCTTATTATTAATAAAAGATCATTATTACTTTCCAGTACTGATTAAATATGATTAAAGATTAAATACTGATTATGTGTTTTTTTATTTATTTTTATAAATAAAAAAAATGTATCATTCACACAATTTTTCTTTGAATCTACTGGAATTTTTTTTTAATTTAGAAAAAGTTTCTGGAATTAACTGTCCATGGGGTGATGAACCTAGCAATGATTATATGTTTATGGCTTTACTGTACTCTTCCTTACAGTGGTCGTCACTCTCTACCTCAGTTTAGAAGCAGATACTAGTAATGCAATTCCATTGCACAATTATTCATTTGAAGAGCTGGTACACTGCTTGCTCATAATAGTTAAGAGATTTGTAAAACACTTCACAGATGAGAATTTTGATGGCAGAAAGACATCCATGATGAATTGGTGTAGTTCTGCAGAAGGCGGATAAAATATATTACGAGTGTTTCTAATCTTTGAAGGCAATCATCTCAAAATACTAGGATATGGTTCAAATACATATTGGCCTTATGTAATGATGACCATGATACTACTGAAAGTTGCCAGAGGCAGTTCTGTATTTTTTTATAATATTTTGAAGTAGATCTATAATTCATTTAACATATTCTCAGTTGGAAGCAACTTGCTACATAAGCATTTCAGCAATTCTTCAATTCAGTCATTCTATGCAACTGCATTTCACAAGGGACATGGAGCCAGCACTGGCAGGGTTTGGAGACTGATATTATTCATTTTTGTTCAATAATGTAGACTGCTGTTTTCTAATGGTGAGTGAGAAAAATTGAGGAAGTCATATTGCATATGATAAAGATATTAAAACTATTAGAAAATAAAGTTAAATTATCAAATAAGCATCTCTTTAAATTTGAAGATGGAGAGGGTGCATGTGTATATATATATATTTACTATTTCTCCAAGTCAAAAGTATAATTTCAGATCACCTAGATTTTTAATTAATTGCCTAATTAATGCTTAGCCTTGTTTATGAAAATTAAGCATGAATCTATTGGACTTCTATATCAATAAAATAGCATTAGTAGGGCATATGATAAAAGAAAGCAAGCTTATATAGCATCAGGCAAAAAAAAAAAAAAAAACACCTTTCCCATTTCACTCATCCATCCACTCCAAATGTTTGTCTACTTCTGCCTTGAACTTAGTTAAGTTGCTGACCTCCACTACAACAAATTGATGTTTGTTCCAACAATCAACAACCCGCTGGCTAAAGACGAATTTCCGCACATCTATTCTACAATTGTCTTTCCTCAATTTGAATTTATGCCCTCCTCAGGTGAGTAATCTGAGAAAGAGGAAGAATCCCATTAGCATTGAACTTGCTCAATCAATTCAAAGCCTTATAACACCTCAATTAGATCACCTCATAGGTGTCTAGTCTCCAGAAGCTGCAATTTGCAGAAAACAAGCCTTTCTTGGTAACACCAACCCTTTGTTCCACTCACCAATCTTGTTGCCCTTCTTTGTACTCGTTCCAGCAGCTCTACATTTATCCTAAAGTGAGGCCTCCAGATCTGTATACAGTATTCAACGTGTGGGCTGACCACTACATTATACAAGAGGACAATCACTCCCTTATTCCTGCTAGCAAAATTCCTATATATCCCTGACAAGCAATTAGGATACATAAAACAGAGCTATAATGCTCAATGTGTCCTACATTTATATTAATATACAGAAATAAAGAGGAATTTACCTCAATGCGTTTTTGAAGAATGCTTCACTACAATACTCTTAAAAAATTCAATCGGACGTAAAATTATCACCAAATGGCTTCCTTCCCCCACAGACATATGAATGGTCCGAGGTATCCACGATCGCTAGTCAAGATTTCCCAACCAGACCATCAACACATCGTATTACCACCACATAAACCCTGAGAGTCAGAAGACATCTTGTCTAATATTAAAATCAATGAAATGATCGTGTCATATAAAAGTTAAAATTAGCTAAAATAATTTAACTCAGTTTTGAATAACTTCTCTTCCTAAAGCAGACTGGGGCTTTTAGAGGTCTGCCTTGGTCACAGGATAACACAATGGGAAATTCTTAAACCCTTTGAGATTATTTAATATCTTGGCGCAAGTGCACAAACAACCACAAATCTGATATGAGAAATGGCCTATGTACATTAATGGAATTCTCATGTAATTTGATTTCTAGCCAAGACTTTTAACATCTCACTCTTTTTGGTCATGTAAAACTTCACAAAATGTGATTTCCCATTTGCCCGATCATCTCTTATAGGAATTCAGTGTTACATCTCTAGCTACAACACTTATACAATAACATCAAACCCTTTAGGCAATTGATTAAATTTAACATAAAGAACTATGATTCTCTATTCAATAGTTTGAAGGACTGTAAACTATACAATATGTGATAACTTATATTTCCTGGATGTTACATCCCTATACAAGAAAGTAAATGTCTAGATATAGTTTGGGACATGTTGAGTAACAACACAATACCTTATCAATCACACCAAAATTCCCAATAAAGACAATTTTTAATTGATTAAACTCCTGATTGAAGCAAATTTTATAACGTTTCCTGTTAAAATATATAAACAAATCTTTGGATTACCAATGGATCTGAACGTTAGCGGTCTCCTATCGGAATTTTATCTTGCCACGATCGAACGGGTATATATGACCCCTTTTTTACATGAGGTAAAAAAGGAGTCATATATACCCGTTATTATGGGAGATAATTGAACAACATTCTATGTATCACTAACACGAATACTATTCAGAATATCTTTCATTCATTTAATAACATCCACCCGAGACTGAGTTTCACACTTGAAACGGAGAGCTCTAAAATTCTTGAATTTTACACTCACCCATCATATTAACAGCATTCAGTTCAATATTTATCGGAAACCAACAAATACATGCATTTACCTTCATTACAATAGCTATCAGCCATTTGTGTACAAATGATCTATTATGTTTAATCAGTTTCAGAACACATTTAAATATTCAACATTGGAAACATCGTTAACCAATGAAATTCAAACACTAACTGATAGATTTTTAAATAGAGGCTATCCTCTTTCTATCATTGACATGGTTAAAATACAATCCAAAAATAAGCTGCAAATGAAAACTTTAATCAATAACAATAATCCCAAGAAACACTTTATTTAAGTCCCATACATCAAGTATTGGCACAAACAATTTAAGGCACCTCCGTAGCCAGGTGGGCAGGAGCAGCAGTGCGTAGCACACACTTCTTGATTATTTGTATTTGTGCCCACCAAATACGGAGGATGCGGAAAGGTCAGGGAATGACCACTGCATATCCTGGGAGCAATATGGCCTTAGTTGCTAATGCTCCTAAAAAACAAATAACAACAACAAACAATTTAACAGACTTTTCAGGGATACAGTGTTTAAATTTTGTGTCGAGACCCATGTGGAAACTACAGACTGAACAATGCTTTCGCCATTTTCGACAAAAATTACCGACATAGTATACAACATTTCATACAAGGAATGTAATTCATCATATTAAGGGTCCACTAGTTATACAATAAATACCAGAACTAGACAACATTTAGCTTCAGTGCATGCGGCTAGAGCAGGTGCATCGGAATTAGCATTCCATGCCTTCAACGAGAATCACACCTTTTTATTCGACAAATCAAAAATACTTAGTATACAGAGGAATTACACAAAATTATTAATCACGGAAATGCTGGAATTCAAATTACACAAGAATTCCATTAACATACTTTGTATGTAGGCCATTTCTCATATCAGATTCATGGATGTTTGCGCACATGTGCAAAGATATTAAATTATCTTGAAGGGTTTAAGAATTTCCTATTATGTTACTTCTATCCTGTGACCAAGTCAGAAAAGTCCCAGTCAGCTTTAGGGAAAGAAGTTATTCAAAATTGAGTTAAATTATTTTAGCCAATTTAAAATTTTAACTTTTAATGCCGCGATCATTTCAGTGATTTTAACATTAGACAAGATGACTTCTGACTCTCAGAGTTATGTGGTGGTGGGGTTTCATGTGTCGATGGTCGGGTTGGGAGATCTTGACTAATGATTGTGAATACGTCAGACCGTTCATATGTCTGTGAGGGAAGGAAGCCATCGAGTGATAATTTTATGTCTGATTGAAGTTTTAAGAAGTTTTAATGAAACATTCTACAAGAAACCATAAGCTACTCTTGCAGCCTTTTTGCACTGCTCAGAAAACATCATATCTGACTGCACAATTAAACTCAGGTCCTTTTCATTCTCCACTACCCTGAGTGTAGTACCAGCCAGTTGATATGTTATTCTCGGTTTACTGCTACCCATATGCAGTACTTTACATTTGTCAATGTTAAACTTCAGGTGCTACCTGTCAGTCCATCTGCTCAACTTTTCCAGATCCTGTTGCAGTAGTGTACTATCATTATTGCCATTAACAACCCTGTCAACCTTCATATTGTCTGCAAACTTAGACATTAACCCTAATATACCTTCATCAATATCATTGATAAATAACGAAAACAACAATGGGCCCAACACCAAACCCTGATGGACTCCACTAATAACATTAGTCCATGAAGAGCAGTGTCCATTGATAACTACTCTCTGTCTTCTCCCACTCAACCATCCTTTTATCCATTGTAGCAACTTGCCCTTAATGCCATAATGCTCCAATTTGTACAGTAGTCTTCGATGTGCCACAGTATCAAAAGCTTTCTTAAATCCAAGTATATGATATCAGAATTATTCTTTGCATCCAGTTCCTTTGTGACCACATCATAGTATCCAATCAAATTTGTCAGGCAAGACTTCCCTTTAAAAAACCCATGCTCTGTCTGAATTATAACTGCAGTCGTTTCTAGATGATCCTGCATCGTTTACTTAACCAGTGACTACATTATTTTCCCTGAACAGAAGTTAGATTAACTTCTGTTCCAGGGAAAAAAATGGAGTTCTCAACTTCTGTAATCACCTGTGTTGCTTTGATTCCCCTTTGTAAATTGGGGACACATTTGAAGGTCTCCAGTCCATGGGGACTTCCCCTGAGTTCAAGTAAGCTTTCATAATTATGGCTATGAGTTTGCTTACTTCCTTTGCTTCCTCCTTTAATATAACTGGATAGAACCCATCCACCCCAGGTGCCTTTCTTATGTTTAATTTCAATTTCTCCTCCACTTTGCTCTCAGTTATTAGAAAATCACTTAGCTGCCTGTTAGAGTTTGATAAACGTTTGGCATTCCCCTCCTTGATAAACTTTTGGCATTCCCTTCCTTGAATAACTCCTTATGTGTGAATGTAGATGCAAAATACTCATTCAGTTTATCAGCTACGTGAGCATGATCATCAATAGTCAAACCACCTATGTTAAGTGGACCAATCTGATTCATCCCTTTCCTTCTCAAGTTTACATAAGTAAAGAACTCTTTGCTGTTTTTCTTTGCATTGTTTGGCAAAGATTTCTCGTAATCTGCCTAACCTCCTTTGTGACTTGATTACAGACTAGCTTATCTCTGCCTTAGGCTTCTGTATCACCTGATAATTTATATGCATTCCATGCAGTTTTCTTCTCTGCAACTAGCCACATCAATTCATCTGATATCTATTTAGGCCTAAACCTTGAAAAGTATTTCTTAGTAATGAAAAGCCTAATAGCCTCCAAGATTAAGTCCATGAAGGCCTCCCATTTAGAATTCACCATTGGTAACATCATCAGTTGGTTCCACTGTATAGAATTTAAAAACTCTCTCTGATACCACTTTTGTCATCTTGAAGAAAGCAAAAACCCTTCCCCTTACCCCTGATGCTAGATGCTAGTTACATCTTTATTATTTATTTGGTTTTTTTTTTAGGAGCATTAGCAACTAAGGCCATATCGCTCCGGGGATATGCGGTGGTCATTACATCTCTAAGTAAACCTCACATCAGTACACTGTGATCACTGCCACCTAGTGGTTCCTTTATCTGCAGATTCTTAAATTTTGAAGAATCACTTCTGATAACGCTACCCAACATGATTTTTACCTCTAGCAAATCAATGGTTGTTTCTGGTCAAGTTTTATGTATAGAATTTAAAATCAATCATAAAAATTTCCTATCTTGTCTCAGTTTTAAGATATAGATAACTGGATTCTGTACAAAGATATCATTACTGTTTGAAATACAATTTTTAAACTTATTACTCTTTTGGTTGGTTTTGTTTATTGGGCTAAAGTTAAGCAGTTACATCATTACTGTTCTTGCAATATCGTATATTTTGATTTTGATGCACTTTTCCAGAAAAGTCAGTATTTTTATTACGCCATTTACTCTTCAATATATAGTGTATGATAAACTACGCTACAAGAATTTCTTCTGTTCAAATTTACCAATTGCTTTTACTGTTTTCAGGTTAATGCATTGTTAAAATGGAGAACACAAAGCACGGAACATGCATCAGTCACCCAGACAACTTCTGCTATGTTTGTGGACACTTAACCCCAAAAACTCAGAGGAAGAAAATATACATCACAATTGCATATTCATTGTACTTCGGCTGCAAGATCAGTGACCAAGAAAAAAATTGGGCTCCACATATCTGTTGTATTACTTCTACAATTAACTTAAGGGTGTGGTTATATGGCAAGCTGAGAGCATTATCTTTTGCCATCCCTATGGTATGGCAAGAGCCCAAGAATCATTTAGATGACTGCTATTTCTGCATGACAAAAATAAAAGGCCTTTCCAAAAAGAGCGAGCACTGCATCAAATATCCAAATGTCCCATCAGCAAATAGGCCAGTGCCACATGGTAAAGGACTGTCAGTACCTGTGCCACCAAAATCTTGGGGTATTGTAAGTAGTGATGAAGGTACAGAAGAAATCGTTTTACCAGATGTTGTGGAACCATGTACTTCACATGATTTGGACTACGAGACAGAAAAAGAAAAGGCCCCACACTACATTGAACAAGAAGAATTAAGCGACTTGATCAGAGACTTGGGCTTACCCAAAGAGAAGGATGAATTACTCGGATCCAGAATACAACAGTGGATCTTACTCACCACAGGTACAAACATTACAATATACAGTAAACGACATAAAGAGTTTTCAAGATATTTTGCAATGGAAAACAACACGTGTGTTTGCAAAGACATTGATGGTCTTATGCAGGAACCAAACATTGATCACAATAACTCTGAATGGCATTTGATCATTGATGAGTCAAAGCTAAGTTTGAAAGCAATATTGCTTCATAATGGAAATACTTTACTATTAATTCCTCTTGTTCATGCTGTTGGCCTGAAAGAAACTTACGATAGTATGTCCCAGATTCTTGCTGCTATACTTTACAATGACTATGGTTGGAATATTTGTGGTGATCTCAAAGTGATTGGCCTGCTTGTTGGGATGCAAGGTGGTTTCACTAAATACTGTTGTTTCCTGTGTTTGTGGGATAGTCGTGCAACAGCCAAACATTACGTCATACAACATGGGACAAGAGAGATGAATATATTTATGGCAAAAGATGTAAAGTATGTTCCATTGGTTGATCCACAAAAGGTTTTTCTTCCCCCTGTACACATGAAGCTTGGACTGATTAAGAATTTCACTAAGGCACTGGATAAAGAAAGCAGAGGATTCACATATTTACTGAAAACGTTTCCAAATTTATCTCATGCAAAGCTGAAGGAAGGAATTTTCATATGTTATCAAATAAGAAAGCTTCTAAAAGATGAAGAATTCCGAATTCTTCATCTTTTAGAAGAAACCCGAATGATGTTGAACTGGCTGCATGGAGATCTTTCAAGGCTGTGGTACACAGATTCCTTGGAAAGAGAAAAGAAGAGAACTACGAGCAACTGGTGACAAACTTGCTGAAATGTTTCAAGGACATGGTGTGCTGAATGTCACTGAAAATGCATTTCCTTAATTCCATCTGGATTTCTTTCCTGAAAACTTAGCAGATGTCAGTGATGAACAAGGAGAGCGCTTCCACCAGGATGTATCTGCAATGGAAAAATGATACCAAGGTCGATAGGACTCTGCAATGATGGGAGATTACTGTTGGCTCCTTAAATGGGAAAGTAATCTGGAGTATAAAAGAAATCAATGAGTTGGAACCATGTCTAAGTAACATATATTGTGTGTAATAATTACAACCATGTATTCTGATATTGTGTAAAAACAAGGAATTTAAAAAATGCGTATAGCTTTTGATGTAGATGTGAACAGAAGTAAAAGATTGATATTTTCATCAGGACATTAATTTTGTTCAGAATAACCAACTTTCGTTCCAGAGGTATGACGAAAAAAAAAAAAAAAATTGTCAGGTAGTGATAATCAGATCAAATCAAAGGTATTACTCCCTCCAGTTGCCTCTGGTTGTCTGTACTTGTTAACAGGAGACTGCTTCTACAGGGATGGGATACACTTAAGAAAGGGTGCAAGAATATTTGCTGATGCTATCGAGGCAGTGTTAGGTGGGTCGGAAAACTGTTAGCTTGGGGGGATACAAGGACTAATAGATTAACAGTAGCCACTGGTAGAGGTGAAAGTGATTCTTGCGCTGCTTCTATTGGAATGAGCAGCAGCCTGGAAAACAAGATGCAGGGTATTTCAGAGAATGCTGGGAGTCATTGCAGTACAAGTAAACATATGGGTTGTGTTAGGGTAGCAAAGAATAGGAACAGGTGCAGGTACACCAATGCTAGGAGTTTGGTAATTAAATTTGATGTTGTTGTTATTTGATTTTTTTAGGAGCATTAGCAGCTAAGGCCATATTGCTCCGGGAATACGCGATGGTCATTTCCTGACCTTTCCGCATCCTCCGTATTTGGTGGTCATGGGCTCGAACCCTGGTCTAATCAAGAAGCATGTGCTACGATATGCTGCACCTGCCCACCTGGCTATGGAGGTGCCTCCCTATATTTGATGAATTTGAGGTGTTGCTCAAAACATCAAAGGCAGATATTGTTGGGATATCAAAAAAGGGATGTCACACAGATATAAGGAATGCAGAACTGGAATTTGGGGAGTACAATGTGCACAGGAAGGACAGACAGGATAGCAATGGAGGAGGGGTTATGCTATTAGTTAAGAAACACATAAAATTCAAGGAAGTGAAGCCAGTCGATATCGCCGGACTGGTCTGCAAGAGTAGCTCATGGTGTCTTGTCAAAGATATACAGGAATTTTTCTAGCAGGGATAAGGAGGTGTGTAAGGTGACGGTCAGGCCACACCTTCAGTACTGTGTACAGGTCTGGAGGCCTCATTTTAAGAAGGATGTAGAGCTCTTGGATTGAGTACAGAGAAGGGCAACAAGATTAGTGAATGGAACAAAGGGTTGCTCTTACGAAGAAATGCTTCAATTTTGCAAATTAAAGAGTCTGGAGACTAGGCACCTGCGAGGTGATCTGATTGAGGTGAATAAAGCCTTGAATGGTTTGAGTATGCTCAATGCTGATGGGATTCTTCCTCTTGCTCAAAATAATCACCTGAGAGGGCATAAATTCAAATTGAGGAAAGACGGAGGATAGATGTACGGAAGTTTGCCTTTAGCCAGTGGGTAGTTGGTTAGTGGAACAGACTTCCATCCTTTGTTGTGGAAGTTGATATCCTAAATAAATTTAAGGCTGAGCTGGACAGGTATTTGGAATGAATGGAGGGGTGAAATGGGAGCGTTTTTCTTTTTTTTTTTTTTTTTTTTTTTGCTGACACTGCATAAACTTGCTTTCTTGCATCATATGCCTCTACTAATGCTAATGTTAAAACAGTCATCAAATAAATCCACAAAAGTCTTGCTAGCATGCAAGTGACCAATCCACAAATATGAAATATGAAAGTTTTAAATTTTCTGGTACATTGTGCCTTTTCTACATAATTTGCAATACTAAAGTTTTTATTAAAAGTACAATGCCATTATTTACTTACATATTGGCTTGTCACGCAATGGGGGCCGTACACTAGTAGTGCGCCAGCGAAATTCCTGCGTATCAAGTGCTTCCCTGAGAAAGTTTCTGATACGATTTTCTGGACTTATATAGGTATCACTTTCTCCCTGCAAATTTTCACAGTAAATCCTAAGAAGAGGGAGAAAACACTCTGAAAGTCATTATTTTACACACAACTATGCAAAATATAAATTACTGATTTTTTCATTGATTCCGCCACATATTCGCTACTTCTTTGGGAGGGAAGGATTCAAGTGTGTATGTGTGTATATACATATATATACACTGTTTGACAAAATTAACAGAACATGAAGAAAATCTGGTACAACTCGTGCAGCATGTGATGAAGTGGGACAAAATTTGGTATGGTATTACCACAGAATAATGATGAAATGAGGAGACAGCGAGAACCTTTGGATAGGTATAAGGGTTAATTATAGAGTTTGTATAAGAATTACCAAAAAAAGGTCACATTACACAAGCTGATACAAGATGCTCAAAAATATGGTCACATGACACCAGTATGGTGTATGATTCCCTCCGATGGAACCATGCGCAATATAAGGGTGTCTATAAGATTCTGTGGCAACAAACCCTATTCTTCCAGCAGCACAGATTTTAGCTCACCAAGTGACCAACAAGTTGGCTGACAGCATGCAATGTGACACCCAAGGGCATCCACACATATTTGAGTGTTGTTTGTTTATTTTGGTTTTCAGGACCATTAGCAACTAAGGCCATATTGCTCCGGGGATATGTGGTGGTCATTCCCTGACCTTTCCGCATCCTCCATATTTGGTGATCACGGGCTCGAATCCTGGTCTAATCAAGAAGTGTGTGCTACGCACTGCTGCTCCTACCCACCTGGCTACGGAGGTGCCATATATTTGAGTGGATTTAAGTCTCTGTGATCATGCTCGACATGGCAGTCGATGGATATCTTTAGTTTCAAGACATTCCTCTACCTTCAGCTCTATGTGTGCAGTGGCATTGTCGTGCATGAAAAGAAAATGAGCCAACTGCACCTCTAAAATGTTGCACAAAAGATTCGAAGATCTGTTTTCAGTACTTCTGTGCAGTTATACCCCAATAAAAAACATGAAGAAGGGTGCAACTGGCTGATCATTATTCCGCACCACACAAGAACATCACCTTCACCATAAGTATCCCTTTCTCTGATATTGGAGGGATGGCACCACATTCCTCATTGTCTCCAGATGAATAGAATCTGTTTGCAGGTTAAAACAGGACTCACCAGAGAACAGAACTGTACCCCATTTGTCAGGTCTCCAAGTCACATATTAATGGTACCAGTTTTTATGAGCTCTGCAATAGTTTGGAGTTAATGGGATACAACCCACTGGCTTCCTTGCATAGTGGCCACTTGAATTGAGCCTTCTTAACACAGTCCGGTTTGAAATGTTTTTTCCTGTGGCCACAGCAACCTCAAGAGACAGTTGATTTGAAGACATTGTAGGTTTCTGTCTTGCTGCTAGAGCTCTCTAGCTCTAACAGCAAGATGAACCATATAATATCTGTTCACGTTGTTGTTGTTGTTGGAGGTTTTACGGTGCAACAGCTGCTAAAGGCCATTATGCACCAATGTTCTGGATGACGAAGCTCTTGGGTAACCTTGGCCAGCCCTTTTTGTAATGGTTCCGTCTCCTGAAACTGCTTTCATAGTGCCAAGATGGCACTGCGTGACATATTAAGCCATAGTGCCATCTCTGCCTGCAACTGCATGGCTTAAAGTTGTCCAACAGCCCAGCATCTCAAAGAATCATCTAAACGATGATGACTTGCTATCCTGAGTACTGGAGATGTGGCTATTCCACTGAGCAAGCCAAAAAAAAAAAAAAAAAAATGGGAATGAAGTGATGTGGTCGCAATCTGTGCTTTTATAGACATGAAAAATTTGTATTAATATACAGCTCTGTAAGGTGGTAGATCAATTTGTATTGGATATTCGGGATAGGTATGCTAGGATGCCTATTATATCAAATATTCTCCTTCAGAGACACTGTTCACAATAAAATATTCATGAAAAACATTTTGTTCTTTTAATTATGTTGAGCAGAGTGTGTGTGTAGATATATATATATATATATATATATATATATGCATACAGTTGAATCCTTTCTCTCTCAAAGAAGTGGCTAATGTGTGGTGGTTTCAAGTGTGTGTGTGTGTGTGTGTGTGTGTGTGCGCGCATATATATAGGGATCATCAAAATTATACAGATAATGAATTTTTTTGACATGTGGAAAGAAAAATAACTCATGGGACCCAAACAGAGTGGAATCCTTGAATAACCGTTAACAGTATGATCCATGAAGTTTCATTGAAACTGTTAAACTATATTAAAACTGTTATTAAAAAATTTGGAACTGTTATTTTGAAAAACAGCTTTTTAATATTAACTCAGCTTAATGTCTATACATTATAAATACTTTATTTGAAAAATAATTCAGGAATTTTTAAAAATGTACATATCATATGAAAAGTGACACATGGATAATGTTACTTGCAATATATTTTACAAGGTTTTAATTTCCAAGCTCCACTAGTTCTGAATTATATACATTCATTTCATTTGAGAAATATAATGGTAATTCCTTTCCAGGTTGAAGACTATACACAATTTTAACTTATCTTGCGCAAAATTTTGTCTAGCAAATACATTTAGTTTTAGATTGTGTGAGCTTGGTCCATTCAGCCCATGGACTGCCCTCTAGGAGTAATAATTATTACATTAGAGATAACTCCTTTGGTTTGTCTATATTTTAAGGCCTCATCCCAATGAGCCTGTCAAAATTGATATAACTGCTCTACAGTAATTTTATTCTCAATTTTGACATTAGCTTGAGAATAAACTTGGCTGAGATAGGGGCATAACTTGATACCCGGGACCTCTAGTGATATATTTATTTTAGTTCAATAAGTTAAAACCAGACTATTCATTTTAACTTATTTAACTAAATAGGAGGTCAGCTAGAAGAATCTTGCAGTTTACTGTAATGCTTTGGAAGATACCATTTGGAAGATATTCAACTCTAGCAGTAAGCTACAGAATCTTGAAATAACTGGGAGTAAAGTGGAGGAGAAACTGTTGAAGATAAACACAAGAAAGGCACCCGGGGTGGATGGGATCTATCCAGTTATATTAAAGGAGGCAGCAAAGGAAGTAAGCAAACCCTTAGCCATAATTATGAGAGCTTCCTTGGACTCAGGGGAGGTACCCATAGACTGGAAATGTGCAAATGTGACCCCAATTCACAAAGGAGGATCAAAGGCTGACACAAGTAATTATAGACCTGAATGATGGTACTGTCCTGAATAAGGTAAATGTTGGAAGTGATCACAGAATGGTAAGATGTACACTTGATATAGATGTAGGAAAGGAAAGGAAAAAACTGACTCGAGTAAATAATACAAAGGTCTTTGAAATAACAGAAGAGGAGAAAAAGCAGTATGTACTGGAACTTAAGAACAAGTTTGAGCTTCTGCAGACTGCTCAGGACCAAGATATCGACGAGGAATATTACAACTTTCTGAAAGTGATAAAGCCCAAGAAACCTATAGGGAAACAGGAATCCAAAGAAGAAAAAATTAGTCAAGAAACACTTGTCATGATGAACCAAAGACGACAAATGAAGAGCAAGAAAAACACTGACAGGGAGAAAATTGAGTATACTGAGTTATGCAAAGCCATTAGAAAGAGACTCAGAGAGGACATAAGAAGATTTAACACAAGAAAAGTAGAACACGCATTAAGGGAAAACAAAGGATTTAAATCAGCAGCCATGAGCAGTAATACAGAAAGACAAATGATACTGAAACTGAAGAATAGCGATGGTGTACTTACAAATAGCAGAGAAGGCATAATTCAAATAGCAGAAGACTACTATAGAGAATTATACAAGGAGCGAGGGAATGATACCAGCAGTGGGGAAGATGGATTGCAAAGTAGCAACACATGCGACATACCCGATATTCTTCCTGATGAGGTAGAACATGCATTGAAGAAAATGAAGAATCGGAAAGCCCCGGGGGAAGATGAAGTTACTGTAGAGTTGTTAAAATTGGGAGGAAGAGACATAACACAAAAACTGGCAAGGCTCTTCACAAAGTGCATTAGAAAAGGTGTGATGCCTAAGCAGTGGAATAATGCAATCATAGTTTTGCTGCATAAGAAAGGAGATAAATCAGAAATTGGAAATTATAGACCAATTAGCTTGTTATCCCATATCTACAAGTTGTTCACAAGGGTCATTACTAACAGATTAGAAAGAATACTTGATGAGAATCAACTGAAAGAGCAAGCTGGCTTTAGGACAGGATTCTCAACTATGGATCACCTTCACGTAATATCACAGCTAATGGAGAAAGCAAATGAATATAAAACACCATTATGCCTGGCATTTGTGGATTATGAAAAGGCATTTGACTCTATACAGCATAAGGCAATGTTTCGGGCACTGGAAAGACAAGGCATAGATACCCCATATATTATGATTTTGAAGAAAATATATGAGAGTGCTACATCCTTTATTAGACTAGACAAAGACAGTAGCAAATTTAAAATCGAGAAAGGAGTTCGACAAGGAGACACAATATCTCCGAAGCTGTTTACTGCTGCCCTTGAGGAAGCTTTCAGAAGATTAGACTGGTCGCAGAAAGGAGTCAATGTGAACGGAGAGTACCTAAACCATTTACGATTTGCAGATGACATTGTGGTCATAAGCCACGATCCCAAAGAATTAGAGGAAAATCTTAATCAGTTATGCACAGTTAGTAAGGATTTTGGACTAAAGATGAATATGGCTAAAACAAAAGTAATGATGAACAAGTATGCCACGGAAAGGGAAATAATGATTGAAGGAGCAGTAATTGAAAAGGTGGAGTCATATACTTATCTGGGACAAGTTATTAGCTGGAATAATGATAAATGGCTGGAAGTCAAGAGAAGAATAAATTTTGGATGGATAGCATTCAGGAAATATAGTCACATACTGAAGAGCAATATCCCAGTTTGTCTGAAACGTAAATTAATGAATCAATGTATACTCCCCACCATGACTTATGGAAGTGAAACTTGGGCACTCACCAAAAGAATGGAAGAGAAGCTAAGAACTACACAGCGAAGAATGGAACGAATTATATTGGGAATCAGACTGTTAGATAAGAAGAGAAACACATGGATTAGGCAGCAAACTCAAGTAAAGGACATTCTTATCAAAACTAAAGAACTAAAATGGTCTTGGGCAGGACACATAGCTCGAAGACATGATGACAGATGGACTAAGAAAATAACAGAATGGTACCCAAGAGGAGCTAGAAGAAAACCTGGAAGACAAAGGCGGAGATGGATAGATGAAATTCATGAGTTTTTGAGTAGTAAATGGATGGCCAGTGCTCAAAACAGAAAGAACTGGAAAGTTGCTGGAGAGGCCTTCATCCTGCAGTGGATTGAAAATGGCTGATGATGATGATGATGATGAGCTTAACTTCTGTTCCAGGAAAATTAATGGAGGCACTGGTTAAAGAAGCACTGCAGGATCATTTAGACAAGACTTCAGTTATAGATCAGACACAGCATGGTTTTGTTAAGGGGAAGTCTTGCCTGACCAACTTCATTGGATACTATGATGCAGTCACAAAAGAACTGGATGCAGGGAATAACTTTGATATTATATACTTGGATCTTAGAAAGGCTTTTGATACTGTTGCACATGGAAGACTGCTACACAAATTGGAGCAGTGTGACATTGGAGGCAAATTGCTGCTATGGATAAAGGGGTGGTTGATGGGGAGAAGACAGAGAGTGGTAATCAATGGACACTGCTCATCGTGGACTGATGTTATTAGTGGAGTCCCTCAGGGCTCAGTGTTGGGTCCATTATTGTTTTCTGTATTTATAAATGATATTGATGATGGTATATCCGGCTTAATGTCCAAGTTTGCAGACGATACAAAGGTTGGCAGGGTTGTCAAGGACACTACGGACACTATGCTGCTGCAACAGGATCTGGAAAGGTTGAGCAGATGGGCTGAGAGGTGGCAAATGAAGTTTAACATTGACAAATGTAAAGTACTACACATGGGAAACAGCAACCCCAGAGCAACGTATCAAATCTGTGGTACTACACTGACAGTGGTAGAGAATGAAAGGGACTTAGGGGTGGTTGTGCAGGCAGATATGATGTTCTCTGAGCAGTGCAGACGGGCTGCAAGAGTAGCTCATGGAGTATTGTCAATGATATACAGGAATTTTTCCAGCAGGGATAAGGAGGTGATTATTCCATTGTATAAGGCGATGGTCAGGCCACACCTAGAGTACTGTATACAGGTCTGGAGGCCTCATTTCAAGAAGGATGTAGAGCTGCTGGAACGAGTACAGAGAAGGGCAACAAGATTAGTGAATGGGACGAAGGGGTGCTCTTACGAAGAAAGGCTTAAGTTTTGCAAATTACAGTGTCTGGAGACTAGGCACCAGCGAGGTGATCTGATAGAGGTGTATAAAGCCTTGAATGGTTTAAGCATGCTCAATGCTGATGGGATTCTTCCTCTAGCTCAGAAAAATCACCTGAGAGGGCATAAATTCAAATTGAGGAAAGAAAGATGTAGGATAGACGTGCGGAAATTTGCCTTTAGCCAGCGGGTGGTTGGTTGGTGGAACAGACTTCCATCCCTTGTGGTGGAGGTTGATAGCCTAAATAAGTTTAAGGCTCAGCTGGACAGGTATTTTGAACGAACAGAGGGATGAAGTGGAAGTGGGCTTTTTTTTTTTTTTTTTGGCTGATGCTGCATAAGCTTGCTTTCTTGCATCAAATGCCTCTACTAATGCTAATGCTAATGCTAATTTGGCATGCATGAGTAGCAGCACCCAGAGGAGCAAACCTGTGGGCTGCCATGTTTCTGAATGATGAAATCAAAGTTCCAAGAGCTGGTCATAATGAAGACAAAAACAATCAGATAATAAATTTAATGAACAACCTATTCTACTCTAACTACTCTTCTGAGCTTGGAAAATAAGAGCTTAATATTGTACTTTAAATATTTAACATATTCATTAAAAAACAATTTCTCCTCCGGGTATGACTCATATTTAATACTGATGGGAAAATTTCAGGGTGATCTCCCCCCCCACTGGTTCCTCACAACACAACAGCAATTACTACTTCGTCTGCCCTTCAGCAGAATATGCACTATTACACTAATTAATATTTCCAACTTGTACCTTTTGCTCCATTTCTGTCTGCCAGGGGCAAAAGTTGATGACGTTGTAGAGCGGATATCATCTTTTAAGGGCACAAAAGGTGATATAGTTGTACACATTGGCACTAATGACATTAAGAGTAGGAGACCGGCGGAATTACTTGACAAGTACAGGTCACTGATGAAAAAAAGCCGTGAATTAGGGTTGAAATTGAAAGTGTCTGCAATTCTGCCCAGACACGATAGGAGGGAGTATATGATGAGAGCCCTGTCAATCAATTCGGCCCTGGAAAGATTGTGCAGGGCTCAAGGGGTAGAATTTTTTTCAGCCTGGTCTGTACTTGTTAACAGGAGAGACTGCTTCTACAGGGATGGGATACACTTAAATAGAAAGGGTGCAACAATGTTTGCTGATGCTATCGAGGCAATGTTAGGTGGGTCGGAAAACTGCTAGATTGGGGGGATACAAGGACTAATAGATTAACAGTAGCCACTGGCAGAGGTGAAAGTGATTCTTGCACTGCTTCTATTGGAATGAGCCGCAGCCTGGAAAATAAGATGCAGGATATTTCAGAGACTGCTGGGAATCATTGGGGTACAAGTAAACACATGGGTTGTGTTAGGGTAGCTAAGAAAAAGAACAGGTGCATGTATACTTGTGTGTACACCAATGCTAGGAGTTTAGTAAATAAATTTGATGAATTTGAGGTATTGCTCAAAACATCAAAGGCAGATATTGTGGGGATTTCAGAGACGTGGTGTCACACAGATATAAGAAATGCAGAACTGGAATTTGGGGAGTACAATGTCTACAGAAAGGATAGACAGGATAGGAAGGGAGGAGGGGTTATGCTATTAGTTAAAAAACACATAAAATCCAAGGAAGTGAAGCCAGTCGACATCGCTGGACAGTGCAGTGTCGAGTCAGTTTGGTGTGACATAAGCATTGGGAGATCAAAATTGAGAGTAGGAGTGTGCTATAGGCCTAATGACTCTGATGAGTATAATAAGAAACTGTTCGGAGAAATAGAGTGGGCCAGTAAATCAGAGAGTCTTATAATGGGGGATTTTAATTTCCCAGATATTGACTGGAATTTGGGGGCTGGTCACTCACACAGTAGCAAGGCTTTTGTGGATTTATTGGATGATTGTTTTCTACATCAGCATGTTCGGGAGGCAACTAGAGGGAGTAATACTCTTGATTTGATTATCAGTAGTGATTCTTCATGCATTAAGAATCTGCAGATAAATGAACCACTTGGTGGCAGTGATCACAGTGTGCTGAAGTGGGAGTTACTCAAAGAGGTAACTACCATTAGGGGTAAAGGGAAGGGGTATTGCTTTCGTAAAGGCGACTACAATGGACTGAGACAGTATTTAAATTCTATACAGTGGGATCAACTGATGATATTGCCAACAGCAAATTCAAAATGGGAAGCATTCAAAGAACTTATCGTGGAAGCTACTAGGCTTTACATACCAACTAAGAAATATTGTTCAAGGTTTAGGCCTAAATGGTTGTCAGATGAACTAATGAGGCATATGGCAGAGAAGAAAAATGCATGGGATACATACAAATTAACACGTGACACGGACGCCTATGATAGATACAAGTTGATCTGTAACCAAGTTACAAAGGAGGTTAGGCAGGCGAAGGCAGATTACGAGAGATCCTTGGCAAGGGATGCGAAGAAAAACAGCAAAGAGTTCTTTACTTATGTAAACTCTAGAAGGAAGGGGATGAATCAGATTGGTCCACTTGAGATCGATGGGTCAACTGTTGATGACCCTGCTCGGGTAGCTAACAAACTAAATGAATATTTTGCATCGACATTCACACATGAGGAGTTATTCAGCGAGGGGAATGCCAGAGGTGTATTCAACTCTAGCAGTAAGCTAGAGAATCTTGTAATAACTGAGAGCAAAGTGGAGGAGAAATTGTTGAAGATAAACACAAGAAAGGCACCTGGAGTGGATGGGATCTATCCAGTTATATTAAAGGAGGCAGCAAAGGAGGTAAGCAAACCGTTAGCCATAATTATGAGAGCTTCCTTGGACTCAGGGGAGGTACCCATTGACTGGAGATGTGCAAATGTGACCCCAATTCACAAAGGGGGATCAAAGGCTGACACAAGTAATTATAGACCTGTGAGTTTAACTTCTGTTCCCGGAAAATTAATGGAGGCACTGGTGAAAGAAGCACTGCAGGATCATCTAGACAAGACTTCAGTTATAGCTAGGACACAGCATGGTTTTGTTAAGGGGAAGTCTTGCCTGACCAATTTGATTGGATACTATGATGCAGTCACAAAAGAACTGGATGCAGGGAATAACTTTGATATTATATACTTGGATCTTAGAAAGGCTTTTGATACTGTTGCACATGGAAGACTGCTGCACAAATTGGAGCAGTGTGGCATTGGAGGCAAGTTGCTGCTATGGATAAAGGGGTGGTTGAGGGGGAGAAGACAGAGAGTGGTAATCAATGGACACTGCTCATCGTGGACTAATGTTATTAGTGGAGTCCCTCAGGGTTCAGTATTGGGGCCTTTATTGTTTTCTGTATTTATAAATGATATTGATGATGGTATATCAGGCTTAATGTCCAAGTTTGCAGACGATACGAAGGTTGGCAGGGTTGTCAAGGACACTACTGACACTATGCTGCTGCAACAGGATTTGGAAAGGTTGAGCAGATGGGCTTCGAGGTGGCAAATGAAGTTTAACATTGACAAATGTAAAGTACTACATATGGGAAACAGCAACCCCAGAGCAACGTATCAACTCTGTGGTACTACACTGACAGTGGTAGAGAATGAAAGGGACCTGGGGGTGGTGGTGCAGGCAGATATGAAGTTCTCTGAGCAGTGCAGACGAGCTGCAAGAGTAGCTCATGGTGTATTGTCAATGATATATAGGAATTTTTCTAGCAGGGATAAGGAGGTGATTATTCCCTTGTATAAGGCAATGGTCAGGCCACACCTAGAGTACTGTATACAGGCCTGGAGGCCTCATTTCAGGAAGGATGTAGAGCTGCTGGAACGAGTACAGAGAAGGGCAACTAGATTGGTGAATGGGACAAAGGGGTTCTCTTACGAAGAAAGGCTTAAGTTTTGCAAATTACAGTGTCTGGAAACTAGGCACCAGCGGGGTGATCTGATAGAGGTGTACAAAGCCTTGAATGGTTTGAGCATGCTCAATGCTGATGGGATTCTTCCTCTAGCTCAGAAAAATCACCTGAGAGGGCATAAATTCAAATTGAGGAAAGACAGATGTAGGATAGATGTGCGGAAATTTGCCTTTAGCCAGCGGGTGGTTGGTGGGTGGAACAGACTTCCATCCCTTGTCGTGGAAGTTGATAGCCTAAATAAGTTTAAGGCTCAGCTGGACAGGTATTTCGAACGAACAGTGGGGTGAAGTGGAAGTGGTTATTTTTATTTATTTATGTTACTTTTTTTTTTTTTTTTTTTTGGCTGATGCCGCATAAGCTTGCTTTCTTGCATCAAATGCCTCTACTAATGCTAATGCTAATTTCAGCAACAATTCAAATATAATTGAAACTCTAAATTTTATTTCAGATTGAACATTCTCATAAATAAAGACATAAGCATTAAACCACCAATTCACTCCAGGCATAACAATTTTGAGGAACTCATGAAGAACTATGTTTCAGGCAAACAGGAAGAAGCCTGAATCCTGACGGTAGCTATGTTCAACAGATCTACCTTCCTCTGTATATCTACTTATAATATGCATTCTCCTTTCATGACAATAGCTCCTAAATATTATTGAGAGATTCTTCTGACATCTGGCCTCTCTCAATCTCATAAAATACCCTCACACCACAGCACAAGGCACCTTTAAAAATAATCCCAAGACATACCGATCCCAGCACTCTGCATCTAGTGTTCTCTGCAGATTTCCCTTTCTTAAATCCATATTGTTTTTCAGAAAACAAATTCAATAGGAAGAAGATCAATAGGATAATATGACCCTGGATCAGATAGTGATCTATCAGTTCATAATTACTTTAATAAGGTAATCTTCCATGAATGGGGGAAAAATTTCCTCACTACCTCACTAAGAGAAATGTTATACAATTTAACAGATGTTTAGTTTTAAAGTATGGAACCTATGAATAATCTGCCTTTCCATGATATTGCACCACTCTGAATAAAATGCACTGTTCCAGTGGAGAAATATATTGCTGTTTTATTGAAAGTGTTTGCCACTGCCCAAACTTGAGTTTCGATTCTTTTGAAGTTAACACGGTCAAAATCACAATTCATTCAGCCCTGGGTTGAAAAAGCCTACCGTCACCCACTAAGTAGGGATAATTATCACAGGCAAGTGATCATGTCCATTTGGGGTTCTTCTACACCTCCCAAGAAAGTAAAAGAAGAAAGGCGAGAAGGGGAGCAATGGCAAAAAAAGTATAGGTTTGTTCGTTCGTTTGTTTGTTATTTAGTTTTTAGGAGCATTAGCAATAAGGCCATATTGTTCCGGGATATGCGGTGGTCATTCCCTGACCTTTCCCATCCTCCATATTTGGTGGTGACGGGCTTGAACCCCGGTCTAATCAAGAAGCGTGTGCTATGCAATGCTGCTCCTTCCCACCTGGCTACGGAGGCGCCTACAAATGTATAGGTAGGCATCTGCAGTTTGCTTTTGCTTATAGGGCTTTCATTTGCTTACAGCTATGTCTCCTATAAGCAAAAGCAAACTAGTTCATGCTTTCAGGAGGTCCTTGATGTCATCAATATTTCACTGAAATCCGTGACAATTCTGCTATAGGAATTTAGCCATTATTTGGGCTTGGTGGATTCATCAGTTGGCTTCTGAATTGCTGAGGGCTTTTTTCTCTCAGCCTTGATTTTCTTTAAGAAAGTATGGACACTGCCTGTGTTCATTTCTTACTCCAAAAAGAGTACCAAGATTGGAGCATCTGGTACCTCCTTCATTTTAATGTCCATTTTTTTTTTTTCTTGTGTTTCATGTGGCACTTCAAGTGTTTTTGGCTTTTTACTTCTACTTTGTTTTCCAACCAGTTGAGTGGTGGGAGGTACAGACATGGGAGTGGCAACTATTGGTCCTTCTGTGTGGGTTTTTGCTAGCTTAGTAAGTAGCATGCATTAGGAGTAAACAACTCTTTCAGTAGGACAATCATTTTGGTTTAAATTCCAATGGAGCATCTCCCTGCTACCTTCTGAGCATATAAAGGTTTGTTGGTGTTTACTGGTTTCATGGTTTTTCTTAGCTCATGGTATGATATAGTCAGCTCTGCCTTAAGTCACTGTATTTCTTTTTCTTCCATCCACATCTGGCATGCTCATGTGTATGTAGGTTGCTCTCCTTGACAGTCAATGCAGGTGGATTTTGTCGATGAACATGATAGCCATATTTCTGGCATTGAAAGCACCTTAAACGATTTGGAACATATGGATGTACTGGACAGTCAAAATAGCCAGCTTTAATTTCATTAGGTGATGTTAATGAATTAAATGTAAGGATTATGTTTCTAATGGGAACAAGATTCCCATCTTTACACGTGAATATTTGTTTTGCAGTTGTCATTCCTTAAGATTTTAATACAGAACAGATTTCCTCTTCGACCACTTCAAGGAGATCCCATTCTGAGATTAATTCAGTATCTTGTGGGGGTAACTATGGCCAGTCTTCCCCCAATATATTATTATTTGTTATTAGAAACAAATTTCTGAGTTACCCTGTGTGTGTGTGTGTGTGTGTGTGTGTGTGTGTGTGTGTGTGTGTGTGTGTGTGTGTGTGTGTGTGTGTGTGTGTGTGTGTGTGTTATTTTGGTTTTTAGGAGCATTATAGTAACTAAGGCCATATTGCTCCGGGGATATGTGGTGGTCATTCCCTGACCTTTCCGTATCCTCTGTATTTGGTGGTCATGGGCTCGAACCCCGGTCTAATCAAGAAGCGTGTGCTATGCACTGCGGCTCCTGCCCACCTGGCTACAGAGGTGCTGTTTGTGTGTGTGTCAAGCCCATACTCACTAGATGTGAGCCCCTGGGGTTAATATGTTACTTCTGGCCTCTATGAAAATGTCACCTGAGAGAAGCTGTTTGACTGATTTAGGAGAGCCTGCTAATCCTTCTGATAGAGAAGGGTGACATTTTTCTTAAGGGCTTCTCACTAGTAGAAGATACCTATACCTGAATTATCAGGTTAAGAGGTGTTGGACCTGATAATTCTTCAGTTGGCTATCTCTTTACTGGAGTGACTTTATCTGGTTCAATGACTGAGTTTTTTGGTAGGGACCATATTAGGGTCCCAAAAGAAGAGTTTTATGAGGATTCATAGTATTTTTTTAAAATTTTTTATTCAGTGCCTGGGCTTCTCGCCCACGACAGAACCCAAATTGGATGCCCGGGCTACACAGACACCATACCAGCACTGTAGTCAGCCTGAATCCTGTCCCTCATTCCACAAGGGTAGGGACATTGACATGGTTGTCCCTTGCAGGCAAATCCACTAGCTGATTGAGCCTGACCAAGCTACCAGGAGAAACCAGCTTTGTCAAAGCAGAGGACAAATTAGCATGTTGAAGCTGAGTCCCCTCAACCACTAGGATCCCCCTTTCCAAGTTTCCACAGGGTGCAGTGCATGGCAAACACACTGGATTCTTATGGTTGAAGGAACCTGGAACCTAGGCTGTGGCCATTGGATCCCAGTGATACTAATCTGTAGGACCATCAGTCTCACTTGGAGGTTCCCACATCGAGGGCAGAAATTGAGCACTGCTATTACTACTGATGATATAACAAGACTTGCCTATAAGGGGCAGATTAACAATGAATTTAGAGAGTTCATGCACTGGGGTGCCAAAGCTCATGACAGTGAATGAAAAGGACATCAGCTTATGGATCTACCCATAAAATTCAGAAAGCTATCAACCCAATGCATGAGGTCTCCCATGTAGTGCTTTATTAATCGTGTTCTGAAAAAACCAGGCTATTCCTGGTTTTCTCAGAACATGATTAATATTCTGCCTCCAATGTTAATAGCCTCCAACTTCATTAATATTTTAATAGGAGGATCTTGCACATGCTAATAAAGATTTTGGTCTTGCAGAAGAGACAGAGTCTTCTGAACATAATTCAACTTGTCCAAAAGAACAATGTGACAGCCATTGTCTTCAGGGAGGATGACGACAGTGATCTTCACAAAGAGAAAAAAAAGGGTTCTGTTTGGATGCAATTGATCATGGGAACTATGTGGTGCACATTACGTAATAATGAGGCAGTCTTGAATTGGATTTCCATTGACTTCTTTGGGTAGATGACTGAGAAGAGAAGCTTCTGCTCCATGGCCAAATGAGCTATCAGTGGTTTATAGGGTAATATGGCAAATTTCAAGAGGTAGCATTGGTCAGCTATTAACTCCTTAATGCACAAGTTCAGGATAAATTGGGAAGTATCAGTATGTTCCCTGCTGCAAGAAGAATAGATAGTGTCATGATCAGAAGCAAACTTGTGAAGTAAACTACTGAATTTATTTTGCTTCTCCTGTGAAAGTCATCAGCCTCATGCACATGCTGAAAATTTGGATTGGTGTCATTCATATCCATAATACAATCTTTAGTTTGCTAGTAGCCAAATGGTACATTACTACTACCATTACTCAGCTGCAAGACCTAGCATTTTCCAGTGTTAAACCTCAGCCCAGATCCAGTGTAAAACTCAGCTGCCATTTCTCAGCCCAACAAATGAAGAAATATAATTTGTCATTTAAACTATGCTGTCCACCTTTTGTGTCATCAGTAAACTTGGCATGTTGAAAGTGAAATACCCACATCAGTATATCAGAAACAATAAGCAGCCAAAAAACCAAATGAATATCAGAAACAGTAAGCAGCCAGAAACCAAATGAATATCAGAAACAGTAAGCAGTCAAAAACCAAACCTTGTGAGATCATCACTCTCATAACATTAATCTCTGAAGAGCAAGAGCCATTTATAACTAATGTCATCTGCTACTTAACTATTCCTTTATCTAAAGCAGTAGGATGATACATTGCTCCACTGCTCTGTAGCAATGTCACATTGCTTAATGCTACATTGCTCCAATTTATATGGTTGTTCACACAAGACTGTATCAAAAACTTTACTGTAATATAAGTACACGAGGTCAAAGTTATTCCTTCTAACCAATTCTTTACTGACAACCTCACATCAGCTAATTAGATTAGTCAGACATGATCTGCCATTAACAAAGCCATGCTGTGACTCTCATTCCAATTCTGTTCAGATGAACTTGTATGGCATGGTTAATTAAGGACTGCATAATCTTCCCTGGCACAGAAGTCAAACTGAGAGGTAAATATTTGCTCATTTTCAGATCTTTTTAAGATACCTTTATGAACAGAAAAGACATTTGCATGTCTCTACCCACAGGTACATCACCTGAATATAATGTGCAGTATAAATGCAAAATATTTATTCAGCTTATCAGCCAGGTCAAAAATAGTACTGTAATCACAGATATCAATGTACTAAATGGTTGATTTCTTTTCTTTTATTGCTAACATAAGTGAAGTCCTTATTAATATTTTTTACACCCTTGGCTAAGGACTTTGTAATATGCCTTAAAATGACTAAAGCCTTGAGTAATTTTATTATGGAAAGATTTAACGTTTTAGGATTCGGGATCAGTTAATAATCCCTAATTATCCCATGCATCTGATTTCTCTGCTAGGGCATCAGTTCTTTTTCCATCCTTTTTTTTTTTTTTTTTTTTTTTTGCTGTACTTCCAGAATAACTAACTTAAGCATTTGGCATTTCAAAATTACCATCTGATTCCACTGAAAGGAACATATATGGCTAAGACCACAGAAATCCTCTTTATGAAAACAAAAACTCATCCCATTGACAGGAGTTACTTTTATAAACAGACCCTCAACTCAATATGAAGTGATCACTGCTTGCAAGTGGTCCTTTATTAGAAGCTTCTTAATATATGAAGGACCCTTATTAACAGTAGTAATGGCAAATGAGGCAAGAAAGCAAGCTTATATAGCATTAGCTAAAAAAAAAAAAAATCCTACGCAGTTCATCCATCCATACCCTCCAAGAACTTGTCAAGTTCTTCATTGAATTTATTCAACCCATTCACTTCCAAAACAACAGATGGATACCTGTTCCAACAATCAACACATGCTGGCCGAAGGCAAACATACACACATCTATCCCGCAACCATTCCTCCTTAACTTGAATTTAAGTGAAGTCTCAGCAAATGGAAGAATGCCATTAACATTCAGTTTACTCAATCCATTAAAGGCCTTAAGCAACTCAATTGGATCTCCGTACAAGTGCTTGGTCTCAAGATGCTGAAATTTGAAGAACTGAAGTCTTTCTATGTAAAAGCTTTGTTTCTTTGTTTGTTATTTGGTTTTTAGGAGCATTAGCAACTAAGGCCATATTGCTCCGGGGATATGCAGTGATCATTACCTGACCTTTCCGCATCCTCCGTATTTGGTGGTCATGGACTCGAACCCCGGTCTAATCAAGATGCATGTGCTACACTATGTAAAAGCACCCTCTTGTTCCCGTCACCAGTCTGGACGCCCTTTTCTGCACTCATTCCAGTAGATCTACAGCGATGCCTCCAGAGCTCTATATAGTACTAAGAGTGGCCTAACCATGGCCTTCAAAAGGATAGTTACCTCCCTATCCCTGCTAGTAAAGTGTTAAAGTGTTAAAAAATGCTATCATTTTTTATCCCTTTCACCTGCTTTTAAGAAGCATTTATTCCTTATAGTGCCTTATACTTTTTTCACGGCCTGTACAACTAACTAAGTAGCGTCTTCCTGTCAGAATGAACTCCGTTTTACTTTCATTTTCGGACGCCCCAGGGGATGCGGTCAGTGAAACACTACACCGTCGTTTATTGCTCAGAGCAATTAGATGACGTCAGTCACCCCTCTCCCCAATGGCAATGGGTAGTTCGTGTTTGTTTAATTGCCTCAGGAACGAAAAGAGCAGATTGCAACTTTTGACAGAAAAGGGTGAGAAGGCAGAACGTGAGACATAATTTCTTATGCAATCGAATCTAACAAACACAATGACTGTCATTCCAAAATTCCGTTCGTATAAGTATATTGATTTATGTTCGACGACCACGATTGCAAAACAAAAGAAACTGCTCTACACAAACATGAGATTTCCTTTATCTATTTAATATATCATTTGTAGTAGTGTCAAATCCACAAGTTGACAGTCCTTAAGTGTAATTCTTTGCCCCACATTATTGACCCGTGAGATCAGAAAACATCATAGGTAATTAGGGTAGAGGAATACAGAGGTATTTATATTGAAAAGGGGAAAGAAAACAGAGAGTTTTGGGCAGTCTCACTGTAGGTTTTGGAGTTTCCAGGTTGTAAAAGTTAGACAGCGGGTCCGAGAAGCTTAGCGAAAGTTTAAGTCAGCAGATAGAAAAAGTCAAGGAAGTTAGCCCAGAGTCGTACGTATGGATAAAAGAGCATTAAGAAGTAACGGGGACGAACGACCATTTGTCGGTAAGGGATTAGCCTTTTCTAAAACAACACAAATCCAATCATTCGAAGTTAATCATACTTTCCCCTTGCCTTTAAATAATTCACACCCACTGATCTCTCTTCTCATAAAAATCATTCTGACAATTGTGTATCTACTTTTTATAATTAGAATTTACTGTCAACACGACTTGTCAAGTTAGTTGCTATAATACTCATTGTAATTGTTAGGTTGACAGATGTATTCCTATTCTAGTAGTAGAACAATTGTATGACATAACTGCTATCAGTGATTGTGAATTTTTGCAAGAGAAATAGCGGAAAAGACACATGAAGAACATTCCAAAATTGTAACACTACTAATAGCAAGATAATGCTTGCTATTCATTTAATTTACCAAGCAACTACATACCAATTAATCTAAAGCTTTGACCAGTTCCATTGCACTCTTTTGTATAACTTATATATTTAATAAAACTTGTTTTGTTGATCATTTTGCCTTGTGACAATTCTCTGTTACACATAATTCAGATAATTTATTGAGCAGATTTTGAGTTGGAGTTAAGCGGGCTCAAAGGTCAACTTAAGGAGAACCTTCAAATTCATCAAATTTATTTACTATACTTCTAGCATTGGTATACATGCAAGCATACATGCTCCTACTCCTATTCTTAGTTACTCTAAAACATTCCATATACCCACCTATTTCAGGGTGACTGCCATCTGTCCCTGAAATCCCCAACACCCCACACTCCAGGTCGCTACTTATTCTAGTTGTTGTTGTTTGGTTTTTAGGAGCATTAGCAACTAAGGCCATATTGCTCCGGGATATGCGGTGGTCATTCCCTGACCTTTCCGCATCCTTCATATTTGGTGGCGACGGGCTCGAACCCCGGTCTAATCAAGAAGCGTGTGCTATGCACTGCTGCTCCTTCCCACCTGGCTACGGAGGCGCCGCTTATTCTAGTAGAAGTTGTGCAAGAATCACCTTCACCTCTGCCTACGGCTACTGTTAAACTATTAGTCCTTGTATCCCCCCAAGCTAGCAGTTTTCCGACCCACCTAACACTGCCTCGATAGCATCGGCAAATATTCTTGCACCCTTTCTATTTAAGTGTATCCCATCCCTATAGAAGCAGTCTCTCCTGTTAACAAGTACAGTCCAGGCTGAAAAAAATTCTACCCCTTGAGCCTTGCATTCTTTCCAGGGCCGAATTGATCGACAAGGCTCTCATCATATACTTCCTTCTATCCTGTCTGGGCAGAATTGCAGACACTTTCAAATTCAACCCTAATTCTCGGCTTTTGTTCAACAGTGACCTGTACTTGTTAAGTAATTCTGTCGGTCTCCTTCTCCTGATATCATTAGTGCCAACGTGTACAACTATATCACCTTTTGTGCCTTTAAGAGATGATATCCACTACAATGTCATCAACCTTTGCCCCTGGCAGACATACCCTTGTCCTGTTCCACCTATCCTTTTTACAAAGCATGTTTCCCGTTTCCCTGACAATAGAGTCACCAACAACTACTAGTTCCTGTGGGACCAGTGCATTCTGCCTTGGGGGTTGCCGCTGTGTTGCGTGATGACCAAGTGCAAGCTCTGGCGTTGATGTGGGCAGCTGAGAGCCTGATGGGCCCCTCAATTTAGATCTTTCGAGGGCATCTACCCTGTCCTTCAAACTCTCATATAGGCCCATAACAATGCTGAGTTGTCACCTGATTTCCTTACACTCCTTGCATCGCGCACACACACAAAGACATCCCCATGGCAATGTCTTGTTCCGTTCCAGAGAGTTCGGCAAACATTTCACAAGTTGCACATTTTTTTAGGATGTGATGCGTTGAAGAATCGGCCCCCCCTCAGTTCTCCCCCGAGTCACAGCACTCCTGCCACTTTGAGCCCGTTGCTTTGCTGCTCTAGTTTGGGGCATGATGCTTTAAATTAATAAAATCAATAAATTAAATTAATTAAATGTTCAGTTCATTAATCAATGGGTGCTGCTCTTCGTGGACTAATGTTATTAGTGGAGTCCCACAGGGTTCAGTGTTAGGTCCACTGTTGTTTTGTATATTTATCAATGATATTGACGAAGTTTGCAGATGATACAAAGGTTGGCAGGGTTGTTAATGACAATAATGGCAGTGTGCTACTGCAACAGGATCTAGATAATTTGGGCTGATGGGCTAAGAAGTGAAGTTTAACCTTGACAAATGCAAAGTACTGCATATGGATAGAAGTAACCCCACAGAAACGTACCAACTGTGTGGTACTACACTTAAGGTGGTAGAAAATGAAAAAGACCTGGGAGTAATTGTGCAGTCAGATATGAAGTTTTCTGAGCAATGCAGACAGGCTGCCAGGGCAGGTCATGGGGTTTTGTCAATGATATATAGGAATTTTGCTAGCAGGGAAAGGGAGGTGATTGTCCCTCTGTATAAGGCAATGGTCAGGCCATGCCTTGAGTACTGCGTAAAGGCTGGAGGCCTCATTTTAGGAAGGATGTAGATTTACTTGAGCGTGTACAGAGAAGGGCAACAAGATTGGTGAGGGGAATGAAGGGATCCTCTTACCAAGAGGCTTAAGTTCTGCAAATTGCAGGGACTGGAGACTAGGCACCTGCGCGGTGATCTGATTGAGGTATATAAGACCTTGAATGGGTTGAGCATGCTGAATTCTGATAGGATCCTTCCACTTGTTCAGATTACGAACCTAAGGGGGCATAAATTCAAATTAAGAAAAGACAGATGTAGAATAGATGTGCGGAAATTTGCCTTTAGCCAGCGGGTGGTTAATTGCTGGAACAAACTTCTATCTGTTATTGTGGAAGTTGATAGGTTGAATAAATTTAAGGAGGAACTGGACAGGCATTTGGAGGCAATGGTGTGATTTTTTTTTTTTTTGCTGATGCTGCATAAGCTCATACACTTGTTTCTTGCATCACATGCACTACTACTACTTTGAGTTAATCACAACGCGATCTTGATGCTGCGAGCTTACTCTTATTTAAATCTGAGTGGGTTTGAGGGTACAAGGTTTTGTCCTAATCCAAACTACTGGACTATCATTTGAAACCCAGGTCTTCTAGAAACACATATTAGTGTGCAGTCTTGTCGGAAGCCGAGTGATTCACAGAGAACGTTGTTTAGGCAAGCACACGCTAAAACAGAAGAAAAACCTGTGGAACAAAAGTTTCAATATATCTTGCATTTGTGAATGTTAAACCTTGTTCAACTGTCATTTCTCAGCTCATCGACCCAATTTTCCTAGATCTTGTTGCAGTAGTTCACCCTGACAACCTTTGTATTATCTGCAAACTTAGACATTAAGCCCGATATATGATTTACCATTCATAAATAATGAAAAAAACAATGGCCCAGCACTGAGGCCTCCACTGATAACATTAGTCCACAAAGAGCGATGCCCACTAATAACCACTCTCTGTCTACTTCCACATAACCATCCCTTTATCTTGTTCTGGCCCAAAATCCTGACGGCCAGAATCCCGACACCTGAAAATCCCAACAGCTCAGAATCCCTACAGTATCTACTATATTGTAAAAATATATGAATATAATTCTATATATTTATTGGTTTTTTAGTAAGTAAAAATTTACCTTAGATTAATTTTGTACAAAGAATGTAAAAAATAAACATTTTAACAACAAATACCTCTCTCAATTTGAAGATCATGTTTTCTGTTAAAGAAACAAACAGTTTGAAAATACGATCAGCAAATAAAAACGACCTAATTAATTGTTCTTTATTATATTGCATTTAATCAGAAATTTTTCAAGTCGAATTTTAGTATTTGTATAGAGCGTTTGAGCAATAATTATAGGTATAGCATTGAAATAAGTATACTTTCAGCATATGAAAATTTAGAGTAATGTATTTTGGCAGCTGCATAACATTTGTCATAAATATCATTAGTATAAACTAAAACTGTTTGAAAACTGTAATTATACAGGTATTTGTTACTAGCTGTACTTTCACGAATTTCTTTGACAAGTACATTAGGCACAACCATGGGCGCCGGCAGAATATTTTGAAAGGGGTAACAGGAAAAAATATCACAGTAAAAATAATCCCAGAAAAAATATTCTATTTTTAAAATAAGAAAATGAGATTTCTTGTTAAAGATTCTGCAGTGGGAGAGAAAAGAATTCTATTTACAACAAAAGTAAATATTCAACGACTATCATGTGCTGAATATTGGATTATGGATGGCACAATTAAAACTGTGCCCACAATTTTTTTATCACTTATAAACAATACATGCACTCATCGGTAATGAAAACTATTGAATTCTTCCCTTAGTTTATGTGTTGATGACGAATAAGAGTGAAGAAAATTATAAATGTTTGTTTCAAGATAATATCATCATCATTATTATTATTATTAATAGCCATATGGTTCAAGGAAGCCTGAGGCTTATGCTGCACCAGGAAAAAAAAAAGTTCCCAAGTTACCCTGAGAGAGAGAGAGAGAGAGAGAGTCAAAAGTAGAAGGGAATCACCAAGAAAGAGAAGAATGATGATATCCAGCTCAGGACCCTGGGTGTGCCAAGCCCATACTCACCAGATGTGAGCCCCTGGGGTTGTATATGATTGACTTGCCAATGAAAATGAAATTGAATTGAGACCACAGGCCATATTAACTGACCTGGAATGCATAAAATAAATATTATTTTATTTTATGCACATATATATATATATATATATATATATATTATAATATTTATTGAACCGTACACCAAGGGACAAATGAAATTTAATAAGAATATGGAATATAGGTATTAAGTATTAAGAGTAAAAGTATACCTATAGAGCCATAAGGCCAAGTATTATAAGACATTCCTACTAATAGCCATAATATGTAAATTTTAGTAGTAAGCAGATATGCTAGTTATATCGAATGTTAGCAATATAACAAGGAAATTATGGATAAGAAAGAGGGGTAGGTAAATAGGTATAATGAATAGGAAAAATAGATAAGTATCTATATTTTGATGGCATTAATCTGAACTGACACTCTTTTTCTAATTCTCTATTTTTTCTACATTTTTATCACTTATTTCATATACAGGCACTCCCCAGCTTATGTAATACTCAACTTCCATGTATTCAACTTTACATAAGTTTTTGCCAGCCAGTGCAAACTTAAAAAAAAATCATGGAAACATATTTTGCATCCTGTAGGAATAAATGGAGGCATTGTGAAAATATCATAATATGAACCCAATAACAGATGGCATGGGGAGGCATCCAGTGCTGATAATAAAGCAGCTGAAACCGTTAAAATTGAATTCCAAGTTGATCAGGCGGCTTATCTTCCCCAGCAGGTTTTTAATATTTATGAAATCGGCCTCTTCTTGAAGCGAATGCCCAGGATCTTCTTGAAGCGAATGCCCAAGGATGAACCTAGTTTACCTGGGCATAATCCTATGAAAGATAGGTTCATTCTTCTGTTGGATGCCAATGCCTCTTGAGATTTTAAGTTGAAGTTTTTCTTGTGTATCACTCTAATATCCCCATAATATTTAAACCATAAAGGTTGCCAAATGCATGCTGGGAGTGTTTTGGTGCAGGAACAAGAAGGCCTGGGTTACAGGATATGTCTTCAATGAATGGGAGCTTGAAGTTTTCTGTCATTCAGTGAAGAGTTATCTTCACTGAAGTTACCAGGCCATGATCCCAACCTTGCTCAATCTTTTCAGGTACAATTTGCCTTTGTTCAAGTCAAATTTTTGCCACCCAACACCACTCCTTTTCTTCAACCAAACCAGCAAGTGGTTACAAACTTCAAGAAAATCTACACCACAAAAATGTTCGCAAGTTGCTTTGCAGCGGCCTCTGGTGAAAATGCTCTCACCCTCAAAGATTTTGAAGGTCGAAGTTCAACATGCTGGACTGTGTGCGTGGCTGATTGTAAATTCTTGGAATGACGTTTCCACAAGGTGCTTAAATTCAGCCTGGAAAAAGATCTGGCCTTTAATTATTCATAATGTTGACAGATTTGAAGATGACGATGCTTTGACAAATGATATTGTCACTCTTGGTAAATCAATGGGTCTGAAGGTTGGAGAAGAGGATGTGGAGGACCTTATTGATGCTCATGGGTGTGAGCTAACAACAGAAGAGCTACAAGAGTTGGAAAAAATTACGGAGAGTGACACCGGACTTCAGGAAGCTACAAAAAAGTCGTCAAAATCATTAAATTTAGACAGTTTCTTTGCCAGTAGTAGCAACAAAAGACTGAAAAGATGCTTGATGCTTGATATAGTCCCATCACCACTAAGCCACCATTGATTTCATCAGCTCTGCACGTCAGGTCTTTTTTATTTATTTATTTTTTTTTTTATTTTAAGATGTTTTTGACTATTTATTAAGTAATCTTTACAAAAAAATTCATTTTTAATGTAAAAATGAGTTTTAACAAGAAATACTTATTTTATGTGTTGTTGGGGAACGAATTACAGGAAATCAATGTATTATTGGTTTCAACTTACAATATTTTCAACATACAATGGGTTTTGTGGAATGAATTACCATTGGATGTTGGGACCCCTGTATAAGTAAGTTATTTATTTCTCTAAAATCTCATTTTTATAATGGAGTGCTACCCTTTCATTTTCATCTTTATCATATGTTCCATTATAAGAATCAATTTCGAACGGCTTTGTTGATATTTATCTAAAGAATATTTCTGGAGGTCACAACCATAAAACAATAAAAACAATTTGTGCTTTCCTGTTTATTGGGCTTCTCTGTTAGTGCAATCTATTATAAATGGGTAGTTTGATTTGATTTGATTTGGTAGTTGTTGGCGCATCGGCTTCTGTGGCCATATTGCACCTCCCAAGGTTTTTGCAGTACTTTGATCCAAGCTCGAGGCGGGAATCGAACCCGCGACCTTTATAAATGGGTAGTAAACTCAATCTTATTGCAGTTGCAATAATCCCAATAACTTGAATTGTGTGGGTTTTTATGTTGTTATGGTGAAATGAAATGAAATATGTCCCCTTCATTGAAATCTCAATCATATAAAAAACATAAATAAATTTTCAGAATGTTCTCTTCATTCCTATTTACTTATTACAATGATGAAGGGAAAGCGACCAATGAAAAATGCAATTGGTGGCAGTGCTAGGAAATAAAACAAAATTGATTTAGAAATGAAGATGAAAATGATTAAGTACAAAGCAAGACAAAGTTTTTCATCTATTGCACAGGAATTAGGTCTCACTGCTTCAACGGTGAATACTATTTTAAAGGACAGTGTGCATATAAAAGGACACATTAAAGGATCAAAGCATTTAAGTTCAACAGCGATCACAAAACAGCATTCAGGTGCTATTTCGTTATTGAGGATGGAAAATCAGATTCAGAAGCGAGTGTCTGAGTCTCATGGCCATTCAAGCAAAAGCAACGAGTATTTATGAAGATATTAAGGATAAATTCAGCAAACCCCAAATCAAGTTCGTGGCAAACAACAGGTGGTTTTATAGGTTCAAGCATCGTGCTGGTTTCCACAATGTTAAAGTATGCAGTGAAGTTGCCAGTGCCGATTCTGCAGTAGCAGAGAAATTTTGTGATGTGTTTGAAAAAACCCCTTCTAAATTACCATAGCCCTCAACCTCTGCAGTGGCATACTTATCAGCTGGAGACGTTGGTTCTTGCAATGATGCTCGAAAGATAAAACTTGCTGACATAACGCCTGTCCCCTCCCTTTTTATGTAATTTTATAATTTTGAAATTTTTGTAATTGCACACTTTTGTTATTTTTCCTACGTATGAGATAAAAAAATTGAATAAATAATTCTATTTACATGTTTGTCGAACATTTCTTTTTTGCTTCAATCAAATTCAGCAAGCATAGTTGCAAGTGCTGCATAAGCCTTTAGGGAAATTCCGACAAGTAAAATTCAACTTATGCAGAGTTTCACAGAATGCAACCCTTATGTAAGTCGGGAATGTCTGTATGTTTATATATAAAGTGTGTGTTGTTTATTCATTAATATGACATAAAATATTAAATTATCATATACCATAATGTTTTTAGCGGCAGTTTTGATTATATGAAAAACATTTTTTTATCGCAAACAGTTTCTGAGATATGGACTTTAACTTTGTTTTTTTAAATACAATCGGTATGTCGAGACTTTGGTTGTCGGGAATCTGGCTGTCAGTATTTTGGGTGGCACACTTTATCCATAGCAGTAACTTGCAATTTATGCCACATTGCTCGTTTGTACAGCAGTCTTTTATGTGTAACAGTAACAAAAGCTTTCCTGAATTCCAAGTATATGTATACGATGTCAAAATTAATTTTTGCATCCAGTTCCCTGGTCACTATTTCACAGTAACCTATCAAATTGGTTAGACAAGACTACCCCTTGAAAAATCCATGCTGTGATTGCAGTATAAGTGCAAGCCTGTGCCGAAAGTTCAACATTACTTTAACAAGTGATTAAATTATTACTTCCCCAGAACAGAAGTTACAATAACAGATCTGTAATTACTCATATTGCCTTTTGATTCCCTTTTATGAATTGCAGATATATTTGCACATCTCCAATCCGTAGACTTCCCCAGAATCCAGAGAGGCTCTCATAATAATGGCTGGGTATTGCTTACCTCCATTAATATAATAGGATAGATTCCATCTGATTTGTGTCTTTTTTTAATATCCAACTCAACAATTTCTCCTCCTCTTTCCTTTTTTCATAAAGTCATTTAGATCTTCGTTAGAGTTTGATAAACTTCTGGCATCTCTTTCCCTAAAGAATTCCTCATGTGTGAATGTAGATGCAAAATACTCATTCAATTTGTGTGCCACCAGAGCAGGGTCATCAAGTTAACACAGAAATATCAAGTGGCCCAATGCGATTCAACCCATTCTGTCTACTGTTAATATAAATATAGAAGTCTAAGCTAGCTGTTCTTCTTTGCATTCTTTACCAGAAATTTCTTATAATCTGCCTTAGCTTTTCTAATCTTCTTTGTGACTTTACAGACTAATTTATATCTACAATAGGCTTCTGACCAACCTGATGTTTTATATGCATCCGATGCACTTTTATTCTCTGCCACGTGTCTCAATAGTTCATCTGATGTCCATTTAGGTTTTGGTATGAAAAGCTTATTAGCTTCTCTGATTACTTCCCCAAATACTTCCCATTTAAAATTTGATGTTGGTAACATCATCAGTTGATCCCACTGCATGGTATTTAAAAACTGTCTATGAATTCTGTAGTCACCCTTAAGAACACAAAAGCCTTTCCCTTTACCCATGATAGTAGTTATGTCTTTAATTAAATTCCACATTAGTACACTGTGATTGCTGCAACCCAGTGGGGCTTTTACCTGTAGATTCTTAATGCAAGAAGAATCCCTGCTGATAACCAGATCAAGATGTCTTCCTTTTGTTGCCTCTCTTACATGCTGCTGTAGAAAACAGTCATCCAAGAAATCCACAAAAGTCTTGCTTGTGTGTGAGTGAACAACCCACAAATTCTAGTCAATGTCTGGAAAGTTAAAATCCACCATTATGATTTGCTGGCCCACTCTATTTCTCTCTATAGTTCATTGGCATACTCATCACAGTTATTAGGCCAATAACACACACACTGTCTCAATTTTGCTTTCCCAGTGCTTATGTCACACTAAACAGAATGAACATTGCACTCATCACCCATGCCAATGGAATGCATTTAGATTTAATATTCTTCTTAACTAAGAGCCTATACGTCTCCCGTTCTCTGTCGTCATAACCCTATACGTCTCCTGTTCTCTGTCGTTCTTGTATACATTGTACTCTTCGTATTCAAATTCAGTATCACTTATATCTGAGTGACACCACATCTCTGCTATTCCTACAATGTCTGCATTCGACAACTTAATCAGTTCTTCAAATTCATAAAATTTATTTACAATGCTCCTAGCATTAGTGTACATGCAAATACACAATCACATGTTCTTACTCTTGTACCCTAACATAGCCATGTATTTATTTGTTCCATGGTGACCCACAGCACGGCCAGAAATCCCAGACACCTTGGTTTTCAGGCTGCTGCACGTAGCTAGTATTAATGCAAGAGTCACTTTCACTTCTGCTTGCAGCTCTAGTTAAATCATTAGTCTGTGTAGCTCCCCCAAGCTAGCAGTTTTCTGACCCCCCCTATCACCTTGATAGCATTGGCAAATATCCTTGCACCCCTTCTATTCAAGTGTATACCAGCCCTCTCATGCGTCAACAAGCACAGATCATGCTCAGAAAAATTCTACTCTATAAGTGCCTTGCACAATCTCTCCAGGGCCGAATTGATTGACAAGGCTCTCAACATATACTCCCTCATCGTGTCTGGTAAGAACTGCAGACACTTTCAAATTCAATTCTAACTTGCGACTTTTTGCCCATATTGCCCTGTACTTGTGAAGTAGGTCCTCAGATCTCTTACTCTTAAAACCATTAGTACCAATGTGTACAACAATATCGTCTTTTGTGCACTTAAAAGATGATATCTGCTCTAAAACATTGTCTACTTTTGCCTAGCTATGTTGCTGGCTATGAACAGGGTGTCGAATTGTATCAATGACAGCCCTGAATTTGCTATGGGAGAAATTCCATTGTATTTATTATATTATTATAATAATTAGCCATATGGTGCAAGGAAGCCTGAGGCTTCTGCTGCACCAGCCAAAAAAAAAAAAAAAATTCTGAGTTACCCCTGAGAGAGAGAGAGAGAGAGTCAGAAATAGAAGGAAATCACCAAGAAAGAGAAGAATGATGATATCCAGCTCGGGACCCTGGGTGTGCCAAGCCCATACTCACCAGATTACGCAGAGGGTTATTGTACAAGCTTAAAAGAAAGATTACTACTCAGGTACTGATTAGTATTAACCTATAAACAGACAAGAAGAAGAAGACTGAAAATAAAAGAGTGTGGACTGCCTTGGATGTAACTTGGAAAATTAGGTGGAATTCCTCTCCAATGGGAACAGTGGCTAAACATTTTTATCCAGATGTGACTTATTTGCAAAATGAAAAGTTTTAAAGATGGTTATGCCTGAGATTGGAGACTTCATTTTTGGGTACAGAGCATGGCTCTTTGAATGGTAAGCTGTTTATGTTGGGTCTTCACACATCAGATTTGTGTATATGTCACATATTATGTGCTGTGTACTTTGTATACTTTTTATGCCTTAATAAGTAAAATAAAGAAGTTATTTCTGACTTTGTACCCACATATGAAAATGTTTTTGTTGTTGTTTGAGATATGAGATTCCAGGTGTGGCCCATTTTACAGAGTCAGAACCGAGTTAACAACATGCCAAAAACTCATGAAATATTATTTTTTTTGCACCTTAAGATTGTTGCAAATAAGATTAAATTAGATAGAGTATTCTATACAGTTAAGCCATCTGAGCAAGAAAGTACCTTAGGTTGGAGAGCGTATACAGGCACATTTGGGCTATTTATTCTTGTAGGATTGTGAGCAAGAAGAAATTGAACAGCAGAAGATAATAAAATGTTTGAATAAAGAATATGTGGGATATGTTGAAAATGTTCGATTGGGAGGAACACAGCTAAAACAAATAAAAATAAGCAATAAAACATATTAGGAAAGGTAAAGCTCCAGGAAAAACTTATAGAGGCAGAGGTCCTAATTAAATTTGCAGAGACATGGCCAGAGATACTCTTTGAGTTGTATAATTCTTGTGCAAAGGAGGGAGCATTTCCAAACTTGTGGAAAGAAGCACTTATAAAGATTTTAATAAAAGGTCCTGATAAAAACGTTACTGAGCCTGGATCACATAGGCCTATTTCATTATCATCTATGATTGGTAAACTCTTTGAGAGATTGCTAACTAAGAGAAAGAGGAAAATAGCAAATGGCACAAAGTATACTCTGGAGAAATATGTTATGGGAGTGTTCAACTTTAAGGGGGCATTCAATAGGATCTGGTGTGAGAGTGTGATGAAGAGATTCAGAGTTGTGAATCTGTCAGAAGATTTTTATAGACAATGAGATGTAACCTAAGTGAAAGAAAAGTTAGTGTGATAACTAATTATGAGGAAATTGAAATTAGGGTAACAAGAGGATCTCCTGAGGGATCAATAGTTGGTTCTTATTTATGGAATATCACAAGAGATGAGTTACTGAATCAACATTGAGGGAATTCTGAACCTGTGGCCTATGTAGATGACTTGGCAATATTAATAAAAGTGAACCCTTCTGTAGAGTTAGAAGAAAAGGAGACAAGAATAATGCAACATTTGACTGCTGAAACCAAGTTTCCAAGTATGGGGCTATCAGAGCCCCTGTAATTCAGACTTTTCTGGATCCTTGAGATTTGTTGTGAAATATTTAGGAGTGATGATGGATGAGAGACTAACCTTTCTGCCCCAAGTTAAATATCTTAAACATAGGATAAAAGTCTTATATTCAAAGATTAGAAGACTTGTGAGAGTAGAATGGGTCATGAAGGGGAATTGATTTATTGTAAAAAAATTTATCTTTGTGTCTATAATCACAGATGCAGCTGGTGCTTGGGGTTATAGAGGCAAGAACAATTTCATTAAAAAGCATCATGTGTCAGCTGAGAGGCATGCATTTCGGCAGTGACTAGAGCCTGTCTGACTGTTTCGAATGTTGCCTTGCAAGTGATTACAAGTAAGGAACCCGCAGATTTGATTGTTGCTAAGAAAATATCTGGAATATGCAACCATAAAGTACAGTCTGGTTGAGTGTTGGGAATAAGAGCATGTCCTGAAGAAGGAAAAGAATATAAGCAGGACTTAAAAGTTGAAAGGAGAATTTGAAATAATTAGGAGGAAAATGGCAAGAGAGACCTGGTCAGGTCTTTCTCTCTGAACATTCTACCATAAAGAGAGATGGAACAGTGCCAAACAGGTTACATATGGTTTTCTGTCTTGTGTAACTATGATAAAAGAGTGCATAGGTTGGCTTGATCTTGGTCTGTATGGAACAATGATAATAAGAGGACATGGACTCAGAGCCAGAGTGAGATTGAATAAACTAAATTGAGTCCTCTGGTTTATGTCTCTGTGGTAAATTGGAAATGTCAGAATGCATCTTACAGTACTGCATACCATATGAAGATATTTGGAAGATAATGAATGAAGGTTTATGAGTTCAAATTTTGCAGTCATGCAACGTGTTTCCAACATTGTAATTTTATAGAAGTCTTAAGATTTTTGTGTCAGAGGCCTTTGTGAGGAGGAAGTCAAATTCAAGAGAACTAAGGGCTGTGCTGTAATGTAAATAGGTAAATATGTTTAATATTTGTAGTTGTAAATACTGAAATTTTTAATTGTATATTGTATACAGAGTTTTATTAGAGTTTTTAATCACATATTGTATAAGAGTCTTTTATTTATTTATTGGAGTTTTTAATTGTATAGTGTATGCACAATTTATCTTGTTTATGGTTTTATCTATAAAATTCTCAAAAAAATTTGAGGATTTTATAGGACAAATGCTATTGTATTGTATGAATGCTAATGAAATGGCTTGGAAAGGAGTTGGCGGCGTTGATGCCTGAGCCATTAAGTTTGACCAGAAGTGCTCCCTATTTCTAGTGACTTGGAAGTCTTTAGGTTGAATATTATTTTTATTGTGAGTGAAAATGTGAGATTAGTTAGTGTAGTCGCATCATTACCACACAGTTTAATTTTTTACACAAACTAAAGTTTGTACATTAGCATTATTATAGTAATATCTCATATGGTGAAATCCTTCACAATGTTTTTGCACCATAAAAAATAAAAATCCAATCAAATCTTCACAATGAGTTGCCCTCCTTATAGAGATTTCCAGGACTGCTGGGAGTCATAGTGGAACAAGTAAATACATGGACTGCATTACGGTGACTAAGAGTAGAAACAGGTGCATGTATACTTGCATGTACACCAATACTAGGAGTATAGTTAATAAATTTGATGAGCTTGAAGTGCTGGTCAAGATATCAAGGGCAGATATTGTTGGGATATCAGAGACACGGTGTCACACAGACATAAGCAGTGCAGAATTGGAATTTGGGGAGTATAATGTGTATGGAAAGGATAGACAAGACAGGAAGGGAGGAGGGGTTATGCTGTTAGTTAAGAAACACATAAAATTTAAGGAAGTGCATCCAGTTGATGTTGGTGGAAAATGCAATGTTGAATCTGTTTGGTGTGACATAAGTACTGGGAAAGGAAAAATGAGAGTAGGTGTGTGTGTTATAGGCCAAATGAATCTGGTGAGTATAATAAGCAATTGTGCAGAGAAATAGAGGGGGCCAGTAAATCAGAATGTCTTATATCGGTGGATTTTAACTTTCCAGATATCAACTGGAACTTTTGGATTGGTCACTCAAACACTAGCAAGACTTTTGTGGATTTATTGGATGACTGTTTTCTACAGTTCGAGAGGCAACCAGAGAGATTAATATTCTTGATCTGATTATCAGCAGTGATTATTGATGCATTAAGAATTTGCAGATAAAGGAATCACTGGGTGACAGTGATCACAATGTACACATGCAATTTACAGACACGAATACGGGTTAATGTAATCATTTACGGGTAATCCTAATATAATAATTTGATTTTTTTTATTTGATTCTTCTTCACCATCGCCTTTGACGACTGGTTTTAAGCTTATACTTCGATAGCCTTTGCTTCCAGCTGATAACAGATTCTAAGAATGGCGTACATAGCCACTCTGTTGACCTTATTTAAGTCATTAAACATAGTCATGGAGTCTCTGATGCACAACTTTCATGTCTTTGAAGTTTTCTTGTGTAGCTCCTTCATCTTAGTCGGAGTCCTGTCTGGGCCACTTCGCAGCAGTTCTCTGCACTGACTCAACAATTGCCGAGTCACTGGAGTCTCCATCCATGATGTCCACCAAGTCAGTGGCCAGTCTCTCGAGCACAACTTGTGCCAAACCTGACAATGAATGAGTCCCAGCCCTACCGTCCGCAGAGCCAGAACCGCAAGGACAAGCAACGTCCATAGCCTCACTGTCTAGTCTTTAATGATAGCTTGTTCTTTGACATGGTTGTAAATACAGACAAGTTTTTGCAACAATACTTTTATAATATTTTCGACCTATTTAGCCTTCCGTGTGGCAGGAACTCGCCCTACTGCAGGGAAGTTTACCATCCCTAGCCCTGTCGAGGCAGGTTGCTACTACCCTTAGATTTACACCAGCTTTATAGCTCAAGTTTATAGAATTCAGATTGCTTTGATCAAACCACAATCTAAAGTTCAGAATAATAATGCTCAGAATAATCACCTGAGAGGGCATAAATTCAAATTGAGGAAAGACAGATGTAGGATAGACATGAGGAAATTTGCCTTTAGCCAGCGGGTGGTTGGTTGGTGGAACAGACTTCCATCCCTTGTCATGGAAGTTGATAGCCTAAATAAGTTTAAGGCTCAGCTGGACAGGTATTTCGAACGAACAGAGGGGTGAAGTGGAAGTGGTTATTTTTTATTTATTTATTTATTATTATTTTTTTTTTTGGCTGATGCTGCATAAGCTTGCTTTCTTGCATCAAATGCCTCTACTAATGCTAATGTGCGAATTACTTAAAGATGTAACTACTATCAAGGATAAAGGGAAGGGTTTTGGCTTTCTTAAAGATGACTAAAGTGAAAGAGTTTTTAAATTCTATACAGTGGAACCAACTAATGATGTTACCAATGGTGAATTCTAAATGGGAGGCCTTCAGGAACTTAATCTTGGAGGCTACTATGCTTTTCATACAGCTAAGAAATACACTTCAAGGTTTAGGCCTAACTGGACATCAGATGAACTAATGAGCCCTGTGGCAGAGAAGAAAAAATGTATGGGATGCATATAAAGTATCAGGTGACACAGAAGCCTATGGCAGATATTAACTAGTCTGTAATCAAAAAGGAGGTTAGGCAGACGAAGGCAGATTACAAGAAATCCTTGGCAAAGGATGCAAAGAAAAACAGCAAAGAGTTCTTTACTTATGTAAACTCTAGAAGGAAAGGAATGAATCCTATAGGACCACTTAACATAGATGGGTTGACTATTGATGATCATGCTCAGGTAGCTGATAAAGTGAATGAGTATTTTGCATCTACATTCACACATGGAGTTATTCAATGAGGGGAGTGCCAGAAGAAGACTACTGATGATCATGCTCAGGTAGCTGATAAACTGAATGAGTATTTTGCATCTACATTTACTCATGGAGTTATTCAGTGAGAGGAGTGCCAGAAGTTCATCAAACTGTAACAGGGAGGCAAGTGATTTTGTAATAACTGAGAGCAAAGTTGAGAAGAAATCGTAGAAGTTAAAAATAAAAATGGCACCTGGGGTGGATGGGATCTATCCAGTTATATTAAAGGAGGCAGAAAAGGAAGTAAGCAAATCCTTAGCCATAATTATGAGAGCTTCCTTGAGCTCAGGGGAGGTTGCAATGGACTGGAGATGTGCAAATGTATCACCAATTCACAAAGGGAGTTGAAAAGGTGACACAACACCTGTTAGTTTAACTTGTTTCCGGGGAAAATAATGGAATCACTATTTAAAGAAGCACTGCAGGATTATCTAGACAAGACTGCAGTAATAGTTAAGACACATCATGGGTTTGTTAAAGGGAGGTCTTGTCCGACCAATTTGAGTGGATACTATGATGTGGTCAGAAAGGAATTGAATGCCAAAAATAATTTTGATATCATATACTTGGATTTCAGGAAAGCTTTTGATACTGTTGCACATGGAAGACTGCTGTACAAATTGGAGAGATATGGCATTAAGGGTAAGTTGCTACAATGGATAAAGGATGGTTGAGTGGGAGATGACAGAGAGTGGTAATCAATGGACACTGCTCTTCATGGACAAATGTTATTAGTGGAGTTTCCCAGGGTTCGGCGTTGGACCTATTGTTGTTTTGTATATTTATCAATGATATTAATGAAGGTATATCAAGTTTAATGTCCAAGTTTGCAGATGATACAAAAGTTGACAGGGTTGTTAACAACAGTAAAGACAGTATGCTACTCCAACTGGATCTAGTTAAGTTGGGCAAAGAAGTGGAAACTGAAGTTTAACATGGACAAATGGAAAGTGTACTGCATATGGGTAGCAATAACTGAAGAGAAACGTACAAACTGTGTGGTGCTACACTCAGGGAAGTGGAAAGTGAAAAAGAACTGGGGGGCAATTGTGCAGTCGAATATGAAGTCTCTGAGCAGTGCAGACGGGTTGCCAGGGCAGGTCATGGAGTTTTGTCAATGATATATAGGAATTTTGCTAGCAGAGACAGGGAGAAAATTATTCCGTTATACAAGGCAATGGTCAGGCCACACCTAGAGTACTGTGTACAGGTCTGGAGGCCTCATTTTATGAAGAATGTAGAATTGCTAGATCGAGTTTTGGGCGAAAATATAATTTTAATGTGGTAAATGTTAAATTAGTTAAATTAAAATTAAATTAATTAAAATAAAGTAAATATTAAATGTTAAATTACCAATGTAATTTATTATAATTAACCATTTACACTGGAAAGAAGCTCTTCCCAGTGTATGTTGTAAAACTTAACAATAACATTAATGATTTTATATATGATTAATGATATGTATAAACATATGTATAATGATAGATTAATGATATATAAAGATATTAGCATTAGTACAGGCATATGATGTAAGACAGCAAACTTATATAGCACCAGCCAAAAAAAAAAAAAAAAAAAAAAAGAAAAACCCCATTTCACTCCAAAACTTTGTCTATTTCAGTTTGTTCCAGTAATCAACCACCCGCTGGCTAAAGGCAAATTTAGCTGCAATACTGGGGTATTTTACAAAGTTTTCGTCCTGCAGAAGCTCTCTTTGAGGACTACAAAGATTTCCTCTTTCACTTTTACAGTACTCATTTTTGAAATTTCTGTCGAATTCATCTTACTCATTGCTTTTACAAAATTATTCAGTTTAGTTTATTAGGTTCAGTTTAATTTAGAGAGGTGGAAGAAAAATGTTCAATTTGTCTTGAGGTCACTGCAGATATTCAAACTATAAATATCTGGATAAGACCTCAGATCAGAACACAAAATGAGTCAATGAAAAGAGAGAAAAAAAAAAAAACAAACAAACAAAAAAAAAAAAAAAAAAACAGCATGTTGTGCACATTTTTTATTCATTGTTTTTTGAAAAATTGAATGTATTGGCACGAATTTGTTTGTTAATGTGTAGCACTGTCTCTAATATAATTGTAATACGAATGTTCATTTTATGGATTTGAGGTTTAATTTACATAGCATTTGATTCATTATTAATGCTTCTTTTTTAACAAAGTTTTTTATCTATAATTTTCTATTTTTAAGCGATTGTTTAAGTTGATTGTTTTAGAGTAAATCTGTTTAGCTTCTTCGTTATATGCATTTGATTTGTTCTTCCCCCATCCACACTTGATTCTACTATATGATTCACAGTTCATCCAGACTTGAAAGGTTTGCACCTGGATTATTTTCCATGCGGTGTAATTTTAATTTCCCCAGATATGACTGGAATTTGTGGTTGGTCACTCACACACTAGCAAGGCTTTTGTGGATTTACTGGATGATTGTTTTTTACATCAGCATGTTCGGGAGGCAACTAGAGGGAGTAATACTCTTGATCTGATTATCAGCAGTGATTCTTCATGCATTAAGAATCTCTAGATAAAGGAACCACTAGGTGGCAGTGATCATAGTGTGCTGAAGTTGGATTTACTCAAAGAGGTAACTACCATCAGGGGTAAAGGGAAGGGTTTTTGCTTTCGTAAAGGCGACTACAATGGTCTGAAACGGTATTTAAATTCTATGCAGTGGGACCAACTGATGATGTTACCAACAGCAAATTCAAAATGGAAAGCATTCAAAGAACTTATCTTGGAAGCTACTAGGCTTTACATACCAACTAAGAAATATTGTTCAAGGTTTAGGCCTAAATGGATGTCAGATGAACTAATGAGACATATGGCAGAGAAGAAAATGCATGGGATACATAAATTAATGGGTGACATGGAAGCCTATGATAGATATAAGCTGGTCTGTAACCAAGTCACAAAGGAGGTTAGGCAGGCAAAGGCAGATTATGAGAAATCCTTGGCAAAGGATGCAAAGAAAAACAACAAGTTCTTTACCTATGTAAACTCTAGAAGAAAAGGGATGAATCAAATTGGTCCACTGGATACTGATGGTTCAACTGTAGATGATCCTGCTCAAGTGGCTAACAAACTAAATGAGTATTTTGCATCTACATTCACACATGAGGAGTTATTCAGGAAGGGGAATGCCAGAGGTGAAGTAAACTCTGGCAGTGAGCGAGATGATTTTGTAATAATTGAGAGTAAAGTGGAGGAGAAATTGTTGAGGATAAACATAAAAAAGGCACCCAGGGTGGATGAGATCTATCCAGTTATATTAAAAACCCTTAGCCATAATTATGAGAGCTTCCTTGGACTCATGGAAGTTGGACTCTCTTGGAGATGTGCAAATGTAACACCAATTCACAAAGGAGGATCAAAGCCTGACACAAGTAATTATAGATATGTGAGTTTACATTCTGTTCCAGGAAAATTAATGGAGGCATTGGTTAAAGAAGCACTGCAGGATCATCTAGACAAGACTTTAGCTATAGCTCGGACAGAGCATGGTTTTGTTAAGGGAAAGTTTTGCCTGATCAATTTGATTGGATACTATGATGCAGTCACAAAAGAACTGGACGAAGGAATAACTGTGATATTATATATTTGGATCTTAGAAAGACTTTTGATACTGTTGCACATGGAAGACTGCAGCACAAATTGGAGCAGTGTGGAATTGAAGCCAAATTGCTGCTATTGATAAAGGGATGGTTGAGGAGGAGAAGGCAGAGAGTGGTAATCAATGGACACTGCTCATCGTGTACTAATGTTAAATGTGGAGTCCCTCAGGGTTCAGTGTTGTGTCCACTGTTGTTTTCTGTATTTATAAATGATATTGATGATGGTATATCAAGCTTAATGTCCAGGTTTGCAGACAATACAAAGATTGCCAGGGTTGTTAAGGACACTACTGACAGTATGCTGCTGCAACAGGATCTGGAAAGGTTGAGCAGATGGGCTGAGAGTAGGTAAATGAAGTTTAACATTGACAAATGTAAAGTACTACATGTGGGAAGCAGTAACCCCAGAGTAATGTATCAACTCTGTGGTACTACAATTACAGTGGTAGAGACTGAAAAGGACCTGCAGGCAGATATGAAGTTTTTTTTGGGTAGTGCAGACGGGCTGCAAGAGTAGCTCATGTTGTCTTGTCAATGATATACAGGAATTTTTCTAGCAGGGAGTTTTCCTCCAGACCTGTACACCTTGAGTACTGTGTACAGGTCTGGAGGCCTCATTTTAAGAAGGATGTAGCTCTTGTAACAAGTACAGAGAAGGGTAACAAGATTAGTGAATGGAACAAAGGGTTGCTCTTACGAAGAAATGCCTAAATCTGGCAAATTACAGAGTCTGGAGACCAGGCACCTGCGAGGTGATCTGATTGAGGTGAATAAAGCCTTGAATGGTTTGAGTATGCTCAATGCTGATGGGATTCTTTCTCTTGCTCAGAATAATCACCTGAGAGGACATAAATTCAAATTGAGGAAAGACAGATGTAGGATAGATAATGGAAATTTGCCTTTAGCCAGCAGGTAGTTGGTTGGTGGAACAGACTCCCATCCCTAGTTGTGGAAGTTGATATCCCAAATAAATTTAAGGCTCAGGTGGACAGGTATTTTGAATGTATGGAGGGGTGAAATGGGAGTGGTGGCTTTTTTTTTTTTTCTTGTGGCTGATGCTGCATAAGCTTGCTTTCTTGCATCATATGCCTCTACTGATGCTAAAGCTAATGCTAAAGTGGTAAAATGAAGATACTATTTGAAGTAAGTCATAACCTAGTTACTTAGTGTCCTTAAATTTGGTGGATATTAATCTTTAGTCCTGTTCATATTATATTTAGTTGGATGTAAAAATTTTCAAGAAAACAGCACTGTCTTGAAAACTTTATTGGCATGTTATTATTATTTTTTTTATTGTATTTTATAGATATTTCAATGATGAGCACTCTACTCAATTCAAGTAAATGGATGTTGTCTGGTAATGGCCTGTGTTCGGACTGTTTTTAAAGAGAGAATGGAAATTATAGAAGCCAATTCAGAAGAACAGTGTCCATGGAAGTATCTGTAGAAAAGGCATGTGGCAGAAACAGTATGCCTAGGAGACAACGAGTGGAGACACTCTGTTAGAGAGGAGTCATTATTAACCTAACTGCCCTCTTCTGAATGGAATCTAGAAGTCCGAGAGAGGTTTTGGGGGCACCGCCCCAGATGTGGAAGCAACATTCTATGGTAGGGCGGTTTTGTGATTTCTACAGAGTGAACAGCTTTTTGGAAGAAAAGTAATGCCGAGAGCGAAAGAAGAAACAAAATTTTTTAGATTCAGAGGAAGCAATATTTGTAATGTGCTTGTGCCAAGTGAGAGTAGAAGTCAGAGTAATCACAAAAGAGATATATTATCTTGCCTAGAAATCAGAGTGTCACCAAAGATAAGCATAGGAGCAGAAGAATCATTTTTGCAAGATATAAGACAAGACTGTGTTTTAGAAGAATTGAAATCAACTAAGTTGTCTTTGCCCCACTGGAGAATTACTTGGTGATGGGCATATAAAGAATTGGTAGTGGATATTCGAGAAGTTGAAGCTGATTGAGCAGGGCAAGGTTTCTCACAATGGAAAGTGGAATGCAATGTGCTATCATCAGCAAAACTATGGATAGGATTTCCAGTCAATGGAAGATGGTCATTAATATACAAGAGGAAAAGAACTGAACCTTGGGGGACACCGGCATTAGTGGAGAAGTTAGAAGACAGAGAGCCATCACCCTCAGTGAGCGATCAGAGAGAAAACTGGATAACCAATTACTAAAAACAGTTGGCAAACCGGTTTAGAAGATCTTTATGCCAAACATGACCGAAAGCCTTTGAGATGTCAAGAGCAACTGCTTGTGTTTCACCAAACTTTTCCATTGAATTTGTCCATAAATGGGTAACATAAACCAGAATTTCACCAGTGGATCGCCACTGACGGAATCCATACTGGCAATTGTTGATCAGACGGAAGATTTCTAGGTAGTTTAGGGGTTGGTAGTTAATTTCTCCATTTCTTTGGAAAGAGTGGAAGTAATTGCAATGCGAAGATAATTGCATGGAAGGGATCTGTCACCCTATTTTTAGAAACTTGCTGGATATGAGCAAATTTCCAAGCAGAAGGAAAAACACTTTTGGAATAAGAAAGTGAAAAAGGTAGCAAAGAGCAGAAGTAAGTTTAGGAGCATAAGTTTTGAGAACAAGTGGAAAAATACCATCAGGACCTGGAGCTTTCTTAGCATTAAGATTTGTCAAAATCTTAATGCTACGTTTTTTTGTGATTTTTAATGCTGTGTTTTTTTGTGATTTCACAAAAAAACACAGGAGGCACTGTGGAGCATGTTGGGATTGGTGGGAGGTGTTTTACCAAGATTATTAATACATAAGTTGGAAGGAAAATGGGATGCTAGCAGGTCAGCTTTATCCTTCGCTGAAGTGACAACAGAACTATCTAGTTTTGATAGAGATGGGCAAAATTTGCAGCCAATAGCTTTGGCAATAGACGAGAATGCTCGGCTACCATTAAGGCAAGAAGCAAGTTTCTACTCTTTGTCTGTTCAAAATCTAGTTGGGACTGATTAATAACTGCTTTACAATTGTTGTGAGCTTTTTATTTGGTGTAGGCAGAAATGATACTGCAGAATTGGAAACAAGTCAATTACGATATGCAACATTCTTCTCTTGAACAGCCTTAGCACATGTATTGGAAACCCAAGGTTTAGAAAAAAGATGAGATTTTAAAGTGGAGTGTGGAATAAAGGACTCTATTCCTACAAGAATAATTTCACCGACACGATCTGATCAAGAGGCTCTGAGATAAAGGTTCCATTGGAGAAGAGACAATCACCAAATTGTGTTCTGAGGTGCTTAAAGGACCACTGATTTGGACCGTGTACTTAGAAGGGTTGTTTGTGAAAAAAAGATGAAGCACGTTGACTGTGTTGTTAGGATTGTCCAGTATTCTTGTAGGTAAATGAGCAATCTGTGCAAGGTCATTAGTAATTGTAAAAGCCTCTGCATCTCAACTAGCTGGGTTGGTGTGACTAGAAGATCGAAGCCAGCTGGAGTTGTGAACATTAAATTCACCAAGGAAAATTACCTCACTGTTAGGAAAGTTGGACTGGAGAAAGTCAAGTTGCAAAGAGAGGAAGTCAAAGAGCACCAAGTGATTAGTGGAGTTGGGAGAATGGTAGAGACAACAGATGAATTTGACAGAATGAGGTAGAGAGATTTTAAGACAGAGAAGATCAAAAGAGGAGATTCCAAATTACCAAGTCTCTGACAGGGAATATCAGAATGGACATATGCACAGGTACCATCTTTGAGGCAAAAGCAATGATACAGCGAATAATTTGGGCAACTGAGATGAGCAGCAGTTGAATCAACCGATAACTGAGATTCTGCCAGAAAAAGTACATGGGGTTTGGCAGATTGCAAGTAGAAATGGACATCATTGAGATTAGAATTTAGACCACGTATATTTGTGAAATGAACTAGGAAGTATTTTGGAGGTTTAGATCTTTTCGCAGGTAAGCTTACTCTATTAGTTTGACAATTCATGGTTTATTCAATAGTAAGAAAAAGTAGGGGGGGGGACATGCTGTCTAAATTAATGAAATTTTTGGATATGGCGTACACATGGTAAGAATATACACAGATCCTTGACATAACGTGGTCTGGATAATGCCCCCCCCCCAATTCCCACTACTCCAGACTCCCTCCAGTCACTATCTGGCAGAGTAGAGGTAGTAAGATTATACATTTCTTTAGGAGACTGATCTGGCAGTCTCCTAAAGAATTACCAATAGATTGGTCCGGTACTAACTAGCGCACCAATCTAACTAACTAACTAAACACCAATTTAGAGCTGTAGCCTTGAAATGTAAGGAAGATTGGATCTCGCCATGATGTCCATCATAACCACAAAGTCATCAGTCATACTGCACTGCTTAGAGAGCAAGTTGCTGGGGATTTCAAGAGCTGCTGAGAGTCATGATGGAACAAGTAAATACGTGGGCTGCATTAGGGTAACTAAGAGTAAGAACAGGTGAATGTATACTTGCATGTACACCAATGATAGAAATATCGTAAATAAATTTGATGAATTTGAAGTGCTGATCAAGGCATCAAAGGCATCTATTGCTGGGATAACAGAGACATGATGTCACACAGATATAATCAGTGCAGAATTGGAATTTGGGGAATACAATGTGTTCAGAAAGGATAGACAGGGTAGGAAGGGAGGAGGGGTTATGCTGTTATTATTATTATTAGCTATATGGTGTAAGGAAGCCTGTGGTTTATGCTGCACCAGCCGAAAAGAAAAAAAAAAAAAAATTCCCGAATTATCTTAAGAGAGAGAGAGAGTCATAAGTAGAAGAAATCACCAAGCAAGAGAGGAATGATGATATCCTGCTCAGGACCCTGGGTGTGCCAAGCCCATACTCACCAGATGTTAGCCCCAGGGGTTGTTAGTTAAGAAACACAAAATCTAAGGAAGCGCATCCAGTTGACCTGGGTGGACAGTGCAATGTTGAATCTGTGTGCTATGACATAAACACTGGGCAAGGGAAAATGAGAGTGGGAGTGTGTTATAGGCCTAATGACTTTGATGAGTACAACAAACAGTTGTGCAAAGAAACAAGAGTGGGCCAGTAAATCAAAATGTCTTGTAATGAGTGATTTTAATTTTCAAGATATTGACTGGAAATTGTGGGTTGGTCACTTGCATACTAGCAGGACTTTTGTGGATTTATTGGAGAATTATTTTCTACAGCTACATATTCGAGGGGCAATCTGAGGGAGTAATACTCTTGATCTGATTATCAGCAGTGATAATGCATGCATTAGGAATTTGCAGATAAAGGAACCGCTAGGTGACAGTGATCACAGCGTGCTGATGTGGGATTTACTTAAAGATGTAACTACCATCAAAGGTTTTTGCTTTCGTAAAGGTCTCAGACTACAGTAGTTTTTAAAATCAATACAAAGGGATCAACTGATGATCTTACCAACTGTGAATTCTAAATAGAAAAAAATAATACTTGGTATGAAATAATAGTATTTCATGCCAAGGTTCAGGCCTAAATGGATGTCAGATGAATTAATTAGGCTCATGGTAGAGAAGAAAAATGCATGGGATGCACATAAATTATCATATGACATAGAAGCCTACGGTAGATATAAGTTTCTCTGTAATCAAATCACAAAGAAGTTATGTAGAAAAGGCAGATTATGAGAAATCTTTGGAAAAGGATGCAAAGTAAAACAGCAAAGAGTTCTCAACTTATGTAAACTCTAGAGGGATGAATCATATTGGTCCTCTTAACTTAGATGGTTCAACTATTGATGATCCTGCTCAAGTAGTTGATAAAAATGAGTATTTTGCATCTACATTCACAAATGAGGAGTTATATAAGGAGGGAAATGCCAGAAGTTTATCAAACTCTAACAGGAAGCTAAGTGATTTTGTATTAACTGAGAGTAACGTGGAAGAGAAACTGTTAAAGTTAAACATAAAAAGGAAGGCACCTGGGGTGGATGGAATCTATCCATTTATATTGAAGGAGTCAGTGAGGGTAGTTAGCAAACCCTTGGCCATAATTATGAGAGCATCCTTAGATTCGGGGGAGGTCCCTATGGACTGGAGATGTGCAAATGTTCACAGACATTTGCTAGACAAGAATGCAGTAATAGTTCAGAAACAGCATAGGTTTGTTAAGGGAAATCTTATCTGACCAATTTGATCAGATACTAGTGGTCACAAAGGAACTGGATGCAAAAAAAGTGGGAGACGGCAGAGGGCGGTAATAAATGGGCACTGCTCTATGTGGACTAATGTAAATAATGGTTAGTTAGTTAGTTAGTTGAGTTTTATTGGCGCATCAGCAACTTAGACTATAATGCGCCAAAACCTTGTCAAAACAAATTAGTAAAACATTCAGTGACCTAATGAATTAGGTCACTAAGTCAGGGGATAAAACAATTATAAACTGTAAAAGACAAATATCAGTAAACAAGTAACAATAGTAAATCTTAAAATAATAAGATTTTTTTAAATATGAGTAAAAAGGTTTACTGTTTTTAGGAAACTAAAAATAGCAGACACATGGTCATTGTCGGATAAAATCTGACTGAGTGTATACGGCTCAGTCAGATGGTTAAAAGCGGTAAAACGAGCATTTCTAAAACTGGTACTGTCACATAAAATATGTTGAACTGATAAAATGGTGTCGCACTGCTCGCACATAGGAGGGTCATCAGCCCTCAGCAAAAAGGAGTGTGTAATATGACAGTGTCCTATGCGGAGCCGAGCAAGAACCACTTCCTCTTTGCGATCCCTGCGTAAGCTGGACTACCAAGGATGGATCACAGGCTTAATTCGACATAGTTTGTTTGTAGTAATCAGTCGATGCCACAAATCTTGCCACTGAGATTGTAGGTTACTACGGATCACTTGCCTGTAGTCTGTATAGGGGACTAACAGGTCAAGATTATCCGTCAGGGCTGCCGATTTGGCTGCAGTGTCAGCCAAATCATTTCCTCTAATCCCGACTGGGGATCCAGCAGAAGCGGATATCGAATCCACTTACATAGAGGCTGTATATTATCTGCTGAATTCGGTACAGGGTTGGATGATTAGTGTGTGACATTGCTGATAAAGCCTGTAGTGCTCTCACTGAATCGGCATATATAATACACCGTTGGTAACGGTGTTTTCTTATGTGATCTAGAGCTAACTCTATGGCATGCAGCTCTGCAGTGTAAATGCTGCAGTCAAGGGGTATCTGCTCTGATATGGTATTATTTGGAAAGACAGCAGCAGATCCCACATACGATTCTGACTTCGAGCCGTCTCTGTGTAAACTGGCAAGAAGTCAGAATGTTCTGCACGGTGTTGTGAATAGAGCTGAAGGTAGACAGAAACTGGAGTATTAGACTTCGTCGCAATATCGAGCGAGAAGTCACATGCTGGTGTTTGTGCATGCCAGGGTGGAAGGGGCTCCTTTGGTGATCGAGCAACCTTGTCTACCGAGATGTTAAGCTCATTGAGTAGCTCTTGAACACGAATGCCGAATGGGCGATTGGCGGTCCGCCGTGTGTTATAAAGATTTTCCTATCGTGGCTCGAAAACGGATGTCCACGTGGGATGGTCTGGCAGGGACTTCAGCTTGAAGGCATATTGTAGAGACAACTGCATTCGTTGAAGCGACAGGGATGGTTCATTTGCTTCGACATACAGACTTTGGACAGGTGATGTTCTGAATGCACCAGTAGCGATACGAATGGCTTGGTGATGGATGGGGTCAAGCCAACGAACAGCGCTATTTCTGGCAGATGCATACACCTGAGACCCATAATCTAATTTTGAGCGTACAAGTGCATGGTATAGATGTAGTAGAGTGCATCGGTCTGCACCCCAAGAGGTAGAAGAGAGAGAGCGGAGGATGTTAAGCCCTCTTGTACACTTTGTACGTAGCTGACAAATGTGTTGAACAAATGTCAACTTTTTGTCAAAAAAGAGTCCCAGGAATTTCGCCCCTGATACAACTGGAATGGTATTTTGTCCAAGTCGTAATTCAGGCTCGGGGGTGGAGGTTACGTTTGCAACAAAAATGGACGCAAACGGTCTTCTCCGGTGAGAACCTGAAACCATTGGCCATGGCCCAGGTGTTAACACGGTCAATAGCTTGTTGCAGTTGTCTCTCAATAACCCTCATATTGCATGATTGAGAGAATATGCTGAAGTCATCGACATAGAGTGCACTGTTTATAGTTGGAGGAAGTTGTTCAGAAATAGAATTTATTTTAATGGCAAAAAGCGTAACACTTTAGACAGATCCTTGTGGTACCCCCTCCTCTTGGCAAAAAGGCCGCAAAAGGGAGGATCCTACACAAACTTGAAAATAACGGCAGGATAAAAAATTTTTAATAAAAATGGGAAGGTGGCCTCTCAGACCGAGGTTGTAAAGGTCTTTTAAAATACCAAATCTCCAAGTCGTGTCGTACACTTTTTCCATGTCAAAGAAGATGGACACCAAGTGTTCTCTTTTTAGGAAAGCATCTCAGATTGATGTTTCCTGTCTAATTAAGTGGTCCAGTGTGGACCTGTTTCTTCGGAAGCCGCACTGAAAGAGGGAGAGAAGGTCGTTCGATTCTAAATACCATAAGAGACGAGCATTGACCATTCTCACCAATATTTTGCACTGACAGCTGGTCAGAGCAATAGGACGATAGTTTTTTGGACATTTAGGATCCTTTCCTGGCAAAAGCAAGAATAGTTGCCTTGCGCCAGGTATCCGGAAAGTGCTCTTCAAGGAAGATTCTGTTATACAGGAAAAGCAAACAGTCCATGGATTCTGGTGAAAGATATTTGATCATTTCATAATTGACGTCTGGTCCAACAGCGGTAGCCTTTGTACGGGCAAGTGCTGTTTTCAACTCATGGATAGTAAATGGCCCATTATATGGGTGGGAACCCTTTGATGTGAACTTAAGGGCCTGATTTTCAGTGTTGCACTTTAAGACCAGACACTCTGGGGAGTAAGATGATGTTGCAGAGATGTTAGAAAAAGTTTCCCCAAAAGCATTGGCTATTGCAGTAGAGTCTGCAATATTACATCCATTATAGGACCGATGAGGGGTGCGTGCTGTGTATTTTCCCTTCATTTTCCGGATTTTTTCCCAGACCACCTTAGTACTAGTGGACTGAGTAATTGATGAAGTAAAACGGATCCACGATTCCTTTTGACTCTGATGACGGATGTAGCGTGCTTTGGCTTGTGTGCTTTTAAAGGCTATAAGGTTGTTCATGGTAGGATATCGGCGAAATATCCCCCACGCTTTGTTTTGAGCCTTTTTTGCTGTTGTACGCTGTGAATTCCACCAAGGTTTGGGAAATGGTGGAAACCGGGCAGATGTTTTTGGAACAGCATTCGCAGCTGCTTGGACGATAATTTCTGTGATGTACGTTATTGCATCATTGATAGGCTCCTGAGTGACAGTACTTAGCTCAAAATTTGCCTGATGTTGGAAGGCAGACCAGTCAGCCTGATCAATCTTCCACTGTGGTAACCTAAAAGGAAGACAAGGTCTCGCACTGTATAGCGAGGTTATCACAGGGAAGTGATCACTTCCGTATGGGTTCTCCTCCACTTCCCAAGTGAGTGAAGGGAGTAGAGAAGGGGAGCAGATAGAAAGATCAATGGCAGAAAAGTATGGGTAGGCATGTGGAAGAAGGTGTTTGTTCCAGTATTTAGAAGGGAAAGGTCGTTGTCATTTAGCATACGCTCCATGACTCGTCCCCTTCCGTTGATGTTAGCACTACCCCACAGGGTATTATGTCCATTAAAATCCCCGAGAAGTAAGAAAGGGGGAGGCAACTGCGTTACAAGTTCATCAAGGTCTTTCTGGGAGATGTCAGTCCCAGGTGGCAAATAAATTGAGCAGACCGTTAATAAAAATCCCACTGTAAGGCGAATTGCAACAGCCTCAATGCTAGTTGTAATTAGCAAGGGCTGAACTGGGGTCTGGTTCCCCACAAGGATAGCCACTCCTCCATGAGCAGGACCATCTGCAATTCTGTCCTTATGAAAAAGTGTTATATTATGTATGGTGGAGTTATCATTTGCCTTTAGATAAGTCTCCTGCAAACAAAAGCAAATTGGTTCGTGCTTTTGCAGGAGGGCCTTGATGTCATCAGTATTTCGCCGGAATCCACGACAATTCCATTGTAGGAATTTAGCCATTATTTTGGCTTGGTGGGTCCATCAGGCAGCTTCTGAGGTGCTGAGGGCTTACCTTTTTCAGTCCTGGCTTTATCCTTCCTGGGGAAGTATGGACGCTGACCAGTGTCCATTTCCTCCTCAGCAAAGAGCTCCAAAACTGAATCTTCGGGCACCTCCTTCTGCTCGACATCCATGTTTTCTTGGGTACTAGGGGATACTTCACCTTTCTTATTCTTTTCTTTCGCAATTGCTTTTGTTACTTGTGGAGCATTAGGAGGTACTGATATAGGAGTGGCAGCTGATTGGTCTTTCTGTGCAGGTTTTTGAGGACTTAAGAGATAACGTGCGATGGGAGTGAATGATTCTTTTGGAGGAATGGTCATGTCCGTCTGAGTTCTGATGGAACATCTCCCTGCTACCTTCTGGGCGTAGGTAGGTTTGTTGATATTCAAGGGTCTCACCAATTTCCTTGCCTCCTAGTATGATATATTTAACTCTGCCTTCAGCCGTTGAATTTCTTTTTCTTCTTTCCACCTCTGGCATGCTCGTGAGTAGGCTGGGTGTTCTCCCTCACAGTTAATGCAGGTGGGTTTTGCGGCTGAACATGCTGTTGTTTCGTGGTCCTTTGCACCACATCGAGCGCATGCAAGGACTCCAAGGCAGGCCATTTGAGAATGTCGATACTTCTGGCATTTAAAACACCGTAAAGGGTTCGGAATATATGGACGCACTGAGCAGTTGATGTAGCCAGCTTTAATCTCATCAGGAGGTTTGGGCGAGTTAAAAGTCAGGATAATGCTCCTGGTTTTAACAAGCTTCCCATCCCTACACGCATTAATTCTCTTAACGGCAGTAACTCCCTGTGGTTTCAATTCTAAGCAGATTTCCTCCTCTGTTATGCCGAGAAGGTCCCATTCCGAAATGACACCTCTCGATGAATTGAGTGTTCTATGTGGTGTCACTGTTATGGGTACTCCTCCGATTGATGTTGCACGGAGTAGCTGCTCAGACTGCCTGTCAGTTTTAGTTTCAATTAAGAGGTCTCCAGAATGGAGCCTCTTAACTGATTTGGGTGCCCCTGCTAACCCATCTAACCCTTTCTGTATGAAGAAGGGCGACATTTTGCCAATCGGTTTTTCAGTGGTGGAATGAATAATTAAAAATCTTGGAACAGGCCCTGATGATATTTCTGTTTGCTGCCTCTTTTTAGCAATAATCCTATCAGTATCTTTTTCTATAGTTTCAGGTAGGGACCGGGTTGGGGCCCCTGAAGAAGTTAGTTTATCAGGATTCATAGAGTTTTTATATGGTTCAGTGGCCGGGCTCCCCACCCACCACGGAGCCCAAAGGGACGCCCACTACCCGGCATGCAATAAATGCGCTCGGGAGTGGAATGCCAGGGCTACCCAGACACCATACCCGCACCGCCGCCAGCCTGAATCCTGTCCCTCGGACCATGAGGGTAGGGGCATGGCATTGACACGGTTGACCCTCGCAGGCAAGCCTACTAGCCGATTGATCCTAGCCGGGCCTTCCAGGACCTCCCGTCTTGTCGAAGCAGGGGCCAAAGTGGTGTATTGAAGCTGGGCCCCCTCAACCACCAGGATCCCCCTTTCCGAGTTTCCACAGGTCGCAGCGCACGGCAAACACGTCGGATTCCATTGATGTAAGCCTGGAACCTGGGCTGTGGGCGTTGGATCCCAGTGATGCTAGTCTGGAAGTCCAGAAGCGTACCTGGGAGGTCCCCTCACCACATACAGGTGCCCACGTCGAGTGGTAAATAATGGAGTCCCCACGGTTCAGTGCTGGTCCATTGCTGTTTTGTGCAATTATCAAGGATATTGATGAAGGTATATCAGGCTTAATGTACAAGTTTGCAGATGATACAGTTTGGCAGGGTTGTTAATGACACTAAAGACAGTATGCTATTGCAACAAGATCTAGAAAAGTTAGGCAGATGTGCTGAGAAGTGGCAATTGAAGTTTAACATTGACAAATGCAAAGTACTGCATATGGGTAGTAGTAGTAATCCAATAGAAACGTACCAACTGTGTGATACTACACTGAGAGAGGTGGCGAATGCAAAAGAGGGGGTAATTGTGCAGTCAGATATGAAGTTCTCTGAGCAGTGCAGATGGGCTGCCAGAGCAGGTCATAGAGTTTTGCCCATGATATATAGGAATTTTGCTATATATCATGGACATGGAACAAGGAGGTGATTATCCCTTTGTATAAGGCAATGGTCAGGCCACACCTTGAGTACTGCATATAGGTCTGGAGGCCTCATTTTAGGAAAGATGTAGAGTTGCTAGAAAGAGTACAGAGAATGGCAACAAAATTGGTAAGAGGAATGAACGGGTGCACTTATGAAGAAAGGCTTAAGTTTTGCAAGTTGCAGCATCTGGGGACCATGCACCTGTGAGGTGATCTGAATGGTTTGAGCAGTCTCAATGCTGATGGGATACTTCTGCTTGCACAGACTAAGAACCTGAGGAAGCAGAGATTCAAACTGAGGAAAGATAGTTGTAAAACAGATGTGTGTAAATTTTCCTTTAGCCATCGTGTAGTTGACTGCTTGAACAGAGTTCCATCTGTTGTTGTGGAAGTTGACAGCTTAAATAAATTTAAGGCTGAATTAGACAAGCATTTGGAGTGACCAGATGGACAAAATGGGAAGTTTTTTTTTTTTTTTTTAGATGATGCTGTATAAGCTTGCTTTCTTGCATCATATGCCTCAACTAATTCAGCTACAATAGCGATAGGAGTAGCGAGTTGTACCTTACAAAATCATTAGCTAAATTTAAATATGCTAACGAATACCACTGAGCCTATTTAATCTTTCTGTAAAACACAAATTTATATGCTAATTAATCAAAAATATGATAAAATTTCAATGAAACCTTGTCAGCTTGCAGCAGCTACAGAAATCTACGTGTTCAACAAGCGACACTTGGCTGTAAACCTCCCCAGTCTAGTCTAGTCTAGTTCTTGAATTTATTCAAACTATCCACTTCCACAATGATGGATGGAATCTTGTTACAGTAGCAACCACTGTATAATGTATAAACACGTATCTCGGTAAGATGTGTAGTAGTTTGCACTAGGTCCATTCTTTGGACCTGTGGGTTTGATGAAGTCCTTACAAAAGATTTAAGCCCTACAGACAGGGATGCCTTTGCTGACGACCTTGTCTTATTGGTAAAAGGTAACACCAGAAGGGTGGTGGAAGAAAGAGCAAACGTGGCACTCAAACAACTGCAGGAATTTGGTGCTAACCCACATGCTCAAAATCTCGGCAGAAAAAAACTGTGTAGCCTACTAAACAACCACTAGAAATAAAAATAGGTAATACCTCAGTTCACATGGTCCAAAAAATACTTAGGCATAATTCTAGACTCCAAATTAACTTTCTATCCAACTTGTCATACTTGGCTAAAAAAGTCCAAAACTATGCCGGAATGATTGCCAGAATCAGCCGAGCAGATTGGGATCTCAAGCGTAGAACCCTGGAACTCATTTACAGAGCAGGTTTTTACCTGTAATCCCCTATGGTGCTGGCATATGGTTCCATCACACAGCCATAGTTAGAAACAGAGCAAAATTAAATAGCATTCAAAGAACAGTCTTATTAACAATAACTAGAACATGCTGTACAGTTACTATCCCAGCTCTGCAAGTTTTGGCTGGTACTCTACCACTGCACCTTGAAATTGCCAGGTGGGAAGGAGCAGCAGTGCGTAGCACACGCTTCTTGATTAGACCGGGGTTCGAGCCCGTCACCACCAAATACGGAGGATGCGGAAAGGTCAGGGAATGACTACCGCATATTCCCGGAGCAATATGGCCTTAGTTGCTAATGCTCCTAAAAAAAAACCAAATAACAAATAACAATAACCTTGAAATTGCAAAAAAAAAGGGCTATATTATAGACTTAAAAAAGGAATCCCCATAGGTTTCCTAGGCATAATCCCAAACCTTGCCAATGACATCAAGGCAGAGAAACGACAAATTGCCACATGACTACATCAGATATGGCAAACTGAATGGGAGCAAGAGACCAAAGGTGCTACTACCAAAAGTTTTTTTCCACAGGTGGCTATGGTTAGCCCAAAACCACCTAAGTGGTATGTTCCAGAACTATATATCACATTTCTATTGACAGGTCATGGATCACTTAAAGCTAAATTGCACTTTTTGGGACTGGCCGATGACCCCCTGTACCTGTGGCGAAATTGAGGATTGGGCACACATTCTATATGACTGTGTAATCTATGAAAATCAACATAGACAGTTAATGACAGAAATTGGACCCCTTCCTAGGGGCCAAGAATACCAATTCATCATGGAGGTCTTTTATAAGGTCTTCATCAAGTATGCTCAAACCATTTTTGTCTCTGTCGAACCTTGCAGAGACAGGCTCTTCAACCAGTAACTGTAGCAAATCAATAGACCAAATATATAACCAGCCCATTTTCCTCCCCATGCCCAATGAATGACAAAATCTCTACATGACTGAACATACCTGAATTGACTCAAAAATTACTGGGACTTTACCAGAGTTGACGCCCTGCCCCTGGGGACTCCTTTGGCTCATTGCCAGTGGACCATAGAGGTAGGAAAGTAACCAAATGTGACTGATGGGAATTATTATTATTTATTTATTTGGTTGGTTTTTAGGAGCATTAGCAACTAAGGCCATATTGCTCCAGGATATGCGGTGGTCATCCCCCGACTTTTCCGCATCCTCCGTATTTGGTAGTGATGGTTAGATTCTTGATTAGACCGAACCCCAGTCTGATCAAGAAGCGTGTGCTATGCACCGCTGCTCCTTCCCACCTGGCTACGGAAGCGCCCTGATGGGAATAAAGGCAGGCTGGTACTGCCCTCATCATAGCATACGTACAACCAAAACAGACTGAGTTCCCAAACATGACAACACTCACGGAAAGGACTTTAAAGAGACTGGTATAGACATGCAGCCAGGGTTACCTGTCAGCTGGAAAAACTAGTAAGCTGCAGGTTTCTGAAATATGCTAGTATGAATGAGGATTGAATGAATGAAAATTGGAGTGAATGTAAAGGTGAGAAAGGAAATGCTAGGAGCAGTGAGTGAATGATAATTTATGTCTCTAGGTGTGTGAGGGATGAATGTGTGAGAAGAAGTGAGTGCTGAAAGAGTAAATGTGGAAATTGAGTAAAATTAGCGAATGACTGTGGAGTCTGAGTGAATGTAAGGGTGTAAAAGTGTGTGCTCGGATGAGTGAATTAATGCGAGAAATAGTGTGTTGAATGTATAAATGCCGAAAGCAGAATGTAAAAGTATGACAGGAAGTTTGTTTAAAAAAGAAAAAAAAAAAGGAAAAACTTAGCATTGTATAATTGTTACATAAATGTTTTTTTTTTGTTTTTTTATTATTATTATTTATGTCATTTAAATTATTGCTTGCTTAAATTGTTGCTTTCTCTTTAAAGCAATGGTTAAATAAGCATTGTATTAATTTAAAAGCAAAAACTGGACATGCAAGATTGACAGCTTGGTGTCAGGTTTGCTTGTTTAATAAGTCACTCCTCTGTGGTGGTGTAAATGAGAATGATGGATGAATGAAAAAAAAAAAAAAAAGTTGCGAAATGTAAAATCTATAAAATGTTGCCTAGAAATGAAGGAATAAAAAAAATATATATATATAAAATGTAAAAAAAAAAAAAATTTAATATAAATTGCATGTTCTGTTCCAGCCTCTTCACCAGATGGATCGATGGCCATGGGAACCTTATGGACCTCAAGGTCATCCATGCTGTTGCCTGTTCCTAACCAGCATGCTGTCCTAGGTGGTATACAGCCACCCGCACAACTCAGCTGCTGCTATTAGGCATTCCTAGCCACACTCTCTTGCCTGGTTCTTTGCCTCCACTCCCAGGACGGGAGGGGGAGGTTACCTCTGCCTTCCCCCCTCCTTGCCGCCTCTCTTTCCACTCTGGTGGGGCAGGCCTGCTCCACTGATTTTGGGGGTCATTTTTTCTATTGAACCCATATCTCCGTCTTTTCCCCCCAGCCTTCAGCCTCCCCTCCCTCCCTCTCTAACTTACAAATACTAGTGTTTGAATCTTTGTTAAATTGCTTCAGCCCTACTCCCAAAAACTTAATGACATAAAATCGCATAACTAGTACTCCTTTTGACTGACCCCTATCTATAGTGTTTCTTTTTTTTTATTTTATTTTATTATTATTTTTTTAATTAATTTATTTTTTTTTAAGGTCCTAGCCACTGAAATCTCAGGAAATTAGGTGGCAGGACCTGCCAGTGTAAATAACTCTAATACTGGTGTACATGGTCTGCCTCAACGGGGCAAAGTGTGGGCAATGTTGGGTCCCTTTAGGGGGCCAGCAGCCAAATGACCAGAGGAACAATGGTACACGACCCTGCACATATACAAGATCCATACACTTTTAAACCTCTGGCACTGACTGTGCTCTGTTTCAGACCTACAATGTATACTACGCAGAGATGTGGGAAACCCCTGGTGCCGCTTGACACTAAACACACTCTGTACAGTAGCAACCACCTGTTGGCTGATTTTGGTAGTTGTTGGTGCATAGGCTTCTGTGGCCATAATGCACTTCCCAAGGTTTTTGCAGTACTTTGATCCAAGCCCGAGGCGGGAATCGAACCCGCGACCTTTGGGTTGCCTGTTGGCTGAAGACAAACTTTCACACATATTCTTTAACCATCCTTCCTCAATTTAAATTTATGCCCCCTCTTGTGCATAGTCTCAGCTAGGGAAGTAAGTCATCAGCATTGAGCTTGCTCAATCCTTTCAAAGCCTTAAATACCTTAACCATATCACCTCACAGGTGCCTGGTCTCTAGATGCAGAAATGAAACATTTCTTGGTAAGAGCATCCCATTGTTCCTAATTCCTTTCTCTTGGCAAAAAAGCAGGGAAAGCTAGATGTTACATGAACCTGGAAGAGTCATTCAGATAAAAAATTCCTGATGAAAGCACAGAACATGATCTTTAAAACCAAATAGATAGAGGTCTTTTTAAACACCATACCTCCAAGTTATGCCATAGGCTTTTTCCATATCAAAGAAAACTGACTCCAAGTGCTCAAGCTTTATGAATGCATTGCAAATAAATGTTTCTAATCAGATCAAATGATCCAAAGTTGGCCAGTTTATTCAGAACACTGTGTCTTGCTGAAATTGTCATTTATTTCAAGGTAATATATAAGGTGAGCTATGACCATTTTGTCTAATAATTTACATAAGTAGTTGATCAGAACAATGTTCGGAATTTTGAGGTCCTTTCCTGGCTTTATGAATGCAAGGATGATTGCCCTACATTACAAATCTGGTCACTGCTCCTCCAAATAAATTCAGTTACAGAGATAATACAACAGCTCTAGGGAAAGTGATGGAAGGTGTTTTAACATTGCATACTGGATAGCATATGGTTTTGCAGCGCTGGCCTTTGAGGAAGCAGGTGATGTCATTAATTCAGTTGAGTGAACGGCAAGTTGTAATCCTCAGCTCTGCTTGGAGAAAAGTTGAGTTTATGTTTCTCAACTTGCTCTTTAAAACCAGGAACTCTAATGAGTATGATATTTCTGAAGATATATGCTGGAAAGTACAGGGCTGGTTTAAGGCACGGTCAAGCAGTTCCCCCAAACAGGGCACCAAAATTTGCACCCCAAATTTTTCTGATTCAATTTTGATTCAAGTAAATCAGTTTTCATTCATTTGAAATAATGTAGGTACAACATCTTTCTCGGAAAATATATACAGGCACCCCTCTACTTACATACAATAGGACAATAATTACACTAGAAAGCAGTTCATGTACAAACAACTTACACACAACTCGTCTCATAGATGTGCACACGGCAAAAAGCTTCTCAAAATTAATAAAAATATCGTAATGTGAACCCAATAACATGTTTTTTGGTAATTCATTCCAAGACTGCAGAAGTTGAAATTTTCACTATACAACTAAGCTATTTATCTCTCTAAAAGATCACTTTTATAATGGAAATTGTATTAGTTTTATATAAATTTATGTCGAATAAGCAAAACACAAAAATCACTTTTAAAATGTACTGCATTTTCACCGTTTATTACTATGTTTGGTTATAAGAAAAATCAATTTTGAACGGCTTTGTGATATTTTTCTAAAGCACATTTCTGAAGGTCAACATAAAACAATAAAAACAATTTGGGCTTTCTGTTTTATTGGGCTTTTGTTTGTGCAATATAATTATTAAGCGGGTAGTAAACTCAATCTTAATGCATTTGTGATAATACCGATGGCTGGAATTGTGTGGGTTTTTATGTTATTATGGAGAAATGTGTTTCCCCTTCACTGAAATCTTCAATCATATAAAAAATATAAATAAATTTTCAGCATCTTCTCTTCATTGCTTATCTTTTTTACTGTTTTAAATTTTACAAAAAAAAAATGTCAATGAACAAAAATATCAATTAGTAATTAAGCTATGTATGTAAGAGTAAATTTATTTTTATATTGCTAACCTGTGGAAAATTCTCTTCTGATTTTCACGTATCATTTAATTTTGTTAATTGGTATTAAAAAAAAAAAAAAAAAAACAATTACACTAGGATCAACCGGAAATTTCTTTCATATCTCCCTATATGCATTGTGTCTGTAAATTCCGTGTTTTATGTTCTCTGTAGTAGCGTAGCTGGCAGGGGCAGTACACCCCGGGTGCCAGCCAGAAAGTGGTGCAATCGCTTGAAAATACAAGAAGGGGAAGGAAAGTATTAACTTTAACAAATAATTTTAAGTTTTTTTAAAATTCTCCTCCTCTGTAATCTCAATTTTTTAAAGGGATTTCTTTTTTTAACACCTTGACCTACCATATAAACAGAGACTGTCAACATTTAGTTTAATTGTTTATGTGCAAAGTTAAAGTGTGATACATAGGAGTGGCGAAATATACTGCAAGTGTGGATTACTCATTTCTATGAAACAACAGATGAAGGATAAAGGAAAATCACTCCGAATTCTCTAATTGGCTGCTTACATCAGAAATCAGGTTGACCATGGCGTATTGTCCCTGTTGGGAATATACCTTAATCTGTTCCACTGGTAATAGACACAAGAAAGCAGTTGACCAGTGCAACTTCTTGGTACGGTATGTAGGGGAGGCAGTTGTAAATGTGTTACATTTACAACTGCCTCCACTAAATTGTGGAAAATTATTCCCTTTAGTTCGTGCTTTCTACAGCAGCAGCTCTATTGCCTAAAGGCCAGATGTGTGAACAATATGTACCCAGGTCTCTCAGAAATTTGTTCGTTATATGGAAATTTTATTTGTTCCAGAGAAATTAATTTAATTGAACCACCCATGGGTTTCAGAATCTATATAAGTTGAGACCAGAAAACTGTTAACATTTAGTTTAATTGTTTATGTGCAGCAAAGTTAAAGTGCGATACGTAGGAGTGAATTGAAGTAAATATAGGTATGTATCTATATCTTTGAAAGTAGTGTTGTAGTTTAATAAATTTTAATTGTTGTAACAGATAGTTTAAATATCATATCTAGGTAATGTTTCGTTATCTACTGTGACTGTGGCATATGTTTCCTTTATTGAAAGTTTTTTTGGTTTCTAGTTCTTAAAATATGAACTGCTTCAAGTTTTAATTTTTTTTACATTGAATCAATATCATTATCAGTATTTCGACAACCCTTTTTGGCCTATCCCGATACCAGATAGCTTGAGAATTTATTTTATTAAGAAAGGCAGTGAATATTTTCAAAATAAGGACAGACCTTCTGACACTGTTGAAAAAGCAGGAGAAAAAATTAAAAGGGAAATATCAACAGTTAACAACTTCGTGTTTTTTTTGATACTACCAAGTGGAGAAAAATTTTTAAGAACATGGATGATTTAATCACCAATCATCAGGAGATTTATTTTGTTTTTGCCGCAAACTATTTTCATTGGAGAAAAAAGAAATTGAAACATTCAACTTTATCACGAGATTTAAAACTTGGTTGAAATTAAACCCAAAGGTTTCTGACCATGAAAATAGTGAACAGCGTCTCTCATGCTTAGAGTGCAGGGTTGAAGTTTCAACAAACTATTGACCACATTCATCTGACAGTACTGGATAAAGAAAGAAAGAAGGAAATGAAGAGATATTTTACATCGGCATTTAGATGTAATCTTATTTTTGGATTGTCAGAATTTTCCTTTTTGTGGACATGATGAATCCATATTTCCTTCTAATAAAGGAAATTTTATAGAAATGGTAAAGTTGCTATCAAATTTATGACTCTGTTTTTAAAGAACATATTTTAAGAATTGAATGTTCATCTGATAGGAAAGAACCTTCATATTTATAGTCAGAGATTCAAAATGAGTTTATTAACATTTTAGGAAATTATGTGAGAGAAAAAAATAGTAACCGATATAAAACAAGCTAAATATTTTGGAATTCTATTTGACAGTATACCAGACGTACTACACACTGACCAAATATGTGAAGTAATTAGATATGTTTACATTGTAGATGACAAGGTTGAAGCGAAGGAGTCATTTTTAAGCTTCTTCCCGCCTTGTTGGAAAGACTGCAGCCAAACTCACATGAGAAATTTTGAATTATTTAGAAATATCAAGGAAATTAACACTGTGTAAACGACTTGTTAAATTTATGCAGAGTGCATTCATTTTCAAGCTTTTCATCATGTGTAACCTTTGGAACGTTGGACAATCTTTTTTCTTTCTTTTCAGTCTTTCCATATCATTGGGAAATAATGAAAAAACATACAGGAATGAGAAAAATTCAAATTCAAATTATTTTATTAGGGTCACCCAGAATTTGTTCTATACCCATTTTATGTAATATATATATATATATATGTACTTAGTTTGTACAAGACCAAAGCTGGACTTAAATACAAAACAGTATGTACATGAAAAAAAAAACAATTAAGTACATAAGCCGAGGAGTGCTGTACTTTGTTGGATACATCAACAATGCTACGAATCATTGCACACACACACACACACACACACACACACACACACACACACACACACACACACACACCTATATATACTTAGTACGTACAAGACCGAAGCTGGACAAAACAGTATGTACATGAAAAAAACCCAGTTAAGTACATAAGCCAAGGAGTGCCTGTACTTTGTTGGATACATCAATGATGCTATGAATCATTACCCACACAACTGCATTGCATGTACAAGAATGCTGTGTACACTCGCTTAAACACTAGGGCGACTCAAATGGGTGGTAAGAAATGTTTATATGTTGTTAAAATATATGTAGGGGTTTGTCTTTGTCTCTGGTCAAAGCCGTTAAAGTTTTAAAGATTTGTCGAGCTACACAAGGTGAGTTTAGTTGCACATATAATTAAATAAATAATTGTGACTGCCAATTCATAAATTTTATTAGTTAACGAGTTAACTTTAAGTTTGTTCGTCTTTTCTCCCAGTTTAAATGACTTATTGTTAAATTTTTTATAATGTTACTAAATAATACCATTAAATATTATTAATAATATTAATAATTGTTTTATAGATTGAAATTTTCCTCTAAAAATGTCAAGTAGTGGTAAAAAGAAACAATGTGGAGAAGAATTTAGGAAAAGAAAGCGTGAAAAAGAAGCTGGATCTTGGGAAAGGATAAAGTAATATAAAAACCCGCAAGAATATTTTACAACTACTACAGCTATTGGGAATATTGAAAATAATGACAAAGAGAAACCCATGACATCAGTGATTGTCCCTTCATTTTGCGACCTTCAAGAAGAAGATGAATCAAATTTACCACATAATTTTTCAGAATTTATTTTGAATGAAAATTCTAACCAACACTCTGCAACTTTAGTGTTGGTAACTTCATTATGCAACTCAAATACTAATACTGCAGTTCTTCGAGAGGTAGATGAATTCGCAGCCTGATTTTTCAGAAGTTGGTGATAATTTCGAAATATCTGCAACACATGGAAAAAATTTATCAGACCCAGCCTTGTGGCCCAAAATTTGCAATAACAAACTTATAGATCAACTGGTTCTTCAGGGTCCAAAAGAAGTTCAACTTAAATGGTATCCTCAAGATACCAATGGCCATCATTTCTCATATATCATTATTTTCATACACTTGCTAATAACAAATTTATACCATGTAGGTATAAATAGTATAAATAGTAGGTATAGGTAGTTGATGTATTCTGAAACTGTGGACCGTATATTTTGTTTCTGTTGCCTACGTTTTGATCGAGGCTCGAGATCACATTTAGCAAGTGATGGATTCAGTGATTGGGGTCATTTATCTTCTGAACACTAAAATAATATCGAGATAAATGAAGATGAAAGTAGTGCAAATCACATGAAATTTTATGACTCCTGGATAGAAACCAAATCAAGACTTAAATCAGGAAGAACAATTGACAGAGCAGAAAAAATGTTGATTCAAAAAGAATCAGATCGTTGGAAAAATGTTTTGACTAGATTGATGAACATTGTTTTGTACCTTTCAGAAAATAACATGGCATTTCAGGGTTCGTCTGACAAATTGTATACAAAAAACAATGGAAACTACTTAGGTCTTATTCAGTAATCGTCAAAATTTGATCCTGTTATGCAAATACACATTGGCCGTATTTTGAAAGACGAATTAGTGGTTCATTATACTGTGGGAAGAATATTTTAAATAAACTTATTCAATTAATGCTGAAGAAGTGAACACTAAAATAATATCAAGCATACAAAATGCTAAATATTTTTCTATAATAGCCAACTGTACACCAGATATTGAAAGATTCTTGGGATTTACTTCAGTAGTGGACTCCACTGGTAAAGGACTATCGGATGTTATAATGAAATTATTGGGAAAAAAATAAAATCAAGTTAAAACATTGTCGAGGTCAGGGTTATGACAATAGAGCCAATATGAAAAGCAAAAATAGTGGCATTCAAAAGAGAATCTTGAATTATAATCCAATGGCATTATTTATGCCCTGCAGATGCCATAACCTTGAACCTTGTGTTGTGCGATGCTGCAAAATCTGTCAAATCTGTGTCGCTATTTGGAACTTTAGGAAGATTATACTCTCTGTTTGCTGCTTCTGTTAATCGCTGGCAGATTTTAATTGACCATATTAAACTTTTCAAGTTAAAACAACTTGGTGACATGTGCTGGGAGGCGAAAGTTTCCAGTGTGAGCTGTTAGATATCAGATTGGTGATATGCACTTGATATCTATTATATCACTATGGCTGAAAAAGTGGAAAAACATAATCCTGAAACTGCACATGAAGCTACAACTTTATGTGGCCAACTGAAAGATTTCAGTTTTCTGGTTTCATTAGTCATATGGTATGACGTACTCTTCAAAATTAATGCCGTCAGTAAATCAATGCAGAGCGAGAGTATTGATTTACTGACGGCAGTAAATCAATGCAGAGTGAGAGTATTGATGTATATAGTACTGTGGAATTAACTAAAGGTAGTATGAAATTTTTAGAAGAGTATAAAGAAAAGGGTTTGGAGAGAGCTATTTTAAGTGCTAGTGAACTTGCTACCCTTCTCAATGTTGAATCTGAATTTAAATCAATGAAATGATTGAGGTATGTTAAATAAGATTTCGATTATGAGAGTAGAGATGAACCAATTAAAACACCCAAGAAGCAATTTGAAATCGAGTTTTTCAATACATTGCTTGATGTAGCTATTATGTCAGTTTGTGAAAGATTTGAGCAACTCAATAAGCACGCAGAAACATGGGGGTTTCCTCTACAAAATAAAGGAACTGCCAAAGAGGGAGGAGCTTGAAAAGCACTGCTTTGATCTCCAGCTGGCATTAACTGTTGGTGAAGATAATGGTATTTGAAAGTGGTCCTTTATGTGACGAACTGATAAGTATTCACAAATTTGTAAGGAACTTGGATAATCCAACTCCACTCAACGTTTTAAATTTTATTAAAAAGACGAAACTGGAAGGTTTATATCCGAACGTGTGGGTATGTTTGAGAATCTTATTAACCACACCAGTTTCTGTAGCTAGTGGCAAGAGAAGTTTTTAAAAATTGAAACTAATAAAAACATATATGTGCTCATCTATTTCGCAAGAAATGTTAACTTCACTAGCAACCCTTTCGATCGAAAATGATGTGGCTCAAAATGTGGACTTTTCTGAATTAATTAAAACGTTTGCTAGTAAAAAAGCGAGAAAAGTAAATTTTTCGTAATATTCATATTTTTATTTATTAGATGTTGTCCTATTTTTGAGTATTTAGTAGTCACTTGATTACCAAAGAATTTAACTTTTTTTTTTTTTTTCTTGTTTATATTAAACAATGTTTATATACGTTGTTTGTTGATAATAATTTTATAATAAATAACATTATTATATTAAATAATTTGGTTAGTTATTTAATTCCAAAATATATTTTGAGAGACCCTCGTATTTTCATGTTTCTTGCTTTTTAAGAAACCTAATTTTTTTTAACTAAAAAACGGTAAGTATTTTATTTTATGAGAGGAAAGATTTGTTTGATAAGTCGGATAATAAAAAAAACTTCTTGTAGGATGCTGAGTCAGTTAAAAATATACTCAAAACTCAATGTTATGGATATCTCATGTACTTTTCTCAGGAGTAAATCATCGTTTAATTTTTATATAGTCTACTGACTCCTGAGGAAGGCATATGAGGTACATATACATTGAGATTTTGATTACATTTTTAATAAAATTACTGCTTCCCGAATTTTTTTTTATATATAACTTTCAAACATTTTAATAAAGTCTTGGTGTGTAAAAAAAAATATCACACAGGGCACTGACAGAAATAAAGCCAGTCCTGGGAAAGTACTTCTCCTAGAGTACTGACAACAGCAGTCATGCTCTGATATGGTTGAGAAAAGTGATGTATATTTACCCTTCATTTTACAAATATTATCCAATTTGGCTGTGGTGCCATTCGTCTGGTTAATGGAAGATGTAAACTAGACCCAGCATGCTTTGGCAAAAGTACCATTAAAGGCTATAAGATGTTCACTGGTTTTGGTAACATCAAAATTTAACCCATGCCCGATTTTGTGACTTTACACTCTTGGTTGTGCCATGGCTTTGAAGAGCATGGAAATTTGGAGGATGTTTTTGGAATTGCAATTACTGCTTTATGGATACACTCTGTGACATATATCTATGACTGCATTGTAAATTGATTCCCATTTGATTTAAACATGATAAAATTCAGTAAGTTGTGTGCAGAAGCATGCCAAGAGTGTGCAGCACCTGTGTGCATGCACAATTTATACAGCGCCCCATTAATTAAAAACATCAGAAAATAATATACTAAAATTTAACATAATTTTTCTCTAAATCAACCCAAAATTATCACTATTAATTTTATTAATCATCAACAAATTTAATTTTTAGCTTGATAATGTCATGAAATAAGGCAGCATCAAATTATTTTTTAAGTACTATGCAACAAATTTTTTCTTTAGCCTCCTGATGCCTGTGTGCATTGCACACATTGCACACGTGGACAGTGTGCCTCTGGTTGTGTGAATATACTCCAATTAGCTGATCAAATTTCCACCATGGGATTCTTGATGGATGGCAAGCTTGTCAGCTTATTAGCATATGATGCAAGAAAGCAAGCTTATGCAGCATCAGCCAAAAAAAAAAAAAAAAAAAAAAAAAAACCTCCCATTTCACCCCTCCATTCATTCCAAATGCCTGTCCAGCTCAGCCTTAAATTTATTTAGGCTATCAACTTCCACAACAAAAGATAGGTGTCTGTTCCCCCAATCAACTACATGCTGGCTAAAGGCAAATTTCAGCGCAGCTATTCCACAACTGACTTTCCTCAATTTGAATCTATGCCCCCCTCAGGTTCTTAATCTGAGCACCTTCATTAATATCATTGATGAATACACAAAACAACAATGGACCCAGCACCGAACCCTGGGGAACTCCACTAATAACATTCGTCCATGAAGAGCAGTGTCCATTGATTACCACTATTATGGTGGTATTATGGAAAGTGACCACTTCCATAAGGATTCTGTTCTGCCTACCATTAAAGCAGGGAAAGTATGAAAAGGAAGCATATGGAGAGATTGATGGTACAGAATGTAGACATGTACAAATAGGCATTGGTTCTCACATTTAATAAATTAAGGTCATTATTATTCAGCATAAATTCAACAATACAACTCGTTTATTAATTTCTGTATACCCAACAGGGTATTTTGTTCATTAAAGTCTAAAAGAAGTTGGAGTGGAGAGGACAATTGCAAAATAAGATCATTAAGATCTGTTCTATATGTTTGTCGCCTGAGACAAACATATAGAACAGATTGCTAAATGAATTGCTACTACTTCTATTTTAACGTTCAATTGAGAAAGGGGTATGATATGGTTGCTCACAAGGACTGCAACTCCTCCATAGGCCAGGCCATGCCCATTCTTATCCTTCCAGATGGTAGCAAAGTTCCACATTATTGGGTCATCCAGTGCCTTTAAATACATTTCCTGCAAACAGAAAAAGACAGGTCCATTATTATGCAGGAGTGTTTTGAGATCCTTCATATTTTGTCAGAATCCGTGACAATTCCATTGTAAGAATTTAGCCATTACTATTTAGGTTTAGTGGATCCATAAGGTGACTTCACAAGCAATGCAGGTTTTGATTAATCTGCTTTGGTTTTGATTTTGGTTTTAGGAAATAGTGGTATCCATTTCTTCCTTGGGATTAAAACCCAAAATAGGATCATCCACACTTTCCTCTTCTTCTTACTCCATTGCATTCTATATCCCACTAATAACAGGCTGTGACTTATTGGGGGTTAGGGTTTTCTTTAGTGTTACTACCTTGACAAGATATTTGTTGGTTGGTATTGAGATGGGAGTAGCAGCTGTTTTTTCTTTGTCTGCTTGTTTTAACAAGTAGTGGGCATGTGGAGTAATGCATGGTGGAACTGAAATATCAGCTTGTATTGATGTAGAACACTTGTGCAAAACCACCCGAGTGTAAGGTTTCACATTATTTACTGATATGACCTTTTTCTCTGGATGAAATCCAGAAAATCAAGAGAGAGAGTTTCTCATCTTTCCACCATTGGCATGCCCTTGAGTAGGCAGAGTGTACACAATCACAATTTAAACATGCCAGGTTCATAGTAGAGCATTCCTTGGTGTCATGTTCATTTCCACCAGAGTGGTCACAAGCAGAAAAGCCACAACGTGCCATCTTTGAGTGACCATATTTTTGGGGTCTAAAACAGCAAAATGGATTAGGGATGTAGAACCTTATGAGACAGTTCAAATGTCACCTTTGTGGAAGCAGACAAGTTAGGCTTGTTAACACGTTAAAAACCCAACATTCTGACATCCCCAGAATTCTGAAAATCTGTATGTAATGATTAAAAATTACAAGCTTGGTATTTATTGCTAAAAGCAAACACTTACTTTCTTTTGTGCTAAACTGTAAATCAGAACAAATCTTAAAATTTTATAAAATGTTTATTCACGTATGTAAACTAACATTGGCAAACCAATACAAGCAAAAATGATAAAATGATAAAAAAGATAAAATGATGTGCCAAGTCTATAAACCAATGCCAAGCATCACTGCAAAGTTTTCAATCAGTGTGCCAATACTAGGATGCAGTTTGAATGTAGTTGTGCATGCATTACAGCTCATTGCTCCTAGTGACATTTTACGCATATATGCACTGAGGCAGCAAACATGCTAAATGTAAGGATAAGAATACAAACTCTAGTTGAAAGTAATTTTTTCTCCTTATGAATGAATACCCTCTTAATAGCTGTCACTCCTTGGTCTTTTAATTCAGATTATATCTCCTATTTAGATACTTAAAAGGGATCCAACCAACTACAGGCGACCATCACTAATTTGGCAGCACTGGGACCTGTGGGGGTGCCGGATTAGTGAGTTTGCCGGATCACTAGTGGTTTTTTAGCACATACATTTTACCCAACAGCTAACCACCTCCTTCTACCTTTAACACGTTGACTGCCAAAAAATATTTAGGAAATAATTTTATTAGTAATTCTAAAAAAAATATTGTAATGTCAGTGTTATCGTTTTTTCGCTTAAAATATATATATAAAAAAAAGTATTTTTTTATGTCGCATATATGTGGCCAACGTGGCCACATATGTTGGTTACTTTATTTCTTGAGAAGCCATGTCGGAAACATACGTGTGACGCTATTACGGCATATATATGATCTCGGGAAAGGATAAAGTAATATAAAAACCTGCAAGAATATTTTACAACTACTACAGCTATTGGGAATATTGAAAATAATGACAAAGAGAAACCCATGACATCAGTGATTGTCCCTTCATTATGCAACCTTCAAGAAGAAGATGAATCAAATTTACCACATAATTTTTCAGAATTTATTTTGAATGAAAATTCTAACCAACACTCCGCAACTTTAGTGTTGGTAACTTCATTATGCAACTCGAATACTAATACTGCAGTTCTCCGAGAGGTAGATGAATCGAATTCGCAGCCTGATTTTTCAGAAGTTGGTGATAATTTTGAAATTTCTGCAACACATGCAACAAATTTATCAGACCCAGCCTTGTGGCCCAAAATTTGCAATAACAAACTTAGGGATCAATTGGTTCTTCAGGGTATAAAGCAATTTGATTAGTAATTCTAAAATAAATATTGTAATGTCAGTGTTGTCGTTTTTTCGCTTAAAATATATATAAAAAAAAAGTATTTTTTATATCGCATATATGTGGCCAACGTGGCCACATATAAGCAACACTATTACGGCATACATATGAAGGTCGTTTGTGATTAGTTTATTGCGAGCGCTGCAATAAACTAATTACGATAAAATAAACTCTCAAACATCGCAATAAGTTTGTCAGTGTTGTTAGAGATTTTGTGAAAACAAGTTCGTTAGTGCGCTGTATTATCCATCATATTGTGTTGTGTTTTTCCGCAAGTTTGTATAAGTGTGTTGTAAAAAAAAATCTAAAAAGGAATGGCTAAAAGAAAATTACTAAGATAAGAGGAACTGAGAGAAATTGCTGGAATTTACAATTAAGCAGAGTTAAACTTCTCACAGACACACCGCTGTCGAGTTTTGTTAGAAGTTCAACTTTATCTGTTATGGACAATGTATGGTGTTTGTACTTTACACCACGAGAGGCACTTCCTTTATGCATTGGAACCAGGGCTGGGGCTAAATGTGAGCAGATTATAATAATAAATGCAGAAAAACAAGTGGAAATGGCTTGCCAGTGTTTACGAATTCACGCCAACAGCTGATTCTGCAACCAACGCTACCAAAACAGTAGCGGCAGGTCGGTGCGCAGACCCGGGAAATTTGAAATTACGTTCATGAAAATTATGTCCGAATTAGCGGTAGAACCGGATTACCGGTGGCCGGATTAGTGATGGTCGACTATGTGATAAATCAACTATTATACTATGTGATATATCAACTATTATACTATGTGATATATCAACTATTATACTATGTGATATATCAACTATTATACTATGTGATATATCAACTATTATACTATGTGATATATAAAGTGTCCTATGCAGTGTTACTTTAATTGCAATGGAGGAGCGATTCTGAATGTTTTACTGAGAAAGTTTCTTCTAGAAGGTCACTTTATCTAAGCCATTTTACCGACTTCAGGGACCCTTTTCAGGGATCATTTCTGAGGATAGGTGGCATCATTGACACATGTAAATGATGCCACCTATCCTCAGAAATGATCCAATACATTACCACGGGATGCAAGGTGATCATGCAGACTGAGTACATTCATAGATATAACCAGGTAGCCAGGATAATACATCAGAAGCTAGCAAGGAAATACCAGTTGATCAAAAAGCATGTATGGTATTAGAAGTATGAACCCCAGGAAGTACTACAGACCCCAACCCACAACCTGTACTGGGACTGCACCGTAATAATGTAAAAGACAATCCCGCACAACAAGAAGGAAAAGGCTACCTATCTGATTGATATAGTGGTACCCAATAATGCAACCTGCAGAAAACCCATGGGGAAAAAATCAGGAAGTACACGAACCTAAGGCACCTCTGTAGCCAGGTGGGCAGGAGCAGCAGTGCGTAGCACAAGCTTCTTGATTAGACCGGGGTTCGAGCCTGTGAGTCACCAAATACGGAGGATGCGGAAAGGTCAGGGAATGACCACCGCATATCCTGGAAAATTATGGCCTGCTAATGCTCCTAAAAACTAAATAATAACACGAACCTAAGACAAGAGACCAAAGAGATGTGGCACTTGCAATAAGTTATGACCAGGGCTCCCACTCACTAATTTTAAAAAAAAACTTAGATTGCAACTTAAATAAACCCCAAAAAAACCTAGTTTTCATCATATAGTATAGCAACACAAATATGATAAAATTTACCATGCATAAATATCTTTTATTTAATTGTAATCAGAATTTTCATCCCATTCAGTTCCCTCCACATTTATTTTTTGAAGTTCTTTCATTTTTTTCAAACGTTCTTCTTATCTTCTATGACAAGTTCCTTGTATGACTTCTTTTACCAATTCTGATTTAGGTTTCCATATATAGCAATTTTGATTAGATCTGTTTATTGCCTGTTTTGCCACTAGTTGATCTTTCACAGTTTCTGGTTTAAGGGAGTTTGTGGCTTTTGTTTTTACATGTTTTGCTTGGGAGAAGATTCTTTCTACGCTTGCCAAAGAGTGAGGTAAAATAGTTAGACTGGTCATAAAGTTAGATAAAATCTCATATTTAGAATTATTAAAGCCATCTTTTACATTATATAACAGATACCAAAACTCAGGGATGGTTTTGTAAGAGAGAGAGATCTAAATCTTGATTTAAACGAAATGATCTCCATTCATCATCTAGAAAATCTATTTTGTCTTCAGAAACAAGGTGAGGGAACTGCATTGCTAAATGGAAAATTGAGGATGGCGATTTGGCACAATCATGTATCACTGCTGGGCCAAGAACATTGAGACTGGCGATAATTCCATTGTCATTTAGAGGAAATCTTTTTCTGATTTCCATACAAAGTTCAACAAGAAATTTTAAACAATCATTTTTAAACCTGCTTTCTCTGTCATCAAGTGGTGTTGAATTTAATAAGGCCATACAACGGCCTCCCAAATATATTTTATTCAGAGGCTTATGATTTATTGCATTGCTTGGATCAATTTCAACCAGCCTGCACGAAGTAATGACTTCTTTTATGAAAAAACTAAGAATATTTTTATACTCAATTAAAACCATTGAATGAAGTAAGTGCAATCTGAAATGCTCAGATTGAGATTCAATATTCAGGCAGTTTATTTTCTCCAGTACATATCCTAAAAACAACAACATATGCTTAGTTCCTTTGGTGATCATAGTATTGTAAATATTCCCTCCACCATTGAATTTGTCAAATTTTGATTGAGACTGAAAATAAAGAACTAATGCATCCCACTGCTCAATAATAATTTTTATTACATTGCCACGGGATAATCAACATGTTTGTGCTAATTTGGGGATTTTATGCTTAGCAGTATCTACAACATCTTGAATCATTTTGAACTCGTTTAATCTTTTATTACTACGGGAAAAATAACAAGAGATATCTTTTATAAATATTTCTAGATATGATGTGTACTACCTTGACTGAATGACTAGCACATAATGCAAAAGAATGGCAAACACATCCCATTATAAATACTGATGGTACATCCTTTTTCAGCAATGACTGGAACCCACTCTTAGTACCCATCATAGTGGCACAATTTTCACTTCCAAAGCCAATGAGATTACATATTACTTATTTGAATGTTTTTTTCTATGAAAAGATCTTTTACAGCTTGATAAAGCCCTTCTGAAGTACCATTTTCGACACAAACAGTGTCAAGTAACACATCTACAACATCAAGTTTTTGAATATCAAAATATCTAACAACAACAGCTAGAACTTGCGATAAAGCTAAATCTGTACTTTCATCTATTATCATTGAAAACTTGTTGTTTCTGCATATGTTAGAAATGTATATTTTTTCATGATAGGCTATGCCATCTTGTATAAGATAAGAGACTTTAGTCGCCTTTATCTGAACTTGTTTTGCAATATTGCTATCATGAAATGCTTTCTTACATGCTTCTATAAGGTGATCACATTGCACAAATGGAATATTATGCTCAGAAATTAGTATTAGTGCAGCAATTGTTAACTCTGCCTTTGCTATTTCTTCATTCTCTGTAGGTTTACTTTTTGTGAAGAACGTGTCTAACGTTGAACTTGTCTTAGCAATATTTGCACTTTTTTTATGTTTAACTGTAATTTTATGCACTAGTAACATCGATTTATTGGCATTCTTTAATTTCATTTCACAACAAATACAGTAAGACACACTTTTTTCATTATTGTCTTCTTTCAACCAATCCTTTAATTCCAGATCTTCTAAACATTCATTCCTAAAATTTTGAGTATACCACCGTTTACTCATCTTTCTCTGTGGGGAACAAGTTTCAGACATTATGGGCAATTTGTGGGTATGGCTAGTTAGCAGTTATCTTATTTAAAAATATTCTATAAAATAAAAAATAAAGCACTAATCCATTAACATAAAATAGAAATAGTCACTACAATTTAAATTTATTATATCACTGTATGTAGTAGACGCATAAATTTAAAAATCACACCAAATAATGCAATAATACCACAAACGATCATGAAAGACTGTGCAGTAAAGTCCGCCTTCCACTTGCTCGATAGGCTGCGCATACATGTTAGTAACACGAACGAAAACCATAGTGTAGAACCCTGTGAAAACTTTGAAATCCTTTTACATTTCTAATATTTTATACAAGAACTTGAGATATTACAAATTACGATCAGTATTGTTAGAATATACAATTAAGAAAATTGTAAACTGTTATTAAATGTATTAAATTTTATTGTATTTACAAGAAATAAAAATAAATTTTGACTTAAAATTAAAAATTACCGAAAAAACCCAGATAATGAGATATTTTTGTGGAAAAAACCTATCAACCCAGATGACAATCAAAAAACCCAGATCTGGGTGGAAAAACTCAGGTGTGGGAGCCCTGGTTACGACCATCCCAATCATCATGTCAACCACACGTATGGTGCCAAAGACCCTACATAACAGCCTAGCAGCAACAAGTCTCCCAGCAAACCTTTCTGGAGTTCCTATGAGGAACTCCAGAAAGTCGCAATCCTGAACACCTGTAGGATAGTCAGAGAGTTCTTGGACCAACGGCAATACCAGACATAACAGCAACCACCCTGTGTACTTGGTAGCAATACACATCATGAGGTTGAAGCCCCAATCAGGGAGAAATTATATAAGAGCAATAATAATGATAATAATAACTATTATTATTATTATTTTATGTTTCTGAAATGTTTATATCATTAAGCAGTCAAAATAGCAATGAGGTATAGGAATGAGATTCTTAAATAGAAGTATGATTAATGTAAGGGTTGCATTCCGTGGAACTCTACATGTCGGATTTTACATAAGTTAGAAGTTTCCCCATGCTTGTAGACACTCACAACTGTACTCACTGAATTGATTGAATCAAAAAAGAAATGTTCAACGAACATGTGAATAAAATTATTTATTGTATTTATTCAATTTTTATTTCATGTGCAGGAAAAATTACAAAAGCGTGCAATTTATAAAACATATTTCAAAATTATAAAATTACAAAAAAGAGAGGAGACAGGCATAATGTCAATAAGTTTTATCTCTCGCGCATCGTTGCCAGAATCGATGTCTTCAGCTGATAAGTACGCCGCTGCGGAGGTTGAGGGCTGTGGAGATTTAGAAGGGGTCAGTCGCTCAACCTTACAAAAGAACATATCAATGGATGACTGGATGGTGGCTTTTTCTTTTTATCGTAGATTTCTTTGTAGCAAGCAAGCTTATCGTTCACCCTTCTGTTAACTTTTAAGAATTGGTTGCTGTCAGGATCCATCTTCTCAAACCTCGCCATTGCCATCTCTCTGGCAATGAAGCGTCTCGGCTGCTCATTTGGTTCATCTTGAGCTTCATTAGCATTTTCTTTTTTCACTATTGCTGCCTACAAGTCAATAAGTTCTTTATTAGATAATTCCTTCTCTTCTTCTTCTATTAACTCCTCCATGTCTTTGGCAACAACCTCCAACTGAAGTATTTGTAGCTTTGCAATCTTTACAATCTTATCTGTAACCTCTTCATATGATTCGTCTTTTTCATTTGAAGTCTTTTACATTCTGTAGGCATATTTTCATCCATGTGCCATTTAAACAACTTTTAGTAATTCCCACCCAGGCCTTATTAATGTTAAAGATGGCATGGTAAATATTGTAAGATTTCCAAAAGTCTTCATAGGTTGGATGAGTGAAGTCATCTTTGGCAGTAGAAATATGACTCTCACGTTCGAATTGAAATCATCTAGATGCGTAGGATGTCCAGGAGCATTATCTAACAGAAGCAAAATCTTGAGAGGAAACATACAATATTTTTCAACCTCGGGAATGAAGCAGCATTTAAACCAATCCTCAAAGAGAGATATTGTTATCTATGCTCTCTGGTTTGATTGGAAATGCATGGGTAGGGTGTCTTTATTGATGCCCTTAAATGCATAAGGATTTCCAGAATGGCACACAAGCAGTGGTATTAATCTGGAATCTCTTGCTGCATTAGCCCCAAGCAAGAGCGTGGCCCTATCTTTTGAAGCCTTGAAAGCAGTCATTGTCTTTTCCTCTTTGGCAATGTATGTTCGATCCAGAATTTTTTTCCAATATAGAGCAGTCTCGTCAATGTTAAAAATTTGTTGCACTGAACAGCCGCCTTCATCAATAATTTTTTCTAACACATCACAAAATTTCTCTGCAGCTGCAGAATTTGCACTGGCAAATTCACCGCATATTTTAATGTTTTGGAAACCAGCGCAATGCTTGAACCACCCGTTGCTTGCCACGAACTTGGTTTGAGGTTCTTATCCTTAATATTTTCATAAATATTTCTTACTTTTGCTTGAATGGCCTCAGGGGTACTTGGTTCTGAATCTAATTTTCTATCCATATTATTTTAATAGCTGTTCCATCCTCGATATAGCACCTGAATGCTGTTTTATGATCACTGTTGATCTTAAGTGCATTGCTCCTTTGACATGTTCTTTTATATGCACACTGTCCTTTACAATAGTATTCACTGTTGAAGTAAAAAAAAAAAAGTAAAGTGCAGCCATTATCAACCCACTGCAGGATGGAAGCCTCCTCAACAATTCATACTGAGGGAAATGGACCATAATCTGCCACGCTGGTCCAGTGCGGGTTGGCAGATCGACCGTATTCAGCAGTCAGGGGCTTGAACCCCGGTCTACTCAAAGAGCGTGTGCTACTGCACTCCCGCTCCTGCCCACTCGGCTATGGAGGCAGCGAGACCTAATTCCTTTGCAATAGATGACAAACTTTGTCCTGCTTCGTACTTCTTAATCATTTTCTAAATCTTTTTTTTGTTTCGTTTCCTGGCACTGCCAGCACTTTCACTTTCTGTTGGTCCCTTTCCCTTCACCATTGTAATATGTAAATAGGAATGAAAAGAAGTTTCTGAAAATTTGTGTTTTTATATGATTGAAGATTTCGGTACATTTCACCATAATACTGTAACGTAAAAACCCACAGAATTGCAGTTACCGGGATTATCGCAAATGCAATAAGATCGCATTTACTACCCGTTCATAATTAGATGCAATAACAGAAAAGCCCAATAAACCGGAAAGTGCAAATTGTTTTTATTGTTTTTCGGTCCTGACCTCCAGAAGTGTGTTTTTGAAAAATATCACAAAGGCATTCAAAATTTATTCTTATAATGGGAACATATGATAACGATGAAAGTGGCGCAATTTCCATTGTAAATATGACCTTTTAGAGAGATAAATAGCTTAGTATGGTAACACAGCGAAATTTTCAACTTCCAAGGACTTGGAATGAATTACAAAAAAAAAAAAAAAAAAAAAAAATGTTATTGGCTTCAACATTACGATATTTTCAAAATACCTCCATTTATCCCTACAGATGCAAAATATGTTTTCGTATTTTTTTTAGTTTGCACCGGCGGGAAAAAACTTACGGAAAGTTGAATTTGCATGAGTTAAATATTAAGTAAATTGGGGAGTTCCTGTATATACAGGGTTGATAAAATTAAAGTATCGCTATGTAGAGGGCTCTGGAGTGAGTTCTAAGGCTTGTACTGAAGAGAAATTTGGACAACAGGTACAATAAAGAATGCACTCGCCGTTTATTGGGAAAAAAATTAGTTACAAAATTTGTCACTGTATGGTGCTGTGTCACTGTATGATGCGTAATTATTTGTGTAATCATAAGTTATTGCCACAGCACCACTACTCAGCTCTACTGTACTGTATAAAAGCAAAGCAGTCTCTTCAAAATCATACAATAGATGTTGCCTGCACTACAGCAGCAATGTCAACGTTGCACCTTTTCCTTGCTGCAGCAATGCCAGCAAGGAAAAGGGGCTATTAGTGAAGCTGTACTATCAGAACAGCAACAAAGCAGCTGCGGCTATCAGAGAATTCTGATAGTAGAAGCACATAATGCGTGGACCTATGACTGTTTATGCCATCTGCAAAATGATTGTGAAATTAGAAGCGACAGGGCATCTTGGTGTTCAACTAGGTATAGGTCGTAAATGAGTGGACTCCTCTCGTGTTGAAGATGTGGCTATGGCTGTCGTGGATTTATCAAGTCAATCTCTATGTGGTAGCGCAAGTGTGCAACTGTTTATTGTGAACTGGACATGCTGTATTCCACTGTAAGACTAGTAATGGTTCAGTTGTTGCGGTTACTATCCTTACAAAATGCACAAGCTACAGCAGCTAAAGCATGGTAATGCAGATATCCATTTCACATACATACTCCAGTTTCTGGTGCGAATGACAGTGGATATCACTTAGCCATGGAACATCCTTTGGAGTGATGAAGCCCACTTCTGCTTGCTGACCGGGCTAGCCGGGTGGGTAAAGTGCCTGCCTAGCAACCCAAAGGTCGCGGGTTCGAATCCCGCTTCGGGCTTGGATCAAAGTACTGCAAAAACCTTGGGAGGTGCATTATGGTCACAGAAGCCGATGTGCCAACTACCAAATAAAAAAAAAAATTTTAAAAAAACTTCTGCTTAAATAGACAAGTGAATATGCACAACTGTCACATTTGGGCAACAGAAAACCCTCGAGTTATCCAAGAGTTCCCGTTGCATTCTCCAAAAGTGAGAGTGTGGTGTGGATTTCTGGCCACATTCATGATTGGGCCATATATTTTTTGAACAGGTAACACAGACTGGACCCTGCACCTGTTCTGTCGCTGGACAGCGATATTATGAAATGTTGGCAAATTTCACAATACCAGAGCTGCAACAATGTGGGTGCCTTCAGGATACCATATTCATGCAAGATGATGTGCCACCCCACATCCACTGTTGTGTTCAAAGATTGCTAAGGCAACACTTTACAGACAAATGGGTCATCAGCCATTGTTTCCAGACATCTTGGCCACCCCTATCACCGAACCTCACTCCATGTGACTTCTGGTTGTGGGATTTTTTGAAGAACCAGGTATATCGGGACGGATGTCAAACTCTGGAAGATCTGGACAGCATTAGATATCATGTGCTGGCTATTCCAGTTGACATGTTACATTGTGTTGTAGAAAATGCTGTTCTTCAAATGGAAACTGTTGTTGACCAAAATGAAGGACAAACACTGAACAATTGTAGCACTGTTCAAGTGATTTGTATTGCCACAGTGCCATATAGTGACGAATTTTTTTTCCAATAAATGGCAAGCGCATTCTTTATTGTACTTGTTGTCCAAATTTCTCTTCAGTACGAGCTTTAGAAATCGCTCCAGAGCCCTATACATAGGGATACTTTAATTTTAACAACCCTGTACTTCAGTCATACAGGAGCAACAATAAAGAAAAACAAGGTTTGAACAAAAATCCTTTAATATTAGTTAAAGACAAGTTAAGCAAACAAAAATAATTAATCTACCAAAAGCTTTTGGACGTACAGTAGTCCTTCTTCAGTTGGGGAATGAGTGTTATTATAAAACAAAGAATACTGGTGCCCAACCATGGTGGTTATGCAAAGTGAAATGCATGACATGGGTGCAGGTAACAATCAGTTGTTGGAAATAGAGGCTTGTGGGTGGTTGTGAATGCAGTGTTTGAGTATGAAGCGTGTGCCAATGCTTATCATTCTGGAGGTTAACTGCTTCCACGATGGGATGGATGCATCCTCCTTTATTCCGGTTAAAGGCACCTCAACAACAGGAAATGTGTAGCGATTCCAACCAGATGCAGATGGTAGTGTCAGGTTTGGCAGTTTATTTCAACACCATGACTTGGATCAAGGTTGTGCTGGAAAGACCAGAAGTGCTCTGCAATCGCTGAGTGTTCTGAATCTGCGGAATGGATTGCTCTCTGGAGATTGTTTGGAGATTCGATCTTGGAGTCTCCTGCAAGACTCCCAAACGCAGCTGCTAGTGCAGCACGGCCAGGATATGCAATAACTGAACTGCTACACCAAAGGGGGGTGAGATCAGCATTTTTACTAGTGAGAGGTGGGCCGCAACTTCCTGCCCGGTAGCTGAAAGCACTTTATCCCTTGGGCCCATAAGATTTTAGAGAGCTGTTGTGACACGCCCGGGTAGTAGGGGATAAAGGCAGTAAAGGTGGCATCATCGCTACAGAGGGGCCCTAGAGTGTGCTGCACGGTCACTTATCTAGGACACTGGCAGGGTAGCCACATCTAACCAGATCTGCTTTTATTTTAACAATCTCAGAATGCCGAATTTCATCCCCAGGGTGAGGAGTTCACCTGGTCATCATACAAGCGCAGAGAGGCTCCACAGTAGAGGCTCCTTGAGCATGACTGGTTGTGGGCCTCACAAACTGTCGTGAGTGATATCGGTCAGATTCCCGGACCACTTGGAAACAGTCTGGACCATAATGGAATATATGGAGGAGGAGGAGGAGGGGACCAGATCCCCAAGTTCAAGCATGAGAATAGCTTTGCTGATGGAAGTTAGCTGTTCTGCCCTGCAGTCCTCCAGTCACAGAACTCGCCATGGGTGTCAGGGCATTGCTGACACGTTTACCCGAAGAGACTGTCAATGTGATTTGCCTCAAGACTGGCAATTCTACAGCATGCCCATTCAGTTAATTCCAATCTTAACTGATGTCAAATCTCTGCTCTCAACTTGTTGAAAAGAGATAATTCCATCATCATCCTACCTGCAGATAAAGGATGCCATATGTCGTACTGAATCAACTGGACTGCCAAATGAAAGCCCTATCTCTTTTGTAAGACACCTCTGTCTATGAACCTGTGCACGATCCTCCTCCCATTAAGATCTTGGAGTGGTGAGAGGCCAAAGTCAACACTCTGGTCTATGGTTGGTTCAAGTCTGGTAAGATTTCTGAGTCAATGTGCTGGCGTTTACTCGCCTCCGGATGCCAACTCCCACAGTTCTACGGTCTGCCAAAGGTCCACAAGCCAGGTAACCCCTTATGACCTATCGTCTCCTGCTGTTTCTCTCTGATGTACGAGTTGTCGAAATTTGTCACCAATCTACTTTCACCTCTGGTAGGCAATACCGTCCACATGGTTTCGAACAGTGGAGAGTTCCTATATCTGGTTTCCGGTCTTACCATTTCAGAAGATCAGATTATGGCCTCATTTGATGTCGTGTCACTATTCAAGTAAGTTCCCATCCAACTAGCCATCAAGTGCACCAAAAAACTTCTCGATGATAACCCCCCACTCTGAGCAGCAGAACTTCACTATCTCCCAATGATGTTTGCGCTGCCTTCAAGTTGTTCCTGACTAGTGGTGTTGTCATGTTCAGTAAATCCCTCTACCATCAAACTCATGGTATGGCTATGGGTGCACCTGGCAGCTCAGTCACAGCAAACATTGCTATGAAAGAGCTGGAGGGTTGCACGTTCGTGAATTTTTCAGATCCAATAGCCTTTTGGTGTGACTATGTCAAGGATGTTTGTTGTCATTCTCCATGGGTCATGAGACCAGCTTTTGTGACACAACTCTCAATAGCCCTTTATTCAATTCACCATTGAACTGGAGTCGGGCAGTAACCTCCCCTTTTTAGATACTCCCGTGCGGGCACATGTTTAAGAACTTCAGTCCACCGCAAACTGATGTGTGCTGGCTAATTCACCAACTACTGGTCAGCACATGCCAATAGCCAGCTTCTTGGTACCGTGTGAGCCCTACTAATCCATGCCTGGACTCATTCCAGTTAAATGAATGAAAGGCATGATGAAATTGTTAAAATAAAAGCAGATCTGGCTAGATGTGAATACCCTACCAGTGCTATGGATAAGTATGACCTGCAGGCCTGTGAAGCACACTCTAGGATCCCCTGTAGCGATGATGCCACCTCCACACCACCTTTATCCCCTGCTGATCATGCCATGCATTTCTGTTATTAAACTTTTTTCTTTATTATTCAGAACAGTCAGAGATCGCAGAGCACTTCTAGTGTTTCCATCACAACCTCGATCCAAGTCACAATGTTGAAATTATCAGCCAATCCCGACACTACCATCTGAATCTGGTTGGAATCGCTACACATTTCCTGTTGTCGAGGTGCCTTTAACTGGAATAAAAGAGGATGCATCCATCCCATCGTGGAAGCAGCTATCCTCCAGAATGATAAGCGTTAGCACACGCTTCATACTCAAACCCTACATTCACAACCATGCCATGCATTTCACCTTGCATGACCTTGCTTTCACCTTGCTTGGTTGGGCACCAGTATTCTTTGCTTTATTATAACACTCATTCCCCAAATGAAGAATGACTACTACATAAGTCCAAAAGCTTTTGGTAGATTAATTATTTTTGTTTGCTAAACTTGTCTTTAACTAATCCTTAATATTAAAGGATTTTTGCTCAACCCTTGTTTTTCTTTATCCATTGCTCCTGTACAACTGAAGTATATATATTTTAAAATGAATCACAGAGACTTTTTCCAATTCTTCTTGGTATGTTCTTTTTCTTCCTCCAATGTCAGTGAGAGACTCAGACTCATTCCTAAAGTTACCATAAGTCCAAACTTGTTGACCTCAGTGGAGGGGGGAAAAAAAAGAGCTCCTAAGACAGTAAGACAGTAAAAAATATAATGCAGAGAGGTATTTCATAATAGCAATGTACGTTGGAACAACGTACATTGCTATTATGAAACAACGTACAACGTACAACGTTGTACGTTGTACGTTGTTCCAACGTACAACGTTGGAACAACGTACATACATTGTTATTATGCAATCTTTTACTTATATGTTTTCATATTTAAGCTAATATGAAATTGATGCAATTCTGCTATTTAAATTTTATCTATTATGATTTTTATAAACTTTCTGACAACTTTTAAATTTAAAAATTTGTAATAGAATTATTCAATGATAATCATACAATACTCACCAGTCGGGGTGGACACGCCAGTTAATTCCACGAAAATATTTCATCCCTAAACAAGTTAATGGATGCAATTAAATTATTTCATGGTAATATACAATATTAACAAATTAAAAATTTACAATAATAAAATAAGTTCAGTAATACTCATTTAACATCATTTGGGATCGTGCTATGCATTTCTGTTATTAAACTTTTTTCTTTATTATAAAAAATTTTCGCTTAATATATAATGTACATTACAAATATGATCGTCGATTACAAATCTAATTCTTTGAAGCTGTTTCTGATGATTATTATATTTATTGATGACATAGGTACTCAATTTGCCAAATCCAAAAATCATTGCTGATAATTGAAAAGACCAAGAGTTGCATAATCTAGCAGGGGTGGGGAATCTGCAGCTTTTTGGGGGACCAGTTAGGCCTTTTGTCTATTTCTTTCAAATGCAAAATCCACCTTTTATTTCATGACATAACACCAAACTCAAAATGTTTTATTTGAAAACAAAATGCACAAGGCATAATTCTTATGGGTTTTGGTAATTAACTATATAATATCGGTGTAAATACACCATAGTTAACCCATAAATTTGAACTACATAAGTAGTGTATAAGGCATCGTTTTAATTGTATCTCATATTGTGGTTGCCTTCACAACGAGATAGCGGTATTGCACTACTTCAAATAAATAATGCTTCTCTAGTAGAGAAGACTACTGTTATTTATTTTTCAGAGGATACCACCACCCAGACAATCGTTTTGGGCTTCATCATCAGTGGGCAGGCAGGCAGGCACCCTGGTAATGCAACATGCCATCACAGTTGGATATAACTTCGCAACTGTGATGGCATGTCTCCCCAGTGCTATAGGTTTCCAGTGCTTGTTTCCTTTAAAATGAATCTTCAATCAATCTGCCAATTTCATTTTTAATTTTTACAGGTTACCCGATTATGTCAAGAAATAAGAAAAGAGCATTAAAGAGAGAAAAGAGAGTATTCAATGAAGAATGGGAATTGCGGTATTTTGTTGTTGCAGTGAACTATAAAATGATGTGTTTGCTCATTGATGCCATATTGGCAACAGCAAAGAAATACAATGTATATCAGCATTATGCAACTCATAAGGACAACAAATATGCTAAACTAGAAGGAGAACTTTGAAAGTCTGCATATAAGAAAATGAAAGTTGGAAAGCAGCATCAGCAACAAGTATTCAAAACTACATCAGGACAAGGTGTTAGATCGAGAGTTTCGTATCTCTCAATAATCAGGCGGAATTAATTAACTACTAAATAGTTAATACTATTTAGTAGTTAATTATTTAGGTATTTAGTAGTTAATGGTACTAAAAAGTTTTTTATTGCTATGGCAGAGACAGGATGTCCAGTTGTTTTTGTGGGACGATTACCAAAAATGGTAGTGTCACTGTAAAATGGGCATTCTTGGATGACTTTGTGACGTAGAAAGAGATAATGTTAGTATATAAAAGGTTCTGTGAGGCACCGAGGGGGGACCTTTTTGGCTTTTCTAATGGAGACTGGAAAGAGAGTGGAACGTCTCGTCATCGTCATAGGTCTTGGCGATGTGAAGGAAAAACTCGGCAGTCAGTATCGCTCCAGCCTTAAGAATGGCCGAGGAGGAGCTGAGGCAAAGGAATCAAGGCTCAGAGGACCACACCCTAGTTTCCACCAGAGGGAAGGAGGTCTCATAAACTGTCTTGAAGCAAGAGATTTAACTGGTAAGCCATTATTTCATTTGTGTGAATGCAAACCTCGAAAACAACATCAACAGATACCATTTCAATGCTTCCTTCCTGAATATTTAATCTTTGTTAATTTAACAATGAAAGGAAATTTTGCACAGGGTTGGTGGTACACAGGAATCTTACAGCAAGGTTCTGTTGGAATAAGAAACGAGAGGGGTGAGACTGTTCGTATTATAACAGACGTAAGATAGTGTAAAGTAACGAGAACACCAAGAGCACTTTGTCTAAGGTTCTTCTGTTATCCAACCATTCTGTTCTATGTTGAAACGTTTTGTGAATGTTGTAGCTTGTTAAACCAGTTCCAATGATACTAGAATCCAGTATGTTATAAAGATGTTTTTGCCAATATAATATTATAATCCTAAACAGATTTATGTTGTTGTTATGAACAGAACCTGGAAGCAATATATATATACATATCTTTACTTTTACACAAATAACTAGACGGAGTGCAAGTCTGTACTTGTGTTCTTTTGCAATTATAAATGTTGTTACGTCATGTCTCATTCTCTCTGCCCATATTATCATACACCAGTAGAAACAAGTACGAACCAGTAAAGGTAAAAGCGGGGGGGGGGGGGGGGGGAGACACACTCAGCGATCACCCCAAAACATTAAATCACAACATGAAACCAATGCTGCAGCAATCAAGTGTCTAAAACAGCCCTTGGATTACTGAAAGCACGGGTTTTGTCCTAGCCAACAATCATCTCGGACAGAATAATTATCATATGAAAAGTAACAAGGTCATAAGTCAAGGGGAATAAACAAGAAAGAGAGGAAACTAAAGAGAGAGAGAGAGAGAGAGAGAGCCCCTGACAAAGGGATGACATCACTGAAGTGACACAAAGTAGCTTATATATACTTGGAAGAAGAGGTAAGCCATTTAGAGATGTGGAAATCATAAAAGAATGCATTATAGAAGTTGTAGGATGTTTAGATTTAGCTAAGGTTAAGAAGTACAAACAACTACCCTTTCAAGGAGGACCATACTAATCGGCAACATGAATTAGTCATAACAGAACAGCTTCATGCAATATGCCAAAGCGAAGGCATTTATTATTCAATAGCCTTGGATGAATCCACTGACATTAATGACTCAGCGCAGGTGTTATTTTTTATTTGTGTTATAACTGTGGATTTTTGATGTTATGAGGAGTTACTGGCTTTGGGTACCCTTACTGCCAGGACAGGTGGAATTGACATCTTCACCAACTTCAAAGAAAAATGCCATGAAGCAAAAACTGAATTTATGTAATTCAGAAAGTGTATGCACAGATAGTGCAACTTCCATGAGAGGAAAACATGAAGGATTTGTTGTGTTACTACAGAAAGAATTGCAGATCCAGATGCATTAGCATTAGTTGAGGCATATGATGCAAGAAAGCAAGCTTATACAGCATCAGCCAAAAAAAAAAAACTTGTTGCATTACTATAGAAAAAAATGGCAGATCCAGATACTTTGATTTTATTTCACTGTATCCTTCATCAGCAGAATCTGTGTACCAAATCTCCTGTTTTAAGTGACACATTAAATAAAGTTATAGGTACTGTAAACTACATTTGATCAAATACACCACAACATCGCCAATTTTGCAACATGCTTTAGCCATATCATTCTAAATTAGGGGAGAACTGAGGGGGGGCAGTTGCCCTCTGAATCACAGCCTTTTAAGATGCACTATTTGCTTGATGTTTGCGGAGCAGTCAGGTATGGGACATGATACTGCCATGGGGGATGTCTTTGTATGTGCGCGATGCAAGGAGTGTAAGGAAATCAGACGACAACACAGCGTTGTTATGGGCCTATACGAGAGCTTGAAGGACAGGGTGGATGCCCTCGAAGGATTACAAGTGAGGGGCCCATCAAGCTCTCAGCTGCCCACACCAATGCCAGAGCTTGCACTTGGTCATCACGCAACACAACGGCAGCCCCCCCAAGGCAGAATGCGCTGGTCCCAAAGGAACTAGTAGTTGTTGGTGACTCTATTGTCACGGAAACGAGAAACATGCTTTGTAAAAAGGATAGGTGGAACAGGACAAGGGTATGTCTGCCAGGGGCAAAGGTTGATGATGTAGAGCGGATATCATCTTTTAAGGGCACAAAAGGTGATATAGTTGTACACGTTGGCACTAATGATATTAAGAGTAGGAGACCGGCGGAATTACTTAGCAAGTACAGGTCACTGTTGAAAAAAAGCCGTGAATTAGGGTTGAATTTGAAAGTGTCTGCAATTCTGATTGTTTCAAATCTCGATCCAGAAAGCTTCTGGATCGAGTTTAGAATAATTTCTGTAATCTCACCCATGAAGGAAACTCTTTAAATTCGTAGATTTCAGCAGCTTTGGCAGCATTTCTGTAATATTTTCCCAGAATGTACAACTTTTTCATTTCATGAAAAAGTTGTACAATTTTTATTTTTTTATTCACCTTGAACAGATTTATATTGCGCTCCTGCAAGTTCAAGCTCAAGCTCAAGTCTGTTTTCAGAAAAATGTGAATGATGCAATTCCGCAAACAAAAGATGATTATTTGTTGGGGGTAAAAGAATATCATTCTCATCTAAATAATTTGAACAGTGGGCTTACAGTATAAGGTTGAGTAGATCCCATTGTCCGCATCGGGAATACCCCTTGATCTGCTCACTGTTGATCAGCGTGACTTCTCAGTATGTGGGGCAGGATGTTGGATAGGTTTTATGAGTACCACTAAGTTGTAGAATGGTAATCCCTTTAGCTCTCTTAATTCGTGCAGCAGCACAAATTGCCTGTAGGCCAGAAGTGTGAACAGTGCATACCCAGTTGTCTCTCCAAATTTGTTTGTTATATGAAATTTTTTGTAAAATGTAATTACCAAGGGGTATTCAAAAAAAACTGTTTGGTCCTTGAGGATGTCACAGACATTCTCTCAGATATGCCAGACAAGCTGCACTGGCTACCTGGGAGCCTAAAACGCTGATGGAACTGATATTCGAGTGATATTCAAGTCAAGTAGACCCAATTCCGGCAAGGTTTGGACGGTCTGTGGCAGCCAAATCCTCTGCTTGCACTTTCACAATGGTGTGACTGTTAGTAATCCTGGGTATAACCTCCATGCACAAGCACACTGTGGATGACCACCCAGGTATGAACCAATGTAAGCAGGGGTCGAGGTGTGGGCCCACATCATATGGGGGAATGCCATCCCTCTGTGTTACCAGGCAATACTAGGTGGCAGATGACAATCATCAACTGGTGCAATACCACCACTTTCTTATTGGAGACTGGAAGTGGTGGAACCCATGTTTAGTCTCCAGAGCTAAGTTCCGTTCAACCCTTCCACATCTCTTTCATCATACAGCATGACTGATGACTTTTGAGTTTATGATGAACATCATGGCGCGATCCAATCTGCCTTACATTTTGAGAGTACAGCTCTAAAACGGTGTTCGCAGGCTGGACGCTAGTTAGTACACTGGACCGAACCTATTGGTAACTCTTTAGGAAGCTTCCAGATCAGCTAGTGTATAATCTTGCTACCTCTACTCTGCCAGATAGTGACTGGAGGGAGTCTGAGAAGTGTGCATGTGGGGTGCATTGTCGAGGCCACGTTAGCATTAGCATTAGCATTAGCATTAGTAGAGGCATTTGATGCAAGAAAGCAAGCTTATGTAGCATCAGCCAAAAAAAAAAAAAAAACCACTTCCACTTCACCCCTCTGTTCGTTCAAAATACCTGTCCAGCTGAGCCTTAAACGTTTTTAGGCTATCAACCTCCACCACAAGGGATGGAAGTCTGTTCCACCAACCAACCACCCGCTGGCTAAAGGCAAATTTCCGCACGTCTATCCTACATCTGTCTTTCCTCAATTTGAATTTATGCCCTCTCAGGTGATTTTTCTGAGGTAGAGGAAGAATCCCATCAGCATTGAGCATGCTTAAACCATTCAAGGCTTTATACACCTCTATCAGATCACCTCGCTGGTGCCTAGTCTCCAGACACTGTAATTTGCAACACTTACCTTTCTTCGTAAGAGCACCCCTTTGTTCCATTCACTAATCTTGTTGCCCTTCTCTGTACTCGTTCCAGCAGCTCTACATCCTTCTTGAAATGAGGCCTCCAGACCTGTATACAGTACTCTAGGTGTGGCCTGACCATCGCCTTATACAATGGAATAATCACCTCCTTATCCCTGCTGGAAAAATTCCTGTATATCATTGACAATACTCCATGAGCTACTCTTGCAGCCCGTCTGCACTGTCCAGAGAACTTCATATCTGCCTGCACAACCAGCCCCAGGTCCCTTTCATTCTCTACCACTGTCAGTGTAGTACTATAGAGTTGATACGTTGCTCTGGGGTTGCTGTTTCCCATATGTAGTACTTTACATTTGTCAATGTTAAACTTCATTTGCCACCTCTCAGCCCATCTGCTCAACCTTTCCAGATCCTGTTGCAGCAGCATAGTGTCAGTAGTGTCCTTGACAACCCTACCTACCTTTGTATCATCTGCAAACTTCGACATTAAGCTTGATATACCATCATCAATATCATTTATGAATACAGAAAACAATAATGGACCCAACACTGAGCCCGGAGGGATTCCACTAATAACATTAGTGCACGACGAGCAGTGTCCATTGATTACCACTCTCTGTCTTCTCCCCCTCAGCCACCCCTTTATGCACAGCAGCAATTTGCCTCCAATGTCACACTGCTCCAATTTGTGTAGCAGTTTTCCATGTGCAACAGTATCAAAAGCCTTTCTAAGATCCAAGTATATAATATCAAAGTTATTCCCTGCATCCAGTTCTTTTGTGACTGCATCATAGTATCCAATGAAGTTGGTCAGGCAAGACTTCCCCTTAACAAAACCATGCTGTGTCTGAGCTATAACTGAAGTCTTGTCTAAATGATCCTGCAGTGCTTCTTTAACCAGTGCCTCCATTAATTTTCCTGGAACAGAAGTTAAGCTCACAGGTCTATAATTACTTGTGTCAGCCTTTGATCCTCCTTTGTGAATTGGGGCCACATTTGCACATTTCCAGTCTATGGGTACCTCCCCTGAGTTCAAGGAAGCTCTCATAATTATGGCTAAGGGTTTGCTTACTTCCTTTGCTGCCTCCTTTAATATAACTGGATAGATCCCATCCACCCCGGGTGCCTTTCTTGTGTTTATCTTCAACAGTTTCTCCTCCACTTTACTCCCAGTTATTTCAAGATTCTGTAGCTTACTGCTAGAGTTGAATACACCTCTGGCATTCCCCTCCCTGAATAACTCCTCATGTGAATGTTGATGCAAAATATTCATTTAGTTTGTTAGCTACCTGAGCAGGATCATCAACACTTGACCCATCAATATCAAGTGGACCAATCTGATTCATCCCCTTCCTTCTAGAGTTTACATAAGTAAAGAACTCTTTGCTGTTTTTCTTTGCATCCCTTGCCAAGGATTTCTCGTAATCTGCCTTCGCCTGCCTAACCTCCTTTGTAACTTGGTTGCATATCAACTTGTATCTATCATAGGCTTCTGTGTCATGTGTTAATTTGTATGTATCCCATGCATTTTTCTTCTCTGCCATATGTCTCATTAGTTCATCTGACATCCATTTTGGCCTAAACCTTGAACAATATTTCTTAGTTGGTATGTAAAGCCTAGTAGCTTCCAAGATAAGTTCTTTGAATGCTTCCCATTTTGAATTTGCTGTTGGTAACATCATCAGTTGGTCCCACTGTATAGAATTTAAATACTGTCTCAGTCCATCGTAGTCGCCTTCACGGAAGCAATAACCCTTCCCTTTACCCCTAATGGTAGTTACCTCTTTGAGTAAATCCCACTTCAGCACACTGTGATCACTGCCACCTAGTGGTTCATTTATCTGCAGATTCCTAATGCATGAAGAATCACTGCTGATAATCAAATCAAGAGTATTACTCCCTCTAGTTGCCTCCCGAACATGCTGATGTAGAAAACAATCATCCAATAAATCCACAAAAGCCCTGCTAGTGTGTGAGTAACCAGCCCCCAAAATCCAGTCAATATCTGGGAAATGAAAATCTCCCATTATAAGACACTCTGATTTACTGGCCCACTCTATTTCCCTGTACAGTTCCTTATTATACTCATCAGAGTCATTAGGCCTATAGCACACTCCTACTCTCAATTCTGATCTCCCAATGTTTATGTCACACCAAACTGACTCCACACTGCACTGTCCAGCGATGTCGACTGGCTTCACTTCCTTGGTTTTTATGTGTTTCTTAACTAATAGCATAACACCTCCCCCCTTCCTATCCTGTCTATTCTTTCTGTAGACGTTGTACTCCCCAAATTGCAGTTCCGCATCCCTTATATCTGTGTGACACCACGTCTCTGATATCCCAACAATATCTGCCTTCGATGTTTTGAGCAATACCTGAAATTCATCAAATTTATTTACTAAACTCCTAGCATTGGTGTACACGCAAGTATACCTGCACCTGTTTCTATTCTTAGCTACCCTAACACAACCCATGTGTTTACTTGTACCGCAATGGCTCCCAGCAGTCTCTGAAATACCATGCATCTTGTTTTTCAGGCTTCTGCTCATTCTAATAGAAGCAGTGCAAGAATCTCTTTCACCTCTGCCAGTGGCTACTGTCAATCTATTGGTCTTTGTCTCCCCCCAAGCTAGCAGTTTTCAGACCCACCTAACACTGCCTCGATAGCATCAGCAAATATTCTTGCACCCTTTCTATTTAAGTGTATCCCATCCCTGTAGAAGCAATCTCTCCTGTTAACAAGTACAGTCCAGGCTGAAAAAAATTCTACCCCTTGAGCCTTGCACAATCTTTCCAGGGCCGAATTGATCGACAAGGCTCTCATCATATACTCCCTCCTATCGTGTCTGGGCAGAATTGCAGACACTTTCAAATTCAAATTCAAAAACGTTATGTCAAGGATCTGGGTATATTCTTACCACATGTATGCCATATCCAAAAATTTCATTACTTCATACAGCATGTCCCACCCATTTTTTCTTACTATTGAATCCACCATGAATTGTCAAACTAATAGAGTAAACTTATCTGCGAAAAGATCTAAACCTCCCAAACACTTCCTAATTCATTTCACAAATATACGTGGTCTCAATTCTAATCTCAATGATGCCCATTTCCACTTGCATTCTGCCAAACCTCATGTACTTTTTCTGACAGAATCTCACTTATTGGTTGATTCAAGTACTGCTCATCTCAGTTGCCCAAACTATTCACTGTATGATTCCTTTCGCCTCAAAGGTGGTACTTGTGCATATGTCAGTTCTGATATTCCCTGTTAGAGACTTGGCAATTTGGAATCTCCTCTCTTCGATCTTCTCTGGTTTAAAATCTCTCTCACTCATCGTGTCAAATTCATCTGTCCTCCCGTTCTCCCAACTCCACTAATCACTTAGAGTTCTTTGACTTCCTCTCTTTGCAACTTTCCTAATAGTGAGGTAATTTTCCTTGGTGATTTTAATGTTCACAACTCCAGCTGGCTTCCATTTTCTAGTCGCACCGACCCAGCTGGCCGAGATGCTGAGGCTTTAGCAATTTCTAATGACCTTGCACAGATTGTTCATTTACCTATAAGAATACTGGACAATCCTAACCATGCAGTCATCACGCTTCATCTTTGGCACCTCAGATCACAACTTGGTGATTATCTCATCTCCAATGGAGCTTTTATCTCATGGCTATTCCCAACCTCATATTGTTTGGCCTTACAAGAATGCAAAATGGGATGACCTGAGAGATTTCTATTCTTCTTTTCCTTGTTTGGACTACTGTTTCAAAACTTCTGATGTCAACGTTTGCTCAGATCGTGCCAGTGAAATTATTCTTGTAGAAATGGAATCCTTTATTCCACACACCACTTTAAAATCTCATCCTTTATCTAAACCTTGGTTTTCCAATAAATGTGCTAAGGCTGTTCAAGAGAAGAATGTTGAATATCGTAATTGACTTGTTTCAAATTCTTCAGTTTCATTTTCTGCCTACACCAAAGCTCACAACAATTGTAAAGCAGTTATTAATCAGTCCCAACTAGATTTTGAACAGACAAAGAGTAGAAAACTTGCTTCTTGCCTTAATGGTAGCCGAGCATTCTCATCTCTTACCAAAACTATTAGCCGCAACTTTTGCCCATCTCTGTTCCCACCTCTATCAAAACTAGATGGTGCTGTTGTCAATTGAGCCAAGGATAAAGCTGACCTGCTAGCATCACATTTTCCTTCCAACTCATATATTAATGATCTTGGTAAAACACCTCCCACCATTCCCAAAACGCTCCATTCAATGCCTCGTGTGGTCTTCCGTCAACAGGATGTCAGAAGGATTTTGACGAATCTTGATGCTAAGAAAGCTCCAGGTCCTGATGGTATTTCTCCACTTGTTCTCAAAGCCTGTGCCCCTCAACTTACTCCTGTTCAGCTCTAAAGCTGAAACTCCTTTTCAGCTCTAGTTTGGTTCTTATTCCAAAGGTCTTTTTCCTTCTGCTTGGAAATTTGCTCATATCCAGCCAGTTCCTCAAAACGATGACAAGTCCCTGCCATCCAATTATTGTCTCATTGCAATTACTTCTACTTTTCTAAAGTAATGGAGAAATCAATTAACCGCCAACTCTTCAACTACCTAGAACTCTTCCGTCAGATCAACAATTGCCAGTATGGATTCCGTCAGTGTTGATCCACTGGTGATATTCTGGCTTATGTTACCCATTTATGGACAAATTCAATGGAAAAGTTCGGTGAAACACAAGCAGTTGCTCTTGACATCTCAAAGGCTTTCGATCGTGTTTGGCATAAAGGTCTTCTAAACAAGCTTCCATCTTATGGTTTGCCAACTGTTTTTTGTAATTGGTTATCCAGTTTTTTCTCTGACTGCTCACTGAGGGTGATGGTAGATGGTTGTCTGTCTTCTAACTTCTCCACTAATGCTGGTGTCCTCCAAGGTTCGGGTCTTTCCCCTACTCTTTTCCTTTTTTTTTTTTTTTTTTTTTTTTTTTTTTGATTTGGTAGTTGTTGGCGCATCGGCTTCTGTGGCCATATTGCACCTCCCAAGGTTTTTGCTGTACTTTGATCCAAGCCCGAGGCGGGAATCGAACCCGCGACCTTTGGGTTGCCGGGCAGGTACTTTACCCACTCGGCTAGCCCGGTCGGCTACTCTTTTCCTCTTGTATATTAATGACCTTCTTACATTGACTGGAAATCCTATCCATAGTTTTGCTGATGATAGCACATTGCATTCCACTTTCCATTTTGAAAAACCTTGCCCTGCTCAATCAGCTGCAACTTCTCGAATATCTGCTACCAATTCCTTAAATGCCGAACTCCAGGTAATTCTCTAGTAGGGCAAAGACAACTTAGTTGATTTCAATCCTTCTAAAACTCAGTCTTGTCTTATATCTCGCAAAAAGCATTCTTCTGCTCCTTTGCTTATCTTTGGTGACACTCCAACTTCTAGGCAAGGTGATATATCTCTTTTAGGGATTACCCTGACTTCTAATCTCTTTTAGCACAAGCACATTACAAATATTGCTTCCTCTGCATCTTAAAAACTTGGTTTTGTCTTTCGCTCTCGCCTTTACTTTTCTTCCAAACAGCTGTTCACTCTGTATAAATCACAAATCCATCCTACAATGGATTATTGTTCCTACATCTGGGACGGTGCCCCCAAAACTTCTCTCAGGCTTCTAGATTTCATTCAGAATAGGGCAGTTAGGTTAATTAATGACTCCTCTCTAACAGAGTTTCTCCATTCTCTGTTTCATAGACGTCCTGTTTCTGCTGCATGCCTTTTCTACAGATACTTCCATGGGCACTGTTCTTCTGAATTGGCTTCTATAATTCCTGCTCTCTCTTTCAAAACAGTCCAAACATGTGCCGCCACCAGCCAATATCCATTTACTGTCCAACTTCAAACTTACAGAACCAACTTTTCATCTTCCTCGTTTATTCATTCAACTGCCGTTTTCTGGAACAACGTTCCTTCATATGTATTTCCTGAAAATTACAGCCTACAGAAGTCCAAGTCTAATGTGAACAAATATCTTCTTGTGTCTTCTTAACTTCCAACCCAAGCATGGTACTAAGTACTATAAGTTCTAATACCTCTCGTGTTTGGGGTTTTCATAAAAAAAAAAAAAAAAAAATTTAATTCTAAAAATGGTTATAAAGTTTTATATAGAAAATATCTTAACAATAGACATTGAAAATGCAAATTTGTTAAATTACTTGAAGCTTATTTGAAAATTACTAAATATTTCAAATTTCGAAATGTGTTGCATCCACATTTCATGTGTCACTTTTTTAAAAAAGGTGCCAGTATGCCGTACCATTGCGTATGGTCCAAAAAAAAGCACTGGTTATATGTTCTATGACATTGTCTGTGGGCTGGGATTGGATTATTTTATCCTCTAACTGGACATAAGAAGTGTATTTATTCTAGTGTGCCTACTACCAAATTTCCAAATGGGGGTGACATGATGAAGGGGAATTTACCCATGTTTGGAGCTTGCAGAGAATGAGCAGATGATTATTCTTTAGTGGGTTTTCAAGAACAGACCACTCCACAATAGTATGTATTGAGGGAGAACAGATTGAAAAGTCTATTGCTCATGGATCCTATCGAAAAATGAATATAGGTAGGCTCACTAGTGTTCAAAATTGTGAGTTGATAAGCATCAAGAAAGGATTCTATTAGCTTACCTCTCTTGTCAATTGTTGGAGATCCCCACAGCAAATAATGTGCATTGAAGTCTCTGAGTAAGCAGAGTGGAGATGGTACCTGGTCTGTTAGTTTTTATAGGTCTTCTGAAGGGAATGAGAAATTAGGAGGGATATGGGCTCATTCCATTATTGATGCTATTGTAATAGTGATGACAATTACAATCTGCATTGCCACTACTTCGAAAGGAGTCTGAAGAGCAATATATTTCGATGGAATGTTGTTTCTAACAAGAACTGCCATGCTTCCACAGGCTGGCGAATAAATACTCCTATCCTGTCTGAAGGTGGTTTAATTTTTGATGGTAAGCTAAGTTTCCTATAGGGATATGCTTGCTGGTTCATAGAGCTCGATGAGGTCATGTAAATCATTTTTTGTATTGGGAAAGCCTCTACAATTCCATTGAAGGATTTTTTCCATTAAGCTGTTTTGTTGGTTGGTTTTTTTTTTTTTTTTTGCTGACTGCTTTTTAGTTGTAACTTGTTTGCATTGATCCAATTTTGCTATGTCTTTCTTTGGAAAGTACGGATGTGTTACATCCGATCTCATCAGTCGCATGAAGTTCTAATATGCCATCATTTGAATGATTATGCTGGTCAATATCCATTCTGGTTGAATTTTGTTGTTTCAATACCATGGTTTCTGTCACTTTTCGTTTTGCTGTTGGAGGTACATTGGCTGGAATGGTAAATGTGGTATTACAGGCTTGTTCAGTTTTTTGTTGTGAAGAACACTAGGAGCAGAGAGCATGAGTGTGCCCAATTAGCGATAGACATATTTGGGGGAACTGTAACATCCATTTGTATACCTATTGACTGGAATTGTTTAGCAGCCATTACATATGTAAGTTTTGGATCTGCTTTCAGTATTTCCCTTCTCACCTCTGAATATGTCATTTTATTCTCAACTTTATATTTCTGGATTTTTTTTCCTTGCTTCCATAGTTCACATATTTTAGAGAGAGCAGGATGATTACCCTTACAGTTTGAGCAATGGGAAGTGGTAGCAGTGCATTCAGATTGATTGTGTTCCTTTGATCCACAATTTAAACATATTGCCTCACCTCTACATGTGGTTTGGAAGTGACCGTATTTTTGGCACCTGTAGCACCTGATTGAGTTTGGGGAGCAAGGACGGACACAGCAATGGAGATAGCCTGCTTTAACAGATGTTGGTAGGGTGGAGAGCTAAAAGTGAATATTATGCTCCTTGTGGAAACCAGAATCCAGTCTTTCTGAGTCATGATTCTTCTTTCTTGGGCTCTTTGTTCATGAAGCTCCCGGACAATTTCCTCCTCTGGTACATTTAATAAGTTCCATTCTGCAATTACGCCCTTTGAGGAGTTTAGGGTGGCATGGGAAGTAACTTTTATTGGCTGTCCGCCAAAAGTAGTCAGCTTTAATAACTTTGCTGAACGTTGGGATTCCATGGTCTCTATCAGAATATCCCCAGACTGGATCGTCTTACCATTTTCGGTGAACCTGCAGCAGACTCAATACGTTTCTGAACAAGGAATGGTGAGAACTTATTCAGAGGCTGATCTGAGAGTGAGTGCAGAATGAGGAATGATGGTATCTCCTCTTGAGGGTTTGTTTTCAACCTCTTGGGTTGAGAGAAGTCATTTGTGGGTAATCTTGAGATCGATAGCTCTAAAGTTGGATACATATTGCTATCCATCTTTGCTCCTTTCAGCCCTGGGAGAGTGGGTTTCTTCTGCCAGGTTAATGGCCTCACCATGGGGAGGCAGGAGCAGTGGGCTAGTGACCAAGTGGTATATAAGTTAGTAAGTGACTACCCATCTGTGATAGCCTATGCTGCATAGTTTAGTATAAAAGACGAACAGCTTCCTACACTAGAGCAGTGGTAATTTGCATCTGATCATGCAGGTCAAAATGATAAAGTAGCAGTTATAGGAGGTAGTAAAAATATCATGGAGTTTTAAATTGGTATGATTGAGAGAACGTATGTGCCAGGTGCTTCCATATTAGAAATAACATCTTATTAGTTGCTCATGGCTCACTGTGGTTAAGATGTATGCAAAGAATGATGTTGAATGGGTCAAACTACCTCCTGTTGATAGAAATGTACAGGATTATGCAAGGCAGATGTTTGTGGTGAGTTAAGGGTGCAGTGCATTGTATAGGCTCAATAGCAGGTCACTTGCGACAGTTGACATTGCAATACAATATGGGGAATGCAAGAACAATATCACAAATGACAATACATCGCATACTCAGATGTATGGAGTTCCACAGACAACCCAAGAGACATCATTTCCTCAGAGCTGACCATCATCAATAGTGAATGCTGTGGTGTCAACAACACACTGGTTGGACACTGGGGAACTGGAAATGAGTAGGCTGGCCAGATGAGTCCAAATACCTGGTGCAACATGCCAATGGATGTCTTCATGTGTGGTGCAAGCAATACGAGTCCATGGACCCACCATACATAGTGCCTACTATACAGGCAGGTGGCAGTGGTTGCTTAATATGGGGCATGTTTTACTGGCAAGGATCAGGATCCCTGAGGTGTATGGACCAATGTTTCACTGGCGAGTTCTACTAGCAGTTCTTTTGGAGACTGTGTGCACCCTGCAATGTTGCATTTTATCCCAAAACAGAAACAGAATATTCCAAGGCAATAATGTGCTGTACTATCAAGCCTGCACTGTCCATTAGTGGTTTGAGGAATACAGTGGAGATATCACCTGTGTTGATTGGCCTCCAAATTCACTTTACTTCAATTCAATTCAATTGAAACACCTGTGAGATGTTTTTGAATGGGAAATGAAGCATACAGACATGCAACCATCATCTATTCCGACACTGTGGAATAGAGCCTTACAGATAGCATGGCTGCAGATCCCTACAGACATCTAGTGGAGTCAATACTAGGCAAATAATGGCTGTTATCCATGTGAATGGTGATTATAATTAGATAGGTGATTATAATTCAGTAATCAATACGTGTACATACATTTAGGATACTAATTTATCACTTGGGAAGTTTTTATGATCATTGTCCTTGTAGCATGGGATCTTAGTGGTAGTGAAAGGCTAAGAAACAGCCACTGTTATTTAATAGTTTAATAAACTCGTGACCAGACCAAATGATGGAAATTATTATCTAATTAGAAATTTTTTTTGCTTCTATTACTAGGTCATAGTGACCGAAAGACCATCCTAGTCCTTATAGGATGCATGTAGACATTTTCCCTACTGCCCTGGTCTCTTGTATAAGACCAAGGAAAGTGGTTTTATACCCTAGACCATGGCAAGGGTAGCCCCACAATCCTAGGATAAAACCTGATGAATGCAAAGAATTATTAGGATGCAAATTGCAGTGCCAAAAACTTTGGAAACAGTAATCAGCATATTACTGCAGAAATACAAGGCTCGCCTAACTCAGGAGAAACCTAGGAGTGAGGTACAGAGTACATACAAGATTTTTTTTTTTTTTTTTTTTTTTTGTTTTTGTTCTAGAAAAAAATCAATCATCCATGAAAAACTGAATACTAATGAACAACAAAGCAAGGAATACACATTCAATCCAAGAGAACTCTTCCAACACCAGAGATGATAATTTTATCTGGTTAAGTAATGATTGTTATATCTATTATATGCATAACATAAAATCTTTGTAATATTTAAATTATATCTAACTACAGAATGTTTAGGAGAAAAGAGATTAATCTGAACACCAGAATTATCCAACCATACAAAACAATGGTCAGATTGCATCTTCTATACTGTAAAGCTATGGCGACAGCTCAGGTAAAAGAAATATGCAGTCTTATGAAAAGGAAGGCACTGTAAGCCTAACATGATGGGCTTCATCATGATAGCCTATCATGATCTATCAAACTGAAAGCCTATCATGGTGGGTTACTTCGTGCTACACTGCTAATAATAACACTACTCTCTTAAAGATATATTTGTAACATTAATTATTAGAGTGGGCAGGGTATCATCCCACCAGATAGCTTGTTGACACCTCGCTGGTGAGAGGCAAGACAATTCAGTACAGCATCTGAAAACCCAGGGATGATATAAGCTCACAAGATGACAACAAGCACTGAAACATATGTCTTGGAGGTGGCAGGGTGGTGGTGGTGATCAGAGAGAGAGAGAGAGAGAGAGAGAGAGAGAGAGAGAGAGAGGTGCTTTAAGTCCTCTAAAGGATTGAGCAAACTGAATGATAGAGGCACATTTTGTTTTTACAGGATGATGCAAACAAAGAGGCATTAAATTAAGGAAAGATAATTATGGAATGATGTAAGAAAATTTGTCTTTAATGATGTGTAATGAAAAATTCTGGGTTCAACCAGTGAGCAAATGAGATTTCCTGGTGATAATAAGTAATTCTGCCGGTCTCCTAAAAGTATGAGACCCACAGAATTACTTAACAAGTACAGGTCACTGTTGAAAAAAAGCCATGAATTAGGGTTGAATTTGAAAGTGTCTAAAATTCTGTCCAAACACGATAGGAGGGAGTATATGATGAGAGCCTTGTCAATCGATTCGGCCCTGGAAAGATTGTGCAAGGCTCAAGGGGTAGAATTTTTTCAGCCTCGTCTGTACTTGTTAACAGGAGAGACTGCTTCTACAGGGATGGGATACACTTAAATAGGAAGGGGGCAAGAATATTTGCTGATGCTATCGAGGCAGTGTTAGGTGGGTTGGAAAACTGCTAGCTTGAGGGGGGATACAAGGACTAACAGATTAACAGTAGCCACTGGCAGAGGTGAAAGTGATTCTTGCACTGCTTCTATTGGCATGAGCAGCAGCCTGTAAAACAAGATGCAGGGTATTTCACAGACTGAAGGGAGGCATTGCGCTACAAGTAAACACATGGGTTGTGTTAGGATAGCTAAGAATAGGAACAGGTGAATGTATACTTGCATGTACACCAATGCTAGGAGTTTGGTAAATAAATTTGATGAATTTGAGGTATTGCTCAGAACATCAAAGGTAGATGTTCTGAGCAATATGCTCTGATTGGTGGGATATCAGAGATGTGGTGTCACACAGATATAAGGAATGCAGAACTGGAATTTGGGGAGTACAATGTGTACAAGAAGGACAGATGGGATAGGAAGGGAGGAGGGGTTATGTGTACAAGAAGGACAGATGGGATAGGAAGGGAGGAGGGGTTATGCTATTAGTTAAGAAACACATAAAATCCAAGGAAGTGAAGCCAGTTGACAACATTGGACAGTGCAGTGTCGAGTCAGTTTGGTGTGACATAAGCATTGGGAGATCAAAATTGAGAGTAGGAGTGTGTTATAGGCCTAATGACTCTGATGAGTATAATAAGAAACTGTACAGGGAAATAGAGTGGGCCAGTAAATCACAGAGTCTTTTAATTAAAATCCCCCATTATGAATGGGGGATTTTAATTTCCTAGATATTGACTGGAATTTGTGGGTTGGTCACTCACACACTAGCAAGGCTTTTGTGGATTTATTGGATGACTGTTTTCTACATCAGCATTTTGAGAGGCAATTAGAGGGAGTAATAATCTTGATCTAATTATCAGTAGTGATTCATCATGCATTAAGAATCTGAAGATAAAGGAACCACCAGGTGGCAGTGATCATAGTGTTCTGAATAGGGATTTACTCAAAGAGGTGTCTACCATCAAGAGTAAAGGGAAGGCTTTTTACTTTCATAAAGGTGACTACGGTGGTCTGAGACAGTTTTTAAATTCTATATGGTGGGACCAACTGATGATGTTGCCAACAGCAAATTCAAAATGGGAAGTATTCAAAGAATTTATCTTGGAAGTTACTAGGCTTTACATACCAACTAAGAAATATTCCAAGGGTTAGGCCTAAATGAATGTCAGATGAACTAATGAGACATATGGGAGAGAAGAAAATTGCATGGGATACATATAAATTAATGGGTGACATGGAAGCCTATGATAGATATAAGCTTGTCTGTAACAAAGTCACAAAGGAAGTTAGGCAGGCAAAGGCAGATTATGAGAAATCCTTGGCAAAGGATTGTTTGTTTGTTTTGGGATTTGTTGGGCGCATCGGCAACTATGACCATAGTGTGCCATACATATGATAATTATGCATGCCATTTCTTCTCAAATAGAGAAAATGGAAAAAAGGAACCAGAAAGTATTTTTTTTTTTTTTTTGCTAACTAAAGGAGGTGATATACTTTAATCATCTTGAGAAAGTTATATATGCTTGAGACCTTTGTTTCATTGTTTAAAAGTGAGGTAAGTATAGGATCTTTTGTTGTTACTGAAGTGCAAAGATTCTGGTGTTCTCTTGTATATTTTGAATGTCAGATGAACCAGAATGTGTTTCACTGAGAGCATTGTATTACAGTGATGACATTGAGGGGGTATCTCTCCTCTTAAAAGATAACCATGAGTGATATTTGTGTGACCTATTTGCAGATGAGCCAATATTATCTCCTGATGTCGGATTGAACTAAAGCTGGAAGGCCATCGCCCAAGGTTTGGCTTGATACTTCGAAGTTTATTATTAGGTTGATTTTCCCATGATAGCTGCCATTGGCACATGCATTTTTCCTGGATTATTGGTCGATAGGCTTGATGAGGCACTTTCCACTTGTTCTCGGGTGGTAGGTGAGCTAATTTGGCAGCATTGTCCGCTAGTTCATTTCCAGGAAGTGCCATATATACTGGGACCCAGCAGAAGTGTATGTTTTTTCCAAGTTCTAATAAGGTATGTAAAGAGCTGACTATTCTTTTCACGACTGGATGGGTGATGTTCATGGTGTTTTTTAATGCTTGAAGTGCACTTAAAGAATCTGTGAAAATTATGCTGTTGTTAATATCAGAGGACTCAATATGATTCAGTGCAACCTGATTTGCTATTAGTTCAGCAGAAAATATACTGAACTCACATGATAACTGATAAGCTAATGTGATGTTTGGAAAAACTGTGGCGATTCCAACGTGGACATCATTCTTTGATCCATCAGTATGTACTATGGAAAAGCTGGGAAACTGGTCCACTACTGCATGGTATAGTTGCAAGAAGTTTTCTCTATGCAATGTAGATTTATTCCATTCATGCAGATGTAAGTCACATGAGGGTGGAACGATATTCCAAGGAGCAAGAGAGAATGGGAGGCTATGTGCCACATTAAATTTAGATCTTCTAAGAGGTGTTTTATTCTCATACCCAAAGGACGATTAGCATTAGGGCGGTTTTGGTATAACCTGCTGTGCTGCGATGTGAAAAGTATGGGCCAGTTTGGGTGTTCTGGCATAGATCTAATTTTATAGGCATAACGTAGTATCAGTTGTTGTCGCATGATTAAGAGAGGGGGTTCGTGTGCTTCAGCATATAAGCTATGTGTTGGAGACATGCAATATGCCCCTAAAGCATCGCGTATTCCACTATGATGGATAGGGTCAAGCCAGCGAAGGGCACTAGGTCTTGCTGAACTATAGACTGGTGCTCCATAGTCAAGTTTCAATCTTATTAATGCTCTATGTAACCGTAATAAAGTAAGGCGATCAGCTCCCCAATTAGTTGCAGAGAGAACCCGGATGATATTTAGTTTTTGTTGACATGATGTTCTTAGTCTTTTGATATGCTCAATGAAAGTGAGTTTATGGTCTAAAGTGATATGGTCTAAGAACCGTATGCCGGGATGAACTGCTATTGATTGGCGATTCAGTTGTAGCTCTGGATTGGGATGGAGTTGGGTTGGCAGCAAAAATGGATGCAAAATGTTTTTTTCGGACAAAGTTGAAATCCCATTAGCCTGAGCCCATGAACAGATCTTATTTATTGCCCTTTGCAACTGTCTCTCAATAGTATTTGTGTTTTTTGCATGACACCAAATACTAAGGTCGTCTACAAACAGTGCTTTATCAATAGTGTTTGGAATTTGTCTGGCAATGGTGTTTATTGCAATTATAAAAAGTGAAGCACTGAGTACAGAGCCTTGAGGAACTCCTTCTTGTGAAAATACTTGGGACAGTGAGGTTTTAAATCGAACCTGGAATGTACGCTTGCATAGGAAATTCTGTATGAAAATCGGGAGGTGACCCCGAAGTCATGGCGATGTAATTCACGGAGTATTCCATACTTCCACGTGGAATCATAGGCCTTACTGATATCAAAGCAGACACATGATGTTCCGATCTGAGGAATGCATTCCGAATGGAATTCTCTAGTCTGACTAGTATATCTAGTGTAGATCTGTTTTGTCGAACACTGAATTGTGCAGAATGTAGTAGATTGAAATTTTCAAGGTACCAGATCAGTCGCCGGTTCACCATGTTTCCAAGAATTTTGCAAATGCAACTGGTCAAGGCGATTGGTCTATACTTGGCAAAGGATGCAAAGAAAAACAACAAAGAGTTGTTTACTTATGTAAACTCTAGAACTTGGGTGTCAAACTGGCGGCCCGCAACAAAATTTTTGTGGCCCGCGATGCCCAAAAATAAAATGTTAAAGTAAACAATTAAAAAGTACCTATTTATAATTCCAGAATATAAGGATTAAAAAACCTTTGTAATAAATATAAAAATAATCATTTTAATTGATAATAATTAAAAAAAAAAAGACTGGATCGATGGAGCCTTGATTAGAAAGAACTAAAAGTATAAATAGTAATATCAAATGAATGAAAATTGAAATTATTATCTTTAAATAACATTGTAACTTTTTTAGTTTATTTCTTTAAAAATAAAAGAGTTACATTTTATTTTTTTAAATGGAGAAATCTTAATCTAAATTGCTTTTACATTTAAACTAATATTACAATATTGCAAATGCAGCATTTTTTATAATTTTATCGAAAAGATATTTCATTTGTACTAGTTTCTTTGTCGGGATCTGTTGTGTTGTTTGCGTTGTGTTTGCTATCTATAATTTAACAAATACCTAAGTAATCAATTTTATAATTTTAATTTCAACTATAGAATTTATATAGAAAATGTTGCTTTCAACACCAGTCAAGAAAAGAAAAATTGCTAATGGGGGAAGAAAATTCCAAGAAAAGTGGGAGTTGAACTATTTTTATATGGAAGTGAACAGTAAAATTACATGCTTAATTTGTAAGGAAAATATTAGTGTTGCTAAGGAATACAACATTAAGCGGTATTATAACTAATCATAAGGAACAATATTCGGGCTTCAAAGGAAAAATTAAAAACAATGAAGAAAACACTTCATAGTCAACAACAAGTATTTACAAAATTCATGAAAACTAATGAATCAGTAGTAAGAGCAAGTTACGAAATAAGCTATTTGTTAGCAAAATGTTCAAAATCGTTCACGGATGGTTCGTTAATTAAAGAATGTATGATAAAAGCAGCTGAAATAATCTGTCCTGAAAAAGTGCAATCATTTCGCGATATTTCATTATCAAGAAATGCAGTGGTAGAGAGAATTAGCGAAATGGCAGATAACATCAGTTCACAACCACAGGATATATCTACAGAAGTCTTGTTCTTTTCAATTGCGATTGATGAAAGTACAGATATACGAGATGTTGCTCAAGTTGCTGTATTTTTTCGTGGTTGCGATAATAACACAAGGATTACTGAAGAATTGTTGGAAGTTATCCCTCTTCTTGGAACTATGACTGGTGAAGATATTTTTGCTACTGTGTGGAGCATTTTAGAAAAGTGTAAGCTTCTACTTGACAGACAAGTGTCTGTAACAACCGACGGTGCTAAATCAATGACAGGTGAAAATCGAGGATTTCTGTCAAAATTGATTAGAAAATTACAAGCTGAGTACCATGAAAACCATGGCTTTCCACTGCCTTATCCATCAACAAGTTCTGTGTTTAAAAATATTAAAAATGGACGATGTATTGAAAACAGTAACAAAAACAATCAACTTTATTCGAGCGAGAGCACTCAACCATCGACAATTTACTTTCTTCTTAAAGATTTAGAATCTGAGTTCGATGATCTTCCTTATTATACAGAAGTTCGATGGTTATCATGCCACAAAGTTTTAAAGAGATTTTATATCCTTTTGGAGAAAATAACAGTTTTTCTTGAAATGAAAAATGAAAATGTATCAGTTATAAAAAATCCTTTGTGGATTAAGGTTTTGGCATTTTTAATTGATATTACAAGCCACCTCAATAATCTTAACATTTCATTGCAAGGTAAAAATAAGTTAATAACAAACATGTACGACGCAATAGCAAGTTTTGTACAAAAAGTAACATTGTTTAAAAATCATTTAAAAAAAGACGTTCTGACCCATTTTCCTACTTGTGAGCAGTTAAAAACACAAAATCAAAATTGCTCTTTCTCACAGTATTGTGACAAAATTGAGGAAATCAAAAATGAATTCGATAAGCATTTTAATGATTTTAAAGAGTTAGAAGATATGTTTTCTCTTTTTGTTGGACCTTTTTTCATTTGAAATCAAAAAAGCTCCCACTTTGATTCAACTGGAATTAATTGATTTCCAGAATGATTCATTTTTGAAAGACAAATGTCGAGAAGTAGGAATTCCAAAAATATATTCTTATTTAGGTGAAAAATACCCGGAAATTAAAAAGTTTGCTGCGCAAATTATGTGCTACTTTGGGAATACATACTTATGTGAACAATTATTTTCATGTATGAAATTAAATAAAACGGCGTATAGATCGAGACTGATAGATAAACATCTTTCCCACATACTGAAAATTGTATGTTCCCAGTCTTTGACTCCTGATGTTGAAAATTACAAGCTGAGTACCCAGATAAACCGAACTGGCAGGTTTCCGGGAAAACAAATTAATTATTTTCATAAATATATTGAATATTTAATTTTTAAATAAAAATAATAATATAACAATTATATATACTAAAACCAAAGGAGCACAAGGCAGCCAAAGTAACACACCTCTATTAGTTACAATTTATTAGGAAAAGTTTCGGAAATTGTTATTGTTACAAAATCCATATTCATTCTTTGTAGAAATATCCGAAATGTGTCCTAATAAATTGTAACTAATAGAGGTGTGTTACTTTGGCTGCCTTGCGCTCCTTTGGTTACCAGTTCATCAACAGCCACTTTACTCCCATTTCTTCACTATACATATTAAATTTTCAATTACTTGTATTCTGTAGATCTGAATAAAAATTTAAATGTTAATTACATATGAGTTTTAATTATCCTGAATCAATATATAATATTTAAGAAAATTTTATGCGGCCCACGAAAATCATACCATCACACAAATTGGCCCGGGACAGAAATGAGTTTGACACACCTGCTCTAGAAGGAAAGGGATGAATCAGATTGGTCCACTGGATATTGATGGTTCAAGTGTTGATGATCCTGCTCAGGTGGCTAATTATGAGAGCTTCTTTGGACTCAGGGGAGGTACCCATGGTCTGGAGATGTGCAAATGTGACCCCAATTCACAAAGGAGGATCAAAGGGCGACACAAGTAATTATAGACCTGTGAGTTTAACTTCTGTTCCAGGAAAATTAATGGAGGCACTGGTTAAAGAAGCACTGCAGGATCATCTAGACAAGAATTCAGTTATAGCTCAGACGCAGCATGGTTTTGTTAAGGGCAGGTCTTGCCTGACCAATTTGATTGGATACTATGATGTAGTCACAAAAGAACTGGATGCAGGGAATAACTTTGATATCATATAGTTGGATCTTAGAAAGGCTTTTGATGCTGTTGCACATGGAAGACTGCTGCACAAATTGGAGCAGTGTGGCATTGGAGGCAAATTGCTGCTATGGATAAAGGGATGGTTGAGTGGAGAAGACAGAAAGGGTATTCAATGGACACTGCTCATTGTGGACTAATGTTATTAGTGGAGTCCCTCGGGGTTCAGTGCTGGGTCCATTGTTGTTTTCTGTATTTATAAATGATAATGATGATGGTATATCAAGCTTGATGTCCAAGTTTGCAGATGATATGAAGGTTGGCAGGGTTGTTAAGGACACTAATAGTATGCTGTTGCAACAGGATCTAGAAAAGTTCAGCAGATGGGCTGAGAGGTGGCAAATGAAGTTTAACATTGACAAATGTAAAGTACTATATATGGGAAGCAGTAACTCCAGAGTGACGTATCAACTCTGTGGTACTACACTGACGGTGGTTGAGAACGAAAAGGAACTGGGGGTAATTGTTCAGGCAGATATGAAGTTTTCTGAGCAGTGCAGACGGTCTGCAAGAGTAGCTCATAGTGTCTTGTCAATGATATGCAGGAATTTTTCTAGCAGGGATAAGGAGGTGACTATCCTCTTGTATAAGGCAATGGTCAGGCCACACCTTGAGTACTGTATACAGGTGTGGAGGCCTCATTTTAAGAAGGATGTAGAGCTGTTGGAACGAGTACAGAGAAGGGCAACAAGATTAGTGAATGGAACAAAGGGTTGCTCTTATGAAGAAAGGCTTAAATTTTGAAAATTACAGTGTCTGTAGATTAGGCACCTGCGAGGTGATCTGATTGAGGTATATAAAGCCTTGAATGGTTTGAGCATGCTCAATGCTGATGGGATTCTTCCTCTTGCTCAGAATAATCACCTGAGAGGGCATAAATTCAAATTGAAGAGGGATGGATGTGCAGAAATTTGCCTTTAGTCAGCGGGTTGGTGGAACAGACTTCCAATCCTTTGTTGTGGGAGTCGATAGCCTAAATAAATTTAAGGCTGAGCTGGACAGGTATTTGGAATGAATGGAGAGGTGAAATGGGAGCATTTTTTTTTTTTTTAGATGATGCTGCATAAGCTTGCTTTCTTGCATTATGCCTCTACTAATGCTAATGTTAATATGGTAGTTTTGACACTGCCTTTAGTAAAAATAATCAGAATATAATGGAATAAATTAACACCTAGCCTTGTGGAGACAGAGGGCTTATGTAGATTTAAAGACGGTTTAGATGGATATTTGTAAGAAACAAATAACATGTAAAATAGAGAAACATTTTATCTCATTTATTTTATTTTATTTTATTTTTTTAAAAAAATATATTAATTTAATTATTATTTTTTTAAAGGCAGATGAAACAAGCATTACATTTTTTTTTTTTTTTTTTTGTTGTTGTCGGCGCATCATCTTCTGTGGCCATAATGCACCTCCCAAGGTTTTTGCAGTACTTTGATCCAAGCCCGAGGTGGGATTTGAACCCGCTACTTTTGGGTTGCCAGGTAGGCACTTTTACCCACCCGGCTAGCCCGGTCGGCAAGCTTTACATGCTTCTATCATTCTGTCATTTTAATACTAATACTTGAACACATAGTTATGAAATAGGATCTCTCTGTGTCGTGAGAAAATACAAAAGAATAGTGGCCAATTAAAATGGTTGCTAACTGGTGACCAGTATATGTATATTTTATAAATGTTAGTACCAGAATTAAGTGGACATATTTAGTTGTGAACAGATTGCAAATTTGTTATTGTTATGAAAATTAACAACAAGGGCCGCTTAGGCAAAAATGTGTTTGTTCAATTTATTACTTCTGTACCGTTTTAGTTAATTAGGGTAAAACCATGAATGGACATTTGTTGTTCAAATAGATGAAAAGAATGAACAATCAATCAAAATAGGCTTAACAATATGTTTCATCTGACATAATGAGCAAAACTGATGATCTTCCTTCGAGAGCAGATGTTTGTGCATAAGGAAGTTGTGCCCAAAAAATTTCAGTATAACTTCTTCCAATCTATTTCTCTGTAAATTAAAACAGTATAAATGCAGATTATTATTATTTTTTTTTTATTCCATGGAGTTTAATTACAAATTTCTTTCCAAAGCTGCACCCAGATGAAATTAATGTCTACTTGGCATGAAAGATATCTCCACAATCTATAATGCATAAACTGAGTTATCAGTGATTATGCAGTTTGAGTTGCAACACTTTCAGTAATCTCGAATTTTTGCAGCTCAATCTTCATAATCATTTCATGAGATTCTAACATAGTGAGGAATCAACAGATAGCACAACTTACTATTTATTTTTATTTCTTTTAAAAATCCCTAATTTGATTCATAAGATACTGCCATATCGTCAGATATAAGGAAAGTTTATTCTTTTTTAGAGCAAGTATTGTACTAAGGGGAAATCAGAATAGATGGAAGAAAAGAGTTCATAAACACTAATACCATCTATGACTGTGTGTGTGCGTGTGTGTGTGTGTACACACACACACACACACACACACACACACACACAGTGTGTATATATATATATAAATAACTTTTGCTCATAAAGCAGGAATTTATTTACCATAGATGTAATGTTAAAAACAGGGGTTACATTCTCAACAATGATATTTGACCATAGTAATCTTAAATAAAGGTTAACTAGAATAGTTTATTCTTAAACAATGATTTATTTATACAAAAAAAAGTGAAAACATAGCCTTTAAAATCAAGCAAAGAAATTGTTTATGTCATAAAAATGTTAAAGATGTTTATTCTTTATCGACTAAATGCACACTCGTTGATTGTTTGTCACTTGTTGATGGTTCATCGCTCATTGTTGGTTTGGCACTAATTGATTTGGTGGAAGCACAAGGAGTAGTCTTCTTTGAAAATGCTTAGAGAGTTGTTTGTTTCCAAGACAGTCTTCTCTTTTCTTTATAAATTTCATGATAGCATGCATAAAATTTTTTTAAATCTGTAGCAACTTTTCTAATGCACTCAAAATTTGAATCATGTGACTCGAAAATCTAAATTGTTTTTTCTGTGCTGAAAAGCTTCGTCAAGCCCCTTGAAAGTGAAGGTGCGAATAGGCGTTTCAGCTGTTAAATCTTCTTCCTCATTTTCACATTTTGCCATTTCAATGAGGTCTTCATTTGTGAGCTCTCTATATATGTGAGCACTTGAAGCAGATCAGTGAAGTCAGTTGTAGAAACCTCAAGCTGCAATTGGTTAGCAACATTTATGAGTGCTTCTGTTTCATTTTGTATGATCTCTGCTAGTTCTTTAAATCCTTCAAAGTTATCAATAACCTGATGACAGAGTTTATTCCAAACACACTTCATGTTTATCTCTGTGATTTTGTCCCACGCTCGTTTTGTTATTTTGATTGCATCTAAATTATGGAATTCTTTCAAAATTCTTTAAGAGTTGGTCCTCCCCCTCATCTCTGCCTGAACAAATAAACACACGCACAGTAGTACTGTATTATATAGCTACGTGTGTGGTTTTTTTTAATGCATTATTTATGAATGTTTAGCATTTATTTATTGCAATTAATGTTCATATTTTCGATTTTGTTGATACTTGAAAAAAAAGAACTCGTAAACCCGGGAACTTGTAAAGAAAAAACTCATAAAACGGGAACTAACTGTATTTATAAGCATACATATATATATGTATGCTTATAAATACAGTATATATATATACAATTATAAGATTCTGTTAACTCAGTATCAACAAATAGCATCTGTACATGTACAGACTGCTCAACTACAAACACGTTTATCATCTGCCAATTGTATTTATAAGTAATAGCAGCCATTTTTCTATTTACAACAGTTTTGGAAATTGGCATAGAAGAGCATGGTCGATTTAACAAGATTTGAGAGAAAGCTTGTTAAATGGGCCTACTTTGTAAGCCTTCTTTAAGATGGGCTTTGTCTGAAATGAAAAATTCTCTAGAATTCGGATCAAAAAATTGAAAGAACTAAATCAAATAATTCACATATAAACATAGATGTTACAGCAGCAAAGAAACAAAAATAAGTTAAGATGGATTTTTATTTTTTGGAATTTTTTTTTCATTTCAAAAATATTTTTTGATTCTTTCAGATATTTTGATTTCAATTTTATTTTTGTAAAAAAAAAAAAAAAATCTCACTAATGTTCAGCTATAAGAAAAATCATAATTGTAAAAAAAAATAATATTTGAAATCATTGTTTTCATGTGCAAGCTTTATTTTTTTCAAGTTTTATAAATTTCCAAATTCTTTGAAAAAAACAGTCTGGAAAGGGGTTAAAAGGATATAATTCTGTCATAAAATTACTACAAACAGTAGGAAGTGGAATAGTAATGATAAATTCCAGAAAAACTACTGCCATGCTGTTGAGGTGTTCGATATTGATCTACTTCCTGATGCTGTATAAGCAGGGCTGGTGTTATCATTAGGCCAACTAGGCAGTCGCCTAGGGTGCAGACCTCAGAGGGGCACAGTAATAACCTCAGCCTATACTTCCCTTGGAGTTTTGGGGGCACTGAATTCATGATTTGCCTAGGGTGCAAGTCACTGGCAGCTAATTTAGTGTCGCCCCTGTGTATAAGCTTGCTTTCTTGCATCATTTGTCACTACTAATACTAATACTAATACTATGAGGGGGGCCTAAATTCAAATTGAGGAAGGACGGTTGTAGACTTTTGTCTTTAGCCAGCGGGTAGTTGATTGCTGGAACGAACTTCCATCTGCCATTGTTTAAGTGGATAGATGAAATGGGAAGGGTTTTTTTTGGCTGATGCTGTATAAGCTTGCTTTCTTGCATCATTTGTCACTACTAATACCAGTGTTAACTGATAAACTGTTTCCATTTTCAAAACTGTGCAATGCACATAACTTTTCAATAGCACGTGGTGGGGGGGTATATTCTTTTTCTTGCATTTTGTAAGGCTAGAGATAAAAAAAACAGTCAACATCCAGAGAGGTTCTGAATTAAAGTTTAGCAACAAAGCAATGGAATGAGTTTACAGTTAAACACTGATACTGAAATAGTTAGGTAAAAAATACTTCACTGTTTTATTATTATGGATTATTGTGTGACACAGAACGAAATGGAGACAGAATAAATAATGACAAGTTTAATATTAATTGAAAAACACACATATATTAAATTAAATGCATACAAAAGCTTTCAGTTAGTTTGTTAACCTTCATCAGTCAAACTGACAGTTAAGAATTGGGAATACGAGGGCATGTACTGCCAGTCATGTAGTGTTTGGCAATGGCCGAGTGTTCTATGTCCACAACGGTTGACTCATGTTTCAAAAGACGTTTTCTGAGCCGTCTCTCAGTTTCCCCAATGTAGCAGCTAGCGCAGTCACGGCAAGAGATGCGGTAGACTAGACCACTTTGTAGTATGGTGGGAACTGGTGTTTTCACTTTAGAGATGAGGGATCATAACTTTCTGCCTGGGAATTGTACACATTTTATCCCATGTGATTTTAGCATTCTTGTGTCCAATTCTCAGAAGTGGCAGTATAACTTCCTCCTCACTTTTCATTCTGAAGCCAGATGACCATAGTTGTAGAACTGGTATAATGTGCTTCAATATGTTGTCTCGTTGATCTTCCTAATCTGTGCAGGTATTTTTTCTCTAACATCAAGCGGAGTGAAATTGATTTAGTAGCATTATCTGCCAGTTTGTAGCCTGGGAATCCTATGTGCCCAGGTGTCTAGCAAAAGGCCACACCTTGAGTAGTGCATACAGGTCTGGAAGCTTCATTTTAGGAAGGATGTAAAGCTGCTGGAATGGGTACAGAGAAGGGCAACAAGATTGGCGAGGGAAACAAAGGAATGCTCTTACCAAGAAAGGCTTAATTTCTGCAAATTGCAGCATCTGGAGACTAGGCACTTGCGAGGTGATCTAATTGAGGTGTTTCAGGGTTTAAATGGCTTGAGCAAGCTCAATGCTAATGGGATTCTTCCTCTTACTCAGTTACACACATGAGCAGATATAAATTCAAACTGAGGAAAGACATTTTCAGAATAAATGTCTGGAACATTGGCCTTTAATTGTTGAATTGTTGATAAATTCAAGGAAGAACTGAACAAACTTTTGGAGCAGATGGAGAGGTGAATGGGAAGTGTGTTTTTTTTTTGGCTGATAGTGTATAAGCTTGCTTTTTTGCATCATATGCCACTACTAATGCTAAAAGTGTGTATCTCTGTACTTTGTTCTCAGAGGGCAGTTAATGAAAATAGGATTTAACAAAGGATTGAATGAGATCAGTGATTGCAATGAACTTAGTAAATATTAAATAATTTCAGTAAATATACTTTTCAGTGTATTAGTAGACTGTGTGCTATGGTTATTTATAGTTCTGCAATTTCTACAGTGTATATACTGCATTTATTTATGGTAGTTATGCTAATGTATATTTGGAAAAGCTACAGCTATTCCTGCCTTGGTTTAATTTTTTGACCCATCTACATAAAAAAAAAAGCTGTAGGATGTTCTCTTTGGGTATTAGATTCTTATTCCAGTTTTGAAGGTGAAGGTCACATTTCATGGAACTGTGCTCCAAGGTGGTGGAAGAAGCTTTAGAGTAGTTGCAATGTTTTGTAAGGTGAGATTCAAATTTGGTAAGAGTTCCTTGGAGTTGAAAACAAACATGGCAAGTGATGGATGGGCAGTTGTACAGAATTTCCTGCCACAGCAAAAATAATGTTGGTCAGTTAGGGTAGTGAAGAAACTTTGTATGCAAATCACAACATCAGCTGTTGTCTCCTGATTGATGTTTTCTTCATGTGCATCAGCATATAAACTATGAATTGGAGTAGTATAAAAGGCTCTTAATTCAATACGTATAGTATTCTGCTGAATGGGATGAGCTACTGCAGAAAGCTAGGCTCTGAAGAGTCATAGACTGGTGCTCCATAGTTGAGTTTGGATGTAATAAGAGCTCTATATAAACAAAGTAATGTTAAACAGTCAGCCCTCCCACATAGCAGCTGGGAGAACTTGTATGATGTTTAGTTTTTTTTAGACAAGAGATTCCCAATTATTTGATATATTCAACAAAATCCAGTCAAAAATAACTCCTAAAAAATGAATGCTCATATGAATTGGTATTTGTTGTCCATCTGATATTAATTCTGGGTTGGGATGAAGTCAATGTAGTTTATTGTGAAGAAAGCATTGATTTGGGCACATGCCCTTACTTGGGTGTGGCCCCTTGAAGTTGCCTCTCTGTAGTTCTCACATTTTAGTAGTAACAGGAAATGAGATCATCAACAAACAGTGCCGTGTCCACAGTGTTTGAAGTTGCTCTGCTGGTGCATTAGTGCAACTATGAACAGGGTAGGGCTTAGTACTGATCGTTCTGTGGGACTCCCCCCCCTCCTGCAAAAGTACTTTGGACATTGCACCTTTCAAGCATACTTGAAATACGTACTGTTGAAGAAAGTTTTGTATGAAAATAGGCAAGTGGCCATGCAGACCATGGCTACAAAATTCATAAAGGATTCCATACCTCCAAATGGTATCATGGGCTTTTACTTATGTCAAAACAGACCACAACCTGGTGTTCCAATTGAAGGAAAGCATTTCTGATTGAGTCTCCTAACTTTACCAATATGTATAGCATTGACCTGTTTCATCTCACTAGACTCTGGACTATATCGATGATGTCATAATTTTTCCAGATGAGTCCCATAAGTTTTCGGCTAATCATTTTCTCAAAAAATTTACAGAGGCAGCTGGTTAATACAATGAGGACCGCAATGGGCTGGATTTGCAGAATCTTTTCCAGGTTTCAGGAAAGCCAGAATTATAACATGGTGCCATTGCTCAGGAAAGGAATTTTTTGAATAAATTTTATCGTATAGGATTAGGAGTGACCATTGTAATGTCACAACTCAGTTGCTTGAGCATTATGCAGATGTTGTATGGTCCCTAAGTGCTGTTTCCAGATGCCGTGATTATAGATTCCAGAGTTAGAGTGTTTGATGTCATTCGTGCATTTTGTGAATGGTTGGTTATATATACTGTTTATCTCCTTTCCAAGGAGAAGTTTAATTTATGCTTTTCCATTACTGTTTTGTGATTCTGGAAAATTGATGGACAAGATGATATTGCTAGGACCTAGGCAAAGAACTGCAAATCCAAAATGAAATTTGCTGTTCATCAATATTCTGCTCCTTCCAGGTTATAAGAAAAGGGTTGTCATGGTATCTACCACTCATTTTGCCAATTTATTTCCAGATTTTTTGGGATGGATTTGTATGCTTCATTGTTGAAGTGAAAACTATCCAGAAAGCTTTTAGGCTGGAGTGCCTAAATACCTTACCTTTGCCCATTTATACTAGAGAAGTTTTTCCATGGTTGGGTGCCTTGTTCTTGTTCCTTTTTTTTTTTTTTTTTTTGTCATAAGGCAATCATTATTCTCCCAGGATTTTGGGTGAACTGGCAATTTTGTGGATGTTCTAGGGATAGCACTGTCAGCAGCATGTAGCATTATTACTGTGACATATATGACTACCTCACTAGGTGAGGATTGATTTCCAAATCTAATGTTATTAATGTTTCTTATTTTGTAAAATTAGCTTTTGTCCAGTTTCCATCTTGAGTTTCTGTGATCTATGCAGATTCACAGAAATTCAAGTCTGTTTGGTTTAAATGGATTGGTATTTGAGTGTGATTTGAGTAGCTTCTTCTTCCAGTCACATAGCTCTCTGAGGAGCTGTTGTGGCCACCAACAAATTCCTCCAACTGCATTGATCGTGTGCTATACGAGCAGCATCGCAAAGTGTCATTCCCAGAAGTTCATTGATCCCATCCTTCCACTAAGTTGCATGTCTTCCTCTGCACCTCTTCCCCTCAGTTTTTCCTTCCATTATATTCTTCAACAGAAAGTTTTCCCTTCTTACTATATGAACAAAAAACTTGAGTTTTCTTTTTCTGATGCTATGAAGAAGAATTTTAGGCCTGCTAATTTTATTCAATACCAACTCATTTGTTCTTCGATCCCAGTAAGAAATATGCAGTATTCTCCTGTAACACCACATTTCAAATGCCTCAATTTTCTTCCTGTCAACTCTTTTCAGATTCCATCCTTCACATCCATAAGTGGCAAATGGAAAAAAATAATGAACCAGTGATTCTCAGTTTGGTCTTTAGGGGCAGATCATGGTCTCTCCATAATTTTATCAGATAAGCAATGCAAAACTGGAATTTGGGGAGTACAATGTGTACAGAAAGGATAGACAAGACAGGAAGGGAGGAGGGGTTATGCTGTTAGTTAAGAAACACAAAATATAAGGAAGTGCATCCAATGGATGTGGGTGGACAAGGCAATGTTGAGTCTGTTTGGTGTGACTTAAGCACTGGGAAAGGAAAAATGAAAGTGGGTGTGTGTGTTATAGGCCTAATGAATCTGATGAGTATAATGAGCAATTGTGCAGAGAAATAGAGTGGGCCAGTAAATTAGAGTGTCTTATAATGGGGGATATTAATTTCCCGGATATTGACTGGAATTTGTGGGTTGGTCATTCACACACTAGCAAGGCTTTTGTGGATTTATTGGATGATTGTTTTTTACATCAGCATGTTCGGGAGGCAACTAGAGGGAGTAATACCCTTGATCTGATTATCAGTAGTGATTCTTCATGCATCAAGAATCGGCAGATAAAGGAATCACTAGGTGGCAGTGATCACAGTGTGCTGAAGTGGGATTTACTCAAAGAGATAACTACCATCAAGGGTAAAGGGAAGGATTTTTGCTTTCATAAAGGCGACTACTGTGGTCTGAGACAGTATTTAAATTCTATACGGTGGAACCAACTGATGATGTTATCAACAGCAAATTTAAAATGGGAAGCATTCCAAGAATTAATCTTGGAAGCTACTAGGCTTTTCATACCAACTAAGAAATATTGTTCAAGGTTTAGGCCTAAATGGATGTCAGATGAACTAATTAGACATGTGACAGAGAAGAAAAATGCATAGGATACATATAAATTAACATGTGACACAGAAGCCTATCATAGATATAAGCTAGTCTGTAACCAAGTTAGAAAGGAGGTTAGGCAGGCGAAGGCAGGATAAGAGAAATCTTTGGAATGGATGCAAAGAAAAACAGAAAAGAATTCTTTACTTATATAAACTCTAGAAGGAAGGGGATGAATCAGATTGGTCCACTTGATATAGATGGTTCAACTGTTGATGATCCTGCTCAGGTAGCTAACAAATTAAATGAATATTTTGCATCAACATTCACATGAGGAGTTATTCAGGGAGGGGAATGCCAGAGGTGTATTCAACTCGGGCAGTAAGCTACGGCATAGTCACAAAGGAACTGGATGCAAAGAATAACTTTGATATCATATATTTGGATCTTAGAAAAGCCTTTGATACTGTTGAACATGGAAGACAGCTGGACAAATTGGAACAGTGTAGCATTGGAGGAAAATTGCTGCTATGGATAAAGGGATGGTTGAGTGGGAGAAGACAGAGAGTGGTAATTAATGGACACTGTTCTTCATGGACTAATGTTATTAGTGGAGTCTCTCAGGGTTCAGCGTTTGGTCCATTATTGTTTTCTGTATTTATAAATATTGATGATGGTATATCAGGCTTAATGTCCAAGTTTTCAGACGATATGAAGGTTGCCAGGGTTGTTAATGACACTAATGACAGTACACTGCTGCAACAGGATCTAGAAAAGTTGAGCAGATGGGTTGAGAGGTGGCAAATGAAGTTTAACATTGAGAAATGTAAAGTACTACATATGGGAAACAGCAACCCCAGAGCAGCGTACTAACTCTATGGTACCACACTGACAGTGGTAGAGAATGAAAAGGACCCGGGGGTAATTGTGTAGGCAGATAGGAAGTTTTCTGAGCAGTGCAGACAGTGTGCAAGAGTAGCTCATGGTGACTTGTCAATGATATACAGGAATGTTTCTAGCAGGGATAAGGAAGTGATTATCCCCTTGTATAAGGCAATGGTCAGGACACACCTTGAGTACTGTATACAGGTCTGGAGGCCTCATTTTAAGAAGGATGTAGAGCTGTTGGAACAAGTACAGAGAAGGGCAACAAGATTAGTGAATGAAACAAAGGGTTGCTCTTATGAAGAAAGGTTTAAGTTTTGCAAATTACAGTGTCTGGAGACTAGGCACCTGCGAAGTGATCTGGTTTGAGCATGCTCAATGCAGATGAGATTCTTCCTCTTGCTCAGAATAATCACCTGAGAAGGCATAAATTCAAATTGAGGAAAGACGGTTGTAGGATAGATGTGCGGAAGTTTGCCTTTAGCCAACAGGTGGTTGATTGCTGGAACAAACTTCCGTCTGTCGTAGAAGTTGAAAGCTCAAATAGATTCAAGGCAGCACTTGACAAACATTTGGAGCGAGTGGATGGGTGAAATAAGGGTTTTATTTTATTATTTTTTTTTGCTGATGCTATATAACTTGCTTTCTTGCATCATGTGCTTTTGCTAATGCTAAGATCAGCGAACAACATTTTAGCAATTGCCTGTTGTCTCTTTACATCGTTTGAGCAGTCATTATTTTTATTTATTCTTGACTCTAAGTAATTAAATTCATCAACTTCTTCGATATCTTGCCCACTAACCTTCACCTTACTGGAATCAAGATTATCACCAATCATCATAATTTTAGTTTTACATACATTCAGAACCAATTCTTTTTTCTTACTTGCTTCACATACTCTCTAGATCCTGCAAATTAGCACAGTATCATGTGCATAACGGAGGTTGTTTATCTTCAGTCTTCCAAGTTTGATACCACTCTCTAACTCTTCCAAAGCTTCATGCATGATATCTTCGGCATAAAGATTAAAAAGGTAAGGTGACAAAATACAGCCCTGCCTGACACCGTTACCTATTATGAAAAAGTCCATGTTTCTCACGTTTGTTCTCGCAGCTCCTGGTTGAATTATGAATTAGCTGAATTATGTGGATTGGGAAACCCATAATAGTTATCATTTCCCATAATTTCTCATGTTGAACACAATCAACTGCTTTTGCATAATCCATAAAACACAAAACGACTGGAACATTGAATTCTTTGCATTTTTCTATAATCAGTTGTAGGCTTAAGATCTGATCTCTGGTTCCTCTTTCCCTTCTGAAACCTGCTTGCTCTTCTGGCATTTCTTCTTCAAGTTTTCTTGAGATTCTGTTCAATATGATTTTAAGAAGAATCTTGCTAGCGTGAGAAATTAATTAGGCTAATAGTCCTGTATTTGAGCAAATTTTCAGATCTCCTTTTTTTGGTAAGGGGATGAAAACTTATTTCTTCCAATCTGATGGCCACCATCCCATTTCCCAAATTTTTACAATCATTTTATGAAAAACTTGCTGCCTTTCACACATGTAGCTTTAATCAATTCCGCTGCGATTTCATCAATTCCAGGTGACTTGCCACATGTTAGTTCTCTGATGGCTTTTTCAACTTCTTCCTTCAGTGGAACTGGTTCATGATCACACTCCTGAAAAGGGGGTAGCAGATCATTAGTGTCAGAAGGTGCTCGGAAGAGCTGCTCACAGTATTCTTTCCACCTTCCTTTGATTGTGTTCTCCTCTGTTAAAATTTCCCCTTTGGAGTCTTTAATTACATTAAGTTTTGGTCGGAACTTTTGTCTTAAGGACTTAATAACATCATACATCTTTTTAGTGTTGTTTCGTTTGTTGTGGTATTCGATTTCTTTACACTTTCGATTGATATAATCCTGTTTGTCCTGGCGCTTGATGACTTTGCTTAGTTCCTGATACTCTTCATTTACTTGTACATCCTGGGCTTTTGCAGTTCTTCTCTGTTCACTAAGTTTAAAATTGAGCATAAGAGGACTTATTTGACTGAGTTGTAAAGTACATCATATTGCTTTATGGTATGTGACATCACGTTCTACTTTATATTTTTGAATTACTTTCTCGTTGTTCCAGTAATTGCATGCTTTGGAGTAGGCACACAATCTTTTGACAGTTAAGGAATTTCATTTGGGAGGCATTGCATTAGTGAAAATTCTGGTCTGGTGATCTGCATTTGCCACAACTCTACAGGCTGTTTGGGAGTGACCAAATTTCTGGCATATGTATCACACAGGGGATATGGGATTTACAGCTCGATACTACATATTGGTATCCAGTTTTAAGGGATATAGAGTGCTATGGTGTGTTGAAAGTGATTATTAAGTTCTGAGTTGAGATAAGGTTGCCATATCACTGTACAGAATCTTATCACTGTAACAAACTCCTTATTCTGAGAGCTCATATCACATCTCATCTTCAGAAACATCCAGGAGCTCCCACCTTAAGTTACTCCATTTCAAGTATTTAGGGATTTACCATGACTGGAAGTCCTCCAAAGCAGGAAACATTTATTAGGCATTCAGAGTTTCTTGGATTAGTGATTTCTGTAAGTATATCACTTGATTTGAGTCACTTAACCACCTTGTGTGATCCAGTAATTCTTTCATATTCTTTCTGGATTCCGAATGGTGACAGTTTAGTTACTGTCATTTCACTGTTAGAGTGAATTATCAAAAAAGTCGGAGCCAGATTTTTGATGTTTGGCTGTGGGGAGAATAGAAACTTCATGTTTTGCTTCCTATAATGTTTTCATCTGGCAACCCAGTGATTTTCTGGGTTTTAGCACCTTTTCACTCTGGATGGGAGAACTGATCCTGACCAGGTCACTCGGGGAAAATTAACTTCATGTTAACAAGAAACATGGGACAATAAAATAAAAATTTTACATAGGATATAAAAGCAATCAAAACCTCAGGAGTTATTTAAAAGATATGCATATGATGTCAGTTGAAGTTGATTAATTCAGATAGTGCAATAGCATTTATTTGTATAACACAACTGATATATAACATATTTCAATTTATAAAATAAAAAAGTAAACTTACAATCCTCTCCTTTTCTCTTCACCTCTACTTTTCCCCCCACTCGATAGTGACCATATGGCTGAGGAAGAGCTATATGTAAGCTAAAAGAGAATAATTTCAGCTAAAAACAACAACAAAATACTAATTAATTTAAATCAACAGAATTCCTGTAATTTCAACAAAAAGGAAAATGACTTCAATAATACAAGAAGAAAGTCAATAATTATTCAGAGATTTTCCCTTTTGATCCCCCCCCCATGTATAAAATAGAAAAATTGGCATGAAACAGCAATGTTAAACATGAAAAAAATGGTATTGCAGTTTTTCCCTATAAGTAAAAAACAAGAAGTTAATAAACACAGCATGTTACATTTCAGGCAATGCTAGCCAACAGGACAACTCATGATTTATAAAAAAAAAAAAAAACAAGAAAAACACGAACTGAGAAATACGTTTTATTTCCGTGCATTCATGACAGTAGCCATTCATTTCTCTAATCAGCCCAGTTAATAGATAATTAGATAATATGATGTACAATATATATCTATACATGATACCTATAAATATATCTATACATGATATGCCTACATGATATCGATAAAAAAAAATAAATAATAATTAGCAGATTTAGTATTAGTAGTGGAAAATGATGCAAGAAAGCAAGCTTATACAGCATCAGTCAAAAATAAAAAAGAAAAAAAATCCCATCCAACAGTTTGTCTAGTTCTTCCTTTAATGCATTCAAACTATGTACTTCCATAACAATGGAAGCCCGTTCATTCCAACTATCAAACCAACCAACCACTGGCTGAAGGCAAACTTCCAGCACAAATATTCTGCAACCATCCTTCCTCAGTTCGAATTTATATCCTCTCATGTGAATAAGGAAAGACAGTTGTAGAGAAAGAATCCCATTAGCATTGAGCTTGCTCAAACCATTCAAGGCCTTATACATCTCAATTAGATCTCCTCACGGGTGCCTAGTTTCCAGATGCTGAGCAAGAGGAAGAATCCCATCAGCATTGAGTTTGCTCATTCAAAGCCTTAAAAACCTCAATCAGTCCACCTCGCAGGTATCTAGTCTCAAGATAGTGAAATTTGCAGAATTGAAGCCTTTCTTCATAAGAGCACCCCTCCCCTTTGATCCCTTCAGCAGTCTTGTTGCCCTTTTCTGTACTTGTTCCAGAAGCTCTATATCCTTTCTAAAATGAAGCTGCCAGACCTGTATGAAATACTCAAGATGTGGCCTGACCATTTCCTTATACAATGGTACAATGACCTTATCCCTGATAGCAAAATTTCTGTATATCCTTTAAAAAACCTAATCAGCTGCCTTGGCAGACTGTCTGCACTGCTGAGAGAACTTCATATCTGACTGCACAATATCACCAAGTCCTTTTCATTTTCCACTACTCTGAGCATAGTACCACACAGCTGGTATGTTACTCCGAGATTACTGATACCTGTATGTAGTACTTTGCATTTGTCAATGTTAAACTTAAATTGCCATTTTTCAGCTGATCTGCCTAATTTTTCTAGATCTTGTTGCAGCAACATGCCCTCATTACTGATTACTGTGATTAATTACATTGCTAATGTTTGTATCATCTGCAAACTTAGACATTAAGCCTGATATACTTTCATCAGTATCATCAGTTTGTCAGCAATCTGAGCAGGATCATCAACAGTAAAACCATCAATGGACCAATGCGACTCATCCCCTTCCTTCTAGTGGTTAGATAAGTAAAGAGGTCTTTGTTGTTTTTCTTTATATCCCCTATCAACAATTTCTCATAATCTGCCTTGCCTTGCAGAACCTCTTTTATCATTTGAATGTAGACTAGTTTATAACTACCATAGTATTCTGTATCACCTGATAATTTATATGCATCCATGTATTTTTATTCTCTGCCACATATTCCATTAGATCATCTGATGTCCATTTAGGTCTAAGCCTCAAAAAGTATTTCCTAGTTGGTACGAAAAGCATAGCTTCTATGTTAATTTACTTGAATACTTCCCATTTAGAATTTGTTGTTGGTAATCTCATTGGTTGGTCCTGCTGTATAAAATTTAAAAACTGTTTGGGGCTACTGTAGTCTTCTTTACAAAAGCAAAAACCCTTGTTGACAGTAATTATATCTTTAAGTAAATCCTACATCAATACACTATGATCACTGCCACTTGGTGGTTCTTCTATCTGCACATTCTTAATGAATGAAGAATCACCATTGACAACCAGATCACGAATATTGTTCTCTTTTGTTGTCTCTCAAATATGCTGCTATAAAAAACAGTCATTCAATAAAATTGCTAGAACACATATATTGACTAGAACTCACACATTCCAGTCAATATATGTGGAAAGCAAAAATCCTCCATTATAAGACATTCTGATTTACTGGCCCACTCTACTCATCTATAATTTTTTGTTCTACTCATCACAGTCATTGGGCCTATAATATATTCTCATATTCGTTTTCCCAGTGCTCATGTCATGCCAAACTGACTTCCATTGCACTGGTCACCACTGTCTTAGATTTTATGTGCTTCTTAACTAAGAAGCTTAACCCCCCCCCCCCATGTTCTGTCTTTCCTAGCTGTGCACACTGTATTCAAATTCTGCATCACTTATATCTGAGTGACGCTGTCTCTGATACCCCCCACAATGGCTGCATTTTATGACTTGACCAACACCTCAAATTCATCAAATTTATTTCCTATGTTTTAGCACTGGCATGCATGCAAGTTGTATACATGCACCTGTTGTTATTCTTAGTTACTATAACACAGCTCACATATTTTCTTCTTCCAAGATTATTATTATTATTATTATTATTATTATTAATGGCCATATGGTACAAGGAAGCCTGAGGCTTATGCTGCACCAGCCATAAAAAAAAAAAAAAAAAATTCCCAAGTTACCCCCTGAGAGAGTGAGAGAGTGAGAGAGAGAGAGAAAGAGAAGTAGAAAGGAATCACCAAGAAAGAGAAGAATGATGATATCCAGGTCAGGACCCTGGGTTTGCCAAGCCCATACTCACCAGATGTGAGCCCCCGGGGTTAATGGCCCACAACAGGCTATGAAATCCCCAGTTCCTTGTTCTATGGGCTGCTGCTTGTTCCAATAGAAGCAGTGAAAGAATCTCTTTCATTTCTGCCTGTGACTATTGTGACTATATTATAATATATTATAATATATTATTGATAATATATTATGATATAATATATTGATAATATATTATACATTTATTGATAACATATATCAATAAATGTATCCCCAACCCCCCAAGCTAGCAGTTTTTCGACTCACATAATACTACCTTGATGGCATCAGCAAATATTTTTGCACTCTTTCTATTTAAGTATATTCCTAACTGAAGAAGGAGTCTCCTGTTAATAATCACAGATCATGTTGAGAAAAATTTTACCTCATGAATCTTACACAATCTCTCCCTCTCCAGGGCTAAATTGATTGACAAGGCTCTTATCATATACTCTCTCCTATCATGTCGCACAATTGCAGACATTTTCAAATTCAATCCTAACTCATTACTTTTTCTCAACATTGCCCTATACTTATTAAGTATTCTCAGATCTCCTACTATTAATGTCATTAGTGCCAATGCGTACAACAATATCACTTCTTGTGATCTTAAAACATCATATCTGCTCTACAACTTTTTGTTCTTGTTCTGATTCCACTTATCCTTTTTGCACGATGTGTTTCCTGCTTCCCTGACAATAGCTACTTCCTGTGGGACCAGCACATGCCTTTGTGGTTGCCGCTGTGCTGCCTGATGCACAAGTGCAAGCTCTGGCATTTAAGTGGACACAGAGCTTAATGAGTCCCAATTTAATTCCTCTGAAGGCATCCACTCTGTTCTTCAAGGTCTCATCAATGCTCATCAAAATGCTGAGTTGACACCTAATATCCTCACATTCTTTACATCAAACACACACACAGACTCCCTTGGCTGAATCATGTCTCATTCCAGATAGATCTGTAAAAATCAAACAAGTAGTACATTTTGTAACGCTGTGATTCAGAGAGCAACCATCCCCTTCAGTTTTCCCCCAAAGCCACAGCACTCTAGCTACTTCGAGCCATTATCTTTGTTGCTCTGAGGCATGATTTCTGTTTAAATTCAATTTAATTGAGAATACTACAATAAACTAATAGACTTAAATAGACTATTAACAATGATAGACTTAAATATAATAACATAATGCACTGGTTATACAGAAATAATATCATATTGCAATATCAAATTTATTTAAATGTATTTTGTTACTGAGTTTGCCCTATATGTGTTACTGTATATTGTTACATTTGTAAAGTTATAAGTTAATTATAATAGATAATAAAATTATCTATTAATGCCAACACACTTATGTGATTTTAACGTTCCAGATACCTATTTACCACAATTAAAATATTAGAATTCCCCTACCATGAACTACAAGGATTCTGCCTGTAATTCATTGTAGAGGTAATAAGGGATAATCACCTCCCTATCTCTGCTAGCAAAGTTTCTGTATATCATTGACAAAACTGCATGAGCTATCCTGGCAGCATGTCTGCACTGCTCAGAGAAATTCATATCTATTTGCACAATTACCCCGAGATCTTTTTCATTCTCCACTACTCTGAACGCAGTACTACACAATTTATAAGTTATTCTGGGGTTACTGCTATCCATATGTTTGGATAGCAGTAACCCCAGTACCTTGGATGATTATTATTATTATTATTGGCCATATGGTACAAGGAAGCCTAAGGCTTATGCTGCACCAGCCAAAAAAAAAAAAAAAAAAAAATCCCAAGTTACCCCCTGAGAGAGAGAGAGAGAGAAGTAGAAAGGAATCACCAAGAAAGAGAAGAATGATGATATCCAGCTCAGGACCCTGGGTTTGCCAAGCGCATACTCACCAGATGTGAGCCCCCGGGGTTAAATTTCTCAATGTTAAAAAACTATAGCTCACCCTGATGACTGTCGCAACCCCCCCCTGCCCGCCAACCTTTGTATCATCTGCAAACTTAGATGCTAAGCCTGATATATTTTCATCAATAACATGATAAATATTGAAAACAATAATAGGCCCAGCACTGAATCCTAGGGACCTCCATTAAAAACATTAGTCACGAAGAGCAGTGGACATTGATAATCACTCTGTCTTCTTCCAGTTAACCACCCCTTTATCCATAGCAGTAACTTGCCCTCAATACCACATTGCTCCAGTTTAAACAGCAGTCTTTTATGTGCAACAGTATCAAAAGCTTTCCTGAAATCCAAGTATATATGATGTAAAAATTAATTTTTGCATCCAGTTTCTTGGTCACTGCATCACAATAACATATCAGATTGGTTAGACAAGACTGCTCCTTAACAAATCCATACTGTGATTGCAGTATAATTGCATGACTGTCCAGATGATCCTGCATTACTTCTTTAACCAGTGATTCCATTAGTTTCTCCAGAGCAGAAGTTAAGCTTACAGGTCTGTAATTATTCATGTCAACTTTTGATCCCCCCTTTATGAATTGGGGATTCATTTGAACATATCCAATCCATAGGGACCTCCCCTGAATCCAAGTATAAAAGTAATAAATCAAAGAACAATTAAAAGTCATAAAAATGAGCATAGAACATAAATTAAAAGTGATAAAAGAATATAATAAACATTAACAGCTTTTCAGGCAATGTACTTCTTTATTAAACTATAGGAATGACATGGCAAATGATAATTTCATGGCAGAGGAAAACATGATTGAAGAGTGTGCGTGCGCACATGCACACACACGTGCAAAAACATAATGAAAACATGTCAGTGAGGAGGAAGAGGGGTACATTAACTATTGAATAAGCAAACTGACATCACTCATTGTGCTGGAGAATAAATTCCTTCATAACAGAGGTATATATGTGTTCCACTGTTGTGGTTCACATTCAGACCTACCACTCATAAATGGAGCACTTCCAACCATGAGCAAAGACAATAATTATATATGTTGTTGTTGTGCTTGAATTTTTCTGGTCCAAAGGCTACTTAGGCCATATTGCACCTATCAAAGTAGTTAAAACTAATTTTGTTGGTTTCTATGGAAGCAGTTAGAAACAGTCATAGAAACCTATCTCTTTCAGAAAGAAGAAAAATTCTGTGCGGTTTGAATTTTCACTTATGATATGGCTAAGTGACAATTCCTGTATGTTTAAGAGAGAAGTAAATGAAATTAGATGGGAGAAGTTATATAAGGTACATTCTAGGAGTATGGATTTTAATGTGAGTGGCCTGTGGCAAAGTGTACACTGTGGGGGATCAAGTAATGACCCTTCACAGTGTACACTAGATAGATGGGTCAAATGAGTGTGGCCTATTTGGGCTATGGCCAGGACCACCTCTTCTTGTCTGTTTGTGCAGAAATTGGAGGCCCATAATTGTGGTACAGGTTTAATTTCAAGGAGTTTGTTATTTATAAGCATTTGCCGCTGAAGTGTCCATCGTTCCTTACCTATATTTCGTATATGCATTTTGTAACCACTTGAACAGTACCAGAAAATTCATTGGAGCTGTTCTGGACAGATGCTTGGCAGCATCATCTGCAATTTTGTTTCCCGGTATTCCAGTATGGCCTGGGATTCAGCAGAAGGCAACATTTTGCCGATGATCTCTGAGACTAATCATTTTTTTTTTTTTTTGTTAGTTGTTGGTGCATCAGCTTCTGTGGTCATAATGCGCCTCCCAAAGTTTTTGCATTTTACTCTGATCCAAGCCCGAGGTGGGATTCAAACCCATGACCTTTAGAGATTAATCATCTGATGAGCTGAAGTAATGGATGGGTAGGTGGGGAAATCTTTTGCATTGCTAATAGGGCACTTTGCGAATCTGTGAATATTATGCTCTTTCGGATTGAGAGATGGAAAATGTTTTCCAGAGAAAGTTTTATGGCATATAATTAAGTGGTGTAACTTCTGCATTCTGTTGGAAGTGATACAGAAAGGGTAGTGTCATGGAATACCACTGCTGCACCTGTTCCACTCTTGGACTTCAATCCATCAGTATATTTTTTTTAGCGAAGTCAGGATAACGTTGTATATGTGCAATATGCAGCTGTTGGATGTTAATATCAGTTTAATAGTGGTGGAAATTCCCTATTGGTGGAAATAATTCACAAGACAGCATGATGACAAACCATGGAGAAATGTGATCTTGGTAGACTTTATTGAGTTGTATATTCCAGTTTTCTGCTAGTTCCATTAACCTAATACCTGCAGGCCTAGTTGCTTGTAGTTCGTTTCTATAAAAGGTTGTGAGTTGCTGATCATTTGTAAGAACCCAATTCTTACACTTATCCTAGGGAATGTTATGAAATAAATATTATAACATAACAAGAAAAAAAAAATATATATTAAATAATATTATTTACATAGGATGATTTTCAGCTTAGATTGCGATCGCTCTGTACCATACAGTTAAGTAGGGGAGGATTAGCGTAACAATGGGGGGTAGCTGGACAGGGCACAAAAGTACAATGGGAGCACCGTAAGGGCAGTTCAAGTCGCTATAAACAGAAAGTGGGCAGCTCTTTGGAAGAAAAGAACAAGGGAACCGACTCCCCCTTGTGGAGGGGAAGAATTTTAAAGACTAAAGGGCGGAGGGAACCCTGGATGCGGCATACACCGGATGGAAATGGCTAGCTGCTGGATAAAACAAACCGACTCCTTGAGCACTTACTGATTTCAAGGAGCAGTAGAGAAAAAACGGAGTGGACTAATGGGGGTAAGTGCATCGGAATGATCACAAGGAAATATCTAGAAATTTCTAGACTTCCCAAAGTTTATTGAAGCTTCTAGAAATTTCGAGAACTCGGATGTTTCCCCAGGAAAGGGAAGGGCCAAGAAAACGGAGGAAGTGGGAGAGAGCGAATGAGAATAAAGAGATGATGAAGAACGAACTGCGATTGGATCAGAATAGAAGGGGTGGCTGAAACAAAAGAAGAAGAAACAGGAGGAGAAGAGAACAGTTCCAGTTTTTGACAGTTTGGGAGTTTTGGAAGTTTTTGAGAGTTCCTGTGGGTGTGTCTGAGTGATGTGCGGCCGGAAAGAAATCCCGAGAAGTGCCGGGAAAATCGCTGGAAGGTGGTAGTGGAAATTGAAGCAGTTTGTCGCAAAGACAATTCGTTAGGCAAGTTCTGGGAGAGGTCAGCCGCAACATAGAAATAGGAAGGAGATGCCCAATGAAAGATGGAAACTCATATGCTGGAGCTGAGTGATAAAGATCGAAAAGTCTCGGTATAGAAAGATAAGGAAGAGTTATACAGTCTGGCTTCTCGATAAAACAGTAAGGAGAGTCTTGATAATTTTATTATGCACCCCAGTATCGTCGAACTGATCAGATGCCCAAAGCGGGCCAGAGCAACCCATTTATGGAGAAAAGAGTGAGTTCCTGTACGAAGGAGAATTCCTGTAGGAGTCTGATGATGCCCTATATTGATGATGATGGCCGCCCCTGAGCTGAAAAAAAAAAAAAAAAAAGGTTGTGTAAAGAGTGATCCCTAAGCTGTTATGTAAGTACCAGATAATAGTTTTAAGCTTGATTTGAAGGAAGGGACTCTAAGGAATGTTTTAGATTAGTTGATTTGATATTGTTTAGCATAAAGGGAAGGAGAAAGTTCATAAGATATAGATATATGTACTTCATCACAAAGATAAGTTAATAAGCAAGGACGATTTAGATATGTGTATTCGAGACTAGTACGTTTTAAGTTGAGACTGTTCTATGCACATGTAATTCATTTGGAAGGGATAATTAAAGAAAGATTATAGCGGGGATTTATAAATCTAGAAAAATACACATATAGGTGTTATGCTCACTGCTGTAATCCCAGTTGGGAAGTTTAAATTGTTAGAAGACAAGAGAATGTTATGAGATGTAAACAAAACCAGAAGGAGAAAAGGCAGAAAGACATGATATATGAGTTGTGATTATCTTTACATCTTAACACACATATAATGCTAGTGATTAATGAAATACCCAATTGATGATGTATGATATATTCTTTTAATGTATATACTGTGAATAAACAATATTGTATATGTTTATCAAGTGTAGTATGAGTCATTCTGAATACCCAGCCAGTCCAGAAGAGACATACACGAACTTCTATTCCCCCAGAATCTGTGATCTTCTGTGCAGTATACAAGTCAGGTGTTAATGTGGGAGGGGGTAAATTAGGGGGAAAATAAACGGGGAAATACAAAGTTAAGAAAGGTGGGTCTGAAAGTTTAACAAGATTTCTTGATATAAGAAATTATAACATATAATAATAAAGAACTATCCCCCACAAAATAACATTTTCCCCACCCCCCGACAATTAAATATTGACCAATTAGGATGGGTTGACTGGCTTTGGATCTTTGTTGCATAGTTCAGTAATAACATCTTTCTTCTGATCTTTAGAGGAGCTTCATCGGTTTCTACATACAGACTTTGCACTGAAGATGTTCTGAATGCATCTAGAGCTATTCTAAGAGCTAAATGTTGAATAGGGTTTGAGATGAGATAAAGTACTTTCCCTAGCAAATCGAAGACAGGCACACCATAGTCCAGGTGTGATCTGATTATGGATCTGTATAAGTGAAGCAAGGTGTAACGATCTCCTCCCCAGGTTGTGGCTGATAAGACTCCGAGTATGTTAAATTTTTTTTTGACAAGCTGTCCAGAAATGTTCAGTGTATTTCTGAACATTTTTGATAGCTTTTTTTATAGTTTAACTTGCTCTCAAAAATTAAGCCAAGCAGATGAATACTATTTGCCATTGGAACAGGATGGTTATCTAATTGAAGTTCAGGATCAGGATGCATTTTAGATATGGTGCAGAAGTGAATGGCAATCAATTTCTGGTTGGATAGTCTGTAACCGTTTTGTGTCATCGAAATCTGAATCTGATTTATTGATATCTGCAATTGTCTCTCAACATAATTCATGTTTTGAGAATGACAGGAGATTGTGGGATCATTGGTATAAAGGTATGAGTCCACTGTTTTCAGAATGAGTTCAGTTAAGTGATTCATTCTAATTGCGAATAGAGTAGCACTGAGAACGGACCCTTGTGGAATTCCTTCTTCTAGGACAAAGTTTTTAGAGAGAGAGAGAGTTCCCCGATGACGAACTTGAAAGCATCTTTGTTGTAGGAAATTTTGGATTAAATACAGCAAATTTCCTCTCAGGCCAAGACAATGTAGATCCTTTAAGATGCCAGAAAACCCTGTGGTGCCAAAGGCTTTCTCAATATCCAGACAGACCATAACGAGATGCTCTTTTTGATGAATGCATTTCTGATTTTTGCTTCAGCCTTTATCATAAGGTCCAATGATGATCGATTTTTTCTGAATCCAAATTGATTGTTGTTGATCAAATTTTAGGACTCAAGATACCAAGTCAGACGGTGATGAATCATTTTTTCAGGGATTTTTCTCAGACAGCTGGTAAGTGAAATTGGTCTGTAGTCATGAGGAACAGAATAATCTTTACCAGGTTTTGGGATAGCCGGTACATAGGAATGATGTCAGGAGCTTGGGAATGTATGCTCAGTGAAGATTCGGTTGAAGAAAATCAGCAATTACAATCGTGATTTTTGAGCATTACATAAAATATTCCTTCAGAGCCAGCAGTACTGATCTTTGTGTTGGTAAGGGTGTGCTGCAGTTCAATCATGGTGAATGGCTGATTATATGTTAATGAACATCTGTCAGTGAAATTCATTTTGTATTTTTAAGTTACATCTTTAATTTTTTTGAAATGATTAGTCATAAGGAGTTGAGAAGGACAACTGAGAAAATATGGATCCTAGTGCATTTGTGATTTCTGCAGGGGTAGAGAGTTCCTCCATTCCAGTTAGTGGAATAGATGTTGGAGCAAATTTGCCATTTAACAGTTTTATCTTACTCCGGATCAGTCTGATATCTGTATTTTTATTAACGGAGGAAGCGAATTTAATCCAAGATTCTTTTTTTTTTTTGCTTTCCGTCTGATATTTTAGGTTCTTGCTCTAAGTCGCTTATAATTAATAAGATTGGAAGTGGTTGGGTGTTTGCGGAATTGATTCCATGCTTTTTTTTTTCTCCTACTTGGCATTGTTGCACTCTTTGTTCCACCAGTAATTTAATTTTTGCCATATCCTGATTTGGTATTGTGGAATGGCAGCAGTTACAGCTGTTATAATTTGGTTTGTTATGTGTTCAGTAACATGGTTGATGGAAAAGCACTGTTATGATATGGTTGTTGAACAAAACAAGACTGCTGTATTTTATCCAGTTAGCCTTTGGAAATTTTCATTTTACTGGATTATCTCTTGGTAATGAACAGGAAGTTTGAATTTTGCATATTATTGGGAAATGATTGCTGTTGTGAGGATCGTTAAGAGTTACCCAATCGATACTTGGATAGAGCACTGGAGAGCAAATGGAAAGGTCCATTGCAAAGGTTGATCTCAGAGGAAAATTAAAATAGGTAGGAGAGCCAGTATTCAACAATGTTAAATCCTGTTGTCTATCAAGATTTCAATAAGCTTTCCATGCCTGTCTAAGATGGAGGAACCCCATAATGGATGGTGAGCATTAAAATCATCTAGTAGACAGAAGGGAGATGGTAGTTGCAAGACAAGATCTTCAATTTCCTGAATAGAATATGGATGATTAGGTGGAAGATAAATTGAGACCAATGTAACAGTGAATCCAATTACTATGCATGTGGCAACAGCTTTTAACGAGGTTTGCAATGGAATGCATCCGGAGGGAACTCTTGAGTCCAACAGGATGGACTCAAGAGTTCCCTCCTCCATGAGCACTATTAGTGTCAGATCTATCTTGTCTAAAGGTAGTGTAAATTTTAACTGCAGGGGAAGTTTGGGGTGTCAAGTTGGTTTCTTGTAGGCACATGGCAACTGGATTGACGCAATGAATTAGTTCATTGATATCATCCATGATGCTGCAAAAACCTCTACAATTCCATTGAATGATGTGTTCCATTATTTAGTTTTGTTTGTGGATGATGTATCCGACTGCTTTTTATAAGTTGATTGTTTATGACGGTCCGGTTTTGATTTTTCTCTTCTGGGAAAAGTGGGATGTCCTGATTCATTGCTATCATCCATATCATCTTCTGCATGTATTTCAAGTAGTTCTCCTTGACCGATAGTATCATCTGTATCCATGTTTGTTAGACATGACTGTTTCACTTCAACAGGATACGATCTTTGCAAATTTTCTGCTACCTGACAATGTGGAGGTCTCTGGGATGGAACTGTGAGTGGCGTATTATTGCTTTGGTCTACTGAATTTGGTTTAGATGAATGCTGGACTGAGAGTACTGATCAAGTTCAGTCTGAGATTGCTATTTTTGGAGGATGGACAATTCTGTCTGACATGCCACTGATTTGTGTCTTTGAATGATAGAAGCATAGGTGCATTTTGGTATACTTAAGTTGACCTGGTTTTTTGCTTCTTGGTAAAAGACTATTTTCAATTTTATATTTTGTATTTTTTCCCTAACTTCCATAGTTCATAATCTTTGGAGTAAGCTGGATGCTTGCCACTACAATTAGGACACTGTGGAGTTGGAGCCTTACATTCTGCTTGCGTGCGAGTTTTGCACCCACAGTTCAGACATGCAGCGTCTCCACAGCATGCTGTTTGAGAATGGCCAAACTTTTGACTTTTATAATATCTGAGCAGATTTAGGATATATGGTCAAATGCGGCAGTTCAAGTAACCTGCTTTGACAGAAGCCGGTAGATTTGGAGTATTGAAAGTCAAGATTATGTTCATGTAGGAGTTAAGTTGCCGCCTTTTCTGATCATGATTCGTTTTGCATGAGACACATTTTGATCTTTTAGCTCCTGGACTATTTCTTCCTCAGAAACGTTTAAAAGATCACTCCCTTGGAAGATTCAGTGTGTTGTGTGAGGTGCCCTGAATTGATTCCACCTAAAGAAGTTAGCTATAATAATAATTCAGAATGTCTTGAGTGAGATGTCTCTATTAGTAAATCTCTTGATTGGAGATGTTTAACCATTTTTGGTGAACCTGCAGCATTTTCTAGGCATCTCTGGATGATGAAAGGGGAGAACTTGCTCAGGTTTTGATGACAAAGAATGTACTATGAGAAAAGCTGGAGATTCTTGCTTCCTTGTGTCCTTTTTAAGTCTCTTTAAAAGAGAGATGTCATGGTTGGTGTGATTGTTGTGCGAGAGCCCTTTGGCTCTAAACGTGGAAATACATCAGTTTCCATTTCTCCTCTTTTTTTTAGCCCTGAGGGATGGATTTTCCCCCAGGTTACCGGCCCCACCATGTGGAGACAGGAGCTGTGCCACCAGTGACCAAGCGGTTATTGAAATTAGTATTTGATATGAAGACTGGGAAAAGAAAGGTAGATTCCCTTTCTGGGTTCTTACTTCTGACTTTGCAAGCACAGAACCACCTGATGTGAACAAAAGAGGAGAAAATCACACAAGAAAAGAAATAAAACTATATTGTTTTCAAAGTAAAAAAAAGTAAAGTGCAGCCATTATCAACCCACTGCAGGATGGAAGCCTCATCAACAATTCATGTTGGGGGAAATGGACCATAATCTGCCACGCTGGTCCAGTGTGGGTTGGCAGATCGACCGTATTCAGCAGTCAGGGGCTTGAACCCCGGTCTACTCAAAGAGCGTGTGCTACTGCACTCCCGCTCCTGCCCACTTGGCTACGGAGGCCTGTTTTCAAAGAGCACTCTATAAATCACACAGAGAAATATGCTTGGCACTTGGGGCCAATTAAGTATGTAAACTAATATTTCAATATGTGAGTGTGGATTAAGCGTTACACGTGGCTCTGTCCAATAACACTCAGCTATGGCAGAACATTCAAAATTAGCCAGGCAGATAGTCCCACAGGATTTAGAAATATATCCTCTTCTAACACCTCGATGGTAACACATAATAATATATAAACAGGCACTCCTCTATGCCCTTTTGTGGCTTGTAGCACTCTGATGGATGAACGTTCCAAGTTATGTTACTGGATTACTGTTGCCACTTTTTGCAAAGATGGATTATATAGTGAGTAGTAATAGTAGTAGCAAGCATTTTCTTCAGTTTATTAAGAATTTTAACATTCTGGACACCAAAGGCATGGTTTTCTTTGATGTCTCCCTCTTCTGTGCCAGCACAATCAGCAATTACTTTTCCTGATGTTTGATGCAGAGATTCCACACTCTAGAGCAGGACCTCACTTTCCATGGATGATATTTGTGAAACTTTGAATGTTTGTATAACTGGTTATGTGATTGTTTACACGATTTCTTGTTCAACAGATTCACGGATATGGCTATAGGTGCTTCTGTTAGTGTTACCACAGCTAATATTACTATGAAAGCATTGGAGGAATATACATTTCTGAATCTGATGGATTAAAATTTTGTGAGGCTCTGTAGCAGCTATATGGATATGTTCACAGTAATTAGCATTAGCATTAGTAGAGGCATATAATGCAAGAAAGCAAGCTTATTCAGCATCAGCCAAAAAAAAAAAAAAAATGCCACTCCCATTTCACCCCTCTGTTCATTCGAAATACCTGTCCAGTTGAGCCTTAAATTTGTTTAGGCTATCAACTTCAACAACAAATGATGGAAGTCGGTTCCACCAACCAACCACCCGCTGGCCAAAGGCAAATTTCCGCACATCTATCCGACATCCGTCCTTCCTCAATTTGAATTTATGCCCTCTGAGGTGATTATTCTGAGCAAGAGGAAGAATCCCATTGGCATTGAGCATGCTCAAACCATTCAAAGCCTTATACACCTCTATCAGATCACCTCGCCGGTGCCTAGTCTCCAGACTCTGTAATTTGCAAAACTTAAGCCTTTCTTCGTAAGAGCAACCCTTTGTTCCATTCACTAATCTTGTTACTCTTCTCTGTACCCGTTCCAGCAGCTCTACATCCTTCTTGAAATGAGGCTTCCAGACCTGTATACAGTACTCAAGATGGGGCCTAACCATTGCCTTATACAAGGGAATAATCACCTCCTTATCCCTGCTAGAAAAATTCCTGTATATCATTGACAAGACACCATGAGCTACTCTTGCAGCTTGTCTGCACTGCTCAGAGAACTTCATATATGCCTGCACAATTACCACCAGGTCCTTTTCATTCACCACCACTGTCAGTGTAGTACCGCAGAGTTGATACGTTGCTCTGGGGTTACTGTTTCCCATATGTAGTACTTTACCTTTGTCAATGTTAAACTTCATTTGCCACCTCTCAGCCCATCTGTTCAACCTTTCCAGATCCTGTTGCAGCAGCATAGCGTCAGTAGTGTCTTTAACAACCCTGCCAACCTTTGTATCATCTGCAAACTTGGACATTAAACTTGATATACCATCATCAATATCATTCATAAACACCAAAAACAACGGACCCAACACTGAACCCTGAGGAACTCCACTAATAACATTAGTCCACGTTGAGCAGTGTCCATTGATTACCACTCTCTGTCTTCTGCCACTCAACCATACCCTTATCCATAGCAGTAATTTGCCTCCAATGCCACACTGCTCCAATTTGTGCAGCAGTCTTCCATGTGCAACAGTATCAAAAGCCTTTCTAAGATCCAAATATATAATATCAAAGTTATTCCCTGCATCAAGTTCTTTTGTGACTACATCATAGTATCCAATCAAATTGGTCAGGCAAGACCTGCCCTTAACAAAACCATGCTGCGTCTGAGCTATAACTGAATTCTTGTCTAGATGATCCTGCAATGCTTCTTTAACCAGTGCCTCCATTAATTTTTCTGGAACAGAAGTTAAACTAACAGGTCTATAATTACTTGTGTCAGCCTTTGATCCTCCTTTGTGAATTGGGGTTACATTTGCACATCTCCAGTCTATGGGTACCTCCCCTGAATCCAAAGAAGCTCTCATAATTATGGCTAGGGGTTTGCTTACTTCCTTTGCTACCTCCTTTAATATAACTGGATAGATACCATCCACCCCAGGTGCCTTTTTTATGTTCATCCTGAACAATCTCTCCTCCACTTTCCTCTCAGTTATTACAAAATCATCTAGCTCACTGCCAATGTCTACTTTACCTACGTCATTCTCCTTCCTGAATAACTCCTCATGCGTGAATGTAGATGCAAAATACTCGTTTAGATTGTTAGCCACCTGAGCAGGATCCTCAACTGTTGAACCATCAATATCCAGTGGACCAATCTGATTCATCCCTTTCCTTCTTGAGTTTAAATAGGTAAAGAACTCTTTTCTGTTTTTCTTTGCATCCTTTGCCAAAGATTTTTCATAGTCTGCCTTTGCCTGCCTAATCTCCTTTGTGACTTGGTTACAGACCAACTTATATCTATCATAGGCTTCCATGTCGCCCATTAATTTGTATGTATTCCATGCATTTTTCTTCTCTGCCACATGTCTCATTAGTTCATCTGACAACCATTTAGGCCTAAACCTTGAACAATATTTCTTAGTTGGTATGTAAAGCCTGGTAGCTTCCAAGATTAGCTCCTTGAATGCTTCCCATTTTGAGTTTGCTGTTGGTAACATCATCAGTTGGTCCCACTGTATAGAATTTAAATACTGTCTCAGACCATCATAGTCGCCTTTACGAAAACAAAAACCCTTCCCTTTACCTCTGATGGTAGTTACCTCCTTGAGTAAATCCCACTTCAACACACTGTGATCACTGCCACCTAGAGGTTCATTTATCTGCAGATTCTTAATGCATGAAGAATCACTGCTGATAATCAGATCAAGAGTATTGCTCCCTCTTGTTGCCTCACGAACATGCTGATGTAGAAAACAATCATCCAATAAATCCACAAAAGTCTGGCTAGTGTGTGAGTGACCAACCCACAAATTCCAGTCAATATCTGGGAAATTAAAATCCCCCATTATAAGACTCTCTGATTTACTGGCCCACTCCATTTCCCTGTACAATATCTTATTATACTCATCAGAGTCATTAGGCCTATAGCACACTCCTACTCTCAATTTTGATTTCCCTATGCTTATGTCAAACCAAACTTACTCGACACTGTCCTGTCCATCGATGTCGACTGGCTTCACTTCCTTGGATTTTATGTGTTTCTTAACTAATAGCATAACCGCTCCTCCCCTGTCTATCCTTTCTATACACATTGTATTCCCCAAATTCCAGTTCCGCATTCCTTATATCTGTGTGACACCACGTCTCTGATATCCCAACAATATCTGCCCTTGATGTTTTGAGCAATACCTCAAATTCATCAAATTTATTTACCAAACTCCTAGCATTGGTGTACACGCAAGTATGCATGCACCTGTTTCTATTCTTAGCTACCCTAACATTCTTAGCTACCCTAAATAATTCCCTGTGGATCTGATATGCTGCTCCTACAATATCTTAATTTATTGTCATCTATAATTTAGTTTACCCTGGAGTCAAAAGTGGACAATGCACTTCCTCTTCTGGATGTCTTAATATGACAAAATGGTACCGTTCATTGACATCAGTCTATAGGAAACATATGTACAGATGGCAGTTTACAAATTACAAATCAGCACACATGCCTTAGGGCATTTAAACAGCATAGTACATGCATTATTTATTACTGTGGTCTCATTCCAGTAATGTGGTGGACAATGAAATTTCCAGAATTACAATGGATTTGAAAAAATATGAATACTCTCCTCAAGTGCTAACAAAATACAAATGGAGAAAAAGTTATTCCAGTCAGATTTTGAAAAAGAAAGCAGAGACAGAAATAAAACTATTTCCACTGCATTCCCCACTACCTGAGCATTTCTGATTTTTTATCTCTAGGGAGTTCCAAAGCTATCATATTGTTTGCATTCAGTTCCTGGGCAAGGGTTTACAATCAATTATTATTTCTAGGATAAAATGCAGTTATTCCTGTATTATAATGAGGCAGATATGTCTATCAGATTACTTGCTCAATTGTGAGGTTTGTTATATAAGCAATGTGATAATGTCTCAAAGTATAAAGGGAGGGCTACCTGCCAGGCTAATTTTGAACATTCTACTATTGCAGAGTATTACTGAATAGAATGCCATGTAAATCTTAACCTACACTCACATATGGAGATCTTAGATCACATGCAGAATTATCATCTTCACTCATGGGTGGAAGCACTCCATTTGCAGGTAGTGGGTCAGAATGAGAATCACAAAAGGTGAACCTGTAGACATCCTATTAAATAGCTAACATAATCCTGTAATGTTGCATTTCACCAGAGCTTTACCAACATGTATTCAGTATGTGTTTCAACAATTATGTAGTACATATACTTTTTTTTTTGTCACATGCTATCCAATCATTTTCCTGACATAAAATGATTGTTTGCTATACCATCATTCCTACAATTGATAAAGGGGCAAGTTGTCTAAAAAGTTGCTATCCTTATGTTTAATTGCTTTCAGTCATTCTTTGTTTTACTACTTTTATATTTTTAATTTTGCAATTTTGTGTGTGTGTGTTATTTGTACAGCTTAATTTTATTAGTTCTTATTTCTATAGTTTGCTTTGTTGGTGGCAGCAAGATTTTTTCATAACAAGCACTATTTGTTTTCTGCTACAACAGTTTCAACTAATTTCATATATTCTATACATGAAAATGGTTCTAGACCAATGTCACTTTTCAAAAACTAAGTAACAACGTGAAGTTTGCCTTTAATTCCTTTTGCAGTTGCCATTTGCTTCCTGAATAATCATCTGCTATCTTAATCTGCAACACATCATAGTGAAATGGAGAATAAGGATTTACTGCTTTTCAATAGTTGCATATCATAATATTTACTTTTCAATTTCTGGAACTATTTCACGTTATACTTCCCTAATAATATACACATCATTATGTGAATCATATGTTACCAATGTATTTGCTAATAATATAGACACACTTATGGACAATCACATAATTCAGTTTTTGTTTAATTCTAAACATCATATACTTAGTTTACAATAACAGTTTTTATACTCTTCTACATATATGACTGCTGTGGAAATTGAAATATGTGGCATTAGGTGAGTTAAGTGACTGCTATGGATAAAGGTATGGTTTGGTGGCAGGAGACAAAAAGTGGTTATTAATGGCCACTGCTCTTCTTAGACTAATGTCATTAGTGGAGTCCCTCGGCACCTGGTATTGGGCTCCTTACTGTTTCCAATATTTATTAACAATACTGATGAAGGAATATCAAGTTTGAAGTCTAATTTTGTTGATGACATAAGAGTGGGCAGGGTGGCTAATCACAGTAATCAGGGTATGCTATGCTATGTCAAGCTAGAATAAATAATGCAATGGCCCAAAACTGGCAATTGAGGTTTAATCCTGATGAATGTGAGGTACTTAATTTGGATAGCAAACTCAACATAATGCAAAAAAAAAGACCTGGAATATCTGTATAGTCAATGTGTTGTTCTCTGAGCAGTGCACATAGGCATAGCCCAACTCAGAGGATTCTGTCAATGATATACAAGAATTTTTCTAGCAAGGACAATGAAGTGATTATCCTGTTATATTCATTTTGAGTACTGCACACAGGTCTGGAAGTTTTGTTTTAGGAAAGATATAGATCTATTGGAATGAATACAGAGAAGTGTTTGCAGTAAATTGCAACATCTCAAAGCCAAGCACTTCTGAGAAAACCCGATTGAAGTGTTTTTGGATAAACAGATTGAATAAATAAATGCCAGTGGTATCTTTACTATTTCTCAGATGACACACATAAAGGTATATAAACTGGAAAAGAATGGCTACAAGGTAGACATCCAGAATTTTTTTTTCAGCCAGAGAGTGATTGATTAATTGTTATAATAAAACTTCCATCTGGTGTTGTAAATTGGGTAGTTTGGATCAATTTAAAGCAGGATTTATAAAATAATTTGAGAGTATGGGTAAATGGGATGGGTAACAGTGCTTTTTTTTGACTGATGCTGTACAATTTGTTTGTTATTTGGTTTTTAGGAGCATTAGCAACTAAGGCCATATTGCTCTGGGGATATGCGGTGGTCATTCCCTGACCTTTCCGCATCCTCCATATTTGGTGGCTCACGGACTCGAACCTCGGTCTAATCAAGAAGCATGTGCTATGTACTGCTGCTCCTGCCCAACTTGCTGTACAAGCCTACTTCCTTATATTATTCTGCCACTATTAATACTGCTATTTATTACTCTGAGAGGGGTACATTCAAGGATGAAAAATTTCCATTAAGTACTCTACCACCCTAGCGTTTGATGAGCAAATGGTGGATATTACTTTATAAAAATTTCTCCAAAGACAAAAATGGAAAACTTTTGCATAATTTTTTTTTTTTTTAACTTTCCTCTCAAAAGCATGCAAACAAGACAGTATTAATTCATCAATGATGATGGTGTGAAATTCTGTAATAACATACCAATATATGTTAGCATAGAGTGGAAAATCCACTCCTGCTTAAAACGGTTATAGCACATGGTAGAGGATAGTAAGAGCTTCAGTTGCATATATAACAATGCACAAACAATTTGCTACAAAATGAATCGACATCATATTGTGAAGCGAGTAACCATGAGTTGCCATAGTAATGCACTTGAACATTAAATAAAAAGGTTGTGTTCCTAAAAACAAGTATGTGCAGTTTATTTGATATGTGTTCCATTATTACACAGCCATTTAAGTTATCACTGAACCTCAAGTATGTTTACTTGCACACGGAAAGGCATTACAACCTATTTATTTTGTGATAAAATATTTCCATTATACCTGAGATGCTAAATAGTGTCAAAAGTTTATTAAGTTTAAAACTCAGTAAATTTGAGCAAAATATCAGGAATATTACAGCTAGAAAAAATTACTGAAGTTGGGTTGTCAAAAAGCCTTAATCACATATTGATAAGTGATCAAGGATTACCTTATTGAACTTCAAATAAAAACTTATTTGTAGTAAACAGTTTACTCTTTGCTACAGTATATACAGTTGAGTACAACTGAGGGCTTTTGCCAGCCTATGTACAGTAATGTTTCCTCATATGTTTGAAGTTTTTATTCTACATTTACTCTACATAAACTCTGTATGCCATTTAGCTTGTAACATTTTGTGGAGATATTTTGTTGTTGGGCCATTCACTGAGAGTGTTTCGTTACCCAGTGATGGAGGTGCCAACAAGTACTGAAGTGACTGTATGAGTCATTTACTCATACAACCAATTCACTGCTTGTTGGCACCTCCAACATTCATTTCAAATAAACAGCAAAATAAAACTCATTTAAAATAACAGCAATATACCTCTCTTTTGAAATAAAGTTTTTATTTGAAGTGCAAGAGTGATACGTAGCCAACTTGTGATAACTTGCTTCTGAATATGAGATTGGTACGTTTTATAACAATAATTACCTGGCTTGCTGTTCTGCGAACATTCTTAATTTACATATATCAATTTGTTATATTCTAGCTGTTGTTGTTGTTGTTTGGTTTTTTAGGAGCATTAGCAACTAAGGCCATATTGCTCCATGGATATGCGGTGGTCATTCCCTGACCTTTCCGCATCCTCCGTATTTGGTGGTCATGGGCTCGAACCCCGGTCTAATCAAGAAGCGTGTGCTACGCACTGCTGCTCCTGCCCACCTGGAGGCGCCTATATTCTAGCAATATATGCTCTGTAGCCACTGATGTTTGCCTTACCATCCTATTGTATTTTTTTTTTTTGTTTTCTTTAGTATTCATTTAAATTAAATTTTATTTTTGGTGGTAAATTATATGATAGTAGAGGGCTGAGATGCTAATGCACTGCCTATGCTGCCACTGGGTTATTTTCATACAGTTTAATCCAGCAGTTGTGGCATCTCATAAAATAACAAATCTGGTAGCAGAATATCTGACAGGTGCCAAACTTTTCTTTTCAATTTCTTGAAACACATTTTGTGGTTTTTTGAAATCTTCTTGGAGCATACCAATATTTCATTTATTTCATCTTTTCTTAATGGATTGAAATACTTATATGTAATTTTTTAGCTTTTAATAAAAATAAATTAAATATTTAAAATTTGATGTTTTTTACACCTTTTATTCTTAAAAAATAACATATATTAATTTTGCTGAAAAAATAAAACATTATATACATAAAATATAAAGATGAAACCATTTATCATCTTCCATTTTCCAATTTAAAAAACTGTTAAACATGCAAATTTAACATATACACATGCATATATATTTATGCTTATGTGTATAAATAACTTAAAAAAAAATTTTAAAAATATATATACTGTACATTGGATACTATTATTCTCTTCAATTTTTGAATTTTTCAAAATTTATTTAAGATTTGGCGCACGACAAAGCGCGCAAAAATTTTAGGATTACATGTTGCCAACTCTCTACTGTAAGTGAATATCATGTTTGAACAATAACACATTTGTTAGTATTAAAAAAAATAATCATGAATTTTAAGCAATTCATTCAAAATAACTCGTGTAAAATGTTAGAACCATTGATATATCATGTGGATAGATCATGCGTATAAATCATATGCAAGAGTTCTATAAATAACCTGATCTTATTATTATTATTATTAGCCATATGGTGCAAGGAAGCCCGAGGCTTATGCTGCACCAGCCAAAAAAAAAATTTCCCCAGTTACCCTGAGAGAGAGAGAGAGAGAGAGAGAGAGAGAGAGAGAGAGAGAGAGAGAGAGAGAGAGAGAGAGAGAGAGAGAGAGAGAGTTGTTGTTGGCTTTTAGGAGCATTAGCAACTAAGGCCATATTGCTCCGGGGATATGCGGTGGTCATTCCCTGACCTTTCCGCATCCTCCGTATTTGGTGGTCACGGGCTTGAACCCCGGTCTAATCAAGAAGCGTGTGCTACGCACTGCTGCTCCTGCCCACCTGGCTACGGAGGCGCCAGAGAGAGAGAGAGAGAGAGAGAGAGAAGTAGAAGTAGAAGGGAATCACCAAGAAAAAGAAAAATGATTATATCCAGCTCAGGACCCTGGGTGTGCCAAGCCCATCATCACCAGATGTGAGCCCTTGGGGATTATGAACTAGAAATAAGCACATATAGGTTCCTATATGTGCTTATTTCTCAAAGACATGATGAGAGACGGACTAAGAAAATAACAGAATGGTGCCCAAGAGGAGCTAAAAGAAAACCTGGAAGACAACAATAGAGATGGACAGATGAAATTCATGAGTTCATGGACAGTAAATAGATGGCCATTGCACAAAACAGAAGGAAATGGAAAGTTTCTGGAGAGGATTTCTTCCTGCAGTGGATTGAAAATGGTTGATGATGATGATGAGGTTCCAATAAATGATTGTTAACACTTCTCAAGATTAGCATTATTATGGATGACAGTAAAACAAGTGTGATGGCACATTTGTTTCTGGATAGTTTCTCTCACATAACAGAGAAGCTATTGGAGTGGGGAATCAAAACAATACCTAGTAAAAAAAAATTATATTTAGGAAGGCACAGAAAAATCACAGCTTTTTATCTTCAAATATCAGTTAATATGTGTTCATTATTTTCAAGAGCAAACTCACTGCTCCAGTGCAGAGTCAACTTTTCTCTTTGTCAGTAGTTTGGCATTGCATCTTAGTTCATCACACAGTTCACCGATGTACTCTTTTATCTAACATTTGCATGGACATTAGCATTAGTAGAGGCATATGATGGAAGAAAGCAAGCTTATTCAGCATCAGCCAAAAAAAAACACAACCACTACTCCCTTGTGGACAATGTCCACAAGCGAGTTGTGGTTGTGTTTTTGTGGGAGAGTAGTGGACGGCAACAATGTCCACAAGGAACAATGTCCACAAGGACATTGTTGCCTTGTGGACTTCTGATGCAATAAGAATCAATGAATTTGAATTTTCTGTTTATATTCTGGGATGACCAAATGGTCTGAAGAATTCACAAAATAGACAGAATAAAAGAAACAGCACCGTATTTAGCAGTCACAGCTTGAACCCTGGTCACTCAAGGCACGTGTACTTATGCACCCACGTGCCTGACCACTGGGTGGCCTGATCCATCTGTTTAATTTACTTTTGCTTCAGAGTGTGATCATGTTTTTGTAGTTTTTTTCATTCCTTTTATAGTGATTATTTAACATAAATCAATAAATATTAATGTTAACTTAAAATTTATATTAATATTAACTTGATATTAATTAATATTTTATAAATATTAATGTTAAAATAACACTGAATTATGCTAATATTGACATTTATAAAATATTTAAGTTAGCACAATTCAAATGTTAAATAAATATTAATCCCCCCCCCATTTCTTTGGTTATGGTACAAGTTATGTTTGTATTTGCTTCTTACCTGGCTTGTCAACCTGTTAATTTTTAATTTAGGCACATTATAGCCTTAGCAGCTTATGTTAAGCCTCCATAACAACAACAACAAAACATTATTCTTAATTTATATTTTTCCAGTTTGTATCGTGTGTGTGTGTGTGTGCGTGTGTGTGTGTGTGTTAAACATGAAAGTGTTTATAATTTCTGATGTATTCAAGCACGAACCAAATGGGTGATTTGACAATCACTTTATTGACATTAACATGAAACAGGAAATTACTGATGGATGTATATGGGGAAATAAAGGTTTGAGAACTTCAATTGTTGGGGGTCTTTTTTTTTTTAATTACAGAACAGCTGTAAGGGTTGCTTAATAGAGGTTAAGCTCTCTAAGTAGCTCTTGAATACAGCTACCAAAGCGGATAGTTGGCAGTCTAACAGGTGTTATAAAGAATTCCTCTATGCAGCTCAAAAACAGATGTCCATATGGAGTGGACTGGTAGGGATTTTAATTTAAAAGTATGCTGTAAGGGACAACAATTGCTTTTGTATGGTCACAAAGGAACTTGATGCAAAAAATAATACTAATATCATATTGACAGGAAAGCTTTTGATACTGTTGCACATGGAAGACTGCTGTACAAATTGGAAAATTATGGCACTAAGGGCAAGTTTCTGCAATGGATAAAGGGATGGTTGAGTGGGAGACAGCAGAGAGTGCTAATAAACGGACACTGCTCTATGTGGACTAATGTTATTAGTGGAGTCCTCCAGGGTTCGGTGTTGGGCCCATTGATGTTTTTGGTATTTATCAATGATATCAATGAAGGTATATCAGGCTTAATGCCCAAGTTTGCAGATGATACAAAGGATGGCAGGGTTGGGTTGTTAATGATAGTAAAGACAATATGCTACTGCAACAGGATCTAGAAAAGTTGAGTGGTCTGAGAAGTGGCAATTGAAGTTTAACAGTGACAAGTGCAAAGTACTGCATATGGGTAGCAGTAACCCAAGAGAAATGTACTAACTGTGTGGTACTACACTCAGGGAGGTGGAGAATGAAAAAGAGCTGGGGGAAATTGTGCAGTTGGATATGAATTTCTCTGAGCAGTGCAGATGAGCTGGCCGAGCAAGTCATGGAGTTTTGTTGATGATACATAGGAATTTTGCTAGCAGAGACAAGGAGGTGATTATACCTTTGTATAAGGAAATGGTCAGGCCACACCTTGAGTACTACATACAGGTCTGGAGGCCTCATTTTAGAAAGGATGCAGAGTTGCTAGAATGAATACAGAGAAGGGCAACAAGATTGGTGAGAGGAACAAAGGGATTCTCTTACCAGGAGGGGCTTAAATTCTTTAAGTTGCAGCATCTGAAGACTAGGCACCTGCGAGGGGATCTGATTCAGGTGTACAAGGCCTTGATTGGTTTGAGCAGGCTCAATGCTGATAGTATACTTCTGCTTGCTCAGATTAAGAACCTCAGGGGGCATAGATTCAAATTGAGAAAAAGAGTTGTAGAATAGGTGTGCGGAAGTTTGTCTTTAGCCAGCGGGTAGTTGATTGCTGGAACAGACTTCCATCTGCTGTTGTGGAAGTTGATGCTTGGAAGTTGTTGTGGAAGTTGAAGCTTAAATCAATTTAAGGCTGAACTAGACAAACATTTGGAGTGACCAGATGCTCTATAAGCTTGCTTTCTTGCATCATATGCATAAACTAATGCTTTTATAGTTATTGTTAATTTATCAATCAATAATCATTAATAAATTACCCAATCACTAATATCACTACTGTTATTATTACTATTACTTATTACAATATAATAGCATAGCTTAATTTAATTTATTATGATACTCACCTTTTTATAATATGCATTGATGTTGGAATAAATTGTATGATAATTTTAAGTTTAAGTTAGCATGAATAAGTTAGGATTTAAAAATAGAATTAAAATGTGCGCAAGGAAGTAGAAGTGCATGTCTTCGTCCTTGGTTGTCAATGTTGAAATTTGAAACGATTTAAGTTATACGGTTGGAAACAGAAGGCCAATAGCCATAACAAGTGGCTTTCGTTTTACACGTCTTCAGTTGGCAATGGTAGAATGAGAGTAAATGCGTGTATTTAAGAAGACTATGTTCCCATGATGCTCCTGGATACACGTGGGAATCTCAGGTGCATGAGATTCCAGGCCGGTGCTATGTTATAGGGTAGTTTGGAATTTAATATTTGGAGAGTGGAATGGCAGCGAAACCATTCTATAACTAGGACTTCATATTGGAAAATTTTAAAACTGGATTTTAATTTGATAATAGGAATGGCTGAATCTACTAAGGGGGTGTGGTCGTGGGATTGAACATGTGTTGCTAATTCGGTGTTGGACTGTCCCATCCTAAAGCTATTGTAGTGGTAGTACGCACGTGTGTTTGATGTTTTGGTAGAACCATATTTTGTGGTGGTGCTACCAATGTAGCAAGCGTTACGGTTATCTTGACATTTTATTAAGTAGATGATATTATTCATGTCACTAATGTGGTAATTTTGTGTATCTTTATATGAGTTGAATAATGAATCTAGTTTATTGTAAGATGAAAATGTAAGGGTGATATCAGTACTTTTGAATAAACGGTGGAATTTGTTGGCAAAATTACTATGGTAAGGGAGGATAATACGTGGATTATTATTGGAAATGCGTTTGGGTGGGTTGTTGATATTATTTTGGACTGTGATAATAGTTTGTTTGATTAATTGAATAGGATATTTCCTAGATATGAATTTACTTGTAAGATATTGTATTTCATTATTAAGGTCATAATGTGTGGAACTGTATTTTATAGCATTGTAAATCTGATTATAAAGGACTGCTTTTTTTGTGTTGAAGGGGTGATGCGATTCAAAGTGTAAGTATTTGCCCGTGTGAGTATTTTTCTGAAAATTCTTGTTCCTAGTTTTGTATTGCCTCTGTATATAGTGAGGTGTAGGAAATTAATTTGGCCCTTTTCTTCCAATTCCAGGGTATATTTTAATCTATTATGCATGGAATTAAATTTAATGAAAAGATCATTTATTGTGGATTTGTGCCCAATTAAGAGGATATCGTCAGCGTATCGTATAAATAATTTAATATATGGGGGGGGGGTATGGTTGTAATATATGATTTTCTACGGAGGCTAGGTAAATTTCAGATAGGGGGTTGAGATCTCTAATCCCATAGGTAGGCCATAGGTTTGCTGGTAAATCTGATTAAGAAATCGGAAGTATCTGGCATCTAATAGAAAGGTTGTGAGCTCTAGTGTGCTATTAATTGAAAGGGAAGTGCGATTGGATAAGGTTTTGTTATCTGTTAAGAAATTACGTAAGGTTTGTAATGCTGACTGTAAATGTACATTAGTGTACAATGAGACTACATCAAAAGATGCTAGGATGTCATCATTGGTTATTGTGATAGAATTTATTTTTTCAAAGGTTTCGGAAGTATTGTTTACTTTAAATTTCAAAAATCTGGTGAGGGGGGAGATAATTTTGACCAGAAAGGATGGAAGATAAATTAGTGAAAGGTGATTTGCTGAAGGATATTATGGGTCTTAGTGGGTGGTTGGATTTATGGAGTTTGGTAATACCAAACATATGCGGTAGAATATTGTTTCGGATACCAATCTGTTGAAGGGTGTATAAATTAATTTCATTGTTGGATCTTAATTTCCTTAAAATAATGTCAAGCTTATTTATGTTTGGAAATAGTATATGTGTTATCCTTCAGCAAATCAGCTTTCACTAATTTATCTTCCTTCCTAGTCAAAATTATCTCCCTCCAAAATAAATTCTATCACAATAACCAATGATGACATCCTAGCATCTTTTGATGTAGTCTCATTGTACACTAATGTACATTTACCGTCAACATTACAAACCTTACGTAAGTTCTTAACAGATGGCAAAACCTTATCCAATCGCACTTCCCTTTCAATTAATAGCACACTAGAGCTCACAACCTTTCTATTAGATGCCAGATACTTCCGATTTCTTAATCAGATTTACCAGCAAACCTATGGCCTACCTATGGGATTAGAGATCTCAACCCCCTATCTGAAATTTACCTAGCCTCCGTAGAAAATCATATATTACAACCATACCCCCCCCCCATATATTAAATTATTTATACGATACGCTGACGATATCCTCTTAATTGGGCACAAATCCACAATAAATGATCTTTTCATTAAATTTAATTCCATGCATAATAGATTAAAATATACCCTGGAATTGGAAGAAAAGGGCCAAATTAATTTCCTACACCTCACTATATACAGAGGCAATACAAAACTAGGAACAAGAATTTTCAGAAAAATACTCACACTGGCAAATACTTACACTATGAATTGCATCACCCCCTAAACACAAAAAAAGCAGTCCTTTATAATCAAATTTACAATGCTATAAAATACAGTTCCACACATTATGACCTTAATAATGAAATACAATATCTTACAAGTAAATTCATATCTAGGAAATATCCTATTCAATTAATCAAACAAACTATTATCACAGTCCAAAATAATATCAACAACCCACCCAAACGCATTTCCAATAATAATCCACGTATTATCCCCCCTTACCATAGTAATTTTGCCAACAAATTCCACCGTTTATTCAAAAGTACTGATATCACCCTTACATTTCATCTTACAATAAACTAGATTCATTATTCAACTCATATAAAGATACACAAAATTACCACATTAGTGACATGAATAATATCATCTACTTAATAAAATGTCAAGATAACCGTAACGCTTGCTACATTGGTAGCACCACCACAAAATACGGATCTACCAAAACATCAAACACACGTGTGTACTACCACTACAATAGCTTTAGGATGGGACAGTCCAACACCGAATTAGCAACACATGTTCAATCCCACAACCACACCCCCTTAGTGGGTGTGGTTGTGGGATTGAACCAGCCATTCCTATTATCAGCCATTCCTATTATCAAATTAAAATCCAGTTTTAAAATTTTCCAATATGAAGCCTTAGTTATAGAATGGTTTCGCTGCCATTCCACTCTCCAAATATTAAATTCCAAACTACCCTATAACATAGCACCGGCCTGGAATCTCATGCACCTGAGATTCCCACGTGTATCCAGGAGCATCATGGGAACATAGTCTTCTTAAATACACGCATTTACTCTCATTCTACCACTGCCAACTGAAGACGTGTAAAACGAAAGCCACTTGTTATGGCTATTGGCCTTCTATTTCCAACCGTATAACTTAAATCGTTTCAAATTTCAACATTGACAACCAAGGACGAAGACATGCACTTCTACTTCCTTGCGCACATTTTAATTCTGTTTTTAAATCCTAACTTATTCATGTTAACTTAAATTTAAAATTATCATCCAATTTATTCCAACATCAATGCAGATTATAAAAAGGTGAGTATCATAATAAATTAAATTAAGCTACGCTATTATATTGTGTCAGTTATAAATGGTACTTTAAGAGATCTACAATTTTCAAATTATTACTTATTATTATTAATATTACATCGTGTGAAGTTTTGAATCAGACAAATAAGACATTAAACTTGATATGCCTTCCGATGTCATGAAATCAATAAAGTAGTCATTAAAATTCAATCAGTATTTTCAGTGATAACCTGAGAAAAAACCCTGAGATACTCCACTAATTAAATTAGTTCATGGAGAGTAGTAGTCATTAATAACCACTCTGTCTCCGCCATTGAACCATCTTTTTATCCATAAGAGTGATTTCCCCTAATGCCCAACTTCTCCAATCTGCATAGCAGCCATTGATATGGTTTGGTTTGATTTGATTTTCATGGCGCAAAAACATCAAAGGCTATTCATATGGAACAATATCAAAAATGCTTTACTGAAATTGTTTATATGATGTCAAAATTATTATTTTGCATCCAGTTTTTAGCATTAGTAAAAGAAACTGAATGCTAATCAGACTGGTCAGATAAGGTTCCCCCCCCCCCCCCCCTTAACATTCTGCACCATGTCAGATAAGGCTCCATTCCCTTAACATCTGCAACACTGATTGCACTTCTGTTATGGTGATTTGCATTGCTTCACCATAACAGAAGTTATGGTGAAGCAATGCAAATTGAGTTGAAATTGAAGTTATGGTGAAGCAAATTGAGTTGAAAATAATGGCGTCAGTAACCAGTGACTCCATTATTTTCCCTGGTACAGGTGTCAGGGCTCAATGTAACCAAATAGAGTTAAGTTTAGAGTGTAACACACAATCGTTTACGTGGACTGTGGTTCAATTCAGCATGAGTGCTAAATACAGCTTACAATTATATTCATTGTTGAAATTATTAAACAATTTTAAAAAATTATCAACATGATTAATTACTGATTAATTAGTGTCATGCCAGAGTATAAACATAAGTGTGCAAGTCGGTAATTACTTACTTCATCCTCTGATAAACTCTGGAGAACAGAAAAGACATCTGTTGTAAAGATCCAGCATGTAGGGATCACCCCAAGAATACAAGGATGCTCCCAAAATTATGGCTAAGGGTTTACTTCTTTTAATATAGAATACTTACTGGATGATAAGATGAATCAGACCATAAAACACAACCCAATTTAGAAGGAGAATTTTGGAAAAAATATTTTCTTGTGCATTTTTGTAAAAGGTGTCATACAAGTAAAAGGTACCATTTTCTTGGTTGGAGGAGACTGAAATGCCTTTCAGCCACTCTGTTTCTATGTGTTTAGGCATAATTTAATGCCTTCAATTTGAAGTCAAAAGTATACAAAAACCTCTTCTACATTGTAGTGATTTTATCAGGACTACAAATTTAAAACAAATTAAAACTAACCTAGTGAAGCACAGGAACATGAACTGCTAGACAGATGCATTGTTCTCTACAATGGTGATTTAGTGTACCATAATATTTTCTTCTAGTATAACATAAGCAAAAAAATCTTTGTTATGCATTCTTTGGCAAAGACTTCTTATAATGTGCCATGCGATGCCAAAACCACCACACTCATTAACTTGATCACTGATTAGTGAATACTTATGTAGGGCTTCTGTGTTCCTAACAAATACTCTTGCACAAAAATATCACTGTACAAATTGGAGCAGTGTGATATTAAGGGCAAGTTACTGCTCTGGATATAGGAATGGCTGAGTGAGAGAAGACAGAGTTGATCACTCCTTGTGGACCAATATTGGGGTCCCACGGGTTTCAGTGCTAGGCCCAGTGTTGTTTTATGAATTTATCAATGATATTCAAGAGGGTATATCAGGCTTAATGTCTAAGTCTATAGATGGCACAAAGGTTGGCAGGATGGTTAATGACAGTAATGAAACAAGATCTAGAAAAATGAAGCAGATGAGCTAAGAAATGGCAATTGAGGTTTAACATTGACAAATGCAAGGTAATGCATATGGGTAGCAGTAATTGCAGAGTAACATATCAACTTATGGTACTACACTCAGGATAGTCACCCAAGCACAGTTACCCAAGTCCTTTTCAAAAATGAAAAGGACTTGGGGTAGCTGTGCAGTCTGATATGAAGTTCTCTGAGCAGTGCAGACAAAACAGCTCATGGGGTTTTGATTATCCCATTGTATAAGGCAAAGGTCAGGCCAAATATTGAGTACTGCATATAGGTCTGGAGGCCTTGTTCTAGAAAGGATGTAGGGCTGTTGGAAAAGTTACAGAGGAGGGCAATGAGATGGGTGAGGAGGAACAAAGGGAATGTTCTTACCAAGAAAGGCTTTATTTCTGCAAACTGCAGTGTATGGGAGACTAGGTACTTGCAAGGTGATCTGACAGGTGTTTAAGGCTTTGAATGGCTTAAGAAGGCTCAATGCTGATGGGATACTTCCTCTTGCTCAGACTATGGAGTGGGGCATACAATCAAATTGAGGAATGATGGTTGCGGAATAATGGGCAGAAGTTTGCCTTCAGCCAATGGGTAGCTGATTGGTGGAACAAGTTTCAATCTGTTGTTGTGGAAGTGGATAGTTTAATAAAGATTCCTTTGGATTGGAGAAGTGCCAAAGTATCGCCAATACATAGATTGTTATAAGAGTGAAGTCGATAATTACAGACTAATTAGCAGACTTCAGTGGTAGGTAAAATCTTTGAGATAATGATTAAGAGTGTAATCCAGGGAAATTTAGAAAAAAATGGCATTCTGGAGGGCACACATGGTTTTATTAAGGGAAAATCATGTTTGACTTCCCTAGCAAGCTATTTAGACAGTTATTCTTGAGCTGAAAGTAAAGAACAATTCTGACATATTTGGATTTTAGCAAATCATTAGTCCCTCATCAGAGGTTACTGTATAAGCCTGGAACAAGTTGGGATTACTGGAAAGATTCTAGGATGGACTGCAGGGTGGCTGTAGGTCAGAAGGCAGAGGGTTGTGATCAAGAGATATGTTTCAGATTGGAGTAATGTCAGAAGAAGAGTCCCCCAAGGATCGGTTCTTGGGACACTGTCTTATTTTTATAAATGACATGAAGAAAGGAAGAATGATGTTAAAATTTGCAGAATATGTAGTCATGAGAATTATTAATGATCAGTGCAAAGCAGGCTCCTTCAAACAGGCTTCAAGAATGGTCAGAAAAGTGGCAGCTACATTTTAATGCAGCAAAATGGAAGATCTTATACTTAGGGAATAGCAGCCCAAAACAAGTTATGCACTTGGCGGGGGTAGAGTTGAAAACAGCAGAGGAAGAATGGGATCTAGGAGTTATGATATAGGTAGATATGAAGTTTTCTGACCAGTGTAAACAGGCAACCAGGAAAGCCCATGGTGTCCTATTGATGATTTATCGAACATTATCTGTAGAGACATGCAGATTATAATCCCACTGCATAAGGCAATTGTAAGGCTCCATTTGGAATATTGTCTCCAAGTATGGAGACCTCATCTGGAAAACAACATAGAGCTTCTAAAAAGGGTCCAAGGACAGGAAACTTCCACAGTGAGATTGGCAAAAGGGAAGCTGTGTGAGGAAAGACTCCAATTATGTGGGCTACAGACTTGGTAACCACGCACCTTCAAGGGGATCTGGTTGAGGTTTATAAAGCTCTGAGGGGGAGTAGTAAATAATGAAGGTCGAATTTCCACTGTTATAAATAATTCTAGAATGAGGGGCCATAAATTCAAATAGCAGGTGAAGAGGTTTAGACTAGATTGCAGGAGTTTTCTTTTAGCCAGCGAGTTGTTGATTACTGGAACGAACTGGTTGCATCCACAGGTAATTAAGGCTGACAGCTGGAAAAAAATTCAAGAGCTATATAAGTGACTGAATAGTCACTTATATGAGGAGAGAAGTGCATAATTTGTACTTTGTTATCTACTTTTTTTTTTTTTTTGGCTATTTCAGCAAATTTGCCTGTGGCTTGCATTCACTGCGCGGCTAATACTAATAAACTCATCAGCAAAAAAACGTCTAAATCACTCAAAAACATATTTCACAAATATACATGTGTTCTTCATTTCCAAATTGAACGATGCCCCTTTCCACCTACAGTCTGCTAACCACCACTTACTTTTTCTGAAAGAATCCCAATTATCAGTTTTTTCAACCATTGCTTATCTTGGTTTCCCTAAATATTCACTTTATGATTCCCTTTGCTTCAAAGGTTATCAGCTGCTTCCAAATTTGGAAGCTCCTCTTTTTCATCTCCTTTGGCTTAAAATCTCTCTACCCTATTCTGTCAAATTCATCTACTGCTTCTATTGTTCTCAAAACTTCACTTTAGGTGCCTCCGTAGCCAGGTGGGAAGCAGCAGTAGTGCATAGCACATGCTTCTTGATTAGACCGGGGTTCGACCCCATCACCACCAAATACGGAGAATGCGGAAAGGTCAGGGAAAGACCACCACATATACTGGAGCAATATGGCCTTAGTTGCTAATGCTCCTAAAAACCAAATAACAACAACAACAAAACTTCACTAATCACTCTATGACATCCTTTCTCTGAAACTCAAATTTTTTCCATTTAACTTTACTCAGAGTGAGGTTAATTTTCCTTGGTGATTTCAATGTTCAAAATTCCAGATAGTTTTCAGTTTCTTATTTGCACAGACCCACCTGGTCGAGATGCCAAAGTTTTGCAAGTACTATTTACCTACCAAAATACCAGACAATCCTAACCACACTCTCAATGCTCTTTGATATTTTTCTCACAAACCCCTTCAAAGTCCATGGTTAGTGTTACTGGTGATGGTCTCTTCTCTTATGGAGCCTCTTGTCTTATCCTCCCATGGCCATTCTCAGCACTGCATTTTTTGGCATTATAAGAATGTAATATGGTATGGTCTGTGAGATTTTTGTTCTTCTTTTCTTTGGCTGGATTATTTTTTAACAAATTCTTCCGATCTGAATGTTTACTTAATGAAATTATTCATGTAGGGATCCTTCCTTCCACATTCCACCTTAAAACCTTGTCCTTTATCTAAAGCATGGTTTTCCAATAAATATGCTTAGGCTGTCCAAGTTGAGAATATTACATATTGCAAACTGCTTGAATCCAAATTTCCTATTTGATTTTCTGCTACACTAAAGTTAGCAACAACTGTAAAACAGTTCTTAATCAATGCAAATCTTATTTTGAGCAGGTTAAGAGTATAAAACTTGCTTCTTGTCCAAATGGTAGTTGGGCATTGTGGTCTCATGGCGGAGCTATTGGCTGCAACTTCTGTCCAATTAGCATTAGTTGAACTACATTATGCAAGAAAGCAAGCTTATGCAGCATCAGCCAATAAAAAAAAAACTTTTCCATTTCACTCATCTGGTCACTCCAAATGTTTGTCTAGTTCAGCCTTAAATTTATTTAAGCTATCACTTCCACAACAACAGATGGAACTCTGTTCCAGCAATCAACTACCCACTGCTACAGGCAAACTTCCACACATCTATTCTACAGCTGTCTTTCCTCAATTTGAATCTATGCCCCCCCTCAGGTTCTTAGTCTGAGCAAGTGGAAGTATTCATTCAGCATTGAGCTTGCTCAAACCATTCAAGGCCTTATACACCTCAATCAGATCACCATGCAGGTGCTAAGTCTCCAGATGCTGCAACTTGCACTACTTAAGTCTTTCTTCGTAAGTGCACTCCTTTATCCCTCTAACCAATCTTGTTGCTCATCTCTGTACTCATTCTAGCAACTCTACATCCTTCTTAAAATGAGGCCTCCAGACCTATATACAGTGTGGCCTGACCATTGCCTTATACAAAAGGACAATCACCTCCTTGTCTCTGCTAGCAAAATTCCTATATATCATTGACAAAACTTTGCTTTCCTGATCTGCTCTGGCAGCCCATCTGTACTGCTCAGAGAACTGCATATCTGACTGCTCAATTACCCCCACATCTTTTTCATTCTCCACCTCCCGAGTGTAGTACCACACAATTGTCTTGGGTTACTGCTACCCATAGCAGTACTTTGCATTTGTCAATGTTAAACTTCAGTTGCCACTTCTTGGCCCATCTGCCTAACTTTTCTAGATCCTGTTGTAGTAGACTGTCTTTACTATCATTAACAACCCTGCCAATCTTTGTATCATCTGCAAATTTGGACATTAAGCCTGATGCAAAAAACAACAATGGGCCCATCACTGAACCCTGGGGGACTCCACTAATAACATTAGTCCATGTAGAGCAGTGTCCATTTATTAGCACTCTCTGCTGTCTCCACCTCAACCATCCCTTTATCCGTTGCAGCAATTTCCCCTTAATGCCATACTGCTCCAATTTGTACAGCAGTCTTGCATGTGCAAAGTCCTGCGGTATAAAAAGCTTTCCTGAAATCCAAGTATATGATATCAAAATTATTTTTTGCATCTAGTTCCTTAGTGACTACATTGTAATATCCAATAAAATTGGTCAGACAAGGCTTCCCCTTAATAAACCCATGCTGTGTCTGAACTATTACTGCAGTCTTGTCTAGATGATCCTGTATCACCTCTTTAACCAGTGACCCAATTATTTTCCCCAGAACAGCAGTTGAACTACCAGGTCTATAATTATTTGTGTCACCCTTTGAATCCCCTTTGTGAATTGGGGATACATTTGCACATCTCCAGTCCATGGGGACCTCCCCGAATCTAAGGATGCTCCATTAATTATGGCTAAGGGTTTGTTAACTACCCTCACTAACTCCTTCAATATAACTGGTTGGATTCCATCCAACCCAGGTGCATTTTTTATGTTTAACTTCAACAGTTTCTCCTCCACTTTGCTCTCAGTTATTACAAAATCACTTAACTCCCTGTTGACGTTTGACGCTTGCCTTCTTGGGGAAGTGGAGAACCATGATGTCGCCATTCCATGGACTGGTTTTTACTTTCAGGGTTGAAATGGTGTATCAAACTTTCACCCTGAGTGATTAGATGAGAGAAAAAGTCTTCCTCATTTTTTTGCACAGGGCTAACAACTCTTGTGATTTTTGTTCCCGATCAGCCTTCTGGAAACCAGTCAATAATTGGGGAATCTATCTTGCACTCAATTTCTGTAAATGGAGTTGGTGACGAAGGACTGTTTCAACGGAGCCCACACTAATCTTTACGTCCTGGGACAATTCACGCACACATATCCGGTGATCTTCCATGATTAACAACTCCACTTTTCTGATCATGCTGTCATTAGTGGCTGAATGGGAATGACCCGAAATGGGCTCAGATTCTACCGATGTATGACCACACCTAAACTGTCTATGCCAGTGCTTCACAATGCTATATGATGGGGCTTCATCCTTATATACAGCAGTCATCTCCTTGTGGATTTCTTTAGGAGATTTCCCCTTAAAGAACAGATTCTGGATTACAGCTCTGGCTTCAACTTTGTCCATGATGCTACTTCATCACACGTTCAGCTCTGTAGATGTTGTTGTTGTTGTTATTTGGTTTTTAAGAGCATTAGCAACTATGGCCATATTGTTCTAGGGATATGCGGTGGTCATTCCCTGACCTTTCCGCATCCTCCGTATTTGGTGGTCACGGGCTCGAACCCCGGTCTAATCAAGAAGCGTGTGCTACCACTGCTGCTCCTACCCACCTGGCTACTGAGGCGCCAGCTCTGTAGAGAAAAACAAATTAAGGCACAGGGTTGAAATTTTACAACTCAAATCTGGTCCTAGCCACTGAAATCCCAGGAAAGTAGGTGGCAGGACCCGTCAGAGTACTCTAGCTACAGTGGTACACCCAGTCAGCCTCCCCGTGGCATGGTGTGGTAACGTCAGGTCCCACTAGGGGCTTGGCGGCTAATAGACTGGAGGAACAAAGGGCACAACACAATATACAGCACATGACCCCCACACACTTCAAATCTCTGGCCCTGATACAATCTACACCCGCGGAGATGGGAGAAATCCCAGGAGCCATTAGACACTAACATACCTTATACCTTATACCTTTAGTACAAAGATATGTATGAGGCTACACATAAGATATCACGACCCTGCGATATGTGGAAGTAGGTGAGGGCGATCCTTTATTGAACCACCCTCGTAGTTGCTCTTCACATTTCTATGGCTTTTGAGCAAGTTTGGCATAATGGTCTTCTAAACAAGCATCTGAAATTTATGGATCTTTGATTTTCTTCAACTGGGTATCCAGTTTTCTCTCTGAAATGCCCCCGCAAGTGATGGTAATTGGCTCCCAATCTTCTAATTTCTCCACTAACAATAGTGTATGCCAAGGTTCAGTTTTTGTTCTCACTCTTTTTCTTTTATATATTAATGACTTTCTTTCACTGACATTGGAAATCCTAATCAGAGTTTTGCTGTTGATAGCCCACTACATTTTTACTTTTCAATTTGAGAAACCTTGTTCTGCACAAAAACTTCAACTTCTCAAATATCTTCCACCAAGCCTTTAAATGCCAATCTCTAGGAAATTCTTCAGTGGGGCAGAGTAAACCTAGTTATTACATTAATCCTTTGAAAACTGAGTCCTTTTTTATTTCTCAAAAAAAAAAAAAAATCCTGCTCATCTTCAATAACTAACAGATTTCTAAACAGGATCATGTTTCTCTACTAAGAATTATTTAACTTTTAATCTCTCTTGGCATAAGCCCATCACAAATACTGCTTCCTCTGCATCCAGTAAACTAGGTTTTCTTTTTCAACCTCAATTTCTTTTTCATTACTTTTCTTCTAAATACTCATTATGTATGAATCTCAAACCTGCTGTAATATGGATTATAGTTCTCGCATCTGGGGTTGTGCTCCTGAAACCTCCCTTAAGCTTCTGGACTCTATCTAAAGGAGGGTAGCCATATTAATTAATGACTTGTCTCCTAAACAGTCTCCCCACCCTCTATCTTATATATGTTTAGTTTCTGCTGCATGCCTTTTCTATAGATAGTTCTATTGGCTCTGTTCTTATGAACTAGCATATGTAATTCTTCTAACCCAATGTCTTCCAAACTAGTCCCAACACATGCTGCAGCTAGTCAGCATCCAATCATGGCAAGAATTTGCCAGGTCTAAAGTTGATTCGCAATTGATCAAGTAAAGAATTCTGTAACTTGTCAACATTGATAAGGAAGGTAGTCCTGGTGCTTTGTAATTCAATAATGATTAAAATATCACTGAAAATATAAAAAGCCAAGTTGAAATAATAATATACTGTCACTTTATTGTTTCAATATCCCCATCTTTTAGATCTGAGAAATTATTTATGTCTATAATTTTGGGTCTTCTTATGTAAAACTTCCTTGTACAATAATACATGTTCAATTATTAATTTATGATTTTAGCAATTTAACTATTACTTGTAATATACCTTTAATTTTGAAATTAGTTATAATTTCCTATTCTGTACTCATTTATTTCCTTCTGTTTTCATCACTCCTACTTTTCTGTTACCATTTACTACCATCGCTTGGAAACTTATGTAATGAACACTGCACCATTTCTCTAATGGATTATTAAATTAATAACAGCATGTATATTTTTCACTTTATATTCCTTTTAAGCTGCTTTCTGCTTATTTCAACTCTAACATTCATTCATACTGTTTTTCTATATCACACTATATATATATATATATATATATATACACACACACACACACACACCAATGAGCCAAAACATTATGACCACCTACCTAATATGATGATGGTCGCTCGCGTGCAGCCAAAACAGCTCGTACCTGGCGAGGCACGAATTCTACAAGATTTCTAAATGTGTCTTGTGGGATCTGGTATCAAAACACAACCAGCAGATCCTTTAACTCCTGTAAGATCTGTGGTTGAGACACTGCAGATTGGAGTTGCTATTCCAACACAAACCACAAATACTCAATGGGAATTGATGTCTGGGGAATTTGGAGGCCAGGGAAATACCTAGAAGTCTTCCTCATGTTTCGCGAACCAGTCTCGAACAACAATCTGGCCAGCGTGCATTATCCTGCTGAAAGACGGCACTGCCAGAGGAGAAGACCGTTGCCATGAAAGGGGGTATCTAGTCAGCAAAATGTTTAGGTAGGTGGTAGATGTCAGAGTGCCTGGCACGTGGATGACTGGACACGGGTATACTAGCAGAACATCGCCCAAAGCATGACACCATCACCACCAGCTTGTTTTCATCCCACGGTGCATCTAGGAGCCATCATTTCCCCAGGTAAATGTACCCAGCCATCTAATGGTGCAACAGGAAATGTGATTCATTGGACCAGATGACCTTCTTCCAATCACTCAAGGTCCAGTTTCGATGCCCACGTGCCCACTGTAGGCGCTGTCACTGGTGAACCGTGGTCAGCATGGGCACTCAGAGCAGCCTGCAGCCTCATTTTCAGTGGGGTTCGATGCACTATGTGTAGTGACACATTACTCCTGTCACCAGCATTCCAATTACCAATGAATTGTGCCACAGTCACCTTTCTGTTGCCACGTACCATCTGGGAGAGTCTTCACTCACCTCGAGCATCAATGAGCAGTGGTTGTCCAACACGTCGCCAGAGGTTTGTGGGTTTTCCCCCTCCTCAGATCCCTTTCGGTAGGTACTAACCACGGCTGACCGTGAGCATCCCACTAGCCGTGCCATTTTGGATATGCTCAGACCCAGTCGTCTGGCCACTACAATTTGGCCTTTGTCAAATTTGCTTAAGGCTGCTGCTTTTCTCATCCGATAACAAAAGTAACACAGATTAACGGAGCTCAGTATCAGGTGTTTTTATACCATGTCCCGACCTGCGCACATGCCGTAGTTCACCTGCAGTTGCTTCAATTTGCATAACGACTCACTAGTCATAATGTTTTGGCTCATTGGTGTGGGTGTGGGTGTGTGTGTGTGTGTGTGTGTGTGTGGGTGTGTGTGTGTAGAAAAAATGTTTATTTTCAGTGTATTGGGTAGGGGTGCTAATCTGTCAATTATAATTACCATGGAAAAATTGAGAATCCCAGCAAGGTAAAAGCAGATAACCTGAAATTAAATTAGATTAACATAAAAATAATAATGATAATAATGATGGTACCTAAAGTACTGGGTCCTAGGGCTTCAACTATTTCTTATATTCATTTTCCCTTTAACTTTAACGTCAGGAGGAGTCTGCTGACGAGGCTAGTGGGAGTCGGACGTGTTCAAAGCCGCTAAGTGGATTTTCTTATTTATTGATTTGAAATTATTGTTTATCTAAAACTTTTGATTAAAATTTAGTAGTATAGCATTATTTTGTGATTTTCTGATTAATCTGGTGTATTTATTCTTTACTCGGCCTTGTAATTGTATAAAAGTATTGGTAAGGTATCAAATCCACGTGTTACAAGTTGCAGGTCCGCTGAACGAGATGTTTATTAGCCATATTTAGCCGCTTTATTGACCAATTGTTACATCAAATTATTTTCTATAAGTAGCTTATAGACCTAGTCAGGATGCTTAGTGTAATCTGAATTGGGACAGCGAGATTTGGAAGTTAATTAATACTTAAGTGTCCGTAGATTTACCGTTCGTAACTTGCCGCCATTGTTATACAACGCAACATTATATCCCGAACTAGATCGCGTAAGCTTAGTATAGTACAGTATATAATATAGTCAATCAGTAAAATCTATTAATTTTGTTAAACTTCATTGTCAATTAAATTGTACTTTTAACTAAATACATATAAAGACTTAGATTACAAACATAACATAATTAATACATAACTTGATACGGAAGTTATATAAACAGAACTCGTAGATAATACTCGATACTGAAAAATATATATAGCATTATAACTGTGTTGGGATACAAGTTTAGGGTTATAATTTTGTACTGAAATTGAAATTTTATTGAAATTAAATCGAAATCATGACTCAGACTAGAGCAGCAAAGCAAAAGGCTCAAGCTAATGGGAGTGCTGTGTCTCAGGAGAGAACTGAGGGGGGCAGTTGCCCTCTGAATCGCAGCCTTTTAAAATGCACTGCTTGCATGATGTTTGTGGAGCAATCAGGTACGGGACATGATATTGCCATGGGGATTGTCTTTGTGCGTGCACGATGCAAGGAGTGTAACGAAATCAGGCGACAACTCAGCATTGTTAGAGCTTGAAGGACAGGGTGAATGCCTTCGAAGGATGTAAACTGAGAGGCCCATCAAGCTCTCAGCTGCCCACATCAACACCAGAGCTTGCACTTGGTCATCATACAACACAGCGGCAACCCCCAAGGCAGAATGCACTGGTCACACAGGAACTAGTAGTTGTTGGTCACTCTATTGTCAGGGAAAAGGAGAACATGCTTTGTAAAAAGGATAGGTGGAACAGGACCAGGGTATGTCTGCCAGGGGCAAATGTTGATGATGTTGTCGAGCGGATATCATCTTTTAAGGGCACAAAAGGTGATAAGTTGTACACGTTGGCACTAATGATATTAAGAGTAGGAGACCGGCAGAATTACTTAACAAGTACAGGTCACTGTTGAAAAAAATCTGTGAATTAGGGTTGAATTTGAAAGTGTCTGCAATTCTGCCCAGACACGATAGGAGGGAGTATATGATGAGAGCCTTGTCGATCAATTCGGCCCTGGAAAGATTGTGCAAGGCTCAAGGAGTAGAATTTTTTTCAGCCTGGGCTGTACTTGTACTTGTAAACAGGAGAGACTGCTTCTACAGGGATGGGATACACTTAAATAAAAAGGGTAAAAGAATATTTGCTGATGCTATCGAGGCAGTGTTAGGTGGGTCAGAAAATGCTAGCTTGGGGGGGGAGGGATACAAGGACTAATAGATTAACAGTAGCCACTGGCAGAGGTGAAAGTGATTCTTGCACTGCTTCTATTGGAATGAGCACAAGCCTGGAAAACAAGATGCAGGATATTTCAGAGACTTCTGGGTGTCATTGCACTACAAGTAAACATATGGGTTGTGTTAGGATAACTAAGAATAGGAACAGATGCATGTATACTTGCTTGTACACCAATGCTAGGAGTTTGGTAAATAAATTTGATGAATTTGAGGTATTGCTGAGACATCAAATGCAGATGTTCTGAGCAATATGCTCTGCATTCCTTATATTTGTGTGACACCAGAGATGTGGTGTCACACAGATTTAAGGAATGCAGAACTGGAATTTGGGGAGTACAATGTGTACAGGAAGGACAGACAGGATAGGAAGGGAGGAGGGGTTATGCTATTAGTTAAGAACACATAAAATCCAAGGAAGTGAAGCCAGTTCACAACGCTGGACAGTGCAGTGTCAAGTCAGTTTGGTGTGACATAAGCATTGGGAGATCAAAACTGAGAGTAGGAGTGTGTTATAGGCCTAATGACTCTAATGAGTATAATAAGAAATTGTACAGGGAAATAGAGTGGGCCAGTAAATCAAAGAAATCTTATAATGGGGGATTTTAATTTCCCAGATATTGACTGGAATTTGTGGGTAGATCACTCACACACTAGCAAGGCTTTTGTGGATTTGTTGGATGATTGTTTTCTACATCAGCATGTTCGGAGGCAACTAGAGGGAGAAATACTCTTGATTTGATTATCAGTAGTGATTCTTCATGCATTGAGAATCTGCAGATAAAGGATCCACCAGGTTGCAGTGATCAAAGTGTGCTGAAGTGGGATTTACTCAGAGAGGTAACTACCATCAGGGGTAAAGGGAAGGGTTTTTGCTTTCGCAAAGGCGATTACGATGGTCTAAGACAGTATTTAAATTCTATCCAGTGGGACGAACTGATGATGTTATCAACAGCAAATTCAAAATGGGAAGCATTCAAAGAATTTATCTTCGAAGGTACTAGGCTTTACGGCGCCTCCATAGCCAGGTGGGAAGGAGCAGCACACGCTTCTTGATTAGACCGGGGTTCGAGCCCATTACCACCAAATACGGAAGATGCGGAAAGGTCAGGGAATAACCACTGCATATTCATGGAGCAATATGGCCTTAGTTGCTAATGCCCTTAAAAACCAAATAACAAACAAAATAACAACAACTAGGCTTTACATATCAACTAAGAAATATTGTTCAAGGTTTAGGCCTAAATGGATGCCAGATGAACTAATGAGACATACGGCAGAGAAGAAAAATGCTTGGGATACATTATAAATTAACATGTGACACAGAAGCCTATGATAGATATAAGTTGTAACCAACCCCAACCTCCTCTGTAACCAAGTTACAAAGGAGGTTAGGCAGACGAAGGCAGATTACGAGAAATCTTTGGCAAAGGATGCAAAGAAAAACAGCAAAGAATTCTTTACTTATGTAAACTCTAGAAGGAAGAGAATGAATCGGATTGGTCCACTTCATATCGATGGTTCAACTGTTGATGATCCTGCTCAGGAGCAAACAAACTAAATGAATATTTTGCATCGACATTCATACATGAGGAGTTATTCAGCGAGGGGAATGCCAGAGGTGTATTCAACTCTGGCAGTAAGCTAGATAATCTTGTAATAACTGAGAGTAAAGTGGAGGAGAAATTGTTCGAGATAAACACATGAAAGGCACCTGGGGTGGATGGAATCTATCCAGTTAAATTAAAGGAGGCAGCAAAGGAAGTAAGGAAACCTTTAGCCATAATTATGAGAGCTTCCTTGGACTCAGGGGAGGTACCCATAGACTGGAGATGTGCAAATGTGACCCTAATACACAAAGGAGGATCAAAGGCTGACACAAGTAATTATAGACATGTGAGATTAACTTCTGTTCCAGGAAAATTAATGGAGGCACTGGTTAAAGAAGCACTGCAGGATCATCTAGACAAGACTTCAATTATAGCTCAGAAACAGCACGGTTTTGATAAGGGAAAGTCTTGCCTGACGAATTTGATTGGATACTATGATGCAGTCACAAAAGAACTGGATGCAGGGAATAACTTTGATATTATATACTTGGATCTTAGAAAGGCTTTTGATACAGTTGCACATGGAAGACTGCTGCACAAATTGGGGCAGTGTGTCATTGGAGGCAAACTGCTGCTATGGATAAAGGGGTGGTTGAGGGTGGAGAAGACAGAGAGTGGTAATCAATGGACACTGCTCATCATGGACTAATTTTATTAGTGGAGTCCCTCAGGGTTTAGTGTTGGGTCCATTATAGTTTTCTGTATTTATAAATGATATTGATGATGATGGTACATCAAGCTTAATGTCCAAGTTTGCAGACGATACAAGGGTTGTTAAGGACACTACTGACACTATGCTGCTGCAACAGGATCTGGAAAGGTTGAGCAGATGGGCTGAGAGGTGGCAAATGTCGTCTAACATTGAGAAATGTTAAGTACTACATATGGGAAACAGCAACCCCAGGGCAACGTATCAACTCTGTGGTACTACACTGACAGTGGTAGAGAATGAAAAGGACCTGGGGGTAATTTTGCAGGCAGATATGAATTTCTCTGAGCAGTGCAGACGAGAATAGCAAGAGTAGCTCATGGTGTCTTGTCAATGATATACAGGAATTTTTCTAGTAGGGATAAGGAGGTGATTATTCTCTTGTATAAGGCAATGGTCAGGCCACACCTTGAGTACTGTATACAGGTCTGGAACCCTCATTTCAAGAAGGATGTAGACCTGCTGCAACAAGTACAGAGAAGGGCAACAAGATTAGTGAATGCAACAAGTTATATTAAAGGAGGCGGCAAAGCAACTAAACAAACCCTTAGCCATAATTATGAGAGCCCCCCCTGGACTCAGGGGAGGTTCCCACGCACTGGAGATGTGCAATTATATCCTGAATTCACAAAGAGGGATCGAAGGGTGACACGAGTAATTACAGACCAGTTAGTTTAACTTCTGTTCCGGGTAAAATAATGGAGTCATTGGTTAAAGATGCATTGCAGGATCATCAAGACAGGACTGCAGCAATAATTGAGACACAGTATGGGTTTGTTAAGGGTAAGTTTTGTCTGACAAATTTGATAGGATATTATATGATGTGGTTACAAAGGAACTGGATGCAAAAAATAATTTTGATATCATATATTTGGATTTCAGGAAAGCTTTTGACACTGTTGCGCATGGAAGACTATTGTAAAAATTGGAGCGGAATGGTATTAAGGGTAAGTTGCTACAATGGATAAAAGGATGATTAAGTGGGAGAAGACAGAGGGTGGCAATCAATGGGTGTGTTGCTCTTCGTGGACTAATGTTATTAGTTTTTTTTTTTTTTTTTTTTTTTTTTTAGGAGCATTAGCAACTAAGGCCATATTGCTCCGGGATATGCGGTGGTCATTCCCTGACTTTTCCGTATATGTTATTAGTACAGTCCCACAAGGTTCGGTGTTGGGTCCACTGTTGTTTTGTATATTTATCAATGATATTGATGAAGGTATATCAGGCTTAATGTCGAAGTTTGCAGATGATACAAAGGTTGGCAGGGTTGTTAATGACAGTAATGGCAGTGTGCTACTGCAACAGGATCTAGATAATTTGGACAGATGGGCTAAGAAGTGGCAAATGAAGTTTAACCTTGAGAAATGCAAAGTACTGCATATGGGTAGAAGTAACCCTAGAGAAACGTACCAACTGTGTGGTACTATACTTAAGGTGGTAGAAAATGAAAAAGACCTGGGGATAATTGTGCAGTCATATATGAAGTTTTCTGAGCAATGCAGACAGGCTGCCAGGGCAGGTCATGGGGTTTTGTCAATGATATATATAGGAATTCTGCTAGCAGGGAAAAGGAGGTGATTGTCCCTCTGTATAAGGCAATGGTAGGCCACGCCTTGAGTACTGCGTACAGGTCTGGAGGCCTCATTTTAGGAAGGATGTAGATTTGCTTGAGCGAGTACAGAGAAGGGCAACAAGATTGGTGAGGGGAATGAAGGGATCCTCTTATGAAGAGAGGCTTAAGTTCTGCAAATTGCAGTGTCTGGAGACTAGGCACCTGTGCGTTGATCTGATTGAGGTGTATAAGGCCTTGAATGGGTTGAGCAGGCTGAATTCTGATGGGATCCTTCCACTTGTTCAGATTTCAAACCTAAGGGGGCATAAATTCAAATTAAGAAAGGACAGATGTAGAATAGATGTGCAGAAATTTGCCTTTAGCCAGCAGGTGGTTAATTGCTGGAACAAACTTCCATCTGTCACTGTGGAAGTTGTTTTTTTGAATAAATTTAAGGAGGAACTGGACAGCCATTTTTGGGGGAATGGTGTGATTTATTTTATTTATTTATTTTTTTTTTGGCTGATACTGCATAATCTCATACAATTGCTTTCTTGCATCACATGCCACTACTACTACTACTACAGAGGGTTGCTCTTACGAAGAAACGCTTAAGTTCTGCAAATTATAGTGTCTGGAGACTAGGCTCCGGCGAGGTAATCTGATAGAGGTGTATAAAGCCTTGAATGCTTTGAGCATGCTCAATGCCAATGGGATTCTTCCTCTTGCTCAGAATAATCACCTGAGAGGGCATAAATTCAGATTGAGGAAAGACAGATGTAGGATAGATGTGCGGGTAGTTGGTTGGTGGAACAGACTTCCATCCCTTGTTGTGGAAGTTGATAGCCTAAATAAATTTAAGGTGCAGCTGGAAAGGTATTTCAAACGAACGGAGGGGTGAAGTGGAAGTTTTTTTTTTTTTTTGTTTTTTTTTCTGGCTGATGCTGCATAAGCTTGCTTTCTTGCATCATATGCTAATGCTAACTAGATTTAATTGGCATTATTTTAGATTTTTAGCTCTATTTTATACTTATATATTTATTTTTATTTATGTTTGAATTTTATTCCTTTGTTTTGGTCTCTGTCATGTCAGCTATGATGTATACATTTCACACATATACATCATAACAGAAACGCAGACCCTGCTTATTGAGGTTGTTCCTACGGTTTTTGCTGCTGACCCATTGAAGAAGTAGTTAATGTTGTTGTTGTTGTTGTTATTTGGTTTTTAGGAGCATTAGCAACTAAGGCCATATTGCTCCGGGATATGCGGTGGTCATTTCCTGACCTTTCCGCATCCTCCGTATTTGGTGGTGACGGGCTCGAACCCCGGTCTAATCAAGAAGCGTGTGCTACGCACTGCTGCTCCTTCCCACCTGGCTACGGAGGCACCATTAAGAAGTAGTTAAAGCCCTAGCACCCATTACTTTAGGTACCATTGTGATGATCATTATTATTTTTATGTTAATCTAATTTAATTTCAAGTTATCTGCTTTTACCTTGCTGGCATTCTGAATTTTTCCATGCTAATTACAATTGACAGGTCAGCACCCCTGCCCAATATACTGAAAATAAACATTTGTCTATATTTCATTATGGTTGCCGGGTATTTCTACTATAACTAATAGTGCCCCGAATCCATAACCCACTTTAATAATTTAATACTTTTAGCATTAGCATTAGCATTAGTAGAGGCATCTGATGCAAGAAAGCAAGCTTATGCAGCATCAGCCAAAAAAAAAAAAAAAAAAAAAAAAAAGTAACATAAATAAATAAAAATAACCACTTCCACTTCACCCCTCTGTTCGTTCGAAATACCTGTCCAGCTGAGCCTTAAACTTATTTAGGCTATCAACTTCCACGACAAGGGATGGAAGTCTGTTCCACCCACCAACCACCCGCTGGCTAAAGGCAAATTTCCGCACATCTATCCTACATCTGTCTTTCCTCAATTTGAATTTATGCCCTCTCAGGTGATTTTTCTGAGCTAGAGGAAGAATCCCATCAGCATTGAGCATGCTCAAACCATTCAAGGCTTTGTACACCTCTATCAGATCACCCCGCTGGTGCCTAGTTTCCAGACACTGTAATTTGCAAAACTTAAGCCTTTCTTCGTAAGAGAACCCCTTTGTCCCATTCACCAATCTAGTTGCCCTTCTCTGTACTCGTTCCAGCAGCTCTACATCCTTCCTGAAATGAGGCCTCCAGGCCTGTATACAGTACTCTAGGTGTGGCCTGACCATTGCCTTATACAAGGGAATAATCACCTCCTTATCCCTGCTAGAAAAATTTCTATATATCATTGACAATACACCATGAGCTACTCTTGCAGCTCGTCTGCACTGCTCAGAGAACTTCATATCTGCCTGCACCACCACCCCCAGGTCCCTTTCATTCTCTACCACTGTCAGTGTAGTACCACAGAGTTGATACGTTGCTCTGGGGTTGCTGTTTCCCATATGTAGTACTTTACATTTGTCAATGTTAAACTTCATTTGCCACCTCGAAGCCCATCTGCTCAACCTTTCCAAATCCTGTTGCAGCAGCATAGTGTCAGTAGTGTCCTTGACAACCCTGCCAACCTTTGTATCGTCTGCAAACTTGGACATTAAGCCTGATATACCATCATCAATATCATTTATAAATACAGAAAACAATAAAGGCCCCAATACTGAACCCTGAGGGACTCCACTAATAACATTAGTCCACGATGAGCAGTGTCCATTGATTACCACTCTCTGTCTTCTCCCCCTCAACCACCCCTTTATCCATAGCAGCAACTTGCCTCCAATGCCACACTGCTCCAATTTGTGCAGCAGTCTTCCATGTGCAACAGTATCAAAAGCCTTTCTAAGATCCAAGTATATAATATCAAAGTTATTCCCTGCATCCAGTTCTTTTGTGACTGCATCATAGTATCCAATCAAATTGGTCAGGCAAGACTTCCCCTTAACAAAACCATGCTGTGTCCTAGCTATAACTGAAGTCTTGTCTAGATGATCCTGCAGTGCTTCTTTCACCAGTGCCTCCATTAATTTTCCGGGAACAGAAGTTAAACTCACAGGTCTATAATTACTTGTGTCAGCCTTTGATCCCCCTTTGTGAATTGGGGTCACATTTGCACATCTCCAGTCAATGGGTACCTCCCCTGAGTCCAAGGAAGCTCTCATAATTATGGCTAAGGGTTTGCTTACCTCCTTTGCTGCCTCCTTTAATATAACTGGATAGATCCCATCCACCCCAGGTGCCTTTCTTGTGTTTATCTTCAACAATTTCTCCTCCACTTTGCTCTCAGTTATTACAAGATTCTCTAGCTTACTGCTAGAGTTGAATACACCTCTGGCATTCCCCTCGCTGAATAACTCCTCATGTGTGAATGTCGATGCAAAATATTCATTTAGTTTGTTAGCTACCCGAGCAGGGTCATCAACAGTTGACCCATCGATCTCAAGTGGACCAATCTGATTCATCCCCTTCCTTCTAGAGTTTACATAAGTAAAGAACTCTTTGCTGTTTTTCTTCGCATCCCTTGCCAAGGATCTCTCGTAATCTGCCTTCGCCTGCCTAACCTCCTTTGTAACTTGGTTACAGATCAACTTGTATCTATCATAGGCATCCGTGTCACGTGTTAATTTGTATGTATCCCATGCATTTTTCTTCTCTGCCATATGCCTCATTAGTTCATCTGACAACCATTTAGGCCTAAACCTTGAACAATATTTCTTAGTTGGTATGTAAAGCCTAGTAGCTTCCACGATAAGTTCTTTGAATGCTTCCCATTTTGAATTTGCTGTTGGCAATATCATCAGTTGATCCCACTGTATAGAATTTAAATACTGTCTCAGTCCATTGTAGTCGCCTTTACGAAAGCAATACCCCTTCCCTTTACCCCTAATGGTAGTTACCTCTTTGAGTAACTCCCACTTCAGCACACTGTGATCACTGCCACCAAGTGGTTCATTTATCTGCAGATTCTGAATGCATGAAGAATCACTACTGATAATCAAATCAAGAGTATTACTCCCTCTAGTTGCCTCCCGAACATGCTGATGTAGAAAACAATCATCCAATAAATCCACAAAAGCCTTGCTACTGTGTGAGTGACCAGCCCCCAAATTCCAGTCAATATCTGGGAAATTAAAATCCCCCATTATAAGACTCTCTGATTTACTGGCCCACTCTATTTCTCCGAACAGTTTCTTATTATACTCATCAGAGTCATTAGGCCTATAGCACACTCCTACTCTCAATTTTGATCTCCCAATGCTTATGTCACACCAAACTGACTCGACACTGCACTGTCCAGCGATGTCGACTGGCTTCACTTCCTTGGATTTTATGTGTTTCTTAATTAATAGCATAACCCCTCCTCCCTTCCTATCCTGTCTATCCTTTCTGTACACATTGTACTCCCCAAATTCCAGTTCTGCATTTCTTATATCTGTGTGACACCACGTCTCTGAAATCCCCACAATATCTGCCTTTGATGTTTTGAGCAATACCTCAAATTCATCAAATTTATTTACTAAACTCCTAGCATTGGTGTACACACAAGTATACATGCACCTGTTCTTTTTCTTAGCTACCCTAACACAACCCATGTGTTTACTTGTACCCCAATGATTCCCAGCAGTCTCTGAAATATCCTGCATCTTATTTTCCAGGCTGCGGCTCATTCCAATAGAAGCAGTGCAAGAATCACTTTCACCTCTGCCAGTGGCTACTGTTAATCTATTAGTCCTTGTATCCTTTTATACTTTTCCTTGTATCCTTGTATACTTTCCAAGTATCCTTGTATACTTTTTCTTGCTTGCTCAGTCATTCGGTAATGTGATTAAAATCCTATTATATGTTATATATTATAGGATTATATTATACTTATATATATATATATATTATATTATATAAGTATATATTATACTTATATATATTTAATCCTTTCATTTGGTAAAAAATCTTTTATTAATCAGAACCTAACCTGTGTAAAATATACCTGATAATGTTTTTGTTCAAATTTCGCCTAAATGATGTAAAAGAAATTTCAGCCATTGTGATTCAGCCAAGTTGGCTGCCAAACCAAATTAGATGATGTGCCTAGCCTATGAATCCTAATATGTAAATTAGTAAGATCATAACTATATATGCAATTAGTAAGCTATATATAAAATATTAGCAAGTAACAGCTATATAAGTAATTAGTAAGCAATACAAAAATAAAAAAAAATGCATTGTTTATTCACATGAACATAGGCCCATTCTCATTAGGAACTTTGCTGTACCAATATTCAAAAACAATGAACAATTTTAAATGATGCACATACATTTCTGTTTTCCTTATCCAATTTTACGCATTTTACCCTCTAGGCTCACAAATTTAGGCATGCTAATTTGGATATTTATTTTATATTAGATGGGCACTTAAATGTTAATTAAGTGCCAATACTATTATAATACAAAATACAGTAATATCACATTAGTATTAATACTGCAAATAGGACTAAGGAAACAAAGCCCCTACGTACATGCAATAAGACAAGCTTAAATTACATTTTAAGGTTACCACATTTATCTTTACTTCAGCTCACCCAAGAGAAACAAAAAAAAGCAGGTGCAGTCAGTTTTGTCTGTCTGTGCCAATGATCTTGCCATTGGGAATATAATCTGGTATGTACTGTTTGCCTGTGGTCTGTGTAGAGGGAACTGACAGGCAATGATTATCGAGGGTAGTGGCTGATTTCGCAGTGGCATTCGCTAATTCATTTATCTTGATCCCAATGTAGCTTGGGATCCAGCAGACATGAATGTCAACTTCTGACTCAAGGAGAGAAAAAAGCATCTGCCAAATCCGGGACAGGACTAGATGAGGATTATACTTCTAATATAAACTGATAAAAGAGCCTGTAATATGCTTGATGAATCACTATATATCACATACTTTTGATAATGGCTATTTTCAATGCGATGAGGAGCAATTTCTATCGCATGCAACTCTGCAGTATATATGCTAGTTTCTTGTGGAATCTTCTTATAGACTGTTTTGTGTGGAAGGACCACAGTTGATCCAACATATGACTCTAACTTATATGAGATACTGCACTTGATGTGACGAAAAGACATTCTGGTAGATGGCTGGTGGTGTGTTAGCTTTCTCCAACATCTTGAAGGAAAAGTCACAAGTTGGAAGAAGAGTCTGCCTTAGTGACTAAGTTACGTTGTCTACCATCATGTTTAATTCTCTTAATAGCCCCTGAATTTGAATACCAAAAGGTCAGTTGGTAGGCTGACGGGTGTTCTAGAGATTTTCCCATCATGGTTCAAAAACTGATGGCCACGTAGGGTTATCAAGAAGGTATTTTAATTTAAAAGCATACTGTAGGGCCAACTGCTGATGTTAAAGAGACAGTGATGGTTCATTTGCTTCAACATAGAGGTTTTGGACAGATGTGATAAATACTCCAGTGCCAGTCTGGATGGTCTGGTGACGGACTAGATCAAACCATTAGAGTGCACTGTGTTATGTCAGTAGCACAAACCTGAGAAGCAATCAAGTGTACAACAGACAAGAGCCCGGTAGAGCGTAAGTAAGTAAAGTGATCTGCACCCCACAAAGCTGATGAAAGGAACCACAGAATATTAAGCCCTTGGCACACCTTGTTCTTAGGTGATGAATGTGCTGTAGAAATGTCAGTTTCTTGTCAAAAATAAGTCACAGGAACTTGATTTCTGATAAAACTGGCATTTTGTTTTGTCCGAACCTTAATTCTGGGTCAGGATGAAGATTACGAGTGTGACAACAAAAGTGTATGTAAACGGTCTTCTGTGACGAAAACCTGACCCATTTCCAAAGACTAAGATATAACGTGAGCATTGGCATTTTGCAGTTTTTTTATGAACTCCACACACGAGAGTACAGTGCTTGGGTTGGAGGTTGAGAAGATGAAAGAAGATATTTGTTGACCTTGGACTTGAACTTCTGTAGACTGTAATTTTAAGGAAATACGTATGAAGGAAGGTTGCACCAGAAAACGGCAGTTGAATGAATAAATGAGGAAAATGAAAAGTTGGTTCTGTGAGTTTATAGTTGGACAGTAAATGGATGTTGGCTGGTGGCAGCACATGTTTGGACTGTTTTGAAAGAGAAAGCAGGAATTATAGAAGCCAATTCAGAAGAACAGTTCCCATGGAAGTACCTGTAGAAAAGGCATGCAGTAGAAACAGGACGTCTGAGTGGAGAAACTCTGTTAGAAATGAGTCAATAATTAACCTAACTGCACTCTTCTGAATGGAATCTAGAAGTCTCAGAGAGGTTTTTGGGGCACCGCCCCATATGTGGGAACAATATTCCATGGTAGGGCGGATTTGCGATTTGTAGAGAGTGAACAGCTGTTTGGAAGAAAAGTAATGCCGACAGCGAAAGAGAAAACCAAGTTTTTTAGATCCAGAGGAAACAATATTTGTAATCCGCTTGTGCCGAGAGAGAGAGAGAGAGAGAGAGAGAGAGAGAGAGAGAGAGAGAGAGAGATTAGAAGTCAGGATAATCCCCAAAAGAGATATATCATCTTGCCTAGAAATCAAAGTGTCACCAAAGTTAAGTAAAGGAGCAGAAGAATCCTTTTTATGAGATATAAGACAAGAATGAGTTTTAGAGGGGTTGAAATCAATTAAGTTGCCTCTGCCCCACTGGAGAATTCCCTGGAGATCGGCATTTAAGGAATTGGTAGTGGATATTCAAGAAGTTGAAGCTGATTGAGCAGGGCAAGGTTTCTCAAAATGGAAAGTGGAATGCAATGTGCTATCATCGGCAAAACTATGGATAGGATGTCCAGTCAATGGAAAACGTCATTAATATACAAGAGGAAAGGAGTGGGGGAAAGAACTGAATCTTGGGGGACACCAGCATTAGTTGAGAAGTTAGAAGACAGAGAGCCATCTACCATCATCCTCAGTGAGCAATCAGAGAGAAAACTAGATAGCCAATTACAAAAATCAGTTGCCAAACCATAAGATGGAGGCTTGTTTAGAAGACCTTTATGCCAAACACGATCGAAAGCCTTTGAGATGTCAAGAGCAACTGCTTGTGTTTCACCGAACGTTTCCATTGAATTTGTCCATAAATGGGTAACAAAAGCCAGAATATCGCCAGTGGATCGACACTGATGAAATCCATACAGGCGATCGTTGATCAGACAGAAGGTTTCTAGGTAGTTTTAAGAATTGGCGGTTAATTGATTTCTCCATTACTTTAGAAAGAGTAGAAGTAATTGGAATGGGACAATAATTGGATGGGAGGGATTTTTCGCCCTTTTCAGGAATTGGCTGAATATGAGCAAATTTCCAAGCAGAAGGTTTTAAAAACACCTTTGGAATAAGAAAGCGAAAAAAAAAGCGGCAAAGAACAGGAGTAAGTTTATCAGACAGAAGACACCAGATCGTTGATCAGACAGAAGGTTTCTAGGTAGTTTTAAGAGTTGGCGGTTAATTGATTTCTCCATTACTTTTGAAAGAGTAGAAGTAATTGGAATGGGACAATAATTGGGTGGGAGGGATTTTTCACCCTTTTCAGGAATTGGCTGAATATGAGCAAATTTCCAAGCAGAAGGTTTTAAAAACACCTTTGGAATAAGAAAGCGAAAAAAAAAGCGGCAAAGAACAGGAGTAAGTTCAGGAGCACAGGTTTTGAGAACGAGTGGAGAAATACCATCGGGACCTATAGCTTTCTTAGCATCAAGATTCGTCAAAATCTTTCTGACATCCATTTGACGAAAGACCACAAGAGGCATTGAATGGAGCATGTTGGGAATGGTGGGAGGTGTTTTATCAAGATCATTAATACATGAGTTGGAAGAAAAATGAGATGCTAGCAGGTCAGCTTTATCTTTGGCTGAAGTGACAACAGAACCATCTGGTTTTGACAGAGGTGGGAGCAGATGTGGATAAATGTTGCGGCCAATAGCTTTGGCAAGAAACCAGAATGCTCAACTACCATTAGGGCAAGAAGCAGGTTTTCTACTCTTAGCCTGTTCAAAATCTAGTTTGGACTGATTATATTACTGCTTTACAATTGTTGTGAGCTTTGGTGTAGGCAGAAAATGAAACTGAAGAATTAGAAACAAGCCAATCATGATATGCAACATTCTTCTCTTGAACAGCCTTAGCAATTTATTGGAAAACCAAGGTTTAGACAAAGGACGAGATTTTAAAGTTGAGTGTGGGATAAAGGACTTCATTCCTAGAAGAATAATTTCACTGACACAATCTAATCAAACATTATTGTTATTATTAGCTATATGGTGCAAGGAATTCTAAGGCTTATGCTGCACCAGCCAAAAAAGAAATCCCCCCCCCCCAAAAAAAGAGTTACCCTAAGAGAGAGAGGGAGAGGGAGAGAGGGAATCACCAAGAAAGAGAAGAATGATGATATTCAGCTGAGGACCCTGTGTGTGTGCCAAGCCCATACTCACCAGATGTGATACCATACACCTCAGTGAGATCATCTTGCAGGTGCCTAGTCTCCAAATGCTGTAACTTGCAGAATTTAAGCCTTTCTTCGTAAGAGCACCGCTTTGTTTCTCTCACCAATCTTGTTGCCCTTCTCTGTACTCATTCTAGCAACTCTAAATCCTTCCTAAGGTGAGGCCTGCAGATCTGTACCCAGTATTCAAAGCATGGCCTAACCATTGCCTTATTATTATTAGCCGTATGGTGCAAGGAAGCCTGGGGCTTATGCTGCACCACCAAAAAAAAAAAAATTCTGAGTTACCCTGAGAGAGAGAGAGAGAGAGAGAGAGAGAGAGAGAGTAGAAGGAAATCATCAAGATAGAGAAGAATGATAACCAGGTCAGGACCCTGGGTGTGCCAAGGCCATACTCACCAGATGTGAGCCCTGGGGTTATACAAATCTACAGACACCTCCTTGAAATCACTGACATCAGAAGTTTTGAAACAGTAATCTGACCAAGGAAAAGAAGAAAAGAAATCTCGCAGGTCATGCTATTTTGCATTCTTGTAATGCCAAACAACATGAGGTTGGGAACACCCATGAGATAATGGCTCCATTGATGAGCATTGAAAGTTGCCCTTTAATGATCATATCACATGACTGACAAAATATAGTAAAATCATAGACTTAGGATATTGCTTACTGTTGGTGGAAGTTGTTCTGTAATGGAGTTTTTTTATTTTTTTTATTGCAAAAAGCATAACACTTAGAATAGAACCTTGTGGGACTCCCTCTTCTTGGCAAAACACTTGAGAGAGTGTGGATCCCAAGGAAACTTGAAATTGGCAATCAGAAAGTTCTTAATAAAAACAAGGAGATCACATATAAGACCAAAGTTATAAAGGTCTTGCAATATGCCATATCACCAGGCTGTCACACAATTTCTCTATATTAAAGAAAACTGCTACTAGGTGATCGGATTTAAAAAAAGATTCATGAATGCATGTTTCAAGTTAGATTAGATGATCTAAATGGATTTATTACTTCAGAGGCCACAATGTGCCCTGGAAAGCAGATTATCTGATTCCATATATAAAATAAGGTGATCATTGACCATTCATAATGGGACTTTGCACAAACAGCTTGTCAGAGTGATAGGATGACAGTTACTTGGATTTCTAGGCTCTTTCCCCTGCTTTGGGAAGGCAAGGAAAATTGCCTTATTCCAGGTACCTGGAAATTCTTTGTTAAGAAAGATTCTATTAAAAAAAATTAGGTGATCCTTAGATTGTGGTGAGCGGTGTTTTATCATTTTCTAATGGATGCTATCTGTCCCCACTGCACTGACTCATGAAAGAAAGAAAAAAAAGAGAGAGATCTGCACTTAACCCTTCCTGTATAAAGGGTTAAGTGCAGATCTCTGTTGTATGGTTCAAGCCTTTTTGAAGACAAGTTTGATGGGAGTTCTTCTATTTTCTCTTTCAGGGTGAAAACTCTGAGGGGAGGGAGGGAATGATGTCACTGCTGAGATTTTTGAAAATGTTTCCCCTAGAGTATTTGCAACTGCAGCTGGGCATCCGTTGTGCTCAAGGATTACAGAAGGGCATGGTGATAATTTCCCTTCATTTTTCCAAATCTTATCCCAGACTACTTTTGGGCTAGCAGCCTGGGTTATAGAGACAATACTTCCTGTGAATGGACAATACTTCCTGTGATGTATGTGACTACATCATTTATAGGCTCCTGACTGACTATAGTGATGTCGAGATTTGTCAGACATCGAAAGGCATTCTAGTCAGCCTGATCAATCTTCCACCACGCTAAACTAAATGGAAGACATGATCTCCCACTAATTGGAGTAGTTATCAAAGGGGAAGTGGTCACTTCTGTATGGGTTCTCTTCCAACTCCCAAGTGAATGAAGAGAGGAGAGAGAAGACAGAAAGATCAATGACAGAAAGCATATGGGTAGGCATGTGGAAGAAGGTGATTGTTCCTACATTTAGAAGTGAGAGATCATTGTCAGCGACCATATGCTCTATGATCTGTCTCATTCCATTGGTGGGTGTTAGCACTACCCTACAGGTTGTTATCTCCATTAAAATCACCAAGAAGTAAGAATGGAGGGTGGGGAAACTGTATAACAAGATCATCAAAGTCTTTCTGGGGGATGTCAGTTCCAGGTGGAAAATATGGAGCAGATGGCAATAAAAACCCACTGTCAGGTGAATTGCTACAACCTTATGCTGGTTGTAAGTCATACAGGCTGAAATGGGGTCTGGTTGCCTACGATTGCAACTCCTCCACAGCAGGGCCATTCACAATTGTATCCTTAAGAATAATAGTAATGTTAAGCATGTTGGGGGTCATCATTTGCCCTTAGGTAACTCTCCTCTAAGCAAATGCAGGATGGTTTGCGCTTTTATAGGAGTGACTTATGTCCCCTTCATTTCGCTGGAATCCACAATTCCACTGTAGGAATTTAGCCATTATGTAGGCTTGGTGGATTAGTCAGCTTCCAAAGTGCTGCAGGCTTACTTTTATCAGTCTTGGATTTATCTCTTTTGGGGAAGTATGGACACAACCCCTGTCCATTTCTTCCTCCAAAAACAGTTCCAAGACAGAGTCATCAGGTACCGCACATCATTTCGACATACCTTTTTCCTTGTACTGCTGTTGGTGGTTGATTTTTTGGCACTGTTACTTTAATGCTTGATTTTTGCAATGCTGGAGCACTAGGAGGTACTGATACGGGAATGGCAGCTGGCTGAGATTTCTGTGCTGGATTTTTTGAGCTCAAGAGAAAGCAGGAAATAGGCAAGAATGACTCATTCTGTGAAACAGCCATTTCCATTTGGGATCCAATCAGACATTTCTTGGCAACATTTTCAGTACATGTTGCTTTACTGCTATTTATTGGTTTAACTGCTTTTCTGGCCTCCTGGAATGAGATGTTGAGCTCTGCCTTTAGACATGGTATTTCCTTTTCTTCTTTCCAACTCTGGCATGCTTGAGAGTATGCAGGATGCTCTCCTTGGTAGTTAATGCAGCTGGGTTTTGCAGCTTTACATTATGTTATCTCATGATTTTTTGCACCACATTTTGCCCATAGGAAAGGACACCACTATAAGCCATCTGCGAATGTTTATACTTCTGGCACTTGAAGCTCCTTAACGGGTTTGGGACATATGGATGTACTATGCAGTTCAGATAACCAGAGTTAATCGCAATGGGAGATATTGATGTATGAAAACTAGGGATGAGGTTTCTAGTTGGGACACTAGATTCCCATCCCTACATACAAACATTATCTTTGCAGCTGTCACTCCTTGGCTTCTTAGATCTGAACAGATTTCCTCCTCAGACACTTTGAGAAGATCCCATTCCAAAATTTCACCTTGGGATGAGTTTAGTGTCTTGTGTTGTTACTACAACTGGTATTCCCTCAACAGATGTTGTTCGGAAGAGTTGTTCAGAGTGTCTATCAGTTTTAGTCTGAACTAAGATGTCGGCAGAATGAAGCCATTCCGCCAACCTGGGCGAGCCTACTAGCCCTATCAAACCCTTCTAATGAAGAAGAGCAACATTTTTCCCATTTGCTTTTCATTGGTGGAATGAACTTCATCGAGGTTATTGTTATTTTGGTTTTTAGGAGCATTAGCAACTAAGGCCATATTGCTCCGGGGATATGCGGTGGTCATTCCCTGACCTTTCTGCATCCTCCGTATTTGGTGGCTCATGGGCTCGATCCCTGGTCTAATCAAGAAGTGTGTGCAATGCACTGCTATGGAGGCGGCCTTCATCGAGGTGGTGGACCTAACGTATCTTCAATTCTGAGTCATTTTTATGAGGTAACATTTTCTGATTCATTGTTATAATTTTATGGTAGGAACCAGAAAATTATAACAACGAATTAGGAACCTTGTTGGAGTCCCAGAAGAAGAATTTAGAGCATTAGGATTCATAGTAATGTTTAATTTTGTTCAGTGCCTGGGCTCTCCCCACCTATCACACAGCCCAAATAGGACGCCCACTAACTGTCCAGCAAAAATGTGCTTGGGAGTTGGATGCCAGGGCTAACGACACTATACCTGCACCTCCGCCAGCCCAAGTCCTGTCTTTCAGACCACAAAAGTAGGGGAGTGGCATCGACATGGTTTACACTTGAGGGCAAAGGTCAACCCACTAACCAACTGATCCTGGCTAAGCCACCAAGGCCACCAGTCTTGTTGAAGTAGGGTCCAAAATGGAGTATTGAAGCTGGTCCCTCAACCACCAGGATCTTCCTTTCTGAGTGTGATAAAACCTAGTTACTCCAGAGATTTCTCCTGTCTTCAGTGATATTTCCATTTTGCAGTGATGGCAGAATGGCAGTGATAGTTGTTGCTTTGTGATGTCTGCATTCTAATGAGAAAAAGTATTTGGTCAGAGCATCAGAAAGGGTTACGTGGGTGTGTCTTGATCTCAGTAGAGTGCCTTTTGCAGAGTGTTCTAAGTGAGTTTGAATGGCCTCTAGTGTTGACTGATGGACCTCACTATCAGGTGGGAGATGCTTCGGTCTTGTTCAAGTTGACAGAGGTTGATATGCTTTTCTGATACACTCTTCTGATAGTTGTAGATTTGAGAGAATGATCTCAGTTGGCTCTTAAATCTGAGCCACCATATATTCATAGGCTCCAGTCTGTCTTTGGATTGAGCAAGACTGGATATTAGGTCTTTTAGCTTAGGGATACATTCCCTATCTTGAAGAAGGCTATTGTTGAACGTCCAACAAGCACCGCCAATTTTAAAGTAATTGGGCGAGAAGGAGAGTTGAAATTTGACAAAGGAGTGGTATGAGATATAAGATGGGATGTGTGTGATGGTTCTGATCAGAGAGATGGTGTCCTTCGGGATGTATCTGTCCAGTTGGCCTTGGTAAGGAAGCCTTCTGGATGCTGTATTTGCTGATCGGAGATGTAGGACTTTTCTTCCGAGTGCTGGTGTCTAAATACATTGACCAGTTGTTTCTACCTTCCTGGTAGAAAGGAAGGAAGGATGTAGAGTTATTCGAATGTGTACAGAGAATGGCAAGAAGATTGGTGAGGAGAACAATGAGTTCCTCTTACCAAGAAAGGCTTAAATTCTACAAACTGCAGTGGCTGGAGACTAGGCACTACAAGGTGATCTAATTGAGGTGTATAAGGCCATGAATGTTTTGAGCACGCTGAATTCTGATGGGATACTTCTGCTTGCTCAGATTACGAACCTGAGGGAGCATAAATTCAAATTGAGGAAAGACAGTTGTAGAGAAAGAATCCCATTAGCATTGAGCTTGCTCAAACCATTCAAGGCCTTATACATCTCAATTAGATCTCCTCACGGGTGCCTAGTTTCCAGATGCTGCAATTTGCAGAATTTAAGTCTTTCTTTGTAAGAGCAAACATTTGTTCCACTCGCCAATCTCATTGCCCTTCTCTGTACTTGTGCCAGCAGTTGCACATCCTTCTTAAAATGAGGCCTCTAGACCTGTATGCAGTACTCAAGGTGTGGCCTGACCATTGCCTTATACACAGGGACAATCACCTCATTATCCCTGCTAGCAAAATTCCTGCATGTCACTGACAAGACAACATTAGCTACTCTTGCGGCCCTTTTTGCACTGCTCAGAAAACTTCATATCTGACTGCACAATTACCCCCAGGTCCTTTTTGTTCTCCACTACCCTGAGTGTAGTACTACATAGTTGATACGTTACTCTGGAGTTACTGCTACCCATATACAGTACTTTACATTTGTCAATGTTAAACTGCAGTTGCCACTTCTCAGCCCATCCGCTGAACTTTTCTAGATCCTGTTGCAGTAGTGTACTATCATTACTGTCATTAACAACCCAGCCAACCTGACAAATTGACAAATACAGAAAACAACAATGAGCCCAACACGGACCACTGGGGGACTTCACTAATAACATTAATCCATGAAGAACATTGTCCATTGATTATCACACTCTGTCTTCTCCCACTCAACCATCCTTTTACCTATTACAGCAACTTGCCCTTAATGCCATACTGCTCCAATTTTTACAGTAGTCTTCCATGTGCTACAGTATCAAAAGCTTTCTTGAAATCTAAGTATATGAAATCAAAATTATTTTTTGCATCTAGTTCCTTTGTGACCACATCATATTATCCAATCAAATTTGTCACACAAGACTTACCCTTTCAAAATCCATGCTGTGTCTGAACTATAACTGCAGTCTTGTCTAGATGATCCTGCAGTGTTTCTTTAACCAGTGACTCCATTATTTTTCCCGAACAGAAGTTAAACTAATAGGCCTGAAATTACTCGTGCAATCCTTGGATCCCCCTTTGTCACACAAGACACCCTTGGATCCCCCTTTGTGAATTGGGGGATACATTTCCACATGTCCGGTTCGTGGGTTATGCTATGTAAACTTCATAGCATAACTGGTGCATGGTGTTGTTACTGCATTAGAATATAAGGTTAGTGTAAGCGTAAAGTGTATTGATGTTTAGCAGCATCAGTGGGTTCCCCCATCTCTGAATTGCTTTCATTATTGGTGTACAAGTTCACTGGGAAGGTCAGAGATTTGAAAGTGTGTGGATTTTGATCATCTGGACATTTAATTGCTGGACCCCTGCTGAGGCCCAATGTTGCCCACAATTGGCTTCATGGAGGCAGACCAGGTACCCAGAAGTTTGAAGTGGCAGGCCCTGCCACCTAGTTTCCTGAGATTTCAGTGACTAGGGCCTAGAGAAAAAAACAACAACTGCGATGCTCAGTGGGAGTTTAGACAATTGAAATAGAGAAGCTGAATGGAGTTATGAGGCACAATTAATTAAATTTAGTCATTATTAAATTTTGACTTTTATGGGGCATACGCTAGACTGCAGTGGTTTTCAACCGGAGTGCCGCAACAACATTCCAGGGATGTAACGTAATTTGGGTTTAAGTTACTTAAACTTATTATTTTTTTATATTTATATGTTTATTTTATTATAAAACGGTGTAAAGTATGGTAGGGGTGCTGCAAAATAAAATAAATTACTTAGGGGTGCTGTTATTAAAAAAATGTTGGAAACCACTGCGCTAAAGTGTTAGGTAGAGTGGGGGAAGGCGGAAGGCTGGAGGAAAAGACAGAAAATACGGGGATGATAGGGAAGGCAACCCCAGGGAAGATCAGTGTGGGGCATGGGGCATGCCCATGCCCCACCAAAGGAGGGAGATAGACAGGGGGCAGCGGGGATGGAAGGAGACAGAGAGATCATACCCCCTCCCCCCACCAGGTTAGGGAGAGAAATGGGCCAGGCAAGGCACCCAGCCCAGATTGCCAGTTGGCTAGATGGCAGTGGAGCTGCAATCAGTCATGGTCAAGGAAGTGTCTGGTCCGGGTAGGTCACGTTTTGACTTATAGCAGGTCCGTCTAGTGTTGTCTTGTATGGTAGTTGTTGTTATTTGGTTTTTAGGAGCATTAGCAACTAAGGCCATATTGCTCCGGGAATATGCGGTGGTCATTCCCTGACTTTTCCGCATCCTTCGAATTTGGTGGTGATGGGCTCGAACCCAGGTCTAATCAAGGTGTGTGATACGCACTGTTACTCCTTCCCACCTGGCTACGGAGGCGCCTTGTATGGTAGTTTCCGCTCATTTGTGAGTATGAGATTCCTACCAGTCGGGTCATTCACAGTAGTGGTTAGTCTAGAGCATGTGGTGCCCAGTTTCAGGCCTATGATTCCTTTTGTGGTTTGGTTTCCGATTTCTGTTGGTTCAATTTATCAGTTGCCGTGGTTGGGTCCTAGCTTGTTTCCGTATTTAGGTCCGGTTTTGTTTGCTTCCTTTTGGGGTCTAGGCTGTCAGTCACTCCAGCCAAAACACCCCAGTTCTGGAAGTATCTGGTTATTGTCCTACATGGGGGTTTGTCCCATCCAAAATTTTGAGTACCACTTGGAGTGTGATTTCATCCAGGTTTACCAGAGTGCACTAGTTGTATTCACCGGAGTCTCTGTAAGTTGGAGGGTGGCAATAGCATTCTCAGGTGTAGGTAACAAGAGAGGTTATTGGTCTGATGGTTGTTAGTAGTATTATGGTTGCAGTTAGGTCCTTTTTCGAGTGAAGAGATACTGGGCAAAAAGTGCGAATGCTTTGTAGTTGTCTTCATTTGCCATGCTAGCGGAATATATCCTTCAAGGAAACAGTGGTTGAAGAGATGTAGTATTTCCTCTGGAATGCACTTGATGGCTTTCCTGGAATAGAACTTGTGGTTCTCCTGGAATACCCCAGGAGATCAGCTCCTGGGGTATTCTTTTCTTTAACTTAGTGACAGCAATGTCAAGTTCTGCTCTTGTGAAGGGGTTCCTCAGCAGTTGTTTTGTTGGCACAGAAGTGCTTGTTCTGGAGTACAGGGATCAATGTGCTTTGGAAAAATGGCAGTCATGATGTTAGTGGTTTCTTCCGTCTTGGTGTAGTTGCCCTGAGGTGTCCTGGTTGCAAGGATGACCTCCTTAAACTTATTATTTAGACCACAGATAAACTCCCCCTGGGGAGTTTATCTGTGGTCACCTTCAGGACCGCCCTCAGGGGTCATTGTTACCGATATTGGAGACGAGGTGCTCCAATGAGTGTTGTTTCCGCAGCCAGATCATGGCTGTGTAGTTGTTATGCACGTCACGATATTGCTGTCGCAGTATGTCGACCTCAGGACCTCAGCCAGGTGCACTGTGCATGTTGAAAAGTTTCCCATCTGCTTTGTACTTCTCTTCGGAGCTGTTGTAGCTCCAGGCACCACCAGGGGATGAACCCAGGGGCTGGTTTCCTCGTTGTTGTTGTTATTTAGTTTTTAGAAGCGTTAGCAACTAAGGCCATATTGCTCTGGGGATATGGGGTGGTCATTCACTGACCTTTCTGCATCCTCCATATTTGGTGGTCACGGGCTCGAACCCTGGTCTCATCAAGAAGCGCGTGCTATGCGCTGCTGCTCCTGCCCACCTGGCTATGGAGGCGCCCTGGTTTCCTCTTCCTGATGGAGTTGTTTGCTGCTTTGGTTATGAGCCTGATGATGGTAGCCTGGTGTTTATCCAGGTTGAGCCCATTTGTTTGTAGTTTGGGTTACAATGCACAGTGACGTCTGGAATTTGGGCCAGCACGCCTTGTCAATGGCATATCTGTATTGGGTTTGCCTGGCATTTGGTTGTTTGGTTAACGAGTGGTGGAGGTGTAAGGTGGAAGGTGATGGCTCTGAGGTCCAACGTGGTCCAGGTTTCTCTGATGGTCCGTGATGTGTCCTGCGATAGATCTGGTAGCCAGGGTGAGGTTGATGGTGGATTCCCACATCAAGCTTGAGAATGTTGACAGATTATTTGGTTGATTGAGGATGGCGTAGGAACTGTTTGTTAAATATTCTTCTAGGGTTTGTCTGTTATTGGTACCACCACTATCTTGGGTCTTGCTGAACCATGCCGGCAACTGACAGTTGTTGTCAGCCCTCACAATGATCCTGGCAATTGGAAAGTCAGTGAGGATGTGTTGCAGTGGCTGGAAGGATGTCCTCTCCGGGTCAACAGTATGAGGATACTGCATAGATTTTGCCTAGCGGGGTGATTATGTGGGCACAAAGGAAGGCAGTAGTTTGAGATCTTTGTTACAGTCAGTTCAGGATTTCTGATGAAGATGGCAGCCCGGGGGGGGGTATTGCTGTCATCTTGCAGTACTTTGTAAGCCAAGGGGTATCCCATGGCTTACAAAGTAGTGACATGTTTGCCATGTGAGTATGGCTCCTGGAAAAGGATTTTCCAGGAGCCAACAAGATTCTCTTTGTTGGCCTTTTTAGTTAATTGTGAGGCGACCACATTGGATCACTGGACTTTTAGTTGGAGGAAGTTCACTTTGTTATGGTTGAATGGTCTAAGGTGTGTTCCCATAATCTATCCTCATTTGTTGTGCACTCTTGGCCTTGCAATATACGGGGCAGTTGGTATCCCTGATGGAATGGTTGGCTTGTAGGTTCTGGGATTTACATTGGTGCAGGTTGGCGGTCCTCCTTCTTGGTGCATGTGCTGTAATCATGGCCCCTTTCTGTGCAATGGCCGCAGGTAGGTCGAGTCTGGGCACAGGTATGGGTAGTGTGCCCAAAACGGCAATACCTGAAACACTTGAGGGCAGACATGCTCTTTGAAGCAGTGGCTGCCCCCAGTGCATGAAGACTCTGTCGTTTTGGCTGATTGTTTTCCATGCCACTGGTAAGAGTTCCACTACCAGTTTGTGTTGCTTCCAGCCCTACCCTTTGTTTGGTATTTTGGTGTTATCAGAGTGGTTGGTTTCAGATCTGGGTACTCATGTTGGAGGTTCCTGGTGTATAGTTACTCCTTCAGCACCTCTGGAGTTAGGTCCTTGTCGGTATTGTATATTACCATGCTGAGGCCCTTTCTTTGGGGGGGGGGGAGAGCTTCCAAGCCAAGTGTTTGTAACTTGGAGTTATTGAGTATCTTGTTGGCTTCTTCCTTTGTCTGCATCTCATTGATGACGCCCACATTTCGTGTCTTGTGTACAGATTATATTTTTGTTGTCATAAGGTCCTGCAAGAGATTTGTAATTACGGACTTCTTTACCTCCTTACTGGTGTAATGCTTCGGTGGAAGTTGGTTTGAGGATGACCAGATGCAGCGTCTGCAAGAAAGTCTTCAATTTAGTTGTAGTAGTCACTAGTGGTCCTTGTCTTTGGGGTGCAGCGTCTGTAATGGTGGTCCTCAGAGCTTGGGCATATGAGGGAGCATGCTGTTGCATTTGATTCGCTCCTATAGGCATGTATACTTTGAGTTTTGCTGAAACTCGTTCATACTCTATGTTAGTTTGTTGGATAATTATCTTCAATTTAGCCCAAATGGTAACGATCTTGCCGTGTCCGGTTGTGATTCAATTATTGGACTGTTTTGGCAGGTCCTCTAGGGCCATTCTTAAGATTATGATCTTATGAGGAATGTAGCCCTCAGGCAGGGTGGGGGTTAGGGGATCTTCCTCAGTACCTCATCTCCAGCGTCTGGCTGGGAGAGAGCAGTATCTTGTTCATCCCTTCTTTCTTGCTGGCTTTGTGTTTCTCTGTCAGCCTTGGACAAGGTTGATTTCTTTTCCTTTCCTTTTGGGCTGGGGTTGGTTTTGGGTCATCCCGTCTGACAGTTTGCTCGACATGTGAGGGGGGACCATAGGCATTGCTGAACTACAACGGCCATTTTCCCCTCATTTTCTGTTGTTTTTCCAGGCATGTTAGTGTCTAACATGCCTGTTGTTTCTCTAGGCACGTTAGACACTACGTTGGATAATCGATCCGATCCAAGTTAGCGGAAGTTGTGCTGATACGATGGAGGGGTTTGTCCAGATGGGTGTGCTCTGATTACACCCAGAAGAGTGTAATCAGAGCTCGGAACGAATTGTAACATATCAGAACAAAGTTCCCATTCGTTACATGCATTGGGAACTCCCTACGGCACCATAGGTTCTGAATTTTCCATGATTGTTGTTTGTTCGGGGTTAATGGATTAAGGGCAGCCATAATGTGCCTAATTATGGTGAATATAAGCTTAGTATATTATTTTTGATTATACTGAATTTGAACTAAAATCATGCCTCAGACCAGAGCTGCAAAGCAAAAGGCTCAAGGCAGTGGAAGTTGGGGAGAACTGAGGGGGGTTGGTTGTCCTCTGAATTACAACTTTATAAAATGTACTGTTTCTTTGATGTTTCTGGAGTTATCAGGAATGGGACATGATACTGCAAAGGCGGTGATGTCTGTGTTGTTCAATGTACCAAATATGAGGTACCAACTCAGCATTGTTAAGGGTCTTTATACTTGAAGAACAGGGTGGATGCTCAAAATATTTAAGTTGGGGGGGCATAGAGCTCTCAGCTGCCAACATCAACAACAGAGCTTGCACTTGATCATCAGGCAATAGAGCATCAATCCCCAAGGCAGAATATGCTGGTCCCACAGGAACTACTTGTTGCCAGTGGCTCTATTCTCACCAACAATAGTCACAGACAGGGAAAATTGGAAATCTATTATGCAAAAAAGGATACATGGAATAGGACTAGGTGCTGTCTGCCAAGGGCAAAAGTTGATGATGTTGTAGAGCAGATATACTATTTTAAGAGCACAAAAGCTGATAATTTTATCACTTTGGCAAATAACATTAAGAGTAGGAGATCTTTTTTTTTTTTTTACTCTGATCCAAGCCTGAGGCGGGATTCGAACCCGTGAACTTTGGGTTGCCAGGCAGGCACTTTACCCACCTGGCTAACCCGGTTGGCAGTAGGAGATCTGTGAACTAACTTAACAAGTATAATGTTGAAAACAAAGTCAAAAGTTGGGGTTAAATTTGAAATTGTCTGCAATTCTGCCGAAACACGATAGAAGGGAGTAGATGATGAGAGCTTTTCTATCAATTCGGCTCTGGAGAGGTTGTGCAAGATTAACACAGATTAATGAGAGACGCAAGCAGATGTGAAAGTGTTTCTTGCATGCTTCTATTGGTAGGAACAGCAGCCTGGAATGCAAGGTGCTGGGGATTTTAAGAACTGCTGAAAGTCATTATGGAACAAGTAAATACATGGGCTGTATTAGGCTAACTAGGAGTAAGAACAGGTGCGTGTATACTTGCATGTACACCAATGCTAGGAGAATAGTAAATAAATTTAATAAATTTGAAGTGCTGGTAAAGACACCAAAGGCAGTTATTGCTGGAATATCAGAGACATGGTGTCACACAGATATAAGGAATGCAAAATTTGAATTTGGGGAGTATAACTGTACAAAGGACAGACAGGATAGGAAGGGAGGAAGGGGTTATACAGTTAATTAGGAAATGAATAAAATATAAACTAGGCATCCAGTTGACATGGGTGACCAGTGCAATATTGAATCATTCTGATGTGACATAAAATCTAAAGCAGTGAAATCTGAAAATTGGGAAAGAAAAAAATGAGATTAGGAGTGGGTGATAGCCCTAATGACTCAAATGAGCACAATGAACAACTGTACAGAGAAACAGAGTGGGCTAGTAAATCAAAATGTTTTATAATAGCGGAATTTAACTTTCCAGATATAGACTGAAACTTGTGGATTGGTCACTCGCACACTAGCAAGACTTTTGTGGACAGTTTCCAACAGCAGCATGTTCGCGAGGCAACTAGAGGGAGTAATACTCAATCTGATTATCAGCAGTGATTATTATTCATGCATTAAGAAAATGCAGATAAAGGAACCACTAGGTAGTAGTGATCACAGTGTACTGATGTGGGATTTACTTAAAGATGTAACTACCATCAGAGGTAAAGGGAAGGGTTTTTGCTTTCATAAAAGTGACTATGGTCGTCTCAGATGGTTTTTTAAATTCTATACAGTGGGACCAACTGATGATGTTACCAAAAGCAATTACTAAATGGGAAACATTCAAGGAATTAATATCGGAACTTCTATCAACTAATATCAGAACTTCTAGACTGTTCGTACCAACTAAGAAATACTGTTCAAAGTTTAGGCCTAAATGGATGTTAGATGAACTAATGAGACTCGTGGTGGAGAAGAAAAATGTATATAAATTATCAAGTGAACAGAAGTCTATGGTAGATATAAGCTAGCCTGTAATCAAGCCAAAAGGGAGGTTAGGCAAGTGAAGGCAGATTACAAGAAATCATTGGCAAAGGATGCAAAGAAAAACAGCTTTTCTTTATTTATGTAAACTCTAGAAGGAAGGGGATGAATCAAATTGGTCCACTTGACATTGATGATTAAACTATTGATTATCCCGCTCAGGTAGCTGACAAACTGAATGAGCATTTAAATGAGCTTATAAAACTCTAACAAGTTTTATAAACTTCTGGGCTAATACGCTCTCTGAGCTAAATGATTTTGTAATAACTGGGAGGAAAGTGGGGGAGAAATGGTTGAAATATTTTTTTTGGCTGATGCTGCATAAGCTTGCTTTTTTGCATCATATGCCACTACTAATGCTATTCACAATGGGAAAAAACAAAAGGCACAGTGATTAATTACAGTTCTGAAAGCTAGACTTCTGTTCTAAGGAAAATAATGGCATCTGCAGTTAAGATATAGTGTAAAAGCATTTTGACATAATGCACTTATATGGAAATCACAGCAGGGATGTCTTAAGGGAAGATCTTATTTTTACCAAGTTGATTAGATAATACAGTGTAGCAATAAAGGAATCTTGATGCTTAAATGGAATTTCAACATCATACAACTAGATTTCAATAAAGTTTTTTTATTGTACCATATGAAAGACTGTCATAGGAACTGTAGCAGTGTGACACCGGGGACATTACTGTGATAGATAAAGGGATGTTTGAGTGGTAAAAGACTGAGGGTGGTTATAAATTTGCATTGCTCTTCTTGGACTAATGTTATTAATATAGTCCCTCAGAATTCAGTGCTGGCTCCCTTCTCATTTTCAATATTTGTGATTGATGAAGGCATATCAAGTTTACTATCTAAGTTTGTGCAGATGATTAAGGTTGGTTGACTATTTAAGGACAGGAATCAAGGTGCACTACTGCAAGATGCACTAGGAAAATAGAGCAAATTGACTGAGAAGTGGAAATTGATGTTTATACTGATAAATGCAAGCTACTGCATATGGGTAGCAGTAATTGCTGAATAAGATATAAATTGGATGCTATCAATAAACAAAGTAGTGAGGAATAGAAAAGGCCTGGGAAAGAAGGAGTAACTTTACAGTCTGATATGAAGTTCTCTAAGCAGTGCATAGATATTGCTTTGCCATCTAATTGGGGTTCTGTCAGCAATATACAGGAATTTTTCAGCAAAAAGAAGGTGATTATCCCATTACATAGGGCAATGATTAGGCCACACTTTGAGTACTTCACTGAAGTCTTGCAGCCTCCTTTTAGAGAAGGGTATGGAATCTGTTGAAATAGATGCATAGAAGAGCAATAAGCTTAGTCAAGCACAAATTAGTACCTTTACCATACCTCTTCAGTTCTGAAAGTTGCAGAACTTGAAAATAGGCACCTGCAAGGAGAACTAATTGCTTCAAATGGATCAAGTAAAGTAAAAGAAATGCTGATGGTATTCTTACTCTTTCAGATTAGAGGATACATAATAATACAACACAAATACAGACAGACAGACAGACAGACATACATACATACATACATAATACAATACACACATATAAGAGGACATAAATTTGAATTTAAAAAGGATGACTGTAGGATAGATGCATGAAAATTTGTATTTTCCATTAAATTAATGTCTTGATGGAATCATTTCTCCTGCCAAGATTTTTGGGAAAGAAGTCTAAATGAATGCAAGAAACAAAGTGAAGTTTCATTGACACAACATCCCATTTCTTCAAATGCATTGAGCATTTCTCAACTCCACCGCATGCAGGACACTGGTTAAACAAAAAAAAAAAAAAAAAAACGTTCCACAATGCCATTTGAAAGCCAGCCATGCTTTTACTTCTAATACTGGAGCATTTTCCAAAGTTTGAACAAAGATTCAGTCTTTCATTTTTGCAGCTCTTGTGTTTGAAAATCCTCTGAAATTTATCTTATCCATCAAAAAGTTCTTCATTAGGCCAAGTTTAATGTGGAAATGTGGAATGAAAATCTTCACTGGGTCTACCAACATACTGTCACATACTACTGGAACATATTGCACATTACTCATTCTGTGCTTCTTTGAGGCTAGTCATATCTGATATAACTGCATGCAGTAAAACAGCCATCCCATAGGCATTAGGAAACAACAGTATTTTGTGGACCCTCCTTGCATGACTATTAACATACCAATGACTTTGAGATTAGTGCAGATATCCCATTGGTAAGAGCAGTATTTAATTCCTTTGAGTAGTGTCTCATTGTTATAGCAGTCTCCTTTTGAAGAATAGAATGGAAACTGGGGATGGATGGATGGATGGATGGCTTAAAGTTCCTGTTATGCAAGAAAATAGCTTTCAAACTTTGCTGAGAGGAGTTGACGAAGATGCACCATTCAGATGTAATGTGCATTTGTGAAAATTCCTAAAAACTCTATTGTCATGGCAGTAGCAGAGCAGACTATTTATTATGAAGACTGTTGCCAAAACTTGGTTTCTTTTTCAATAGTGAGACACTGTGATGTACCTAATCAAGTGTTTCTGCTTTAGACTCAAGGCAAAAAGTTTGGCTTTATCTTTAAAGGTGGCTAGTTTTCTAATAAGGTCATTCTCGCAGAAACAGCTCTAGCTCCAAAGTCTCTCTGTCAGTTGTGTACTCAGGATTGTTTGAAGTTCTTAGGTCTCCACCAATCAGACCTTCATCACACTACCTTTCATCTTCTAAAAAATCTAATCCATGCTGCAGAGGTATACCAGATGTCGTTTACTATCATTGTGAGGGATTGGTCTCAATGGTGAATCCAGATTTGGACAAACACACTATGCTTATTCTTCATTGAGAATCCAGTTGCATTCACATTACAGGAATATTTATTTATTCAGCTTAAACAAATGGTTTTGCTCCTAAACAGAAGGTTGCTAGTAATGCTGTTACTATAGAAATCAACATGGCCCACTAGAATGAAATGAAAAATTACGATAAAACTAAAATAAAGGAAAATAAATACAGTGAAGGTAAAATTACAATACAATGGTTTGTGTGGATCCTTAAATTCACTTACAAATTGTGCTTACAGTATAGAACCATATTATATATACTCAGATCACTGAATTAAGACCCCCCCCATTAGTAATGGCCTATGCAGCCTAGTAAGCCATAAAGAACATTGGTAATTTGTATATTGTCATACAAGTCAAAATGATAAAGTAGCAGTTATGGGACATAGTAAAGATATCATGCCGTTTCAAAAGGGCATGGTTGTGGAAGCTTGTGTGTTGGGTGCTTCCATATCAGAAATAGCAGGTCTTGTCAGTTGATCATGGCCCACTGTGGTTAAGGTGTATAATGAATAGTGTTGAATGGGTCAAATTGCCTCTTGCCAGCAGAACTGTAAAGTATTATGCAAGGCGGATGTTTTTGGTGAGTTAAAGGTGCAATGCATTGTGTGGGCTCAATGGCAGGTCACTGTGAAAAAGCTGACATTGCAATCCAATATGGGGAATGAGAGAACATTACCCCAACTGATAATGCCCTGCACACTTAGATATGGGGTTCCACAGCAGACAACCCTCTCCTCACTGCTTATCACCACATCATTCACCGTAGACAAATGCAGTGGTGTTAGCAACATGCTGGTTGGACACTGGAGGAGTGGAAACAAGTATGCTGGTCTGACAAGTCCAAATACCTGGCGCAACACACTGATGAATGCCTTCATGTGTGGCGTGCAAGCAACACGAGTCCATGAACCCATCGTGCATGGTGCCAATATCCAAGCAGTGGATGTGGAGGTGGTTGCTTAATATGGGACACATTTTGCTGGCAAGAACTAGGGCACCTGGTGAGTATGGACCAATGTTTTACTGGTGATTTTTTTTTTTTTTTTGTTTTGGTAGTTGTTGGCGCATCGGCTTCTGTGGCCATATTGCACCTCCCAAGGTTTTTGCAGTACTTTGATCCAAGCCCGAGGCGGGAATCGAACCCGTGACCTTTGGGTTGCCGGGCAGGTACTTTACCCACTCGGCTAGCCCGGTCGGCTTTACTGGTGAGATCTAGCAACTTTTAGGAGACCATGTGACCCTTGCCATGTTGCATTTTTTCTCAGACAGAAATGAGACCTTCCAAGATGATAATGTGTTGTGTCATTGGGCCTGTACTGTGCATGAGTGGTTCAAGGAACACAGTGAAGATATCATCCATCTTAATTAGCCTCCAAATTTGCCTGATCTCAATCCAACTGAACACCTGTGAGATGTTTTGGAACATGAGGCATATGGACATTCAAACATCGTCTATTCCAGGGGTGGCCAACAAGCTGATGGCAATCTACCAGTCGCGTGCAGCTTTAATTTTGGTCGATCATGATGAATTTTAAATATTTCCTTTATCCGTTGAACCACATAACTACTCTTGTTGCCGAGCAGCTACTAGACTTGTTTAGTGAAAATTCAAGCAGTTACGTTGTGGGGAGCATAGTGTATGTGTTGAATTCTTATTTAGCTTACTTAATATTAATAACTGGACAGTACTTATATGTTAATTTATTACCTTTGATTTAAAATGAATATTATGAAAAAGAGTAAAATGTTTAATTTTCATCAAGAGTGGGGAACTGGAATACTTTTTTGTAATGATAAAAGAAAAATGTTTTTTTTTGATTTGCAATGCTTCCATAGCTATACCCAAAAAAAGGAAATTTAGAAAGGCAGTCAATGCACACCATGGTAAATACCAATCAGATTTTCCACCTAATAGTGACCTTAGAAAAAATAAATTAAAAGAAATTAAATCCACATTATTTACACAACAAAATTTCTTCATGACACCTAATTTACAATCTAAAGCAGTAACTATAGCATCATTTAAAGTGAGTCATCTTCTTGCAAAGAAATGCAAACCATTTTGTGATGGTCAATTCATCAAAGATGCATTTTTAGAAATAACAGATTCTCTTTTTGAAAATTTTAAGAACAAAAATGAAATTAGAAGTGCTCTTCAAGATCTGCAGTTATCTCAAAATACTGTGATGCGACACATAGAAAAAATTAGTAAAAATGTGAGCGAACAATTGCGTGGTCATATTGCTAATTGTGTGTCCTTTTCTTTACACCTGGATGAATCTACAGACATCAGTGATACACCTCAATTGCTCATTTTTATTCGTATGGTTTTCGATGTTTCTGCCACTAAAGAAAAACTGCTGGGTATAGTTTTGTTGAAAGAAAGAACTAGAGGTCTTGATATATTTAATGCATTCAAATATTTTATTGAAAAAATTAAATTACCACCATTTAAGCTTGTATCAATAACAACAGATGGAGCTAAAGCAATGACATCCACCAACAAGTGTTAGCCAGCAAAAGATTAAATACTAAAAGTGTTATGGATATAGCTTTCAACATCGTGAATTTAAAATCATGAATCAGAGGACAATCTCTTCAAAGGAGACTTTTCAAAATGCAACTCAATGAAAACTAACCAGATTGGATATTACACACAGATGTCAGGTGGCAGAGTCGGAGTAAGTTTCTACAGAGATTTTGAAATTTGTTGAATGAAATTAAAAAAATCTGTTGATCAATGGGGAGATGATTATCAGCTGCTACAAGATACGGAGTGGTTGTGTGATCTGGCTTTTTTGGCAGATTTTACCAGTAAATTAAGTGATCTGAATTTGGAATTAGAAGGAAACAATAAAAATGTGGGCGACATGATTAATAGTATTTCTGCATATAAATACGAATTTTTGGCAATGGCTAAGGATCTCAAAGAAAAAAAATTCGATCATTTTGCAAATACGGAAGATCATTTGCAAAAATACCATTTTTGAATTTAATAGACAGAAATATGTTTCTGAAATGGAGAAAGTTGTGAATGATTTTGAAACCAAATTCAGTGATTTTAAAACAATCAAAGACATTGTTCAATATATTTCTTATCCATTTAATGTTAGCTTAGATAAGAAACAAATTGAATAAAAAAAAAAAATCGCTGATTTTCACATGGAGAAAATATTACTTCAAAATGAAATTATTACATTGCAAAACGATATCTTGCTATAAACCAGATCATCAGAAAAAGTCTTTTGGAAATATGTTTGCTGAGAAAAGTGCCCAAATGTAAAAAAATGCACTGAACTTTTAAATTACTGTTTTATTCCACACATCTATGTGAATAGGAATTTTCGTGTTTGAAACAAACAAAGACGAAGAATCGCTCTACTCTTACAGACTTGCATACAGAAGATTTTTTACCGTTGGTCTTATCACAGAACATCCCTGATTTTGAAAGCTTGGCAGATGACATGACACAAACTTCACATACGTATGAATTTAAAATAAGAATTCTGAATTGTATTTAATTTTAAAATTTATAAACAACACTTTTCATTATGTGTTAATTAACTTTATTAACCATGTGCAATGAAATTCTTGAGATGGTAGATCGTGGCACATTTTTTTGAAGAAAAAAAGTAGATTATATCACAAATTAAGTTGGCCACCCCTGATCTATTCCAACACTGTGAAAAGCCTTGCAGGCAGCAGGGTTGCAGATCCCTATGGACATCTTCAGACATCTAGTGTAGTCAATGCATAGGCAAGTAACGGCTGTTATCACTGTGAATGGTGGTCATAATTGAGTGATCACTCAGTATATATAACAGTTGAATTTACAATTTAAAAAGCCCTCTTGATCCATTGGTAGCCTTGCTGTCAGTTCATTTGCTCAAACATTCATTAAAGCTGAGAGTGTTTCAAGTCATTCAATGGCTTTCACATTCAAAATATATTTATATATGTATCCTTGAATTTTTCTGCTATATATGTTGCCCTCTGCATACATATAGAGATCAACCCCACATTGTTAACTTCTATGAAGAGTCAGCATCTTAGTTTTTCGGTTCCCTCCATATTACAGGTATAGCAAACAGCTTTGATTTTTCCCTTTGTTCAATCAGCCATATAATCCTTTCAAGCAGGCAGCACAAAAAACATATCATGCTAATTCCTTCTGCTTGTCCATTGTACAGCCAAAGTTTAACTGTTATATTTTCCAAATATCCATTGCAATTTGGTTGGGAAAGAGCCAACCATGTAATCAAATTTGTTGGGATGATTTTTACACTTTTGAAGCAAGACAATGAATGTGTTTCAGTAATTTATTGGATCTTACCTGAAACAATTTATAAACGAACAATTAAATTTTATGAAATAATAAGGATTAGATATATTCAAACAATTACATAAATATAAATGCATAAACCAAAATATGAAAAAAATATTAATTATATTCGTCTACGTAGGTTGGCTGAACAGGTATGCAAGTGGTATAATTAGTCTCATCATGTAATTGATCTTATCACAAAAACTAGACAAGCTAGAGGAAAACTGAAGAATCCAAAGATCTATCTAGTCTACATATTTTTTTCTGATGAAAAACACTTGTCAACCTGTGAGATAGATGAGAGAGAGAGAGAGAGAGAGAGAGAGAGACGAGATAGTTTTTTTTTTTTTTTTTTGTTTGATGCTGTATAACTCTTTTTGACAAGCAAAACATTGCATTCACAAACTCTCCAATTGTCTTTACTTAAATTAAAAATTATTCATCTGCTTTCCTTGCTAATATAGAAAGTAGTCTTTTGCACATGTGGTCAGCCTGGTTAACAACAAATTTCATTAAGGGTAGGATTATACTCATGTTAACACTAGCTTGTCATATTTATACAGTAATACGCTAAATATGCTTAGTTTAATAAAATATTTTGAAAAATTTTCATACTTTAAAAAAAAAAAAGCTGCAATTACCAAAAAAGCAAGTGAAAACATTAAAAATTTAAAGTTAATAACAATGAAATCAAAATGAATGTTATATACCAAAATATTGATGAAAAACAGAAATGGGATGCCATTTATGATGCTTTCCTGTTTATAGTGATCTTTTTGAAAGTACTATAACAGAAATTTACTGCAACATGTTGAATTAACAGTGTTTAAATATAAGTACCAAAGAAAATAAAAGGAAACAACTATCCACTATGCTTTATTCTCCCAGGGATAGCCATAAGGCACCAATCACTCTCAGACTGTCAGCGTTTCAACCACCATTCAATATTTAATGAACTATGTCAAATAATGATGCCTCCAAGTTTTTTCCTATCAGTATTAGTAGTGGCAAATTATAAGGAAGCAAACTTATACAAAATCAGGCAAAAAAAAAAAAAAAAGACTATCCAATCATCTGTCCATACCCTCTAATAATTTGTCTAAGTGTTCCTTAAATTTATGCAAACTATCCACTTCCAGATCAGATGGAATTACTCTATGGCTGAAGGCAAATTTTCTATATTTAGATAATGGAAAAATAAACCAAATGCCTGACTATTTGTTGGGCAAAATGAAATGAAGGGAAAACTTAAACTTACACACATTTATTTGTTTCTTTATGCATGTGTATATCAAACATCCTGGAATAAAATTTATTCAACCACTAACTATAAAAAAAGAATATTATTTGTTGGTTTAGGGTATAGCATAAACTAAATGAATTTCATAATGGCAACTGAGAGTGAAAATGTAACATACAGTGCTGGAAGTAATGGCATGGTCCTGGTAAATGGTGTAATAAAATAAATCTGAATTTTTAAATCAAAAGTCATACCCACACAAAGGTCTGATAACTAGAAAGGCTGTGTTTTGCTTAAAGAGTAGTACATTTAAATTGTCATAATAAAATACAGATAATAAAGTTTAAAATATATTTACACTCCTATGTAAGCAAAATTAATTATTACACTTTTTTAAATCTGTGTATGTAACTCTCTTCCTGGAGTTATATTAAACCACTGGTGTTTACCAAAGTAATATTCTTATATGTTTTAGAAGCAAATTATAGGCCAGATGTTAGAACACTTAACCATTAAAAGCAATTTTTCTTCTATAGGGAACACGCTCAGTATTAAATTAAGGGAGGGATGCATTTCAGGATTTATAGAGGGTTCTGAAAATAAACCATTTGTTCATTAATAAAATACACGAAGGAAGAATATATGCAAAAATTAAAAATGTATGTGATTTACACTACACTCCATTAAAATCAGACAAAATTAGGTTTTCTTTCCTTTCCCTTTTTCAAACTCCACCTCTGCAGTATTTGCACTGTATGTTCTAATCCAATTACGCAAAGCTGTGCTTCTCATTTTTCTTTTCTTTTAATTTCTTTATTAATTTTACTGGCCATTTTTATATTTTTCACTTGAGGAGAAAGTTTAAACAAGAAAGTGATAATTTGTTCAGTGATTTAATGAATAACAGACAATCATAGATTCAGAGCGCACTACGAGCAAAAGTGGCACACAGGCATTTGTGACCCACAGTGTGTGGGTGGTTTGTTACCTCATAACATCACTTCATTGTTCTCAGTTTGTAAAATATATTAAGTGTTTATCCCTATGTGAGTACTAACAGCTTATGAGGTATGTGCTTTTCTCAGTCAGATCTCAATTGGTTCAGTATGTTATTAATTCCAGAGTTTTTTTTTTTTTTTTAATGTTTTTCTTATATTCCATACGTATTTAATTTCAATGCTCAGAGTTTTAAAAGATCTATTATAGAGTTTAAATCTTTCCACACGTCACTTCCCCTCAATTACCCCCATATTACTTTCCTTATTATGTGGTAGTGGGAAAATGGATTGAGAAACAGTAAGTGATAATTTGTTTGCTGGCAGTTGTAACTTAATAGTGTTAATAGAGGCAAATGATGCAAGAAAGCAAGCTTAAACTCCATCAGCCCAAAGAAAAAACCTTCCCATATCACTTGTCTATCCTCTCCAATAGTTTGTTCAGTTCTTCGTTGAATTTATTCAGACTACCTACTTTCACAACAATAGATGATTCTTCCAACAATCAACTACAGGCTGGCTGAAGGCAAACTTCCAAACATCTATTCTGCCATGATCTTTCCTCGATTTGAGTTTATGCCCCCCCCCCTTATATATGTAGTCTGAACAAGAGGAAGAATTCTATCAACAGTGAGCATGCTCAATCCATTCAAAGCTGTAATTACCCTGCAGTTGCCTAATTTCTAGATGCTTCGATTTTCAATACCAAAGCCTTTCTTGGAAAGACCACCCTTCACTAACCTCTTAGCTTTCCCTGTTAAGCTAACAGACTTGCTAGCTTAAAAGGTCTGTAATTACTCATGTCACCCTTTGTGAATTGGGGATACATTTGCATATCTCCAGTCTGCAGGGAACTTCCCTGAATCTAAATGTATATATAAAAAAAAAAAAAGGTAAACTGCAGCCATTACCAATCCACTGCAGGATGGAAGCCTCCTCAACGATTCATATTGAGGGAAATGGACCATAATCTGCCACGCTCATCCAGTGTGGGTTGGCAGATAGTTAGCAGTCAGGGGCTTGAACTCACCAGTCTACTCAAAGAGTGTGTGCTTCTGCAATCCTACTCCATAACTCGGCTACAGAGGCTTTGAAAGTAAACTGCAGCCATTATCAATCTACTGTAGGATGGAACCCTCCTCAATGATTCATATTGAGGAAAATAGACCATAATCTCCAGTGTGGATTGGCAGATTGACCGTATTTAGCAGTCAGGGGCTTGAACCCCGGTCTACTCAAAACACATGTGTTACTGCACTTCCACTCCTGAGCACTCGGCTACAGAGATGCTCTCGTATTTATTTACTTCCTTTGCTGCCTCCCTTAATATAATTAGATAGATCCCACCCACTAAGTTGCCTTTTTTTTTTTTATGTTTAATTTTAATAATTTCTCTTTCACTTTCCTCTCGGTTATCACAAAATTATTTAGCTCCCTGTTAGAATTCCTTATGTGTGAATGTAGACGCAAAATACGTATTCATCTGTCAGCAACCTGAGCAGGATCATCAATAGTTAAACCATTGATCTCTCTCTCTCTCTCTCTCAGGGCAACTTGTGAATTTTTTTTTTGGCTGGTGCAGCATAAGCCTCAGGCTTCCTTGCACCATATGGCTAATAATAATAATAATAATAATAATAATAATATCAAGTGGGTCACAATATGATTCATCTCCCTAGACACTAATCTTTACATAAGCAGAGAACTCTGTTGTTTTTCTTTGCATCCTTTGCCAGAGATTTCTCATAATCTGCCTTAGTTTACCTAACTTCCTTTGTATCCTGATTGCACACTGGTTTACATCTTCTGTATCACCTGATAATTTATATGCATTCCATGCAGTTTTGCTCTCTGCCATGGATCTTATTAGTTCTTCTGACATCCATTAGTTCTAGGCCTTGAATAGTATTTCTTAGTCTAGCCTATAAAAAGTCTAGTAGCTTATGATTATTTCCCTGAATGCTTACCATTTAGAATTTGCTGTTGGTAACATCACAAGTTGATCAAACTGTACAGAATTATAAAACCACCTGAGACCACCGTTGTCACTTTTACAAAAAGTAGTCTATGTTCTATTACTGTGTGACAACAATTAATTTCTTTCTTATTTCGAAAAAAAATGCTGAGAATATTTATTCTAAGCATTGCAGTTTCCATTATTGGGGGGGGGGGGAAACCATATGGCGATATTTCCGTAAAAGATAACGAGGGGATTTTCAAAAAAAGTCCTTTCCTTGGTAGGTAGGAAGTAGTGGTCAAGGATGTCACAGTACAGAACAACAACTACTCAGCACAAGCTTATGGCAAGGTTTAGGGATTATTAAAAAGGTATGTGTTTTGTCATTTGCCGGGAATGCACTGGTAGTTCCTCACAAGATAAGAACCTAGAAAACAGACTATAAAAAAAATTTTTTTTCTCTTTCCTAGTTTATTTTTTTTTGATTTTATGGTATTAGATTTTACAAAATTTTGTACTATTAAAAAAGAAAAGAGATAAAGATGTCTCAGTAAGCTCTGCATACTTTTAAGTTTCAAATATTCTTTGTAATTTCAATGTAGGGTAGTGTAGTTTAGTGTAAAATATATATCAATTGTTGATGCTCATATGCTAAACAAACAATAGGGAACAATTTTCTCATTGCAAAAAAGTTGGTGATAAGGCAAATTTTAAAGCTATAAATTGTAAAATCATACCTGTAAACTTTATATCGATTTTGTCGGATATCTTCTAGTTCAGAAAATATACAGCTTAAAGGGTCTCTGTGTAAAATGTCCTAAAATTAAAACTAAGCGAATTAACAGCTAGTGCATATTACATCGAACACCCTGTACATAATAAAGAGCAAAGTATACATTAAATAAAGAATACAAAGAATGAATAAGGGAGAATGAATATGAAAGAGAACAGAGATTTCAGCAAAAAGAAGTGAATTTTTATTTAGAATTATGGGTAGATGTGTGTCAGAATCTTTGAAGCGATCAGTGACATAAAAATCTTTTTCCATCTGCACTCATGTTTCCTAACCAGTATAAGTGAGCAAAATGGTTGGCTATGGTTATCAGTTATGACCGGATAACCCAGTAGTACCTCAAAATAGATACATCTGTCAAGAATAGTTTCATGTTTTGTGCTTACTAACTTTTTACTAAATAATTAATAATCACCACATTTATCAAACAGGTGATTCAGATTTCTGACATGACATACTCCATTTGTGCAAGGTATCTTGATGTCACATTATTCTAAATAAACTTTTCTATTTGAACAGTAGAGCTTTACTCTATCTCAACTGGTGATACTATTAATTTGAAGTAATGTGTTAGTAAGTTAAGTGAAGTGCATCATATAAGATTTTTATACAGTTAAAAAAAATAAAAAAAGTATATCTTTCAAAACAACAGCCTGGTTTGTAAGCCCAGAATAGGCAAAATGACATATGTCCAGCTAATATTCATTATATGTATACTTTACTATGCATGACAATTTTTAAGCTATTTTATTTCCCATTCTTGTATTCATGTGGTTACAAATACAACCATTTATACTTTTGAAATGTCTGATTATATAATGCTGTATTTAATTTGACTTGTTCAATATGGCTAAAATAAAAATGGAAACAGAATATTACTCTAATGGAACTTCTTTATAGGCTCCAAATTATATCAGATAAATTAGTTCTACTTTTGTAATATTTTCCACTTAAGAAGGTTGAACTACTAACTGTTCCTTATAATTTCATCTATACTTGATAAGAATAAACTTAACCTCATAAAGTTCATACTAATATTGAGAGAGAATTATTAAAGTAAACTAATGAAACAGAGAAAAAGAACCGATGAAAACTAAAAAGAAAAAATGGAACCAAAATATATGGAACTGGGGTAAGTAAAGATGCAACTTGAATGTCCTTAACTTGTCATTGGCATCTCCGTAGCCAGGTGGGCAGGAGCAGCAATGTGTAGCACACACTTCTTGATTATACCGGGGTTCGAGCCCGTTTCCACCAAATACGGAGGATACAGAAAGGTCAGGGAATGACCACCGCATATCCCTAATATGGCCATATTGCTCCGGGAATATGCAGTGGTCATTCCCTGACCTTTCCACATCCTCCATATCTGGTGATGATGGGCTTGAACCCCGGTCTAATCAAGAAGTGTGTGCTACGCTTGCTGCTCCTTCCCACCTGGCTACGGAGATGCCTCTAATAAAATGTTGAGCCACCTTTAGCCATGATAACCACTTATACTCACCGTGGCATTGACTCCATGAGACTTTGGAAGGTGTTGTTAGTTATCCTGGACCAGAAGATACCTTCCACGAACTCCAGAACATCCTTCTGCAACAGCGTGAGCCATTGGCATCCCATGTTCCCCTGCATACCATAAATGTTCAATACGATTGATGTCAGGAAAATTTGGTGGCCAGTGGCACATGTAAAATGCTTGGACATGATCCTCAGACCGTTCATGTACAATGCTGCCTTGTTGAAAGAGTCCAGTGCCATCTGGATACACAGTCACCATGTACGGCAAAATTTTGCCCAAAACAATGCCAAGGTAGGATCTAGAAGTGAGGAGTGTGCTCAATGGGGAGGAGGGAACCCCATGATGTCCACGAAACAGTCCCCATATGATATCACCGCCACCGGCCTGTTTTGATTCAACTGTGCAGTCTGGTTACAGCTGTTCACTTGCTCATCATTGAATACATACCCATTCTTCATTACAATGGAGGAATCTCGGAACCTTGATTCATGTGACTTTTCCAGCCATCTAATGCAAGAAAGGTGCTCCTGTGCCCAGTCCAGGTGGAGGTGCCAATGACGGTCAGTCAGCATAGGCACATGAACAGATCACCTACTCTGTGGACTTAATCGTAAGTGTCTGCTGAATGGTGCACTTGGAAACACTTCTCTGTATGCCCTGGTTAGAGTCTGTCATTAATTGAGTGATCAAAATCAATCTGCTTTTCTCTATGGCAAAGAAAAAAAAATGGCAGTTGCCACATACTGTCCCAGACAGCATGTGCCAACTGACATTCACTTCAACTGTCAACCAGTGGTGGTCTTCCCATCCCAGTTGGGTGGTTGTGTGTTTCTCTCTTCAGACCATTCCTGTCACACCATCACCCTCCTAGAACTGCAAATCAGTCCCCATTCAAACTCCATCAAGTCCTTACCTTTTCTCATTAAACATTGGCTTTGTAATGCCGAACCAACAAGCACTGCTCATGCCATGTCACTATATATGCTGTACCAGCCAGTGATGCCACTCATAGGTGCTGTGAGATGCACCCACTCATTCAGAGAGGTATGGTCATAATGTTTTGGTTTGTGAGTGTGTTCTATCACCTCTTTGAACAGCAAGTAATTACTTGCAGTTGAAGAGGGCATTAAAAAAGAAGCACATGTTAGGTCATATGTTTCCTACACAGATGGAAGGGATGGGTATTTTGGATAACCTACAAATAGGGGAAAGATTAATGAGCATATGTGTGTTTAGTATTAACAGTAATATTAATAAATTTCAATTTTGGTTGAAAATAATTTTATGGCTAGTGCTTCAATGGAATTTCACTAGTAATTTTGCCTGATCAATATTAGGAAGGTAATTTTTGGCCATAGCATGCAGTGAGACATTCATTCTGCTGTAATTTGGAGATAAACTTAGTTTATGATAATAAGCAGTGGGTTTATGCAATGCTTAATAGACCATTACTAGTAGTAGTAGTGTTTCCAATGTACTTGACCTAAACATTCTCAAAAAGAGATTGTTGTAAATATTATTATTAGGTCTCATACTGAGGTGTTGTTATTACTTCTCTTTACTATCACCCCAATGTGATGGCATGTGGAGAAGACAAAGGAAATATCAGTTTGATGACATACATGTGTGAGCCTGAGAAGGCTAGCTGTGTGTGAATTTCAATACTACCTTTTTTATGAGTAATAAAAGGAATCCTATAGGAAGAATGATTGAGGTTAGAAGAAATTCTTAGTTTTCCAGAATACAGTTTGTCATGCTTTTATTTGTCTAGGCTATTTCTTTCAGTTCTTGATAACAAGTTAGAGCAATCCAAGGTGCATCTCAGCTTACCCTGATTACCCTAATTCGACAGCTGAGCAGAGAACAGATGTTTCTCTCTTTGCTCTATGGATGGGTGGATCAAAGGTTAAATAATCAGTGGTCTGGTTTCAGTAGACTAATTTGCTTTTGCTTAATTTCTTTAATATTCATTATAAGATTCACATCGAATACTTCACCTGAGGGTTGACTGAGACAGAAATGGCAATTCCTGAGTGAGATACAAATTCATTGCTTGCATAGCTTGTGGCATGTATTCAATGGTCGATCTAGCTGCTAATTATAGCTGAAATGATAATTATTTTCCTTGTTCCCAACGTAAGGAGCACAGTAATACTGATTACAAATAAAAAGTTGGTGCATCACTACAAGGATTTGAGATGCTGAAAAAACACAAAGCCCTAGAGACAAATGTAACTAAGAGTTCATCAGGGATTAAAGTTTCTAGTAATCTGCAAGCGATGCACCCTGGATTTGGACATCAGAATCAAATATCAATGTATGTGAATACAAGTGCAAAAACTCCTCTGATTAGGTTAACGGCTAACTGGATAATATTTTTTGTAATGAGGATAGGGATTAGAACCAGAATGTGTGTCTGCTGGGAGCAACAATTAATGATGTCACCATGAGATGGTCAGATTTTTTGAGGGCGGAGGAAAGAGAGCATTATTATTCATGTGGGGGACTATTGATATTAAGCACACACATAAACTGACAGTTTGTTGGATAAATATGGAACCACACTAAAAAGATGTCATGAGTTAGGTCAGAGGATAATGATGAGAGGATATTGTGAGGATTATGATAAGAATATATAATGGAAATGGATGAGTAAGCAAGTATGAATTAGCATCAGTTGAAGCATATGATGCAAGAAAGCAAGCTTATAGAGCATCAGCCAAAAAAAAAAAAACTTATCCTATTACAGATGATTTCAATTTATCCCTAACTGATTGGAACAAGTGGGATGGAAACTTACCAACAAAAATCAAAATTTTTAAATCAGTGAGATGACTGTTATTTGCATGAAGATGTTAGGGAAAGTACTAGCAGTAAAAATATTGTAGATCTAGTCATCATAGGGCTGACAGTATAGGAACCACTAGCAGGATGTGATCACAGAGGGGGCCGACCGGGCTAGCCGAGTGGGTAAAGTACCTGCCCGGCAACCCAAAGGTCGCGGGTTCGATTCCCGCCTCGGGCTTGGATCAAAGTACTGCAAAAACCTTGGGAGGTGCAATATGGCCATAGAAGCCGATGCGCCAACAACTACCAAATCAAAAAAAAAAAAAAAAATCACAGAGGGAGGAGAGGTAGCAGCTATTAGAGGCAAAGGAATGAGTTTAATTTCACAAAAGCAGATTATGGCAGCTTAAGATGCTACACAGCCTTTATCAACTGGGGAGATAACTAACAGAATTATCAGAATTATGGTAGACTTTTAAAGTAATAGTTATATACATAATCAGGATTCCCCCTAAATGTGCATACACCGTTAATAAAGTAGAGTAAGAGAAGGATTCTGAGATAGATGAATAATGAAGTAAACAGTTTAACAGAGCAGATGAAAAAGATGACATGGAAAAGTTGCATACAATAAAAAGTACTGAAGTTTATAACAGCTACAAACTATTCTGTAATAGTACCACTATTACAGAATAGTTTATTATTATTTCTGTTACAGAAAAGTACCAGAAAAGGATAGGCTGGAAAAGGTGGATTATGAGAACACTGGCTAACAGCACAAAGAGCAGCGACATTGAGTTTTTCATGTATGTGAATACAAAGAAGAGAAGAATTGAATAAATCAGATTGGATGCTTGCAGAATGGGTGCAGGAAAGTATTAAATAATCTAGCTGATGTTGCAGATTAACTGAACTGAAGAGGTAATTTGCATTGATATTTACAGAAGAAAGCCCATTCATGGTGAGGAGAAACTATGTGAGTGAAGCTGAAAAGGCATGAAATCAGCAATACTGAAATTTCAGATTTATTAGAAAAACTTTTGTACATAAAGGCAAGTAAGGCTCCTGGAGTTGATGCCCTACACCATAAACTTTGTTTTAAGGGAGGGATACAGCAAAAAAATACAATGAGTCATTAAGGTTAATTATGAGGGTGTCACTGGATTCTGGAAAGAGTCCTTTGGATTGGAAAAGTGACAATGTTTCATCAATATATAAAGGTGGTACTAAGAGTGAAGGGGGTAAATACCAACCAGTCGGTCTTACTTCAGCAGCAGGGAAAATCATGAAAGCAATGATGAAAAGTAAAATATACGATCGTTAAAACAGAAATGGAATTCTGAATGAAACAGCATGGTTTTGTAAAGGGTTCTCATGATTAACTAACCTGGTTAGCTATTTTTACAGTACCATAAATGAGCTGGATCCGGGAAATAATTTCAATAATGTTTACTTCACATAATTTCAACATTGTTTACAGGTTAGTTAAACATGATTTTTCCTTAACAAACCATATTGTGTCCTTCAGAATGCCATTTCTTTCTGAATGGCCCTGGACTGTACTCTTATTCATTGCCTCAAAGATTTTTCCTACCACTGAAGTCAGACTAACTGGTCTGTAGTTACTCACCACACTCTTAGAACCATTTTTATGTATTGGTGATACGTTGGCAATTCTTCAGGCCAAAGGAATCTCTCTCTCTCTCCCAAGTCTAATGATCCCCTCATAATTAATGTCAATGTTTTAATACACTCTCCGGCTGTCTCTGTCAAAATTTCAAGACTAAAGGCCTTACTTGCCTTTAGTCTTGAAAATTTTCTAATAAGTAATCATCTGTTATTTCTTATGTCTCAGCCTCTTCGCTGCATAATGGGTCTTTCATCAGTAAAGACTGATGCAAAATACCTATTCAATTCATTAGCAATGTGAGATTGAGTTAAAAATCATTTCCATACCCAGTACACACAAGGATCTGATCTGATTCATTTTCTGGTCAGCTGGATAGGTACTTATGTGAGGAGTAGCTAAATAGCTTATTTTATTTTACTGTTTATCTATTATTATTTTATTTTTAATTAATTAATTATTTTAATTTATTTTATTTTTTTTGGTCAGTCGCAGCAAAAGCCTAGAGTTTCCTTGCATCATGTACAGATGTGGATTTACCGTGAAACTAATGAAGCTTAAGTTTCAGGACCCCTCACTTGCACAGGCCCTTTTCAAGAGCCTGGGAGAGAACCCTAGCAATGTGTTTACATGGTTATATGTTTTTGTAAAATTTGGAAAGGTAAAATATTTTAACCACAATTGGTTAAGACTGCCATCTCGTTCCATTCCAACTTACCCTCATGTCTGGTGGCGTTGAGTGGTCACAGCATTTTTGGAATCCAGCTAAGGGAAAGTTGAGTTGGGGATACATTTAGTTTTTGGTTTAGTGGGATATATTTATGTGGCTTGCAGTCACTTTAGTGTTTAGTTAAGTTATTGCTAGCCACTCCAGTGTAGGAATGACAAAGGAATACTCCTGCCACTGATGAAGATAACATAAAATTCATAACATGCCACTACAAGGCCATAGACAACAAACTGGTTAATGAGTGTCATCAATGCAAAGAGTATTTAAGTTTGGTCACTGCACAAGAAAACTTGAAATTCCCTGAAATCTTACAGCTTGTATATGAAAGAAACTTGACAGAGGTTTTCCCATAATTGACAACAATCTAAAAAATTTATGACATTACCAATAACAAGTTGTGAAGCTGAAAGAAACTTTCTAAACTATCAATAAAAAATAAATTTCGATCAACCATGCTAAATGAAAGACTAAATTATCTTTCTGTTCTCTCCATAGAAAATTATATTACCAAATCGTTGCCATATGAAGAGGCGATCAAAGAGTATACAGCCAAAAAATATAGAAAAAAAACATTATAGACATGTGTCTAGCAGTTAATTAAAAAATATACATATTTCTGGATTTTGTGATATTTGTAGAATTTGTCAGCTTTTTTAAATTTGTAATTTATTGTATTTCTTTTCTCATTCTAAATAAATATTCACTTTTGTACCTAATTTTATATTCTTTTTCTTAAAGAGGGTCCCAAAATTCATAAATGCTTTAGGCCACACAAAACCTGGAACCACTCCTGATCAGGTGGCCAACACTAATACTATTTCAGCTTCATTTCTTTTTTTGTTTTCTTATTTATTTCATCACTTCTCTTTTAGGGTGATCTCAAAATATTAGAAATAATAAAAAAATTAAAAACAAATAAAACTCATTTTTTTGAGAAATCATATTAATTTATCAACAATAAAAATGTATAAAAATGGCAGGTTAGTAAAACTTTTATTGCATTAAATTTTAATGAAAGTGACATTATAGTTGTGCAGTGCTCAAAGTGATTGTAAAAAAATAAATAAGAAATATTTGTGAATGTAACGCTATAAATTTCTAAGTTTCAGATCTATCAGACACTCACTTATTAAGCTATTAACATAACAACAAATAGTTTCGCAAGTGACAATATTAATGTGTTAAATTGTTAATGTAACAAATGTTTTTTTTTTTGTTTAAACTGGCTTAAACTGTGTTTCACTCAAAAAGTGTGTATTACTGCACTTTCACGCCTGCCAAATTCGGCTATTTCAGAATCCAGGCCTAAATATATATGCAATTATAAACAGCATATATATCCAATTACAAACAACTTTTGGCTTTCAAAAAGATGGAGAACTGGAAAGTGCAAGTTCTCCTAGAAAGCTGACATCAAACTGCACTAGAAAGTAAAGTATTTCACTGACAACATACATATTTTATATTAAAATACAGTCATAGAACTGCATACTATTACAGTATGCTTACAAAATTTACCAAGGATTTTTCTGTCTGTGGACTTCTGTTTGTCTGTCAGACATCAACTGATTATGATTTCTTCTTCAAGAAATATACTCTTGTAGACTCTGCACCTCTTCAAGAATGTTAAGTCAATTTTGTTTATAACAATTGATACTGCTTTTCAGATTTGGCTGCCAAGAACATTTCCAAAGCTTCATCAGCTGAATGAATATTCTCTGACACTCAGTATATGAGGAATTATTAAAATGCCAAGAATTGCCTCCGCAGCCAGGTGGGCAGGAACAGCAGTGCATAGCACACGCTTCTGATTAGACTGGGGTTCGAGCCCATGACCACCAAATACAGGGGATGCGGAAGGTAGGGAATGACCACCGCATATCCCCAGCCTGGATAAAGGGTGAGGGTTGGCATCAGGAAGGGCATCTGGCTGTAAAAATTGCATGCTAAAACAATAAAAATGCTGACCTCATATGTATAATGGGAAAAAGGTGAGGACAAAAAAAAAAAATTAAAATGCCAAAAATGAATTGGGACAATTTGTTAAATTTCATACTTCCTTGTGTATTTGTCAATTCCCCACCAAGGATGCTGTACAACGATTCTTTCTTCTATCACAATAGCATCTGGTAGTTTTTCTCACACTGAAAAAGACAGAAGAGACACTGCAAAACATTTACTGATTCATTTAATTCAGTATCAAAACCAAGAAGTACTGGACAACTTTCCAAAAATTTTGAAATTTGAAAATGATTCATTGCCAACTGATGAAATGTGTTATCTTGGAATTTATAAAGACCGCATTTTTCAATAGAAACTTGTGTACCATGTAGCTACATGCAGCAATAAAATATTTTCACTGAACAAAAGAACAGAGTCTGTTCCTCTTGTTTTAGACTCTCCACAACCTTTTCAATAGAATTGCCTATGACTAAGTCAGGATCATCATTCTGGTTTAGTCTGCTATGGTAATCAATAAACTGGAAATGGATGATTTAAAAACTGTTGCTATAATAAATATGCATATAACATTCTTCAATATATCTAAGAGTAATGACCTCAGTACCTGGACATGAGGTAGGATTGAAGAGCTGTTTTCAGCTTATTTTAATGCTGGCATAACATTTAAAAGAAATAAACAAGTTATTTTGATCAAATCAAAAGAGAGGAACACGAACAGAGTTCCTATACGAATGAGGATAACACTCAGGAAAATAGTACTGCTTTCACTACAGTTTGTGATTCAGAAGTTCTTTTTCCTGGGGAATTCATTAATTTGTAAAATTTCTAAACTTCATTTGAATCAATATAAATGATGGTATTTGAATCAATACCATCATTTCATTTATATTTGAATCAATATAAATGAAATGATAAATAAAAAAAAACTGCAGCAGCAGCAGCACCAACCATACTGGCATTGATTATCCATGGATTAATTATTGAAATGAACCAGACAGATATAGATAAACCGACATGGTAAAACACTGATTCATTTCAAAAATTAATTATTTTGAATCACAAACTGATTTCCATATGATCAGTGGCACTCTTAGTGATCTCTTGTATTTTTAATTTTTAATGTTGTTATTATTTGGCTTAATGACAAAAGGGCTACTGAGGCCAAATTGTGTCTGCTCATAGTTTATTTAGTTGAAATATACCGCTGTAGATGTTAAATTAAATACTCCTGTATAGGTCAATACATTTTAAATACATCACAAGTTCTTCTATGTTTGCTTAATTTCCCAGGATATGAGTTAAATCAAGTGAGAGGTTCAACCTAGAAACTGACTGAAAAGTGCTTGACCATATGGTTTAATATAAGGGACAATCAAAGAGAAAATGTCTAACAGTAAGTTGACTGTCATAGGATGAACACTGGGGTGGATCTTCTCCCAGTAGCAGAAACAGATGGGTATGATAAGTGTGTCCAATTCTGAGTCTTGCTTTATCTGGTAAAGTTTATTCTTGGTGTTACTTTTCCAGATCTGTGACCAGTTTTCGTAACTTGCTTTGCGAATAACAGACTTATAATCAGTGTAAGGAACCTGAGGATGTTCTGGGACAGCTGGTTAAGGATGTTTTGCTGCGAGTTCTGCACTTTTATTTCCCAGAATGCCAGAATGGCCAGGGATTCAGCAAAAACCGATTGACTGATTGGACACGCTGTACAAAAATAGCTGAGAATGAACGTGTTTCAAGGCAGGATGAGAAATTCTTCCTTATGGCAGAAACAGCACTGAGGAAGTCAGTATAAATTATGGCAGGCGAGATGGCAAGTTCAATAATTTTACTAAGTGCTAATTTGATGGCATATAATTTGGCTGTGAAGACACTGCAGGCTAATGGTAGTGAGGCTGTACCCATTAGAGAAGGAAAAACTGCAGCAGCACCAACCGTACTGGCTGTTTTGGATCCATCAGTATAGATTTTACAGGCATGGGAGTTCAGAGTAGTGTGAGCTAAGTGCAACTGCCTGATATTAAAGGAAGGTACAGTACCCTTTCCCCACTACAGAAAAAGTGTATCATGGGAGGCAGAAATACATGTCTAAGGTGGAACAGGTGTAGTTATGCCCTGAAAAAAATTGCTTAAATTGATATTCCAACTCTGAAAAAGCTCTTTAATCCTGAATGAAGCAGATCTGTTTTCATTTGGCTTGTTCTTATAGAACGAATTCCACTGAGTATTATAAAGATATGATACTCCCAACTGGGGTGAGATGGAAGACTGGATCTTAGCAGCGTAGTGGAGCAGTAATGATTTCCTACGAAGATGTAATGGAGGATCATGTGCTTCGATATAAAGACTTTGGATTGGAGAAGTCCTAAAAGCACCCAACGCAGTCCTGAGAGCATTGTGCTGGACAATATTTAGACATTGTAAAGTAGGGCTCATAGACCCGACAACAATAATCTAGCCATGAACTGATTAAAGTTCTATAAAGATGCAGTAGAGTATACCAATCAGCTCAGCACCCCTTGACATAGCCGAGACTGATCACAGTATATTCAGATGCTTTAGACATGTATTTCTTAAACGAGAGATGTGAGCTTGGAAGTTCAAGTTTGCTGTCTAATAACAGTCCAAGAAATTTAATGGTACTAACGAGCGGGATTGAAATATTGTTTATTTGTAGTTCTGGATCAGGATGGAGAGCTCAATTCTTGCAAAAGTGAGTGAGAGTGTATTTCCTTTTTGATAGTCTGTAGCCATTCCATGAAGTCCAGGATTGTATTTTAGTAATAGCAAGTTGGAGCTGCCGTTCGATGGTGTTAATACTTTGAGACTAACATCCCTGCGGGACTTCTTCCTGAATATGAGATGCAGAGAGTACATTTTTATATCGGACCTGGAAAGCATGCAATTGCAGAAAATTTTGAATTATTTTCGGCAAATGGTCCTAAGCCCCAAATGGTAAAGGTCCATAATAATCCCATGATGCCATGTAGTGTCAAATGCCTTTTCAAGATCTAGGTTGACCATGGCTAGATGTTGTTTCACAACAAAGGCATTGCGGATATGAGATTCAGCTTTGATAAGCACGTCCAGTGCTGATCTATTCTTCCGAAAGCCATACTGATGATCTGGAAGGAGATTCTGTGACTCCAGAATGTAAGTAAGCCTAGTATGAACCATCCTTTTAAAAATTTTACCCATGCAGCTCGTAAGAGACATTGGCCTATAATTTTCAACACAGGAATGATCTTTTCCTGGTTTTGGTAAGGCAATAATGAAAGAAAGATGCCAAGAAGAAGAATAGGCATTTTCGGAGAATATCTGATTATAAAAGATTAACATGGTACTCAAATCTTCTTCAAGTAAATGCTTTGGCATAACGTAATGAACTCCATCTGGGCTTACGGCAATATTTGAAGTTCTGTTTAATGATTCTTGAAGTTCTATGAATGTAAAGGATTGATTGTATGGAAAAGAGCGGTGTGTGAAAAAGCTGATTTTATATCGTTCTGCACTAGCTTTGATGTTCTGAAATGTAGATGCATAGGAGGCAGAAGCAGAGATTGTAGCAAATGATTCTGCGTTAGCAACTTCTTCAGCTGTAGATAGGTCTTCCCCTTTCCAATGAAGTATTGGAGAGGGCAGACAAGCGAATTTACCATTTAGTGCCTGTATTCTTTTCCAGATTAGGTGTGTGTCAGTGTCTTTTGTGATTGTTGAGGCAAAAGCAATCCACGAGTCTCGTTTCGCTTTTCGTCTAATTTGCCTTGCTTTTGCTTTAAGCCTTTTATAAGCAATGAGGTTATTAGTGGTGGGATTCTTATGGAAATTATTCCAAGCTTGGTTTTTTTCCTGTTTGGAAGTGAAGCAATCTGCATTCCACCAGTGATTTTGGTGATTATGATATGTCTTGGATTTTGGAATGTAGGTATTTGCAGCAGTCAAAATCTGATTGGTGATGTAAGTATTTACATCATCAATAGGTTCTTTTTTAATGTAAAGTCTGTCTAGAAGTATTTGAACAGAATAGCCATCCCAGTTCGCCTTTTTAAACCTTCAAGTTGATTGTTGATCAGGATTTTGTGTTACCCCTGTTTGTAAATAGTAAATAATCGGAAAGTGATCACTTAAAAGGATCGGTTAATACAGATCATGTCATTATTGGAAAGATGGAAGGTGAGCAAATTGACGAGTCAATTTGAGAAGTAGATTCTGTAGGTAGGAGATCCAGAGTTTAATAAATTCAGATCATTATTATTTATAAATTCCTCAATCAACTTGCCTCTTCTGTCCATTGTGGCTGATCCCCACACAATGGATGGTGTCCATTAAAGTTACCGAAAAGACAAATTGGAGTTGGGAGTTGTGTAATGAGGTTGTCAAGTTCGGAAAGGGCAAGTGGTAGGGATCGTGGAATATAAATCGAAACAATGGTAACTGAAATACCAACTGCAATCTGAGCTGCCACAGCTTCTAGGGTAGTTCTTAATTGGATTGGTTCTTAATTGGATAGTATGTTAGAATTTACAAGAATGGCTACTCCCCCATGGGTAGAAGACTCTGGGCTCCTATCTCATCTGTATATCATATAATTTGAGAATTTTGGCGAAACTTGGGGGTGAAAAGAATGTTTCCTATAGGCATATACCTATGGGATTAAACTGAGAGATTATATCCCTTAATTCATCAAAATGGCTGCTTAGTCCTCTACAGGTTCATTGTATGATGTTAGGCATTATTTTGGTTTGGTGGGATTCATCTGGAGGATGTTTCATCTGACTATGTTTTTGTATGCAGGGCATTTTTTCCAGTCTTTTTTTGAGAAAATATGGGTGTTCAGGATCCATAGTTTCATTGGCATGGAGTTCTTCATAATTTTTGGGTGTATATCCACTTCCATAGTGTTGGTGGGTGGATCAGTTTCCTTACAGTCTTTATTAGGTTTCAATTTTTCTGTGTCATTTGAGACTGTCAGAGGATCAGTTGAGTATCAGCTAGCGAGATGTTGGGTGGTATTGACACATCTGTTTGAATTGCAGTTGTATGAAAACTTCAAATTCGAGACGCATAAGATGGACTAGGCATGGTCAACATTATTTGTCTGCATGCCTCAGGATATGTGACTCTATGTTCTACTTTGTATTTTTGGATTTTCCTACCTGTTTTCCACATTTCACATGATTTAGATAAGGCAGGGTGACTGCCTTTGCAGTTGGGACAAATGGAAACTGCGGCTGGACAATCTGCTTGTGTATGATCTTTTGCTCCACAAATAGGACAGATGGCATCACCTTTGCATACCTGCTGTGAATGGCCATATTTCTGGCATTTAAAACAGCGAAGAGGATTCGGGATGTATGGGTGAATTCGGCAGTTTAAATATCCAGCTTTTACTGAGGATGGCAAATCAGGAGTACTAAAAGTTAAAATGATGGAACGAGTTGGAATGAGATTTCCATCTTTTTTTTGTCATTATTCTTTTAGCACTGATTACCCTTTGATTGCCAAGTTCTTGAACTAATTCCTCCTCAGACACTGTAATTAAGTCCCATTCTGTGATGATGCCTTTTAATGAATTTAAGGTATTGTGGGGAGTAATTTGGTGATTTGGTGGGTTGCCAGAGACTGGCAACCCACCAAATGTCGTTGTCTTTAATAGCCACTCCGAATGTTTGGCGGTGGCTGTTTCAATCAGGAGATCTCCAGATTGTAGTCACTTTACCATTTTTGGTGGTCCTGCAATAGATTCATGATATCTTTGAATCATGAATGGAGATGACTTACCCACGGGTTGGGTAGACAGAGAGTGTATCACCAAAAAATTAGGATTGTCTGGAAAGTGTGCTTCTGTTCAAAGTTTTTTAGGTTGACTATTGTTGTTATCATGACAGGATTCTTGCCTTGTACTTGAAGACTCTAAGGGTGGAAAAATTGTTAGAATCCATGATGGCTCCTTTTGGCACTGAGGGATTTATCTTTCCCATCCAGGTTACCGGCCGCGCCACGGGGAGGCAGGAGCAGTGCCATGAGGTGACTAAGCGGCTGAGTTAGTAATTAGTATTTATAGAAAAAAGAAACAGAAAGGGGGGGGGGTTCCCTTTCTGGGTCTCTACCTACTTCTTGTAGAGTGAAAGTGCTACTCTGATATACAAATAAAATCAAGAAAACGGTTTTTGAAAAAAAAATTGTATCTGTTCGCTCAAATGCTCTTTGCAGAAATCGCTTGGCTACGGAACGCTTGGCACCCGGGGCCTTCAAAATTGAAGCCCAGCTTTTTTAACTACTTCTAACATTTTTTCAACAGACTTGTCAAAGGTCATCACCATTCCACCAGTATACACATTTAACATATTACAGTAGACACACATACACATGTGCTTCAAAATCTTTTTTACTTCAGTGGCATGCATTAGTTGAAACTATTTCAATTTATCTTTACTTTTAGCACTTTTTTCTAGATAGTAGTATATCTACCAAGTATTTATACATTTTTTTTATTTTTCCAATTTCCAGGTTTATGGCACCTGGTAGCTGTACAAATGCTAGATAACAGATGCTGTACAAAAAGGTTATCTGATCGAAGTCATACGCTGATGAACAGAGAAGCAACCACGAGTTCCTTGAAGTGCCCTTAAAGAAATTATTTTAATATCTGATACTGTAAGCCCTAAAGATCTAAGGAGTGTGGCAGAAGTCTGACACCACACTCCCCTAAAATAAACAATTATGGTTGAAACTATTGGCATTACCCAATATTGCTGGTTAACTTGATTTTTCAGATCTAAATTTAACTTGTAATAATCTTTCTTTAACCTAAGACAGGCATCCATGCTACTACTCCAACCCACTATCTGTGCATTTAAAATGAAATGCGGATCCGTTCCTTGCACATAAGAAGTCAGGCTTCCTTAACCCTTCTGATGTAACATACCGAGGCTTCTTTGAGACCTGCCATCCTTTAATTGATTCAATCGGTCTGCAATAATACCCATCACCACATCATGTCGAGCGCCTCCGTAGCCAGGTGGGAAGGAGCAGCAGTGCGTAGCACACGCTTCTTGATTAGACCGGGGTTCGAGCCCATCACCACCAAATACGGAAGATGCGGAAAGGTCAGGGAATGACCACCGCATATCCCGGAGCAATATGGCCTTAGTTGCTAATGCTCCTAAAAACCCAAATAACAAACAACAAACAAACAACAACATCATGTCGATGAATTCTCATCCGATGAGTACAATGGCAGCATTGTGCAATATGGGCAAGGGACTCTACCACCATACACCCAGCCTTACAATCCCTATTTTGGGCATGTCCTCTTGATGTTCTTGAGAGGATAGGGAGGGCATTTATCCCAGTTTTCACAAGTTCTATGAACTCATGTCCCGATAGTAGCCTTGTCCATTCACACACCCATTGATGTTGAGGCCGCCCTTTAGCAGATTCCTTCAAACTAATTCTTTCATAGGCATTGTGCAATAGATGGGCCCATCGTTCATTTACAGATGACTTTGTTCCCATACGAATTTGTCCATCCATTTCCAATTTCATCACTCCCTGGAGCTCCTTCCTATACCAATGATGAGATGTCAAAGATCGAACCAAATCAGAGGGAGAGTATTGCAGTCCTTCCAATCTCTTCCATTTCAGGAGAGGGATATTCCATCTGAAGGATGGAATTCCCAGCCCTCCTTCCACAATACCTGCATGGAAATATGCTGTTGGGACATCATGAGGAAACCTTAACCACTGTCGGACTGCTGATCTGACCTGCACATATAAGTTGTTAAGCTTTGGAGCAGATACCCTACCCAAGACAAGCTGATGATACAGTCTTGGTATCAAAAAGATGCGTAGGATAAAGAGCCTCTGCTGGGGTTTCAAAGGGGAATGAGTTACCCGTCCCAACAGGCCGTCCAGGTTCGCACTGACAGTTGTTCTCTCCATAGGATTGAATTTGATTCCTAGATATTGCCACAACATTTCTATATCACCAGCTGGTAAATCCTCTCTTCCTACTAGGAAACTACACCTTTCAACCTTTATCTTTTTCTCCCTATCGGAGGACACTAGAGAGAGAGCAGTCAGGACTTACTTCTATTTAAAATCAATCCTCTCTTCCTAAAGAAGAAGAAGACTCTGTCCAACAACGTCTGAAGACCCACAGATGTAGATCCACAGAGAATAAGATCATCAGCAAACACTAGGCTGTTCACCCTTTTTGACTCCAGTTGAAATCCAATATAAACTGGTAACTGCTTGAACAGAAGATTTATTACTATATTAAACAGTAGTGGGGAAAGAGGATCTCCTTGTCTCACCCCCCTCTTAGGATTCACAGTTCTAGAGTCATTAAGAAACTTAATAGTTGTGTAACATGAGCTCTGCATTCACTATATATAACCTATAAACAATCTTAGGAAATTGTGCCTCTCTAGGGCATCCACAACTGCAGAAAAGGAGACACTACCAAAAGCCTTCTGGAGGTCAAGACTTGCTATATGCAGGCTCCTAAGTCTTTGACAAGCATGAGATATTAGTGACTGAAAAATAAACACATTTTCCGCTACTCCATCAATAGGCAAAAACGCCTTTTGACGATTATCAATCTTCACAACCTTATTCAGCTGCTTCATTAATAACTTGTGATACATTCTCAAGAACACTGAAGAGATAGTATGCGTCGATAGTCCAAAGGTGTACTTGGATCCTTCTTCTTAGGGGTCAATGTTGTTCTTACAGAACAAAGTGATTTTGGAACATCATCCATTCACAAGAAGATGTGGAATAAATCCTGCATTATTTTCACAGAAACATTTCTAAGAAAGATGGGAGAAACTCCATCTGAGCCTGGGCTAGTGTTAACAGCTGAAAAGGATTCCTTTAGTTCTGCTATTCCAATAGGTTTATAGATACTTTCCTTAATCTCTTTGTTTTCCAAATAGGTACTTGTACTCCCCATCACCATCTCATCTGGCTCCGTACAAAAAACCTCTTCCCAGAAATCAATCAACATTTTTGAGTCGGAACTGTCACTTGCAATGTCTACAGGATCAAGCACACTAAAAGCACACCTCCTTCTGTTATTATGATATAGATTCTGCATATAAGCATATTCCTTTTTACGCTTCACTCTTCTTGATGTATTATTAGCACCTGCCGTTCTTGTATTCTCATCAGGCGATATACGCTGAGGGTGTCCAACGCAACATTCGAACCAAGACGATTAATCCTCATATATCTATCTAGGTCTTCCATATCCAGATGTCCATCTACAGCTTCAGCCAGAAGATTCTTCAAAATACGATGGCTATAGCACTCCTCAGGTATTTTCATCAAAGATGCCACAATAAGTCCATAGAGCGTACACTTTCCCAAACCTCTTCCCCAGACAAGCTAGAAAGTTTGATAACCTCAGCCTGGGAAGGAAGAGAAGAAAGGCGAATGGCATAATTATGTCATTCAGATACAGATGAAATGATGCCTTTCACACTACTACCGTAGTTTTTCTTTAAGAGTTGTCTGTGGCATATCTACACTGATATTATATAGATATAGAATCTTAAACTGTTAAGATATTATGCCTGGTTTCATTTATTTAAATAATAAACATTACGAAAATTTAGTCTCCGTTTTAAGTGGAATTTTCTGGAACCAATTATCCTCGGATAACAAGGATCCCCTGTAGAAGATCTACCAGGTTTTGGCAGATTGTGCACTCTTCCCACTTCATCAAGACTTCTTCACACTTTGCTTTATGGTCTTTATTGTGAATGGATGATTTACGTCCAAAATTTTTTTTACTGGCATGTGCAACTTCTGCAGCCTTTTCATAATTTGCATGTCACTTTATAGTTTCAATCCTCTCCTTCATTGTCAGGCTCTCATAGAATGTTTCCTATGTTCAAATTATTCTGCAACAATAAAAAAAAAAACTTATAAATTATACATATTTACATCAGCAGTTATTCAAAACAGTTTCTTTACTTATGGGTCACCCTAGTACACATTTAACACATTCCCCTCATGGAAATGTGCACATTACCAATTTTGTTATGGGAAATCACTGGCTGAAACAAAAAAAAAAGCATCAATAAAGGGAGTTTTACACATATATAAATACAGTGAAGAGAAAAAAAAAAGGGGAGGATAAATCATGTTGGAACCCTATGTACTGTGGACAGTGTTTCTTTATCAGTTTCTGTTGTAGTGTGCTTGTGCAGCTCGTGCTGTAGCTGAGTTCGGGATGATCATTGTACAGTATAGTTGGTTCGTCATGTGCTAATTGAATTAATTGATATGTACAATGATCATGTATATAAGAATATTGTTAATATCTGTATATTTTACCATGTACAGCAGATTTGTAGAATATTTTTGGCTAGGGGCAACTTCAATCAATAACACATTCCCCTTATGGAAAGTTCATTGACAACTCAGCTGGTGTAGCTAATGAACTGAATGGGTACTAAGCATTGATGTTTACAGATGACAAGTCGCTTCACATGAAATATGAGAAAGTGTGCAATTGAAACTGAATACTAGAATACTGAATACTACCTTACTTTTGAGCTTGATGGCAAATAGGGCTTCTGGAATAAATAAAATATACCCAGTAATATTTTGAAGGAAGTAATGAGGGAGTGTATAACACCATGAAATTATGAGTACAGGAATACCTCGCATAGTGTGGTTAATTCGTGCCAAAAAAAAATACTGCACTATGTGAAACCACGCTGATCGAGGTATTATTTGTATGTATTTTAATATAATGCATTCCGACAATTTGATTATATGGGTCGAGTTGCAAAAATATACAGGCGTTTGTTTACTATAAATTGAAATACGAAATTCTTGCAAAAAAAAGAAACTAAAATGATAAAAATGAAAAATACTAGTAAATACAGTACAAATGATTTTTATTGCAGTATGTACATACCAAAAGAATATAAGTGAAGTATGTACTGTATTTTTATTTTTAAAAATAACATATCAGCTTAGTTTGCGCAGTTTTTTTTCTTCTTTTTATCTGCATACATCTCTTTGTAACATTGAATGTCATTTTGCAATGCCTGCCTTACTTTCATACCTCTTTCGATGTTTGGATTTCGAAGAACACTCGGCGCCATTACATTTCTTCTTTCCGCTCATATTTGCATATAAAGGTGTAATGTTTTTAAAAAATAATCTTTAACAAAAATACACAGTGATAAATATTTGTACAGAATATGCACAATCAACGACCTCACCGCTCGGAATCTAGAGTGTTTACTGATCTATCAAAACTAGCAGAGTCCATATATAATGGGAGTTGCGACAACAGTCAGCGTGGCCTTGAATCCATAATGCATTGGCCTACATGCTGACATTATAATACATACATGCATATCAAATGTATTGGTGCATAATGCAGTTAATTTTTTTTTTTTTCAATTCGTAAACCACGCTATAGCGAAACCGCACTATGCGAGGTATTCCTGTATTTCACTGGACTCACGAATGATTCTTGTGGGACTGTAAAAATGATGTATTGCCAAATGATAAAGCTGGTTCAAAATAAAAAGTAGGTAACTACAAACAAGACAGTCTGATTTTGGTGCCAGAGAAAATTATGGAGACATCGATTAACAATATAATACAGAATCAACTAGATAGAAATGATATTCTCAGGGGAACATAGTATGGTTTTGTAAAGGAAAAATCTTGTTTAACTAACATGATAAATCTTAGAGAATTATAGCATAGAGAATTATAGCATCTACTTATCCAAATATCTTTCACAAATGAGATACAAACTTTTTTACAGACAGCCACCTCTTAATTCTACTTACTTAAATTCTATGTGGAAAGTTTAAACTAGGGAAATAAGAGGTAGAACCTGACTTTGTTTAAAAAAAACAGAGGGGGGAATTAAAATTAAAATCAATAATTTTATTTTGTCTCCCCCTTTCTTTCTGTATACAGGTCTGGAGGCCTCATTTTAGCACGGATGTAGATCTGCTGGAATGAGTGCAAAGAGGGGTAATGAGATTGGAGAAGGGAATAAAAGGGTGTGTTTACTGAGAAAGGCATCAGATTCTGCATGCAGCATCTGGAAACTAGGCACATGCGAGGTGATCCGACTGAGGTATTCAAGGGTTTGAATGGATTGAGCAAGCTGAATGCTGCTGCTGGCATTCTTTCTCTTGCTTGTACTACACACGAGGCATACATTCAAATTGAGGAAGTGGCTGCAGAATAGATGTGCAGATGTTTCTCAGCTGTTTTTCATTGTTGGAACAAACTTCCATCTGTTGTTGTGGAAGTGGATGTTTGAATAAATTTCTGAATATAATTGGAGGGTTTTTTTTTTTTTTTTTTTTTTTTTTTTTGCTGAGGTATAAGTTTGCTTTCTTACATCATTTGCCACTACTAATACTAATATAAAATCTTTTATATTATATCCTGATGACACAATATTCCTTCTTAACTTAAAAGCATAAATTATACATAAATGATGCCAATTCATAGCTACTTTAGTAGTTTGCTACATATTAAAATGATGCATTTGCACTAACTTGTATGTCAGTATAATTTTCTGGTTGATAGTCCAAATATATTGAAGTGGATATCTTCCACTTCAGCAAAGTCCAACATAAGAATCCTTGCTATATTCAGCACTGCTTTTGGGGTATCTGGTATTGGGACATTTTAAATTAAGTAGAAGAGGCCTTATTGCAGATGGTACGTTAGGATACTTGATGCTGTGCTTGCTTTTCTGGACGTCACCTTACATTTCTGTAAAGTAAAATTAACAATCGTCAGTGTGGTTGCATGGTTCTTGCTATACCACAGGAATAGCAAAAGGTATACTCTTAATTTTCCCAGTTAACCACAACCACAGATTTAAGGCGCAGGTAATAACAAGTGGAGTCCAAGTTTTGTCCTGATCACCAATTTTACAACCAGAATACAAAGAATATGCACATTTAGTAATATTTACAATACTGTAGATATTCTTCCTCTGCGTTTTTAATGTAATCCATCCATGGCATTGCAAAAATTGTCAGAGTGATTCAGACCTTTCCATTGCTTCTGTTTAAAGATTTTAAAAATACAATGATAAAACCCAGAACAAACAATATGCAACAGATATGCAGATAAACTGTACATGTATTCACACTATGACTGTTCCTTCCGTTACTGAGTGGTGAAAGAGAAAGAGAGAGAGGCGAGAAGCAGACAGACAAAGTTGAACATGTTAACCCTCCCAAAAATTACTGCCATCTATGAGCACACACAAACATTATTATTTGCAGGTAATACCTACAAATAATAATGCACAAACAAAATCTAAAATTATTACCAAAGTGACAAGTTACAATAATGTATGGAAAATATTTACTTTTCTATCAGAAGATCAAAATCAGAAATGCAGGCCAATATGTCTTAAATTAATTCAGAAAAAGATCTGAAGCCTCTATGACAATTTTAAGATTAAATTCCATTAAGGTTTCTAATGAGGGAATATTTAGTGTTAGCATTGGCTTGCTTATGAGGTTGAAAGCTAGTAATAACCTTTATAATATTAAGATGAGTGGTGAGGCTGCCAGTGCATACAGTTTGCAGCAAGAGCCTTCCCTGAGACTTAATCACAGATAATTTTTTGATGGGACTATGATGCACACTCAGTTTTGTAAGTAACTTGGTCTATATTGTAACAAGACACAAGAGAGAACAACACTGCTGAAGATGAGAAGGGTGTGCCTGGTTTAAAGAATTTAAAGCTAACAGTAAAAGTATCTAAAGATAAATGTAACTGATAATTGCAAAATTAAACCTCTGTTGGATTACCACACAGAAATCCAAGGGCTTTTGAAAGCAGAGTGCCAAGCTACTCTTCAAGTTGTTAGAAGTCTAATGCTAAAAGATGGCAAACTCACTCCATTCAAAAATAATTAGTTTGAGAGAGGAAAATATACTGTAAAAGCAAGAAGTTGCTTTTCAAGTTCTTGTTGATGATTAAAAAGGACATTGTCCCTAGGCATCCCACTTTCTTTAATGATCACCACCCTAACACCAAAATTTTATTATTTCCCCTGTCTAATATGGCATGCTTCAACCAGCTTATGGACCATGGTATCACTTTTAAAGGTATCACAACATTTAATGCTTACTACTGCATGGCAACATTTAGACAGACTGATATTTTAAAAGCGGTAAAGAACAAATAAAAATGGGACATGGAAGAAATTGTGCTCACAGTTTAGCATTAGCAGAGGCATGCGATGCAAGAAGCTTATGCAGCATCAGCCAAAAAAAAAAAAAAAAAAAAAAACCCCTCCCATTTCACCCTTCCATTCATTCCAAATGCCTGTCCAGCTCAGCCTTAAATTTATTTAGGCTATCAACTTCCACAACAAAAGATGGAAGTTTGTTCCACCAATCAACTACACTCTGGCTAAAGGCAAATTTCCATGCATCTATTCTACAACTGTCTTTCCTCAATTTGAAATTGTGTCCCCCTCAGGTTCTTAATCTGAGCAAGAGGAAGAATCCCATCAGCATTCAGCCTCCTCAACCCATTCAAAGCCTTATACACCTCAAAAAGATCACCTCACAGGTGCCTACTCTCCACGTGCTGCAATCTGCAGAACTTAAGCCTTTCTTTTTGTTCCCTTCACCAATCTTGCCCTTCTTTGTACTTGTTCTAGCAACTCTACATCTTTCCTAAAATGAGGCCACCAGACTTGTACACGGTGTCTTGTATAACAGGATAATCACTCCCTGTCCCTACTAGCAAAATTCCTATATATCATTGACAAGACTCTGACCTGCCCTGGCAGCCCATCTAAGCTGCTCAGCGAACTTCATATTTGACCGCACAATTACCCTCAGGTCTTTTTCACTTTCCACTTCCCTTCCCTCAGTGTAGTACCACACAGTTGGTATATTTCTCTTCAGTTACTGCTACCCATATGTACTTTGCATTTGTCAATGTTAAACTTCAGTTGGGACATGGAAGAGTTGGGCACTTCTCAGCCCATTTGTCCAACTTATCAAGATCCAGTTGGAGTAGTATACTGTTTTACTGTCGTTAACAAACATGCCAACCTTTGTATCATCTGAAAACTTGGACATTAAACCCAATATACCTTCATGAATATCACTGATAAATATACAAAACAACAATGGGTCCAACACTGAACCCTGGGGAACTCCACCAATAACATTTCTCCATTAAGAGCAGTGTCCATTGATTGCCACTCTCTATCATCTCCTACTCAACCATTCCTTTATCCATTGTAGCAACTTACCTTTAATGCCATACCTCTCCAATTTCTACAGCAGTCTTCCATATGTAACAGTATCAAAAGTTTCCTAAAATCCAAGTATACGATATCAAAATTATTTTTTGGATTCAGTTCCTTCGTGACCACATCATAGTCTCCAATCAAATTGGTCAGACAAGAACTTCCTTTAACAAACCCATGCTGTGTATAAAATATTACTGCAGTCTTCTCTAGGTGATCCTGTATCGCCTCTTTAACCATTCCATTATTTTCCCCAGAACAGAAGTTAAACTAACAGGTCTATAGTTATTTGTTCACCTTTTGAACTCCCTTTGTGAATTGGTGATACATTTGCACACCTCCAATGCAGTCCAAGGACGCTCTCATAATTATGACTAAAGGTTTCCTTACTTTCTTTGCGGCCTCCTCTAATATAACTGGATAGATCCCATCCACCCCAGGTGCCTTTTTTATGTTTAACTTCAACAATTTCTCCTCCACTTTGCTCTCTCAGTTATTACAAAATAACTGAGAGAGCAAAGTTATCTTTCATGGCATTCCCCTCATTGAATAACTCCTCATGTGTGAATTTAGATGCAAAATACTCATTCAGTTTATTAGCCAGTTGAACATGATCATCAATAGTTAACCCATCTATGTTAAATGGTCCAATCTGATTCATCCCTTTTCTTCTACAGTTTACATAAGTAAAGAATTCTTTGCTGTTTTTCTTTGTATCCTTTGCCAAAGATTTTTCATAATCTACCTTTGCCTGCCTAACTTCCCTTGTGACTTGATTACAGACTAGTTTATATCTGCCATAGGCTTCTGTATCACCCGATAATATTTTATATGCATCCCATACATTTTTCTTCTCTGCCACGAGCCTCATTAATTCATCCGACATCCAATTAGGCCTAAACCTTGTACAGCATTTCTTAGTTGGAATGAAAAGCCTAGTAATCTCCAAAATTAAGTCCCTGAAGGCTTCCCATTTAGAATTCAACGTTGGTAACATCATCAGTTGATCCCACTGTACAGAATTTAAAAACTGTCTGAGACCTGTGTAGTCACCTTTATGAAAGCAAAAGCCCTTCCCTTTAGCCTTGATGGTAGTTCCATCTAAGTAATTCTCACATAAGTACATTGTGATCACTGTCACCCAGTGATTCCTTTATCTGCAAATACTTAATGAATAAATAATCACTGCTGATAATCAGATGAAGAGTATTAATCCCTCTGGTTGCCTCTCGAACATGTTGCTGTAGAAAACAGTCATCAAATAAATCTACAAAATCTTGCTAGTGTGTGAGTGACCAACCCACAAGTTCCAATTAATATCTGGAAGGTTAAAATCCCCCATTATAAGACATTCTGATTTACTGGCCCACTATTTCTCTGCACAATTGCTCATTATACTCATCAGATTCATTAGGCCTATAACACACACCTATTCTCATTTTTCCTTTCCCAGTTCTTATGTCACACCAAACAGACTCAACATTGCATTGTCTACCAACATCAATTGGATGCACTTCCTTAGATTTTGTGCTTCTTAACTAACAGCATAACCCCTCCTCCCTTCCTACCCTGTCTAAACTCTCTGTACACATTGTACTCCCACAAATTCCAATTCTGCACTGCTTATATTCACCCCAGGGGCTCTCATCTGGTGAGTATGGGCTTGGCACACCCAGGGTTATGTTGTTGTTATTTGGTTTTTAGGAGCATTAGCAACTAAGGCCATATTGCTCCGGGGATATGCGGTGGTCATTCCCTGACCTTTCCACATCCTCCATATTTGGTGGTCACAGGCTCGAACCCCAGTCAAATCAAGAATCGTGTGCTACACACTACTGCTCCTGCCCTCCTGGCTATGGAGGCGCCCACACACCCAGGGTCCTGAGCTATATATTATCATTCTTCTCTTTCTTGGTGTTTCCTTTCTACTTCTAATTCTCTCTCTCTCTCTCATGGTTACTCGGGAATACTTTTGGCTGGTTTAGCATAAGCCTCAGGCTTCCTTGCACCATATAGCTAATAATAATAATAATATCTGTGTGACACCACATCTCTGATATCCCAACAAAATCTGCCTTTGATGTCTTGACTAGCACTTCAAGCTCATCAAATTTATTAACTATACTATTAGCATTGGTGTACATGCAAGCATACATGCACCTGTTCCTACTCGTAGTTACCCTAACACAGTCCATGTATTTACTTGTTCCGCTATGACTCTCAGCAGTCCTGAAATCTCCATTGCCTTGCTTTCCATGCTGCTCATTCTAATAGAAGCAGTGCAAGAATCACTTTTGCTTCTGCCTGCAGCCACTGTTAACCTTTTAGTCTGTGTATCCCCCCCCCCAAGCTAGCAGTTTTCCAACCCACCTAACACTGCCTCGATAGCATCGGCAAATATTCTTGAATCCTTTCTATTTAAGTGTACCCCCTCCCTGTAGAAGCAGTCTCTCCTGTCAACAAGCACAGTCCAGGCTGAAAAAAATTCTACCCCTTGAGCCTTGCACAATCTCTCTCCAGGGCTGAACTGATCAACAAAGCTATTGTCATATACTCCTTCCTATTGTGTCTGGGCAGAATTGCAGACAATTTCACATTCAACCCTAACTCGTGACTTTTTTTTTTTTTCAAAATTGACTTGTACTTGTTGAGTAAATCTGCAGTCTGTTACTCTTAATGCCATTAGTTCCAATGTGTACAACAATCACCTTTTGTGCCCTTAAAAGATGATATCTGCTCTACAACGTCATCAACTTTGCCACAGGCAGACATACCCTGGTCCTGTTCCACCTATCCTTCTTGCATAGTATATTCCCCATCTCCCTGACAATAGATTCACCAACAATAACTAGCAACAATAGTTCCTTTGGGACCAGTGCATTCTGCCTTGGAGATTGCCCCTGTGTTGCCTGATGCACAAGAGTGAGCTCTGTTGTTGAGCTGGGCAACTTCATGGGTCTCTCATATCAATTTCTTTGAGGGCATTTACCCTATAGCATTAGCATTAGTAGAGGCATATGATGCAAGAAAGCAAGCTTATGCAGCATCAGACAGAAAAAAAAAAAAAAAAAACCACTTCCACTTCACCCCTCCATTCGTTCGAAATACCTGTCAAGCTGAGCCTTAAATTTATTTAGGCTATCAACTTCCACAACAAGGGATGGAAGTCTGTTCCACCAACCAATTACCTGCTGGCTAAAGGCAAATTTCCACACATATATCCTACATCTATCTTTCCTCAATTTGAATTTAGCTCATTGTGTCTTATCAATGATATACAGGAATTTTTCTAGCAGGGATAAGGAGCTGATTATTCCCTTGTATAAGGCAATGGTCAGGCCACACCTTCGGTACTGTACAGGTCTGGAGGCCTCATTTCAAGAAGAATGTAGAGTTGCTGGAACGAGTACAGAGAAGGGCAACAAGATTAGTGAATGGAACAAAGGTTTGCTCTTACGAAGAAAGGCTAAAGTTTTGCAAATGACAGTGTCTGGAGACTAGGCACCGGCGAGGTGATCTGATAGAGGTGTATAAAGCCTTGAATGATTTGAGCATGCTCAATGCTGATGGGATTCTGCCTCATGCTCAGAATAATCACCTGAGAGGGCATAAATTCAAATTGAGGAAAGACAGATGTAGGATAAATGTGTGGAAATTTACCTTTAGCCAGTGGGTAGTTGGTTGGTGGAACAGACTTCCATCCCTTGTTGTGGAAGTTGATAGCCTAAATAAATTTAAGGCTGAGCTGGACAGGTATTTCGAACGAACAGAAGGGTGAAGTGGAAATTTTTTTTTTTTTTTTTTTTTTGGCTGATGGTGCATAAGCTTGCTTTTTTGCATTATATGCCTTTACTAATGCTAATGCTGATGGAATTCTTCCTCTTGCTCAGTATAATCACCTGAGAGGGCATAAATTAAAATTGAGAAAAAAACAGTTGTAGGATAGATGTGTGGAAGTTTGCCTTTAGCCAGCAGGTTGATTGGCGGAACAGACTTTCATCTTTTTGTTGTGGAAGTAGCCTAAATAAATTTAAGGCTGAGCTGCACAGGTATTTGGAACAAACGAAGGGGTGAAATGGGAGAATGTGTGTTTGTTTTTTTTTTGTTTTTTTTTTGCTGATGCTGCATAAGCTTGCTTTCTTGCATTGTATGCCTCTACTAATGCTAATTACCATTAAGTGCTTGGATTTTCTTCCAGATGAGTCTGTTGTCCATGTCCTTCTTTAATGGTGGAAGTAAAAATTATCCCGGCATCTTTTTTTTTGCTTTTCTTCTTATTTGCCAGAACTTGGCCTTGAGTTTTTCAAAGTTAATAAGAATACCAGTTGTAGGGAATTTTCAAAACAAATTCCAAGATCTGTATTTTTCTTGTTTAGCATGTGTGCATTCCTGATACCACCAGTAACTGATATTTTTGCATTTCCCAGGCAGATTGTTTGTTTGTTTAAAGATTTATTAGGCACATCGGCAACTATGGCCATGGTGCACCATCCCAAGCAGAGATTTAGGTATTGTAGAAGTAGCAGCTTATAATATCTGGTTGGTTATATGATCGATGACATTGTTTATGGGCTGGATCTCGATCATATCATCATTATACTGAATTAGAGAGGCATATTTGTGCCAGGCATGCCCTATGGAATTTCCAGTTGGATCACTGCAATGGGGAAAAGTTTACTCTTGTTCGAATCTTTCAAAGGATTGGAATATGATCATTGTTTAGTGGGTTATCAAGAACTGACCACTCTGTATTGGCATATAGATGGAGAACAGATTGAAAGGTCTGTTGCAGTCATGGATCCTGTAGAAAAATGGATACAGGTGGGCTCGCCAATAGTTAACAGGATACAACGATGAGCATCAAGCAGGGTTTCTATTAGTTTGCCCCTTTTGTTGAAGTCAAAAGGGGCAAAAGTTGATTTTGTCAATTGTTAAAGATCCCGATAGCGAATGATGAGCACTGAAGTCCCTGAATAAGCAGAAGGGTGATGGCAGCTGATCTATTAGGTTTTCTAAGTCATCTGAGAATGAGAAATTTGGAGGGAGATATATAGAAGCTATTGTGAGAGTGATACCAATTACAATGTGCACTGACATTACTTCAAAAGGAGTCTGAAGAGAAACATGTTTGGATGGAATGTTGTTTCTGACAATAATTTCCACCCCTCCATGAGCTGCTGTATCAACACTCCTATCATGTCTGAAGATAGTATAATTTTTTAGAGTAGTAGACACTCGTGAATTTAAAAGAGTTTCCTGTAAGGCTATGCCAGCTGGTTCATACCTATCGATGAGATTCTGTAAATCATCTTTTGTATTATGAAAGCCTATACAATTCCATTGAAGGAAACTTTTTATTATGTGGTTTTATGGGTTGTTTTTCAGTTCTGACAGTTTTATAGTTGCAGTTTGCTTGTATCGATCTATTTTTGTTTTGTCTTTCTTAGGAAAGATGGGAAGAGTCACATCCATCTCACCGGTTGCATGTAATTCTAATATGCCATTATCTGAATCATGATGTTCGTCAATGACCATTCCAGTGAAGAGTGATGACTGCATTTCATGGTTTCTGTCACTTTTGATTGTACTGCAGACGAAACATCGGTTGGTAAGGTAAATTGGTGTATTACTGGCCTGTTCATTTGTTTGTTGTGTAGGACACTGTTTTGAAATAGAGAGCAATGAGTATGTCCAATTCGCAATAGATATATATTTAGAGGAACTGATACTTCGGTTTGGATCCCTACAGACTGAAATGTTGAGATGCTGTGGCATACATTCACTTTGTCTCAGTTTTGATTATCTGTCTTGCTTCTGGGTATGTCACTTTGTTTTCTGCTTTATTTTTTTTGAATTTTTTTCCCTTGCTTCCATGGTTTACATTTTTGAGAAAGCTGGATGGTTACCCTTACAGTTGGGGCAATGTGGAGTGATAATGGTGCAGTCAGATTGGTTATGATCCTTTGAACCACAATTGGGACATATTGCCTCACCTCGATATGCAGTTTGTAAGTGTCCGTATTTCTGGCATTTGTAGCATTTGATGGGATTTGGAATGTATGGTCGGACACAGCAATGTGGGTAGCCTGTTCTCACAGACATTGGTAAGTTAGGAGTGCTAAAAGTAAGAATTATACTCCTTGCTGGAACCAGAGTACCATCTTTTTGGGTCTTGATTGACTTTTTGATCGTGTAATTCTTGGACAATTTCCTCCTCTGATGCAAGTAATAAATCCCATTCTGTTATTACTCCCTTAGAATAGTTTAAGGTGGCACGGGGAGTAACGTTTATTGGGTGTCCTCCAAAGGTCCTCACTCTAGGACCTATGGAGGACACACAACATTCACACAACTTCACAGAATGTTGAGGTTAAGTAGTCTCTATCAGAAAGTCACCTGATTGGAGTTGCCTTACTGATTTAGGTGAACTAGCAGCAGACTTAATGCATTTCTGCACTAAGAAGGATTTGCTCAAAGGCTGATCTGATAGTGAATGTAAGATGAGGAAGCTGGTATCTCCTAATTATCAGTGTCATTTGTCACTAGTTTTGAGCTCAATGGCTCTAAACGTGGAAACATTTTGTCATCCATCTTTGCTCCTTTCAGCCCTGGGAGAGTGGATTTCTTCTCCCAGGTTACCAGCCCCACCATGGGGAGGCAGGAGCAGTGCTGCTAGAGTGACCAAGTGGAATAAAGGTTAGTGTTAGTCTAAAGGAAAAAGAAAAAGAGGTGATTTTCCTTTCTTAAACTTGCTTGCAATTCATAAGACTAAGTTTGTTATTGATTAATGAGAATGTAAAAAAACTTTTCAAACTGAAGAAGAACTGTGGCTTTGAATAAACGCTCTATGAATCACTGAGAAATCGCTTGATCACTGTAACGCTTTGTACCCGGGGCCCAAGAAATTTGTAGCTGTAGAACAGAACCATCTACATTAGGTGCTACTACTTTTAGAGCCATTTCTAGAAGTCCAGTAACAGTTCCTTCAAGCCTTAATGATGGGTTCCCCCACCCCAAACCATTACTCTCAACATTCTTATTACAATTAAAATCACTTGTATAGTAATATTAATTTCAGTAAGCAAAAATCACTAATAAGAACAGTTTATATAGTGTCATACAATAAAGTACATTCTACTGTATATATAGTGTGTTCAGTACTAATAAAGGCTTTCAAACATTTTGACCTGCAAAGGAACCTCTGAAATGCATTAAGTTTAGAAATTATGGATCACCTCTATCAGGATTCAAATTCCTAAGTGTTAAGTTCTTAAGCTTTCATTTTCTCAGCACTGTAATAAAGGGTAACTGAATAATGAAAATGAAAACCAAAAAACATTGCTGAGAAACAAACAAAAAAAAACACTGAGAAAGGTTGTTGTTGTTATTGTTATTTGGTTTTTAGGAGCATTAGCAACTAAGGCTATATTGCTCCGGGAATATGCGGTGGTCATTCCCTGACCTTTCCGCATTCTCCGCAATCAAGAAGTGTGTGCTATGCACTGCTGCTCCTTCCCACCTGGCTACGGAGGCGCCCACTGAGAGAGGAGAAACATTGCTAGCTTTCCTTAATTTTAAAATTTATTTACTTCTTTGTAAAGATCATATTAAAATTATGAAATATATAAATTTATGTGCCACGTAAATATTAGATAGTGAAGCAAGATAATTTAAGGCTAAACTTCCAATTCGTTTACATCACATCCCTACCTTATATATATAGATAGAAAATTAGCATTATTAATATGCTTAATGGATTATTGTTGAAATAAATGATTTTATTCACCTGTGGCAGTTTACTGAATGGAATGTACCAACACAGATTAAATAACAAACCTAATGAGAGAAGTAAATTACGTCAAACTGCTAAAAACAGATAAGTTTTTTAATTTAAACTGTGCCAAAATTATTCAAATTTAATGATACAGGTTCTGATCAATGGTGTAATTCTAGTCAATATCAAAAAGATACAGAATTTTGGTCATTATTATCAAATCTGTAAGGTAAATTTTTCATTTAATTTAATGTGCATGTGATATATCTTATTACTTGTGAAATAAAGGAATGCAGACAGTCCCCCTGACTTACAGTTCAGTTCCCAAATTCCTATATATAATTCAGGGATCATGTAAAATCATGTAAATAAGCACTAGTGTTAGTATTATGGCTACTTAAAGTGTAATGAATTTGACATGCCCTAATACATAAAATATTAATATAAATCATACAATACAATTTTACAATGAACATAATTTTACAATGAACAGAATTTCTAATTCTGGCTAATTAATTAATACTAGATAAAGCAAGTGATGTAACAGTCATGAAGCACTGAGGAGGATGAAGGTTTGGTTCAACCGCCTTTATTTTGAAAGATTGCTTTTGAGGAACTATGAAAAGACAGGCTACGTTCAATAGTTGACCTTGGAGAACTTGTCAGATTCAGTATCCTCTAAAAGGCTGCGATTCCTCTATTTTAGGTTGCTCAGGTTGTTCTATTTCATTATCATCCTTGCTCTCCTCTAGAACCATCTGGGCCATTCTGCCTTTCATCATGTGAATTGAGATTTTTATCATCTTCAGCATCCCACTCAAGATATAACTGATGAGCAAGATCAAAATCGGTGCCGGTATTTCACTTGAATGTATCCTCAAACCCTTGAAAGCAGCTGACAAAGTGAAAACACAGAGATCCTTCCAACCACCATTTGCATTCATTGTTTTGCTCTCATTGAATCAGAGAATTTGTAGCCCTTTCAAAAATCCTTCATGACCATGCCATTCTACCTCTTGAATAGCTTCAGCTTCTGCATAAATTTCTAGAGGACTTGAGGCGTTTACTTTCATATTAGCAACACATTTCAAGACCTACACTTCTGCATGATTACCCATGGTTATGTTCACAAATTTCTCTGGCTTGGCAAAGCCCTTCAAACTGATTGGTGAAAAATAGTGGTGAATATGGCAACTGAAACCAAACAATCACGTCTTACACTGGCCTCGAGTACCAAAGGGATCAAAGCAAGTTTCAAAGAGAATTTCAAAGGGTCTTTGAAATTCACTTTGAAAGACTGCTTTTGAAAAAGTACAATCTTTTCTTCAATCAGCAGATTACAGAGAATATTCAAGCCTCCATTTCCATATTAATTTAATTTCTGCTCTTCAAATAAAGAAATAAACTTCATAACACACTAACCACAAGTCACTTAGCCACTGTTGGCACTTCTCCTGCCTCAACCTAGGGGAAAAGTTAACCTCCAAGGTGACAACTACTCAACACTTGAGCCAGATGCTCACCTCATGACCTAAATGAAACAGAACAGATCCCAATCCAAGAGACTATGAAAAAATGAGTAACCATAGGAATATCCAACATTCCTTATATTACATTCCCTTTCTCCAAACCTATGAGTGTTCTTTCACCATTTCTAATTCAGAAATGTTTATAAAGTGTTGCTGGTTCACCAAAAATGGTAAAAGACTTCATTCTGGAGAATTGTTGAAACAACTAACAATCAGCATTTCCACTCAAAGTTGATATTTTCTACTGAAAATATCAACTTTGGGTGGAACACTTATAGAGGTTACCCCTCATGCTATATTAAATAGTTCCAAAGAGGTATCTGCAGAGTAGGACCTGATGAATGTCACTGAAGACAAGCTAGTTGAGGAACTAAAAAATCAAGAAGTCATTCAAGCAAAATGAATAATGATTAAAAAAAAAAAATGGTGAACTTGTTCCCACTAGAAACATTATTCTTACATTCAGTATGCCAACCTTATCATCATGTGTCAAAACTGGATAAAATACTTCAATTGCCATGTATGTTCCCATTTGCCTATATTCCCTACCCAATAAGATTCTTAAAGATCAAAAATTTGGACACTTGCAAACAGTATGTTGAGGGGGACACAGTCTATCCGAACTGCAGCTTCAAAGCCTATACAAATGGACTGCACTATAGAAATGTCACAATGCCCAAACTTAAAGGTCACCATCCAGGTACCCAAAAGCTTGTGAACTCTGTAAGGTAGGAAAAATATTGAAAAATACAAAGTTAAACAAAAGGTTACCTACAAGGAATCAAGTTATATTCAACATATCAAACTTGGGTAAGGCAGTTGGTAGACTCGCCGACCTCCCCACATCAGGTGGAAAAGACCTGAGTTCGAATTCTGTCAATGATGGGAGGAATTTTTATTTGTCACATTTTAAGGGAAGTGGGTAAAGGGAATATTATTATTTATGTGGGGACTAATGATATTAGGCACACATAATCTGATGATTTGTTAGACAAATACAGGACCATGCTGAAGAAATGCCTGAGTTAGGTGACGTCTATGTAGTTAGGTAACAATGTCTATGATCTCCAATCGTGTCTGAGCAGACAATTCTGGCCAGACACAATTGCGGGGATTATATGCTGAAAGCCTTCTGGATTAACTCAAAACTTGAAGAACTGTGCAAGGCTTTTGGGGAAAAATTTTTATCAGCTTGGCCCACACTCGTAGGTAGGAATGTGGGCCAAGGAATACATTTAAACAAAGGTGGCACAAAGGTTTTTGCCAATATCATTGAGGATACCTTAACAGTTCAGAGAAACTGCTAGTTTGGGGGGGACAAGGGTAAAACAGATACATGTTTGTCTGATGATAATGATCAAAGTAACGGTTACACATACCTCAAGAGTTCTTGTTTGTTACTGCAACAGATCATATTAGCAAGATGTTCTGTGGGCAGAAATGTTTCAAATGAGCGGGTAACCAATTATAGGAAAGAAGCTTAAATAACTTCAAGGAGGGTTGTCAGGGTAGTTAACTATACAAGAACACTAAATCTTAATTGTTTATACAGTAATGTCAGCAGTGTCGTCAATAAAATAACTGAATTCAAACTGCTGGTTAGGACAAGTTTGTTTGTTTGTTTGTTATTTGGTTTTTAGGAGCATTAGCAACTAAGGCCATATTGCTCTGGGATATGTGGTGGTCATTCCATGACCTTTCTGATTCCTCCGTATTTGGTGGTAATGGGCTCGAAACCCAGTCTAATCAAGAAGCGTGTGCTACGCACTGCTGCTCCTTCCCACCTGGCTACGGAGGCGCCATTAGTTAGGACAAGTAACGATAACATAATATGGTTTACGGAAAGGTGGTACCACCTGAAGTTAGGGGATGATGAGTTTCAGTACGGTATGTACAATGTATTTAGAAGTACATGGCAGACAGAAGGGGTGGTGGAGTTATGCTTCTTATCAAAAGCAGCCTGAGTGCAACAAAAGCTTTCCCAGATTCAGACGTTTTGCATGATAGTATAGAATATGTATGGTGTGAGATAGCTGGAAGCAAAGATTTCATTGAGAGTGGGAGTAATCTACGTGAGAGGTGATTGTGAACATTATGATGAGAGCCTCTATATGTGAATGGAATGGACAAGTAGTAGTAGTAGTAGCAGAAGTGGCATGTGATGCAAGAAAGCAAGTGTATGAGCTTATGCAGCATCAGCCAAAAAAAAAAAAAAAAAAAAAAAAACACACCATTCCCTCAAATGTCCATCCAGTTCCTCCTTAAATTTATTCAACCTATCAACTACCACAACAACAGATGGAAGTTTGTTCCAGCAATTAACCACCCGCTGGCTAAAGGAAAATTTCCACATATCTATTCTACATCTGTCCTTTCTTAATTTGAATTTATGCCCCCTTAGATTCGTAATCTGAACAAGTGGAAGGATCCCATCAGAATTCAGCGTGATCAACCCATTCAAGGCCTTATACACCTCAATCAGATCACTGCGCAGGTGACTAGACTCCAGCCCCTGCAATTTGCAGAACTTAAGCCTCTCTTCATAAGAGGATCCGTTCATTCCCCTCAACAATCTTGTTGCCCTTCTCTGTACACGCTCAAGCAAATCTACGTCCTTCCTAAAATGAAGCCTCCAGACCTGTACGCAGTACTCAAGGCGTGGCCTGACCATTGCCTTATACAGAGGGACAATCACCTCCTTTTCCCTGCTAGCAAAATTCCTATATATCATTGACAAACCCCATGATCTGCCCTGGCAGCCTGTCTGCATTGCTCAGAAAACTTCATATCTGACTGCACAATTACTCCCAGGTCTTTTTCATTTTCTACCACCTTAAGTATAGTACCACACTGTTGGTACGTTTCTCTGGGGGTTACTTCTACCCATATGTAGTACTTTGCATTTGTCAAGGTTAAACTTTAGTTGCCACTTCTTAGCCCATCTGCCCAAATTATCTAGATCTTGTTGCAGTAGCACACTGCCATTACTGTCATTAACAACCCTGCCAACTTTGTATCATCTGCAAACTTCGACATTAAGCCTGATATACCTTCATCAATATCATTGATAAATATACAAAACAACAGTGGACCCAACACCAAACACTGTGGAACTCCACTAATAACATTAATCCATGAAGAACAGCACCCATTGATTACCACCCTCTGTCTTCTCCCACTTAACCATCCTTTTATCCATTGTAGCAACTTACCCTTAATACCATTCTGCTCCAATTTGTACAATAGTCTTTCATGCACAACAGTGTCAAAAGCTTTCCTGAAATCCAAATATATGATATCAAAATTATTTTTTGCATCCAGTTCCTCTGTAACCACATCATAATATCCTATCAAATTTGTCAGACAAGACTTTCCCTTATCAAACCCATGCTGTGTCTGAATTATTGCTGCAGTCTTGTCTAGATGATCCTGCAATGCATCTTTAACCAGTGACTCCATTATTTTACCCAGAACAGAAGTTAAAATAACTGGTCTGTAATTACTCGTGTCACCCTTCAATCCCCCTTTGTGATTTGGGGGATACATTTTCACATCTTCAGTGCGTGGGGAGCTCCCCTGAGTCCAAGGATGCTCTCATAATTATGGCTAAGGGTTTGCTTAGTTGCTTTGCCGCCTTCTTTAATATAACTGGATAGATCCCATCCACCCCAGGTGCTTTTCTTATTAAGCCTTCACCTCTCCCTCTCCAAGTAAATTTGATTCAACGAAGTTCACAAAGTTTCTTTGTGGTCTGCAATGACAAAGGAAAATACTGAATCTCCTGAAGGCACAAATCAAATTTGGAACTTTTTATGAAACTTGTCCAAAGGTAGATTTAACTTTATGTTATATTTAATCTTGCTAAATAGCTTGTTATCTTAGCTTATTTGACAACACATCCATTAATTTTTTAACAAAGAAATTTTGGGACAATGCATCATTAACTTTAGAATTTTTCTCAGAGTGGTCTGTGCTTGTTAACGAGAGAGAGAGAGAATGTTTTTACAGGCGTGGATTTATACACTTAAATAGGAGTTGCAAGAATATTTACAGATGCTATTGGAGCAGTGTTAGGTGGGTCAGAAAACTGTTAGCTTTTGGCAGATATACAGATTAATAATTTTACATTAGCTGCAGGCAGTGGCATAAGTGATTCTTGAATTCTTTCTATTGGAATACATAATAACTGCTTACTTGGGGACTGCTCTTCATATGATATATGAACAGCAACCTGGAAAATACATCATATAAGAAAAATCCTCTATATAAATTGTGCCATATTACTTTGGTTACAATGTCATTGAAAAATTGCATGCCTCAGGTATAAAATGTCAAATTTTTACAGAACTGACCAGAAATATATACGTATTTCTTTTTTAGTCATCTGTTGCTTGCATTTCATATAGTGGCATATTACATAAAGAAAAAGACAATCTCAAGAATTTACTTTTGTGAACTGCAAAAATAAACTTGTTCATTAGTATCAACCACATTTTTGCAGTACAAATTCTTCAATACAGTTTTCAATTCTAGTCAGTTTCCATTACTTATTCTGTTTTCAAAGATTAAGATGCAGGTTTTACACTATACAGTACAGCAGTATTAAAATGTAAGGCTAGGAAAAAATTTTAGATGTGAAGGATAAAATTAAAGTTATTACAAACAAATAGAAAACGGGAACACATTATTGCTCACGAATATAACTTATTGAACTCAACAGTGCATGCAATTTGGAATTTAGTGCAAAAGACATCAAATAACTATAACATTTGAAAGTAACTGTAGCAAAATGAAATGCATATGTAAACAGAAAATTCTGATATGATGAGGCTCTTTTAAATTTGTTGAAACGGCAAAGAATGAAAACATCCTAGTACGTGGTCCACTTTTAATGATTAAAGACGAACAATTTGCTGAATTAATTGAAATTGAGAATGTTGTGTATTCCACTGGACAGATTGATTTAATTTACATCACAATACATGTTTCGGGAAAGTTTTGGCTGAAGCAAAAGATCTGTACGTTACAACCATTCTGGAGTAGTTAAATTTAGTATGGCCCAAGTGTGTAATGGTATGTGGACAAAGTTGTTTTTAATGTAGATGAAATAGGACTTCTTTTTTTTTTAATTAACTTCTGACAGAACATTAAAAATTCAACTGTGTAAATTACATAGGTGGTAAACTACCAAGAGATCATACACATTCCTAGCTTGTGCAACTTTGAATGGCACAGAAAAGAACAAAATGTTTGTCACTGGAAATTCCAAAAATTTGTGCTGTTTCAAAAACTTTATAAAGTTGCCTGTTTGATAGAGCACAGATAAAAAAAAAAAAAAAAAAAGCTTGGTTGACACTGTCCTTGCTTGAATCTTTAGCATTAGCAATAGTAGAGAACCCCGGTAGAGAACTGGGTGTGCCAAGCCCATACTCACCAGATGTGAGTATGGGCTTGGCACACCCAGGGTCCTTCAGCTGGATATCATCATTCTTCTCTTTCTTGGTGATTCCCTTCTACTTTTGACTCTCTCTCTCTCTCTCTCTCTCTCTCTCTCTCTCTCTCTCAGGGTAACTTGGGAATTTTTTTTTTTTGGCTGGTGCAGCATAAGCCTCAGGCTTCCTTGCACCATATAGCTAATAATAATAATAATATGAAGCAAGAAAGCAAGCTTGTACAGCATCAGCCCAAAAAATAAAAAATAAAATAAAATAAAACTTCCCATTTCACTCATCCATTCATTCCAAAAGTTTGTCCAGTTCTTTCTTGAATTTATTTAAGCTATCAACTTCTACAATGACAGATGGAAGTTTGTTCCAGCAATCGACTACCCACTAGCTAAAGGCAAATTTTTGCACATCAATTTTGCAACTGTCTTTCCTCAATATCTTCAATTTCCTCAATGCCCCACTCAGGTTTGTAATCTGAGCAAGAGGAAGAATCCCATCAACATTGATCCTGCTCAAACCATTCAAGGCCTTATACACCTCAATCAGATCACCTCGCAGGTGGCATGCATCAGGTGCCGTAACCAGGCACTCACATCCTTTCGTCCAGGCTTCAAGTCAAGTAAGCCAGACTTCTCACCCATTTAAAGTTTGAGAATAGGTTGAGGACGTTTCGGCCCCAAGGCGTCTAATCATTTGCTTTACTGGATGAGACTGATTCCCTTGTGCCCCAGCTATCCTGAGGAAAACCTTTGGAGGGAACCTGCTACTAGATGGTATCGATCATCAGATCTTGGTATAGGGGCAAAAGTTAGTCTTTTGCCCCTATACCAAGATCTGATGATCGATTTGTACTTCAGAACCATTGTAGACCTCCACCAGAGTTATCTCTGGCTTCATCCTGCCCAGGCATAGTTCTTGTCTGCAGATGCTGCAATTTGCAGAACTTAAGCCTTTCCTGGCAAGAGCACCCCTCTGTTCCCTTCACCAATATTGTTGCTCTTTTCTGTACTTGTTCCAGCAAATCTTATAATTGCTTTGGTGGAATTTTGTCTCTCTAATTAATGCTTTCAGAAAAGCAATGCAAAAAAATATTAAAAGTACTTGTATTTCTTCTAGGACAGAACAGTTGCTGCAAACACAAAATGTCTTGCAATCAGGGATAATGTGAAGTTTCAAATCTCATTTTTGAAAATCAATTTCACTTGAAATAATTGCTAGTCTTGAAAGAAAGAAAGAAAAGCTGTACAAGCTGCGTTATTAGATACAACAGGAAATGTATGGGAGCTACTCAATAAAGAATGATCATAACTTCCCCCCCACAATATACTTTTATTAATCATCCATATTTTGATGGTCCTTTTCAAAATAATACCGATTTGATGAAATGCACTTACTCCAACATTTCTGCCATTCTTCAAAAAAATTTTTGACATGCATTTGAGAATTGCCTGTGATGTCTTGACAACTTCTTTTGATGACTGGAAACTTTTCCTTGCAGCTTCTTCTTTAACTTTGGAAATAAAAAACAAATCACAGGGTGCAAAGGTCAGGGCTGTAGGAATGATGAGGAACACATATGACATTAATGCTGCCTAAGTACTCAATGACAGTCAGTATGAGCAATGCACGTTCGTGCATTGTCATGATGCAGCATCCACCCACCTGTGGTCAGTTGTGGTTATTTGCGATTAATGTGATCCCACAAAGTGTGCGGTATACAGTTCTGTAGCAAGGTCCCATAACAATCGTATGATGTGGCACAACATGTTGGTCAACTGTTCTTAAATGTCAGGAAAAAAAAAATCAGATGACCATAACCCTTCCTGCAGAATCCACAACTTTCTTTAGTGCTGGCAATGATGTAGAGTTTCAAACAGAGCTTTGTTGCTTACTCTCTGAGTGGTTGATGAAGCTGTTGCTCAGGTGTGAGTAGTCGTGGAACTCAGTGTGCAAAAACACATTTCGTATACAAATGTGTCATGGAGAATACCGTGTGCGCTTCCTACTGATTTCTCAACCTCTCTGCCAGTTGCCTTTCTGCTATATGATCTTGTCTCATGATTACAGAAGCATTGTGTATGGTTTTTGCGGTGACAACAGTAGTTGGGACTCCAGGACCACCGATTTTTGTGACTGAACCACATCTGTCTTTAAACATTCTAAATCACCTACGAGCTGTGGTGTATGGAAGTGCAGTTTCAGCACAATCCTGTTTTAATATTTCATACTTTTCAGCTAACGTTTTCTTGAGATGGAAACAAAATTTGGGCGCAGCATACTGTTTCTTGCGTGTCACATCCATTGTACATTTTATGTTGGCAAAACTGAACAGGCATAAACTTGACCAGATGCCAACAGCAACTGGTCAAGCCTAACAACCGCATTAAGTTTGTTGATGATGTAGTTACAAAGATGCAATCATTGTCTTCCTTTAGTGACCTCATTTAGTAACTTTTGTACTGATTGTACACTTGCTGATTTTTAGATTCATATAGGTTTAAGTGTTTTTCGTCAATAATGGTTAGAAAGTGCCTAGGTGTCCAAGTAATTATGACAAAAGGAATAAGGTGCATGTCTTAAACTTCCCAATAACCAAAACTGACAAGAAAAATGGATAGTAGCTATTCACTTATGAGATTTTATTCTTCAAAGCATTCAGAGGTAAGTTCTGCACAAAACAAATTTTGTCACTTTGATGGAAGAAAAGATTCACCACAAGCCTCTTTTAAGCATTTCTCTTATATTTTATAATTACTTTCAGGAATATAGGCTCCAGAGCCATGCTGAGGGTGAGGTGAATGAGGCTCTTGCCTCAGATTAAAAGATGAAAGAGGCGCCAAAAGAAAGATTAAATAATTGCCAATATTTTCGATTTGTTTTGATTATTCCAATCCATTTATCATCTTGCTCTTGCAAGACAAAAATCTTTGTCGCATCACTGTACAGATACTGAGCTCTGCATGAAAGCATTGTTATCGCCCCACTGGTTGTCATTTTTATAACCTCAATTTTAATTTTTTTTTTAAACGTGTACCAGAAATGTATTTTAAATAAGTCATATTTTTTTAAAAATATTTTAGGGGATGACGCAATTTTTCATTCTTGCCTCAAGCACTAAAATGGCTTGGCACGGCCCTGATAGGATCCTAAGCAAAATATAATTTATTAGCATTAGTAGTGGTATATGATGCAAGAAAGCAAGCTTATACAGCATCAGCAAAAAAAAAAAAAAACCTTCCCATTTACTCCAAAATTTTGTCCAGTTCTTCATTGAATCTATTTAAGTTATCAACTTCCACAACAGATGGAAGCACAGATTCACCACAAGCCTCTTTTAACATTTCTTGGTTTTAATGTAATTTGCATTATCTATATGTAATATCAATATATATGTAATCTGCATTAACTATAGAATTTGTAGAGCTACAGATAATGCAGATATTATTTGTGATAAATAATGAAGTACTTATATATTTAAGTAGCAAGAAATTTATTTTCTGTTCTTTATTCTTCTTAGTATTCATTTGATGCTAAATGAAAAATTTAAATGTGATGTCTCTATTTGAAGTATAACATATTACTGCTATTGAATAATGGAGAAGTTAAAATAAAATTGTTTAAATAAAGCCAGCAAAGCAGGTGTCACTGAATAATGAATTTCAGTCATTTTCGGATACTGTGTCTTCAGAAATGATTTTCTGAAGACAGTATCCATTTTCAAATTTTAAAATGCAAATGGATAAATCTAAAAGAGAAGCTTAAAATTAAGAATGCTGATTATATTTCAAGCTACTGAAGCAGAAATTAATAATGCTGAATATTGAGATAAATTAATAATGGAAGTAAAACCCAAGAAATTCTTAAACTATAAAACAAACATTTAAAATATCTTCCAAGAAATACTCTAAACATGCTATATAGTATTTTTTTTTTTTGTAATCATATTGTCACATTTGGATAAACTGACTGTAGGTTTTAAGTTGTAGATTTCTTCCACAGCAAAAAGTGATTCAAAATTTGCCAAATCCAAATATTATTAATTAAAATTCTGTTACTATCATTTTCATGGTCTGATAGTAAGACGAAGAGATGGTTACTTCTATTGACAGTAATTTACTCAGAAGACCAGATAGAGGAAGTTTAAAATACTCTCAGCAATAGCCTGTTTCAGTTGGATCATATACTTTTACTGTTATGCAAAAATTGCTGTGTGAGCAGAACCCGAACACATTCTGAAATGTAAAAAATGATAGCTTTGTAGCTTGGAGCTGATAGTTAACGTTATTTTATCTACTGAGGAATTTCAGTTACAAAATATTTGTAATCAGCATTCCTCTCAGAAATTACGGGAAAATATTTTATGGACTTGTACAAACATTTTTCTTAATAATTATTGTAAGATGAGAAATGATGAATGCATTAAAACCAAACAAAAGAAAATTAAAAACCCTTAAGACTCAAATAAAATTTGTTATATTCCATTTCTGTTCAGTAAATCATGATTAATATGTAATGGTATATTTATTGCTTTGAGTACATTCAAATAAACTTCCCCTTGTGGGATGAAAATCCAATACAGAAGATGAAACCATGCAGCCCTTGCTCAAGACCAATTAGCACAGCCACACTATTGGAAAAAAAAAACCATAAGCATTCCTCCTATCAAGATGAGAATTTAGTCTCAGGCTTTTTCTGCACTATGTGTATAAGAACAGCAATTCTAGTATTTTATTAATTATGAGTTCCAAAACCTTCAGGCATTATTTGCATAGGAAATACTAATGTACAGATATATAGGCATGCTCAACTGGTCACAGGACTGTTCATGTCACTCTAGTTCCAGCAGTAGACCTATCTACATTAGCTGTCATTGACCATATATTTCACATTAAGCATCGAAATTTAGTGTTAAACATTGCAAATTTCTGGTTCGAATCAATAAATGGGCACTTTGTGAAAATTCTGTCAGGCTCTCAATCATAGAAAAGTTTCCAAAAAAAAAAAAAAAAAAAAAAAGATACTCTAGGGAAAAAATGCCACAAAAGCTCTGTATGAGATCAAATCTTTGTACTATAAATTTAAAAAAAAAAAAAAAAAAAAAAAAAAGGAAAGAAAAACAATAACATATGAATGCCAAGCTATAAAAATCATACTTACGAAAAAGGAGTATTCTCTATTGGTCCATAGTAATAAGAATTATTTCGAGTTACAACACGCCGCTGAAGGTATAAAAAAAAAAAAAAAAAAAAAATCACTGAAGAAATCTTAATTGGAGAAAGTATACTGCTAAAATATTTGCCGCTACACTCAATAAAATTTCGAAGAAAGACAATGCCTTATACATGGATTGCTTTAGTTCAACAATTTTCAAAAACAGATTGCCTAATTGACTTGAATTAGCTACTAAGAACTATTAAAACTTTCTTTAAACTAATATCTTACTTTTAATAAAGTGGGATATTGTTTAATCACAGGCATTAAAGTGGTTTGAAAAAGGAATGCTACACTGAGTTAAGTTTTCCTGTCATGATTACCTAAGGACACTGTTGTCTCTCCAGTCACAGAGACAGAAGTTGGACCTTGGGCGCTTTGGCAACAATTATGTTCATCTATGAGTCTACAAAATATATATAATTTAAATGATCAGCCAGGTGGTGTTCATAAGAAAAACTTCTAACTGAAGACAAATTCTGAGACGTGTAATAAATACTCCATTAATAGGTTGCATTGACCCAATGCAGCAATTCAGTACAGAATTACAGTGCTATTTCAAAGCAGGTATTAAAATACTTTGAGGGGAAAAAGGCAAAAGTTCATTAGGTTTATTTGTCACTACAATCTTGGGACCTTACTATTCCACCAGTGACAGAACTTGGGATTAAGCTCTTTATAAAGACTACATTTATCCACAAGTCAAACTAAAGAAGCAGAGAATACCTACTGTCTGGTGAGTGACTAAAACAGGTCACAACAGTGTCTCTTTGGTTTTAATGGCTAACAGATCCACCAATTGTGTAATGTTACTGAATTCATTTGGTTAAAAATAATATTAGTTATTTTATGCCCCGTCATTGTTAAATGCAGTCATGTCTAAAGAGACAAAGCCCATGCTCTGCCACTATCACTGGAGGGACAATAATGCCTTCCCCAGACAGTTACCATAGAAAATTAACTCAGTGTAATTTTTTTTTTTTTCTTAAACCAATGCCATTCTTATTCATAAGCAGGTCTATAAGGAAGGGTATACAGCATTACATGCTAAATACCCTCTATATTTTCTTAGCAAACAGTGTATACAAACACAGTGTGGGTGCTTTACTTTTACATATGGTATACCCTGTGATTATAAGGATGGTATGCTCTTTCAGTATGTTATTTATTAAAACACCACAGTGTTTATTTGTTTTTTTTTCGTTAGTTGTTGGTGCATTGGCTTCTGTGGCCATAATGCACCTCCCAAGGTTTTTGCACTACTCTGATCCAAGCCCGAGGTGGGATTTGAACCCGTGACCTTTGGGTTGCCAGGCAGGCACTTTAACCATCCGGCTAGCCCTGTCAGCGTGTTTATTTGTTGATATTTACTTGGGGACGAGATTATCCTCGTGTTCGACAAAGAATTTTCAGCTCCAGGAAACTGATAAGTTTTTGAGAAATTTTTGCCATTTTATTGACATAACTGTCACATTAAATTATATTCTATAAGTTCCTTTATAGTCCTAGTCATGCTCCTTAGTTTATTTTGAATTTAGCTATAGATTTTGCAGGTTACTTCATATACTAGAATCTTTTATCATTCGGAACTTGCCACCTTTGTCATAGTATTGTAGACAGTAATAGAGGAATCCTAATTTTTTAATTTTGGTAAATACGTAGCTCTAAAGTTCAAATCACATGGGTTGGAGTTAGTAGAATAATTTTCTTAATTATCAAATTAACATTGTTAATTGATAATTAACAATTATCTCGATAGCGTAAGGGATAACATAAAACTAGATAGTGTAATATGTATCGTGCATTTAAGAATCCGAAACAATTAGCTGATTAGTTTAGTATTATCAAGTAGTCAATTAAATTTATTAATATTATGAATTTTCATTGTTAATCAATTAAACTGTATTTAAGTGAAAATCATGCCACAGACTAGAACAGCAAAGCAATGAGCACAAAATAGCGAGAGAGCTGTGGCTTTGGGGAGAACCGAACAGGTTGATTCTCAAAAGCATCGTAGTCTAAAAAATGTGCAACTTGTGAAATACTGGGGGACCTTTCTGGAACAGGACATGATTTAGCCAAGGAGAATGTCTTTGTGTGTGATAGAGTGTGAAGATATTAGGTGCCAACTCAGCATTCTGATGGGTGTCTCTGATAGTTTGAAGAGTAGGGTAGATGCCCTCAAAGAATTAAAATGAGAAGCCATCAAGTTCTCACAGCTGAAATCAACACCAGAGCTCAATCTTGTGCATCAGGACACAGCAGCAATCTTCAAGGCAGAATGCAGTGGTCCTAGAGGACCACTGCAGAATGCAGTGGTCCTAGAGGGAAATATACTGGACAAAAAGGATAGGTAGACTGGGACCAGGGTATGCCTTGCAGGGACAAAAGTTGATAAAGTTGTAGGGCAGATATCATCTTCTAAGGGCATGAAAGGTAATACTGTTGTACATGTTCGCACTAATGACATTAAGGGTAAGAGACCTGCGGACTTACTTAACAAGTACAGGTCAATGTTGAAAAAAAGTCACGTGGTAGAGTTAAATTAGAAAGCGTCTGCAATTCTGCCCACACATGATAGGAGGGAATATATGATGAGAGCCTTGTCAATCAATTCGGCCCTGGAGAGACTGTGCAAGACTCATGGGGTAGAATTTTTTTCAGTGTGGTCTGTGTTTGCTAACAGGAGAGACTGCTTCTATGGGGATAGGATACACTTAAATAGAATGGGTGCAAGAATATTTCCTGATGCTATCAAGGCAGCATTAGGTGGGTCGGAAAACTGCTAATTGGGGGAGGATTCACAGACTAAAGATTAACGTTTAACCGCAGGCAGATCGAAAGTGATTCTTGCACTGCTTCTATTGTAATGAGCAGCAGCCTAGAGAGCAAGTTTCTGGGAATTTCAAGAGCTGCTGGGAGTCGTCATGCAACAAGTAAATACATGGGCTGTGTTAGGGTAACTAAGAGTAAGACAAGTGCATGTATACTTGCATGTACATAGGGTTGACAGGGCTGTTAATGACAATAAGGACAGTATGCTACTGTAACAGGATCTAGAAAAGTTGGGAGATTGGCTGAGAGATGGCAACTGAAGTTTAACATTGACAAATGCAAGTACTGCATATGGTAGCAGCATCTCCAGAGTGACGTAACAACTGTGTGGTACAACACTCCAAAAAAGACCTGGGGATAATTGTGCTAGTCAGATATGAACTTTTCTGAGCAATTCAGACAGGTTTCCAGAGTCAATGATGGAGTCTTGTCAATGATATACAGGAATTTTGTTAGCAGAGATAAGGAGGTGATTATTTCATTTATAAGGCAATGGAATAATCTGGATACACCTTGAGTACTGCATACAGGTTTGGAGCCTGATTTTAGAAGATGTAGAGCTCCTGGATCAAGTACAGAGCAGGGCAACGAGATTTCTGAGTGAAACAAAGGGTTGGTGTTACCAAGAAAGGCTTAAGATCTGTAAATTTCAGCTTCTGGAGACTAGGCACCTGCGAGGTGATCTAGTTGCAGTGTATAAGGTCTTGGATGGATTGAGTAAGCTCAATGCTAATGGGATTCTTCCTCTTGCTCAGATTACTCACCTGAGGGAGCATAAATTCAGATTGAGGAAAGGACAAATTGTAGAAGAGATGTGAGAAAATTAGCCTTTAGCCAGCGGTGTGGTTGACAGTTGAAACAAACTTATTATCTGTTGTATTGGAGGTCAGCAACTTAAATAAGTTAAAGGCACAACTAGACAAAACATTTAGAGTGAATGGATGGGTGAAATGGGAAAGGTTTTTTTTTTGGTCGATGCTGTGTATAAGCTGGCTTTCTTGCATCATAGGCCCTACTAATGCTAAGGCTAACGTCTGTGTAAGTATTCAATTGGTTTCTATCTATTTTCAAATAATGCACATTCTCTTCATAATACAAATCAAAGACAATATAAATCAAAGAGATATTTACACACAAACAAACAATTAGCTGACTTAGCTT